>NW_026972129.1:17007500-18247682 GCF_036711695.1 Zophobas morio
CAAAATTTTTCTGAATAAATCCTATATTAGATGTGCAAAATCTGATGAGTCTGTAGTTGTAATTTATCATACCATTCATATTTTTTGGATTTGCATATACAGGGTGATTCAAAAAAATTAATGGATGCGTGAATTTATTCTATTGATTTAATCAGGAACTACAAAACCGAATGGTTTGAAGTCTCGGAGATGTTTTAAAGTTATCATAGTCATGGTAAATTTTTAGTCAAAATGTATTTGTTCCTCCCCCCCCTAAAAAATTGATGACGTCACTTCAAAATTTTGCTGAATAAATGCTATCTTAAATGTGCAACAAAAAAACATAATAATCATGCAGTCGTCACGTTTCGAACACCGAGGGAAGTACAGTCTAAACTCTTTAGACCAATTTTTTTAATTAATTTAGTGAAAAAAAAATTTAAGAATCGGTCAGCAAGGCTGCTTGCTTTTCACTAGAATAGTTCTCTAGATCTCCCTATGAAGGTAGTAAATTACTTTGAAAAAAGCCACCCCTAAATTGCGAGTGTAGTGAGCACACTCAAGATAATGCATACATTATTGATCACAAAGAATAACTATATTTTTAATAACAAAATTGTTCTTAATAATTTAACTTCTCAGGTATATATTTTTTTTAATTTCACCTAAACGTGCTCCCTGCGCTCGCAATTTAAACTTCTTTTTTTAGCTTTTTTCTCATTAAAGTGTGCAATAAAGAGTCTCAGCGAAGTTGTTTGGATTCTATTTAGGAATAAATCTCTAAATTAAAAAAAAAACGCATCCGTAAAATATGAGCGCAGCGAGCACGTTTAGATTGATAGAGTCTCCCCAATTTTAGCAGATAATCACAAACAATTTTACAATTCACCGCTTTAAAACACCAAAAAATTGTCGTATTACTTATCCAGCTTCTCGGGAACTTTGACAAGTAATTTTTAGTAACATTAAACGTGCTCTCTGTGCTCGCATTCTTAGTATATATAATGTTTACGAATGAATCGTGAATTTATTTTATTATAATAATGCTATAAAGTTTTAATTATTTAATAGAATTTTTTTATATAAATTGTTTAAAAAATTAACGAATCAGTTAACTTTATTGATTAATTTTTGATAACAATGTTCATCAAAGAAATGTGATCTGGTTAAACCTGACCTACCATGACCTGACAAGTATAGGTCACTAGTTCAAGTTCTTTAGACCGAAGTTTTGTTATTAAAAAATCTCTGTTACCGTATTCCAACAATTTCCAAATATATTTAATGGTAACCTGCCAACCAAAAAACACCTCTAGTAACTTCAATCCTCAAATGTTTTTCAACGTATGGCGTAGCTAACATGGTACATCGCATATCTGTTAGTTTCGGACTATCCGCGTTTTCAGTCTAACTCCAAATTATTGTTACGTTAGCTACGACATATGTGCAGAAAACATTTGAGCATGCACAGGTATTTTTTATCGCTCGTTATATCACACAACGAGTTGTAAAATGCATATTACGCATGAATGGAAAAAGTTGCGCACCTTTTCTTTTCCTCCTTTTGAAACTCTTTGATTATGTTTTATTCCTCTGCTACTAACAGCGTTGCAATTTTCTAGTAAATTTGCCTGTCAATGTGGTCAATTCCACTACCAATATAACTTGAATAAATCGAAAAATCTCTAACTGTGCAATCGGCTTCCCTCACCCACCATATAATCCAAAAAAAGCCATCTAGTGGGTGATGAAATTTATTTTTAAAATAATAATGTTGGCATTCCAGCTTTTTAAGAGTTTCTTTGACAGTTACATATAAGTGACCGCAACTGTCAAACCTCATAAAGAGTGCCAATATCATTATTTTAAAAATAAATTTCATGGCCTACGGGAGGACTTTCTTTCGATCATGTATCACATATTTTTAAACACTATTTACACTTGGAAAATGATTTTAAATTTACAGTTATACTCTACATCTGATGTGCATGTAAATATAAAAAAAAAAGATGTTTTTAGTTATTGTGGTCCCGGCGCCTCCACCAAAATTGTGTTTCCATTTCAGTGTCATAATTCGGTCCGTGAAGTCTTCCTTGCACTGCCGGCAAACCGCAGCATCAGAACTGGACCTCATCTGCGTAGTGACGACGCTGAGTTCGTTGACCATAGCTGGTGGTGCTGCCGCCTTCTCGCGTTACGAAGGCTGGAGCTATTTCGACTCCGTTTATTATTGCTTCATCACACTCACTACTATAGGATTCGGTGACATGGTAAGTCCATTAAATTACTTGTCCCTTCTGCTCTAACACTTCGCAAAAAACTTGATGCGACTCCTGTATTGCCTAACTTAGATCGTATGAAATCGATCACGGTGACGTTGTTGCGAACGATAAATTTAGAGAAGAGAGCTTTCAAAGGATTTAGGTTGAGCCATTTTTGATCGGAGTAATAATTGAGAAAAAATTCCGAAATATATGGAAGGCGGATTTTTCGGATTCCTGCACTAACTGTTTTCTATTTTTATAAAACGTGCGTTCTGATGTGCGTGACACAAATTTGAGTATAATATTTTTGTTTTTTGAAAATTGAAACTATATTTTTTTTTATATATTATACTGTATACATAAGTGCTCTCTTGCAAGTATTTGCTGTTCATGGTTAGAGTGGGCCTAGTTAGGTAATTTTGAAGTTTTAACCTCTCTACTAATACAAAGTGTGTAATTTACAGATATTAGAAACAGGATTGTTAGTACAATAATCACCTCCTAATGGTAACGTATTGGTAATATTATTCTAGTTTTTTCTAAAATTGAACTTTGCACTAAAAATTAGGTGTATGTTTATATTTAGACTGTAAAAAATTAAGCATGTTATAAAAAAGATTTTTTTGATGAAAAACCAAAAATACACTTAAAATTTAATTTAACTTAAATATTACTACTATCAATTGGAATTCGAATGCGGTAACTGGTCACAAAATTTATTGCATTAACAGATGAACAAGATTTAGAAAAACATTTGCTGCTGCAAAGAAATGAATTACACTGAACATTTTCGACGAAGGTTCAATTAACTTTAACGACCCATTAAAAATTGCGATGAAGAATAAAACACAAAAGAATTACTGACCCAAATCTTTTCCTTAGAGAACTACCTTCATTTTGAAGGAATCATTTTGGAGTGCAATCTGTTTTTACCATTTATTACTTCCTGCAGTTTTATAACCACTGTTAACTCTCCTTTGTCTCTTTCGGATAAATATTTGCTTTAAAGAACGTTATTTTTGTATCCACTAAAATTTTATTGCTCTTGAAAAATTAAAACGGTAATAACTGTGTAAGCATATCCTAAATGACAATGTACTAGTAGCAGGTAGAATCCCATTCGGGAACATACTGTCTTTCTTTATAACAGAATTTGTTTGTTTGAAATAAATCTAAAAATGATTTAAACAATAGTTACAACGTATTTAATTAATATTAGTTCAAATACGAGGAGGGTGTAAATGCAGCAGTCACAATGGGGAACATATTACTCGTGTCCTAAAAGTTCCGATTTTACGTACAGCTGAATTATTAAAATTTCATTACAACACGGTTAAAAAACGAGCCACCGAAAACATTTTTTTTTTAAGTAAACGACCACATCAGGGGCTTCCCCCAAGCAAGATATTTTGTTCCGCAATGTATTTTAAAGGAAGTTTGTGAAAATGGAATTGAAGTGCTCTATAAAATGAGTCACTTTATGTAGGTACAAAGAAAAATCACTTATTTATGTGATGCTTACACTGCTAGTTTAGTATATGATGTTATTAAATAAATTATGCATTTTAGAGCAATATTTCATAATACGGGATTTCTACTCAGAAAGCAGAACCGGCATCGATTTATTATAGAGTCCAAAAGAATTTTTCATCTAAGAATAGTTCTCTCAACTTTTTGAATATTAACAATTTAGATGAACCATAGTTTTTTTGGAAGAAACGTAACCCGATGTTAAAACAAAAATGACTAGTGGTGGCTCATCCAAATAAATTTTTAAGATTCCCCCATCTCGTAATGCTGATTATCATTAACACGGGAAAGGCAACACTCGAGAAATAATATGAAACTTAGCTTTTCCTACTTTGATTGATTTTTTTTAATTGCAAAACAAGGCAGCAAAATCAAAAATTATTGCAAACTATCTCGGCCGATAATTAAAAAAACCTGTACAGGCCAAAAATTAGGGCCTTCATACGATTTCCAAATACGTAGATTATCTTCCTAGCATCTGAATAGAAATGGTCTCAAAATAAGATTAAGAAACTACAACAACCACCTCATTTTAACTACACGTTAAAAATAATTCTAGTGGGTACAAAAATAACGTTCTGAGTGTATTTGAGTTAGAAAAAGAGATATACAGGTAGAGCAAAAATATCAAATAAGCGAAATTTTGCAACTATCCGAAATTTTGTTATTCTCGGGCAGAAAAGACTAGACGTAAAAAATGACCTTTAAATCGCTTTATTTAGTATTTTTTATTAAAAAATATATTAATTCCGTGAATTCCAACTTTTATAACCTCAGTCTTACAGTGTTGACAACTTTCATATAAAATCCTACTTTTTCTCGAAAAAAGAGGTACTAAATATGTTTTACTTCCCGAGCATAAGTTGAGGAAGTATTGTAATAGGATCCATCCGGCAAATTTCTACATTCACATTTTCTCGACGTTTTATGATCCCTAGAATACGAAAAAATAAGTCTCCCGTTTTCATCCCTTTGTCGTCTGTCTGTCTGTATTCTGTGTTGAGTTTTTCCCCTAGGACCATTCGATCTTTAACATGGTCCTTTTTTTCTCTTCCACCATGACTAGTATTATCTATATTGTTTTTACTCTATAGTGGTTATCACAACAAGAATTCATAAAATTAAATCTTACTCTTATAATTTTTCAAAGAAACAGGATTTGTTCTTCAGAGGCCAGGAAAGTTCTGTCTAAATAACCTTAAACCAATTTTTTTTTGTTTATCATTTTGCTTAAACATAAACAAATGACATAAATGCCATTACAGGAGGAAATTTCGATGTCTTCTTAAACTATAACAACAATGAAATCACTATCAACTTCACATTATGCTAAGAACTGATTACATCCCTGCCATTTGGACATAATCTTTTCTTTAATACAGACTAACGGGTGAGGAACATAATTCGTGATCGTACTTTACTGTGTTTCAGAAAACGTATGTCGGTACTTTCGAAACTCTTAACCTATTTCACTTTAGCTGTCAAAAATTTGAATTCAAAAGTCAAAACTTTGATAACTCATGATATTTTACACAATCGTATAGATCTAATACTCAAAATTTTGTTCTCATATAACCGAGAAAAAAATGTCGTCTAGCAAACCATTGAGATTTAGTTTTAACAAAATGTACACCAAATGCTCGATTTGACAGTTACAGTCAAACACATTTGCACATAGTAGGGAACCGGAGACATCATCTCTTGTAAGAAAGATTGAAACACTATTGGCGTTAGAGTAAGACTAGACGTGACGTGTGTTTAATTTTTATTTTTTTATTTTAACCTGTTAAAGTATTATATTTATAAAATGCCGCAAATACAGTAAAAATATTTAAGACAAAATTTCCTTGTATTCATGGTTGCGTATCTCAAAATTTAGTATTTCATATTACCCGCTAGTTGGATGACGTCACAGTAAGGCTAGCTGTCTTTAAAAGGGCGATCTACGGGAGTGGACATACGCAAACCTTACTAATACATGACTTTGTTGTTAAATAAATTGCCAACATTATTATCTTAAAAATAAATTTCTTGGCATATGATACCAGATAATCCGGGAAAAAAAATATTTTAAAAACAAATTTCATGGCTTACTAGAAGACTTATTTTTCAATTCAAATTCTTGTTTTACGAAGAGCTAGAGACCGTAGTTGATCTTTTGTTAATAGTACCAGACTAACTTTAATTATAATTATATTACATATATTAAACTCACTATTTTTAAATTATAGTATATATTTTTTAAAATATTGTTTAACAACGGAGCCGAATTGATGATAACATTTTTTTTTACAGTAGTATAATTGAAACGTACAAAAGCTGTTAAATAAGTAATTTTTTGATCAAATTATTTGTAAAAACGGTAATAAAATACACGGTTTAGTCGAAGAGAATTTAGAAGTTTGGAATGATCTGTATAAATTTATATATACAGCGTGTTATTGAAAGGTACGTACAAAATAAAATCGGCAATTGGTCTTGAAGTATGGGTGCTAAAAGTAAAAAAAAGTTCAGGTAAAAGTGTTCTCTTTTCAGAGATAAAAATTATTAAAATTTATGTCCAAATTCGCCTCTGATAAAAAATCATCTTTCGTTTCTATAGCAAGTCTTGACAAAAGTTTTATTGTTACATTATATAGGATTTAGTAAAATAAATTAATTTTACCTATTTATCCTTCAGTAGCGTCTAAAAAGGTTGGATAAGGGTTAATTTTCCCCTTATAATTTTGATAACAAAAAATAAGTTTTTCACACTTCTTAGGCTTCGCGAATAACTGTCAATTTTGTTGTACGCACCTTTTAAGAACACCCTGTATAAAAAGCAGTGAACCTGACCTGGCCTGACCTGACCTGACCTATCAACGTCTAGCCCAAATTGCTAATGATAGAAATTTGAAATTTGGAGAAGATATTAATTTTATACTGGAGGCATCGTTTAAGACGGGATTTCTCGAAATTCATCCACTCAGCGGGTGAAAAGGGGTGGTAAAATTTGTATAGTACCAATATTGTTAATGTAAATTTAAATTTTTACGTGAAACTTGGTATCAATGCTCGCTCTTCACACAAATAATGAAAAAAGTATTTCAGCATTTTTCGAGATTCAACCCCTAAGGGGATGAAAAGGAGTGTGTATGGGAAAAAATATTTGGATGGTAATGTTTACTTAAAACCTAGTATTAATCCTCTTCAACACAAATAATGAAATACGTATTTAAGCATTTTCGGAGATTCAACCCTTAAGGGGGTGAAAAGTGTTGGTTAAGTTTCTATGATAAAAATATTCTATTGTAAATTTTTGACGTGGTATTTAGTATTAATGCCTAGACAAACACGTATTTAAGCGTTTTCCGAGGTTCAAAGGGGTGGAAAGTGGTGGCGAAGTTTCTATAGGAAAAATATTTTTACTGTAAATCTTTACGTAGAACTTGGTATTAATACTCTTCAACACAAATAATGAAACAAGTATTTCGGTTTTTTTCGAGATTTCACTCCTAAGAAATTGAAAGGGGGTGACGACGTTTGTAGGAGGAAAAATACTTTTATGGCGATTTTTACTTGAAAGTTTGTATTAATGCTCCTCAACACATTAATTACTTCAAGCTTGGTAATAATTCTCTTCAACACAACGAATCGTCCACAGGAGCGAAAAGCTAGTAATACGATAAATGAAGAGATTGAGTGATAGGAAAACAGATCCCAAAATAATTCAAAATTTGGTATTAAGTACACAATCAGATCTTAAAAGTAACCAATTAATCAATTACTCAAGTAAGTAATTAATGTCATTCTCGATTTAAAATATAGGAAGAATTATCGTGATTCTTTTAAAACATCAAAACTTATGACACTCTCTTACCTTTTTATTTACATACTCATTTTCAGCTCTCACTCTTATATTCATGATTCGTGACTACTAGAACCACAGAGACCTATACTAAAAGCTCTAGATTGAAAAGAACTCAAGTGACTCATAGACATCACGTCATCTACCAGTAACAAGGATCTCGATGAAGAAAAATTTAAAAGATAAATAAAAAATATATATTAATCGATGAAGATAAAGAGTTTTTGTATTTTTATTGTAAAAGGGTCCACCGACGAATTGATGCTTTCAGGTTTTCTCGACGTTTTATGATCTCTAGAATACGATAAAGTAGGTCTTCTGTTTCCGTCTGTATGTCGTCTGTGTTAATTTTTATTAAACAGTTAATCTCCGAAATTACTAGATCGATTGTTAGCAAATTTCATATATGTGTCAGGAAATTGATTAATCATCTCCACCAACAAGGAGATAACCTCATCTCCAAAGTTTATAGTAACAGTGTTTAAGTATTATCTAGACATGCAGATTTTTGGAAAAAAAGGCACAATTTTATAACAACATTTTACCATTTAAGTTTGAAATTGCAAAATCGAATAGTCTGAAATCTTGCAAACATGTTATGATTGTCGTAAGCATGGTGAATCCGTAACCAAAATTTATCCGTTTACTCTTGCCAAAAAAATTGAAGAGCTCATCTGAAGATTTTGCTAAATAAATTCTTTCTAAAATACACAAAATATTATGACTTTTTACTTGTGGTCTATCAATATATCCATAGTTTTTAATATTACTTATACAGGGTAGAACAAAAAAAAAATATGTATAGCGTGTTCCTTTACTTGTACTTTAACAATCTACAGATATTTTTATCTTAAATTGTAGGATTTATCATTTAAAAATATTTTTTTTATAATTTTTCGAGGAAACCGTATTTGTTCTGTCGAAATAATCTTCGACAAATTTTTTTAATGTCAAAATTGTGTCATCTTTATATTTTATGTACTATTTAACATTATACTAACTTATTCACAGTCTGTTTTTTAACAATGTGTAAATTTACCTACCTATTATATAGTACCAAAGATAACGCTAGAAAAAACTATAAAATCAATTGTTAAATTTGTTCCATTTATTGTCAACACACGTACACAATGTTACTTATACTGGCAATGCTGACTCTATAAAGTGTCAGTGTACACTGGGCAAAGCCAAGTTTCTGTACATAAATTAAAACTGTTTGTAACATATTGGCAAAATACTAACTAATAAAATACCGTTCTACAAAAATACGTCGTGTCGGCAGTTTGCCACTGGGAAATTGGTCTTACACACGTCCAAGTTTTAGTTGTTACTTTAACAATACCCGCTACATAGAAATAACACCCTCATTATGTTATCATATTTTACCTATAATATTTTGCAAAGGAAATCGCATTAACTAAACTACGGTATTTAAAAATGATTGGCTCAGTTGTTTCCGCAGCAAATAAACATTGTATAACGTTAATACCCTGGTTGAAAATGCGGTGAAATCAGGCATAAAAAACGTAATGACGTCAGTAACAATGAATCCAGTGATTTTGTGCGTCGCATAAATTTCATTACAAACAACAAAGCAACTTTACGCAAAATCGATCTAAATCGCATGCAAATATGTTTTAGAGGAAAAAAATTCGCACATAACTTTTATTGAGTGCATCATCCCCATTTGCAAAAAATATTATTACAAAACAACACAACTTCTAACCGGCTATCACCCTTAACAGTCCTATAAAGTTGGAAAAAATGTCATAAATTCGTTTTCTCAAGTGGATAATATTTTATCAACAACGGGCGTGAATACTGGTGTTTTTATACGATATTACTGCCATAATTTGCTTGATAAATTCTCTAAACCGCTAACTAAACGATAAAGTATGTTACGATGGTAGAAATTTTGTGTCGGTTTTTCGGACGAAGAATCTCAACTTTGCAACTCAAAATATTCTCGAAAAATTTAATTATTAACATCTCAACTTCTGAATAAATTATGATACACTTAAGAAAAGCATTTTGCGTGCTCGTTATTAATTTTTCTCCAATTAATTTCATTTAAAAGAATAGACCCTGGCCCAAGTTTTATCGAGTTATGAAAGGGCCACGTAGCGCGCAATTGGAAGACCGGCAACCCTTAATTATTTACCCGTTCCAAAGTTCGCAGTAATAAATATCGTAAATGTTCCCCAGACCGTCGTCGACTAAACCCTCGAAATTCTTTACATCAAGTTACAAAACAAGCATCGCTGCTTGTTTCTGAGACCAAACGCGAAACTTGATTAGAGTCGTAACCGCAAGAATATGGCGCGCCGTTCTATTTTTCCTGTAAACCGACGCGAAACGGAGGGAAATTAACATCAGTTTGTTATTTACCTAGGTGTTAGGTATTTGAAAATAAAACAATCATAATGTAATTTCATAAAATACAAATAAAGTGTTTAATAATATACGTGGTGAAACGCCTGCAAAGGGGAAAAATGCAAAATAATAATAAATAAAAGTAAAATTAAGAGATAATTTAATTTATTTAAATTCAAACAATACAGGTGTGATACACTCCACCATAATCAGGTACTAATGCGTTGGCATACAGTCTAACTTGATAAAAATTCTTCTTCTTAAATATAATTGTGCGCACATTTAAATCCCATATTCACCCTAAAGTAATTCGCAACAAAATCTCTCCAATTTTCGCATTAGTCTACTACGTGCTAGAAAAAAAGGGCCAGAAACTAAGGGTTCAGAAACACGGACGTTGTTACTCTATTATGTCTATTGCTTACTACCACATAAAAATTAAAATTTGGGTCACACACCATACACACAGTCTTATACCAAATTTAAATCATTTATAATTCAGTATAATTGCAACAATTTCAACCTCAACATTAATCCATTGCAGCTAATATTCACATTACACATGTCAAAATGGTCGAGATCTATGAACACAACCATGTGTTTCATAGATTTTAAGAATGTTATAAATAGTTATTTAATGGATAAAAAATAATACTTTGCATTGTTTTTTGGCTTTTTAAAATTCGGGATTGTAAACACTGTGTAAAAATGGTACAAAAAATACTTGGTTCAGTTTTATTGACATTTCTCTCATCGTGGTTTGCTATCAATTTTCAATTAATCATCGCGAAATTATGTACAAATAACTAGCACATCAAATTACCATCCATAATTTAATATCTATGTAAATCTGCCCCTCAAATTTACTCTACTTGGTTTTACTATCTTCATACTAAGTAATATGTAAGGTCAGTTTGACAACTTAATTTACAGTTCCTATTTAAACAAAGCGGCAAACGTCAACGCGCACTTTGATATTGCATTTATTTATTCACGTTAGTTATACGTAGTAATAATCTGTCTATATTTAGATAAAATTTAGAAATAACCTGAAACATTTTGTGTTGATAGTATAACAAATATTTGGCCTGTACTATAACACTACCATCAAACATAGTTCAGATAACTTACTTCGTAACTAATGTTTAACCTTTCGATGGCTTCTACTTTTTTTTAATTTTCCATCTAATTTGTTTGTTAAATTAATCAATCTTCTCTAAAATGCTCAAAATAATAATAATTAATAATCAATGCATATCATTAGGTACTTGGTCTTAGTACCCGTAATGATAGAAGTCTTGCCTGAATGCCGGTCATTTCCGGGTCAGTGGTGGGTCTTAATAATTTTAGTATTGCCTATGTAGGATTTTGGAAAAAAAATCAAAATGATATTCCGAGAGTATTCGAGAGAATCCGGAAAAATTCTACAGACTTCTAAAGATAAAAAAAAAACGAGAGAACTCAAGAGAATGCGGAAAAATACGATAGAATACAAAAAAAAACTAAGAGAAGAGGAGAGAATTCGGGGGAATCTGACATAATCCTTAAGAATTCGAAATATTTTCAAAAATTCACTAGAAAATACGAAAAAATCCTAAAGAATCCAAAAGGATAAAAAAAACCGACAGAATATCGAAGTATAGAAGAGAATATGAAATAATAAATTGAAAGTATTCAAAATAATCCGGAACAATCCGAACTACGAATAATTTCCAAAAAAATTAGAGAGAATTCGAGAAAATCCGAAAAAATAAATTCCCAGAGAACTCACTACAATCCGGAAAAATCCCAGAGAATCAGAGAGAATTCGGGAAAATCCAGCAGAATCCGAAAAAATCCGAATGATTCCTAGAGAGGAAGGAAAAAAAGACCAAAATTTCTAAAAAAATCTATTAATCAAAAATCTAGAACTTCCAAAAATAGCCTACTGAGTTTTAAAAAAAGATTGTAAAATTTTCGGAGGCATCCAAAAGAATCCGAGAGACTCCGAGAGAATTCGATAGAATACATAGGAATACGGAAGAATATTAAAGAATACGAAAGAATATGAAAAAAAATCCAAGAGAATCGAAAAAACTTCGAGAGAATCTGTAAGAATACGAAAGAACTGAGAGACTCCTAGGGAATATGACAAAATCAGAAAAAATCGAGAGAATCCTAAAAAGCCCGAGTAATATCGAAGAGAATACAAAAGAATACTAGAGAATTCGACGAAATCCTAAAGAATCCGAGATATTTCTAGAGAATCCGATAAAACCTGAAAAAAACAAAAAAGCAAAATTAAAAAAAAATCCAGAAATAGTTCACTGAGTTTTAAAAAAGGTTTTGCGTAAATATATCATTATTATAGATTGCAAAATTTTCGAAAGAATGGGAAATGATCCGAAAGAATTCCAAAGAATATAGAAGGCGAGAGAATTGAAGAGTATTTGAAATAATCCGGAAAGATCCGAAAGAATCCGACAGACTTCTAGATAAACATCGTGAAATACAAAGTGTTCATAAATGATTTACATCTAGTGGGAGTAGTGGGGTATGAAATTTATTTAGTAATATGCTGCTCATTTGACTTTTTACTAGATTAATTAATCTATCAATAAGTTTTCAGATGAGTAATAAAATTTTAACGTTTATTTCTTTAAATCCGTCTAGAATAAGATAAATTTATTGTCGAAGTTTTTTCAGTCCGACCAAGAGATTGATTGAGATGGCAATTCTCAATTTCTGCCTCCAAAAAATGTATCGGGTCAACACCCTGTATGTTCACAACAAAAAAAAATATTTAGTACATGGTAATCCACTAATGAAGTGTCTTATTCTTACATGTGACAGAACTTAACTGCAAAAATAATTTTTCCCAGGAAATTGGTTTTCTTTTTTACCAATCTTAAAAGTATACCCAAAAAGAGCAAGAAAATACTGAAAATTAAGTCATTCTTTACCTCAAGATAAAAATATTTTGTTGTATTCGTATTACACTTTGTTTTAAAATGTACCGAGTAATATTAATGTTTGCAAGTTTTTTTGTCAGGTTGGCAACGTATTTAAAATTTTAAGATGCCATACCTGATGGTCAAAGTGACTTTATCACAGCTGCCTTTGTCTCAACCAATCAACACATTTTGTTAGACGTACTCATGTCAAAATTGACAACTGTGAACTAACATACTAGCATGGATGCCAATAATACAGAATTACCAACACAAAAATTTATTTCATTCATTAATAGTGATCCGGTATCAAAATAAAAACGCTGCCTAATAAACATGTTTAAAAACTCATTACGGGAGTATTTCTTTTTCTTCTTGTGTTTCCTCTTTAAGAAAGGTTGGCGGTCATTAGCATTATTTGAACCTTGTTGACGGCAGCTCGAAACAGAATGACAGTGCTTTCCTTATACTAGGACTGGAAAAACGTACTAATAGTGATCATATTTACGAGTAGCATGTCCTGCATATCCTCTGTATTGTTAGTTTACAATAAGGTATCACCTGCACAGCGCAGATTATTATCAATTACCTTTCCACCAATTACGATTTGTTTATCACAATTTTCAAGTGCTTGTTTAAATATTGTCTCAAAACACATCCTTGGCATCTCCCCTTAAATATTTTGATGGTCGATCCTCTATTTTAATCTTTGCTTTCTGGATCCAGGGCAGATTGTCTATCAGCCTTGTGTCTCTGACATCTAAATTTGAGATTTTTAATACTGATATCCTTTTTCCGTGTTGGACACTTAGATTGAACAGTACCAAATGTCTTGTTCTAGTCAAAAAAAAACAGACATATAGATCTTTGTTTATGTTCCCGCATCTTTGTAGGTGAACCCTGACAGCAATTAATAGTTCTCTGCTGACCAAGTTATTTCTAAAGTTAAACTGTGTTTCTATTATGTCTTTATTTTAATGTTAGTTTATGCACTTTTGAAAATTATGTTTTACATTAAGCTGGGTAATCTGGTGCATTGATTTATAATGGATTTAATTACTTATTTTATTATACTAGGATAAGTATCTGTATAAGTCTTTTCGGTTGACCGCTAAATAAATGTTAAATGTACATTTTTAAACAAACTATTTTTACATATGTACAAAGAACGGTGGTGTAACCGTTTTGTATATATTGTTGTATTTCTTTAACAGGACCTCAAAGACATATCTTTTTCGGTTCTGCCACCACTAAAATATTAAACACTTTCATTAAAAAAATAACTGAACATTAACAAAAATGCATTCCAACATTTACCACACATAACTTCTTCCCAGAAAGAAAAAACGCAAAAACCACACAGAAATCCTCGCGATATAATTAAATCGACACTCGACATCCAGCATCCACCAGCAAGCAAACCGGCCTGCTACACAAAACCGCCACCGTCGAGGACTTTTAACCCGAAACATGCATTTTCAGGTAGCACTTCAGAAAGACAATGCTCTCAGTAAAAAACCGGAGTACGTCATGTTTGCGCTCATCTTCATCCTGTTTGGCTTGGCCATTGTAGCGGCTTCATTGAACTTGCTCGTTCTTCGCTTCGTCACGATGAACACGGAAGATGAGAGGAGGGACGAGGCGCAAGCTATGCAGGTCTGTATTGAGTTTTTTCATAAAAGCAATCATCGAGAAATACATTTGCAGGCTCTGGCCGGGGCTGTGAGACTCGAGGGCGACGTCATCACGGCCAATGGCTCGATTTTGAGCGGCCAAATGGGCCATCATTGTACAGAAACCACTTCCCTAGACGCTGATGATACCTCCGTGTGTTCTTGTCATTGTGGCTGTTTTACTTCTAATAGTAGGCACAGGTATGAAAGTTTCCGGAGAGAGTCGTGTAGAGGTTTGATCAAGTTCTGGAGAACATGCGGTGTTATTAACAAAATAATCGGGCGGTCTTCCACGTATATTGCATGGAACAAAAGGAATGGGATATAAGTTACAAAAGTGTAGAGACAAAACAGGATTTGATAAAAATCCTTCAGAAATCTATTTAAAATCAAACGAAGGAAGCCGCAGATTTGAGTTCACAAGATTACTGTCCTGATGAAACTCTTTGTAGTTCTTTCGCTGAAATACTCGAAACTATTTTAGAAAATTTGGTTTTTGATTTATCCGGCTTACGATTTTACGGATTACAAATCGAAAACTAGGTACGTGATTATAAAGATATTTCAGAACTTACATGTTCAACTGAATTTTTAGATCTGTATAGTAGGCAACACTTAAATATAGTACCAAGAGTTGCTTCTGTTGATGTAACTATACTTCCTTGTCACTTAGATCACTCAGTGAGATCACTAAAACATCACAATAGGAAAGTGACAGTTAGAGCCTTGAACAAAAATAAACCTTAATGACTAATCGTTAATCGACAGTACCAAAGCGGAATAATAATGAATGAGTGCATTATATTCTTTTTCTATAAGTTGTTAAACCCCTAATCCATAAAGCTCTAAATTGCCGATCCTCAACTGAGAGCTAGCAGTCATCAAATGTGAAACATGGCCGTATCTGTTCTACTGCACGAAGAATTTAACTGAAGTGTCTGTAAGGCTCGTGTACATAATCTAATATAACTTAAATATTTTTGTGTTGTTATACCGGTATTCCGTTAACTTTTAAAATTATATATATTGAGTGTTCAATTGAGAATATCATGAAGTTGGCCTTGATTTTTAATGAACACTGTGAAGTATGTAAAAAAAACTATGCCAACGTGATGGCTTTTTCAACTGAACACCAGTCATATATAGTATTTGCCATCGTTCTTATTCAGACACTTCTATAACTAAAAACCGTTTACAATTAACCGAAAGATGTTATCAATTGTTAAATTTTAAGTAATGTGGTGTTTAAATAGAAATTACAAAGACAATATATAATTATAAGGTGTTCAAAAATGTTGCACTACCTCTACGATACGTTATTAAGGATAGTTTATTGATGAAAGTGCACCAATAAAAGCAGCCATCTTGAGACAAACTTTTGATTTTAATTTCTACCACAAATTTTTGACGAAAATATGAAAAAGTTGAACGTCGTAGACAAAAACAAATCAGCATCAAACTGTAATTTTTCAAATCAAAATGTAGTATATTATTATACGATTTAATTTGGCATATCCTACAATGTTGTACTCGAAAAAATAAGACAGCCACGGGTCTTTTTTTAAGTCACAGTATATACAGCACAGGTTATACACTCCCGCGGAAGTTGCAGCTATTTTCACTTGAAAATCTTTTTTTGGAGGATCAGTCTATTTTCTTTTTTATTTCTCTTCTTTAAAACTTTATCTTTTTGCCCATGCCTTGTATCTTCACTTTCTTAAATCCTGTTCTACCTGTTCTTTTCATCTTAATTGTGGTCTTCCCTTACTTGTTTCCCGGTAACATCCATTATTTTATCACTTTTATAGCGTTTTTCTTCTCTCTTCTCTTTATACATATGTTCATAACTCTCTGGACTTTTAATACTCTGACTATGTCATGGTATTCCATCCAATTTCGCCATTTATCGAAGATTATATTTCCTTTTCATTAAATATGTTTGGTCCGAATTATTTTTCTTATTATCTTTTTTTTTTAATTTTCAAGTGTTCTTCCTCTTGTTCAGTTAATCTACTTGATACATATAGCCTTATGGTTATTTTGTGCATAATTTTCATTTTTGACTTTAAACATTTTTCTATTTCTGTACAGTGCATCGTTTCCTACTTCAGTTCATCTTCCTCGAAGTTGAGTCTCTTCAGTCTTAATTCTTTAAATTGTTTTCTCCATCGCAAGCTAAAATCGACTGCAGCGAGCGACCCCCTACTTTTATATTTTCTAGACCTTGCATGACCGCCAGAGCACGCAGTAATAGATCTCCCGTTTCCGCCTATCTGTCTGTCTGCCGTCTGTGCGGATTTTTATTAGACAAATAATCTCCGAACTGCTGGATCGATTGTTGTCAAATTTTGTATTTATATTAGGTATATCATGTAGATGGTAAAACGCTAACCAAAATTTGACTAATCATCCGCACCACCAGTGGGGTGATGTCATTGTCAAAATTTATAATAGTATTTTTTTAATTTTATAGAATAAGATACATGTGGTGTATGAAAATGAACATCCAGAAAAATTCACAATTGTATGACAATATTTCGCAATTTAACTTTGAAACTGCAAAACCGAATGCTCTGACATCTTTTATCTCTTTTATCGTTGACAAAATTGATCACGTCATTTCAAAATTTTGACCTTACCTAAACACCTTCGAAAAATGACCATTTTTATAATATTGTAAGAATTTAAGTTGATATCTAATATTTTGAAAAATCTGGTCTAGGACCATCACCACGCTATGTCGAGATCCATATCTTAGAATTTTTGGTGGATTTTTAGGCACCGTCACTAAAATCTTAATTTTTCAGTACCTCTCATATGAAATTTTTTATTTTCCCCGCCCACTTTCAAAAATTACGAAAAAACATTTTTTGTTGATTTCGACCTCCAGAAATTGTTTTCAGCGTCGTTTCTCATGACATTCCTTAGAATATTGTTAAAACTCAAACAGAATATTCCGAAAACTTTGGTCCAAGACCATCAAGTCGCTGTTTTTCAATTAAGTTCGTCAAGATCTTCTATTTCCCAGAACTTTTAGTGAATTTTCAAGCAACGTCACTAACATGTTAATTTTTCTATACCTCCTGTCTGGAATTTTTGACCTCGTTTGAGCACCTTTGATAACTATTTAAAGAAAATCTTAGGTTGATTTGGACGACCAGAAGTTGTTCTTGGTTACGTTTTTTCCCAAAATTCCTGGAATTATACCAAAATCCCCAAAATAAAATTTGGCAATTTTTAGAATATCGTAAAAGTTTGAATTTGAAACAGAATATTTCGAAAATTCTGATCCGGAACGATCAACACACTAACGATGTTTTTTTCAGTAGGTACCTATCATACGAAGTTTTTGACCTTTCTCCCAATACGTTATAAACTTTTTAAGTTTTTTTGTTAATTTCGACCCCCAGAATTTATTTTCAGGTTTATTTCTCCCCAAATTTCTGGAATTTTTCCAGAATCGCCAAATTAAAATATGACAATCCTTAGAATACTGTAAAAATTTAAATTTGAAACCGAATACTTCAAAAAATTTGGTCCGACACCATCATCTTAGTATTTACTAAGATAAGACTGACTTTTTCAAATGATATAACCTATAAGAAAACAGAGGTCTGAGAAAATAAAGGGCGGGTGGGCGAGGATAGTACTTGTTAAGGTAATACTGATTTTGGCGAATAACATACCCTCGAAGAAAAGAAAGGTGGGTGGATTGGGCTAGTGCGTATTAAAATTATGACAAATGAAAGGTATCATTTACCAAAATCAGTTTTGCCTTCGCAATTAGTAGCCCCGCCCACCCGCCCGGTGTTTTCTTAGAGGATATGTCATTTGCCAAAATCACTCTTATCTTAGCAGGTACAAGTAAGTAATTTGTCTTTGAAATATGCAAAATATTATAATTCTATACTTACAGTTTATGAACGCGCTCATAGTTTTTAGAATTACTTATACACGGTGACTAAAAAAAATTAATGAAGGAGTCAATTTATTTTATTGATTAAATCAAGAACTGCAGAAATGAATGCTTTAAAATCTTGCAGTACCATGTTGCATTTTTAATCAAAATATATCCGTTTATCGCCTCCAAAAAATTGATGACATGATCTCAAAATTTTGCAAAATTAATCCTATCCAAAATGTGCAAAATATGATGAGTCCATACTTGTGATTTATCACTGAACGAGTCAATTTATTGTATTGATTAAACCAGAAACGACCCACTCCGATTTCCCAAAAATTTAGAAATACAACATTGTTATGATTAGTATCCTATTCAAATTCATTGATATACTGTCCTTGCAAAAATATGTATATTAATCAGAAAATGTTGTTAAAAGAAAGCTCATTTGAAACACGCATACCTTTATTTTAAGTGATAAGGGTTATCATTTAAGAAAGAAAATTTGTGTAATGTTCTTCTACCATTTTTCTTCTTTCCACAAACTTTCAACGTTATGTAATTATTTTATCTTAACGCTTAAACAAGCAAATCTCTGCTGAACTATTTTCTTGAATACAACCCTAACGTTTACGAAAATTTCAAAATGGAACTGTGGTCACAGAATGACGTAAATATTTTCCAGGCTGATAGTACAAGAACCGTCTACGTAACACAAATACGCTATAAAATTTTATTTAGTACACAAAAATAATGTGCGAAAAACACTAACAATAATTTAGAATTTGCAAAACTCTCGTTACTTCGATATTATCACGTTACAATCTTGACGGTGTGCAAAGCAATAAAATCGGAACCCTGACGTAAGTCTGACGTTTATATTGAAGGGAATGTAGTTATATCAACAATGTTAATATATGTATATGTATAAGTTTCAGATGTCACCATAGGTAAATATATCAAAATATCTGCCTAGGAAAAACTAATACTGAAAATGGTTCATTTCAGTCTTGATATCACAGACTCAGTAGGACAAATAAAATCTAAAATAAAACAAAATACAGCATTAATTGATTCCACGCAATTCTCTGCAATCAGTAACCATATTATTTTGTCATTGATACTCTGTCCATGAATAAATTAAATATTACAAAATTCTTCTACCAACTGAAATGTATACATTTTCTGACGCAGAAACCTTTATTATAGATGAAAAACAATTAAACGATATTTTCTATTAAAAAAAATCTGTAACGTGATCTACACAGAATTTTCCTTGCCTCTAAAATACAGCAGTAGGTAGAAAATATCACTGACGTCATCAAACTGTGACGCTCTTCGGTAGCCGGATTTGCGCGCGAATTCAAAATATCTTTGTAAACTTTTGTAAAATTTGGAGCTGTGACGCGCGTATCAAATTGCTGAAGCTAACAAATTCGAGATCAGCACCAAAACGTTCGTTTTATGAAACGGTAATCGCTTGGGACTCGACCAGTCGATGTGATACGATGCGTTTTAGCAATGTACTCTAAAGATTACTTCTATAAATTTTTGCTACAACGGCGACGTCATAAACTTTTGGTGACATTTATCACCATTTCTGAGATAATCGATAATATAAGTTTGTTGATACTTTTTTTGGAACACCTGTGGGACATTTTAAACAATAAAAACGCGTTCCTGATTTTTTCAGAAGGTATGTAAAAGCTTGCCGTGCTTAAACATTTCGAACAAATTTTAGATACGTGGTACACACATAAACAAATAATTCTGGTGTACTTTTTCTACAGCAACTTTCTTGATTTTGCCAGTAATATTGCAAAGCTTACATTTTTCCAAGTGTTTATTTTTGCTAACTTACATTACCTCTCAGAAATATGAAAATTATTCGTATTAATGTAACGTTTACATGAAAGTGTTTGCCGTCCGAATATTTGTTTTAATTAGCTTTCCTGAATTTTTTATCGAATTTAATACATGAACACATTGTATGTTTCTGAAAGGTTTTTAACCTGTTTACATGGTCGCGTAAAAATTGCGACACAATGAAAACGTTTTAGCGGAAAATTTAATTTACACGTAATGTTAGGCTTTTAAAACCCAAAAATATTTATCCGGTTTTTAGGCGATAAATGTTTGCCGATATATTTTTTAAATATCCCGTAACTGGAAATATGTTTTCGATGTCTACCATTTATATATACGAAATGCATTGAAAAAAATATAAATAGAATTCCATAAAAATTTAAAGAGTGCAGTTTAAGAAATTTACTCCATTCGACAAGACTGAGTGGTTGTTTACACTGACTAAAACTAACCTACTTAATAATTACTTCCTTATTTATACACTACGTTCTCAAAGTATATCTTTGAAATCACCAGAAGAGAGAATAAACTTGCTTATGAAAGCAGTTAATAACTGTTAATTCTTAAATGTCGTCGAAAGGTTCTCAAAATAAAAAAAAAGTGTTCAATCTTGATTCGTCCTGCCTGAGATCGAGAAAGATGGTGGGCAACTAGTTGCTATATACTAGTATAGCTGTAAATAAAGAAGTGATTATTATAAAGGTTAATTTAGTCCCAGAAGAGGATAGCAGCCACAATTTACTAAAATTTTCGGGGTTTCTGGGATATAGCCCCTGTGCTATTATTTAATTTGACTAAACAAAGCTTGTCTATAATTTTTAACTTAACGAGACGGCTACTAAGTACTAGCACGAAGTTATTATCCAGGAGTTGTAAATAAACTAACGAGGAGTTGTATCTTTAAACTTAGAGGGTTTGTTTGACTTCGAAATTGAATGGGTAGAACCCTCCTAAAATAACACTCGCCACGTGTTGTCTCAAAAAAAATGTGTTCATAACATAATAATTTTATTCAACTGAAATTAAGTCACAAAAATAAATTAAAAAAAATATAAATGTATTTAAACAATTAAGCATTTTATTCACAGTTTGTTTCCACACAAATCATATTATTTGCACATACTTTTGACAACAGCACCAAATAAAAAAAGTCTTTATGTAAAAACTGAACAAATAAAAACCTGTTTTAAAATAAGTTAATCGTTTAATAAGTATTATCTACCAGATTTTTATGCATTTTTTTTTTTGCTCATAAAGATCTTATCACGTTTGTGTAATGGATTTTAAACATGCCAGTGTAAAACTAAAAGTAAACAAAAATTTTAATTATGTTGGACGAACACAAAGATTGTCAACGTTTCTCTGATTTTTATTACTGAAACTTACACTGCAAATATTTTGTTCACCTGATCCAATAAATCGATAATTTGTAAAAAATGTCGGTATAAAACTAATTCAAGTTTATTTTAAAGGAATGTGTGTATAAAAGCTGTCGATGACAGTACAACCCACATTAATAATATAATATGTAACCTATTTGTATTGTAGTATATTGCATTGTTGCTAAATATTTGCAGGTTCACAGTACGAAGGTCACCCACGCAAATCCGGCATTTGCTTCCTGTTCTGCCGATGCACGAGCTTCATCTTCCCCAAGGGCCAATATTGCCCCCACCGGCGATATACCCCAACCATAGGGCTTCGATATGATTTCCTGGGGCATAAGCCTACATGTTCAATGTGATACGTAAAAACTAGATAAAAAGTAATCAATTCGAACGAAACGTTAGTGGTTTTTAATCATCGATTGTGTGAAAGGATGAGAAATCGTCTCATTTTATGAAACAATAAACGTAAAACCGCACTAACTGAAACGTCTTATGAAAAAGTATGAAAGCACAAATCGATATTTTCCATTCTTAACGATAAGTTCTCTAGTCTTATGGGTTTTCCGCTTGAGGGTTTTATACTTGCGTTCTGCATTCTAGAGTCGATCGTTTGTATAAAAATTCGATGTAATTTTGGTGTTCATTTCTGATTTGTCACATCAGATGCGTTGTCTTCTTTCCGAGTAATCCTCGATTTGGAGTATTTATAGTAGATTACCTTAACGATAGGTATACAAAGTATTATACGGGTTGGAAAGTTACCCACTGAAATTTGGGATCAAAGTAAAATAATACCTAGTTGCCAAATTTTATCATGTTTCTGCGGCACTTTTGAAAACGCAGAGCGTCTAAATTTGTTACGTAGATTTTATATCAATTCGCAGATCTGTCATTATGTGACGAAGATTTGCATCTCTGCAAAGACGCAGAAAACTTGAAATGTATCTGATGTCGTCCAACTTTCTGTAGTGAACTCAATCGATAAGAAAAGAATCTTAATGAAAAAAGTTTTCAAAAGCGTTTGCAGAAAGTGAATGTTCTTCCGTTTCCTTAAAAAACTCACCATGCTTTAAAAAGATGCCAATATAAAACCGAAATTAGTAAGTGGTGCTTCCTGAAACAATGCTTTTTACCACACTGAGCTTAAGGGCCTCTAAAAAACCCTTAATAAATGTGAAAAAATCTGCTCATCTGCATAACCAACCGTTATTGACCACGAAAATAACTGCAGAACTTTGCTTATATACAATATTTCCGTGAAAATTGAGCAGATTTTGAAAGTGCATTGTAAATAACCAGACTGCATTGTACATAATCCAAGTACTGATTTAGTCATTTTTTGAAACAATATAATTTTAAATTGTACGTAGATTTTTGATAAAAGTTGTTTTAAAGAAAGAACATGTCTAATCGATACATTTTCAAGATGGTTATGAATTTAGGCCTAAACATTAAAATAACAATATAATTAGATTTTACACTTTTACCAGAATACGAATAACGTAGTCTATAGTACAAGTCTAAATTTTAATCAGACACATGTAAATTATATCGCGTTCTAAAGAATTGTTCTTTCTGTTAAAACTTATGTAAGTAATGTATAATTTTTCAGTCATAGTATGTAATTATAAAAAAATGTGTCAACCATTTGAAATGTTACCTATTAATTAAGCTTTTTATTGAAAATTGTAACTGCTGAATGGTTTAGATAGGTTAAAACTGTAAATACTACCACATGTTGCAAAAAGTGAACAAAAATAGGTTGTAAAGGTGTGTATACATAGTTCTTTCCATCGAAACCAAGTGGATGTCCACACTTGCCATGTAAAATTGTAACTAAAATTGCATTTCAGTTGATACCTATTATACACAACTACCCAAAAAGAAGAAGGATTTACATTTCGACTCACGAGTAAAATTGTCAATAGTTTCCTGAGTGTTTGCATGTATTGCAAAAATATTGTAGATATACAAAGAGTAGAACGTTCAAATTTATTTTTAAATTGGTCAATGTTCTAAAACTGATTGCTAAAAGGACCATGTGTAAATAACCTTTTACTAAAGACGACAAATTTTAAAGACAGCCAAAAACGAATGTGTTGAAAAACGCATATTCCAATATCATAATTTTACCGTTAACTAAAACAATAACTTAAAATCTATCTAAACTTTTATTAAAGCTACACGTAAAACTTGTAAATAATTTTTAATAAAGAAGATAAATTAAATGACGACATGTATGCATTAAAACCACATGTGTACTGCCAAATATGAATTTGTTTTTATTAAAAAGTGAGAAATGGATTTGACTCTTTTTACACCTTCCCTCTATATTTATTTCATACTCCCAAAGAATTTATTAACTTCATTTACCAACAATTTCAAACAACAAAGGATTTACATTATGTTAAATTATATTTAGAAATATATTAATTCACGTTAATAATTAAATAAAAAGTGTCTTCACAACAAACAAATGCGATCAAAATCAAAATCAAGGGATTTGGTGTGCCTCCCACGTTGCGAGAATATTTCAATTTTGAAGTGACTGATGTTAATTTTTGTTAGAAAGAGCAGAAATTTTGAAATTTCAGAACAGTATACAAATTAATCAACTGGTTTGATCTACAGACCAGAACGCACTCAGGCCAATGTCGACTCTAAGCGTTCAAAAACTATTTGATCTATAATTTAAGCCTTGTTCCGTGATCTGATACACATCCTAGCCAATTCGACCTGTGTTCGACCATAATTTCTGCGGGAAAGAATTGCTTGGTCGGACTTCACAACGAATAAATTTTTTAGTTCATTTGTTGACTTCTTTTTGTTTTAATAATGTTCAGCGAAATAAACAGGGTCCGACCATAAATCCTATTTTGCTTTCGTGCTACAATTAATTTTAAAAATAAGAACAAAATATTTGACTGTTGTAAAAGTGTCACTAAAGATTCTGCAAAGTCGATTTCTTTAAAAAAGTGAACATCTTAACAATGGTACATAATGTTCCCGAATGACAAAATTTACATTTCAAAGGTCTTGACCGCTGGTTTACCTGAATAGTGAGTGTTACAATCATACACATGATTACATCGCATTTGTTGAATAACATACAGATAAAGAAGAGCAGCATGATAATAAAAAATCAAATTATTCAGTTATCTTAATAATAAAATAAAATAACTTGACAACTACTTTATATCTTAAAAAGTAACTTTGTCTTTGTCCGCGTCGAATTTTTATCCCCGAAATTGAGATTTTTCGATTTTTCGGCTTTTCCATTTTTTGCTTTTTCAACTTTCGAATTCTTAATTTTTCGAAATTTTTGTTTTGGGATTTTTCAGTTTATTTATTCCTCAATTTTCGGATTTTTCAATTTTTCCATTCTTCAATTTTTCAATTTCTCGACTTTCAGTTTTTCGATTTCTCAATTTTCCGTTGTTTCGGTTTTACGTTTTTTCAGTGTTTCTGCTCTTCAATTTTACGATTTTATAAATATGTCCAATTTTCAATTTTTGACTTTTATATAAACTCTATTTTTCAATTAATCGACTTTTTGATTTTCCCATTTCTTGACTTTCGATTGTTTCGATTTTCCTGTTCTTCAATTCTTCAATTTTTCGATTTTACAGGTTTTTGATTTTTCAATTTCTCTATTCTTTAAGGTATCGATTTTTCGGCTTCATTTTTTCAATTTTTTAATTTCTCAGTTTTCGGATGTTTCCGTTTTTCTTTCATTTTTAAATTTTTCGAAATTTCAGTTTTGGGATTTTTCTGTTTATTTATTCTTCAAGTTTTCGATTTTACAATGTCTCAATTTTTCAATTTTTTAGGTTTTTGATTTAATTTTTCAATTTTTTAAGGTTTTTTAAGATTTTTCAATTTTTCCATTCTTCAGTTTTTCTTTCGTTTTTCAATTTTTCGGGAATTTCAGTTTTAGGGTTTTTCAGATTATTTGTTATTCAATTTTTCGACTTTACAATTTTTCAATTTTTGAATTTCTCGATTTTCAGTTTATCGATTTCTCTATTTTTGGATGTTTCAATTTTACGTTTTTACAGTTTTTCTCCTCTCCAATTTTACGATTTTTATATATCTTGATTTTTCAATTTTTGACTTTTATGAAGTATCAGTTTTACGATTTTTCAATTAATCGATGTTTTGATTTTCCCATTTTTTGACTTTCGACTGTTTCCACTTTTCAGTTCTTCAATTCTTCAATTTTTCGATTTTTCAATTTTTCTATTTTTTTCGACTTCACTTTTTTGAATTTTCGATTTGTCAGTTTTTCGATATTTTAATTTCTCAATTTTTCAATATCACAATTTTCAATTTTTCGGTTTCTCAATTTCCCATGTTTTAATTTTACGATTTTCCAATTTTTCTCCTCTTCAATTTTACGGTTTTTAAATATTTGGTTTTTGCAATTTTTCAAATTTGACTTTCATAAATTCTGTTTTTCGATTCTTCATTTCTTCAATTCTTTAATTTTTAACTTTTTTAGGTTTTTGATTTTTTAATTTTTCAATTTTTTAAGGTTTCGATTTTTCGACTTCACTTTCTTGACTTTTTGATTTCTCAATTTTTCAGTTTTTTAATTTCTCAGTTTTTGGATATTTCACTCTTGAGATTTTTCAGTTTTTCCATTCTTCAGTTCTTCTTCCATTTTTCAATTTTCGAAAAATTTTAGTTTTGGAATTTTTCACATTATTTATTACATATTCAATTTTTCGATTTTACAGCGTCTCAATTTTTCAATTCCTCAATGTTCAATTTTTCGATTTCTCAATTTTCCGATGTTTCAGTTCTGTTTCTTTAATTTTACGTTTTCTAAATATTTCGGTTTTTACATTTTTGACTTTTCTAATTTTTCAATTTTTAGATTTTTCAATTAATCGATGTTTTGATTTTCTCATTTCTTGACTTTGTACCGTTTCGATTTTCCAGTTCTTCAATTCTTTAATTTTTCAATTTTTAGGTTTTTAATTTTACAATTTTTCAATATTTGGATTTTTCGACTTCACTTTTTTGTTTTTCGATTTCTCAATTTTTCAATTTTTTAATTTCTCAGTTTTTGGATATCTCAGTTTTGAGATTTTTCAGTTTTTACGATTTTTAGTTTTTCTTTGATTTTCAATTTTTCGAAATTTGAGTTTTGGAATTTTTCAGGTTATTATTCAATTTTTCGATTTTACAACATCTCAGTTTTTCAATTTCTCTATTTCTCAATTTTCCGATGTTTCAGTTTTACGTTTTCTCAATTTTTGATTTTTTAATTAATCGATGTTCTGATTTTCGCATTTCTTGAGTTTCGACTTTCTTGTTCTTCAATTCTTCAATTTTTCAGGTTTTTCATTTTTCAATTTTTCGATATTTTTAAGGTTTCGTTTTTTCGTCTTCACTTTCTTGATTTTTCGATTTCTCAATTTTTCAATTTGTTAAATTCTCAGTTTTTGTACATTTTAGTTTTGGGATTTTTCAGTTTTTATTTCATTTTTAGTTTTTCGACATTTCAGTTTTGAAATTTTTCAATATTTCGATTCTTCGACTTTTCGATTTTTGACTTCTGAATTTTTTGATATTTCAATTTTTCAATTTTTAAAATTTTGGAATTTTCGATTTCTTCATTTCAGTTCTTAGATTTTTAAACTTTTCAAGTTTTAGAATTTTTCAAATGTTTCGATTTCTTAATCTTTCGAGCTTTCGACTTTTTGGATTTTCTGTTTTTCAATTTTTCGTTTTTACAAATTTTCGATTTTTTACTTTTCGGATTTTAGATTTTTCGATTTTCCAGTTCTTCGATGTGTCGATCTTCAATTATCCGATTTTTCAATTTTTCGATTTTTTAAATCTAGGACTTTTGAGTTCTCAATTCTTCGTTTTTCGGTTTTAGATTTTTGAATTTTTCATTTTTTCGATTTTTGATGTTTCGATTTTCAATTCGTCGATATTTGTTTTTTTCAATTTTTAGATTTTTTAAATTTTACTTTTTTCAGGTTTTCGACTTTTCAAATTTTCGATTATTTTAATTTTGGATTATTACGACTTCAATAATATTGTTATTGATTTAAGACGTTTTGCTAGTATAAAGCACAATTAAAGAATTAATTCTTAGTTAATTAAAAAAACAGTTGCATATTAAAATCGAGTGAAACAGTGTCCAAACCAACCAAATCGCTTCTGAACGCTTAGAGTCGACACTCCCCTGAGCGCGCTCTGGTCTGTAAGTTTGAAGATCAAACAAGTTCTTAGGCGACACGTTGTTGTAGTTCAAATTTAAACCCAGAGATGGCGCTACAGCAAATTTTAATTTTTTAAAGGTTTTTAAAGAAAGTTTGACCTGTGCTTTGACTGTCTTAAATAACAAGTGCTTCTTAATTTTCGTAAAAATTATATTATAAACTAACTACTTATTTAATTAAAATTGCAAAATGTTTATAACGTCTCTAGTTTCAACCACAGATCATACATATAATTATTATTAGATAGTAAAATGTTTCTAACCAAACTTTCTTGAGCGCCTTAAAGTCATATAGCGGTAAGCATTTGAATCGGTAACAGTATTTGCTGATCACGCTGTATATTGACAATGATGAAGTTTATTCTTGATCACAGACTACCCCATCTTGATATTGGCTGCGTTCTGTTGGCACAAAGCTCATCGCACCTCATTTTGTAGCCGTCCTATTTGCAAATTTTTATCTAAGCTGAATTAGATAAGAATGGTTAGACTGGGCCAGAAATCCATATAAATAGGTTCATGTTGTAATATCAATTTCAAGTATATTGTTGGTTGCATATATAAATTTTTAAAATCAACAATACACGACGACCTACCCTCTCATAGCACTCAATTCACTCAGTTTTAATTTTTGAAACAGTATTTTTTTAATTGGGGGTAATAAATTTTGCATTTTACCCACACCAAGCTCACGCAAAAAAAAAACAAGGATTCAACTTTTATAATTTATTGTATAAACTTGTCTCATTTCTTAGACCATTCTTCTAAGGAGTTCATTAACTTTGTCCTCTCGGTTACCAAAATCTCCTCCTTCAACATAGTGATTTGTCTTCTTGCGCCATCCACCAGTTGGAGTGTTTAGCTAAAAAGTTACACAATTAAACTACAGCCACACATAAATGTCAAAACTGTCTCTTGCGTTTCCAACCCCTTAAAATCATTAATTAAATTAAAAGGGAGGATAAACAAGATTTACTCTACCAACATTCTTTTAACACAGTACACACACGCGTAACGTGCAGATCACATTGGCTTGAAAACAAAATGTCAACTTACCTTGAAGGGCCACAAGAAGTTTGAGGCATACTTAAATTTGGGTCCAACAGTGAAAATTTCATGAATTAAATCTTCCATACAAATGATCCCACTTTGTCCCAAACGGTTTTCAATAATCTGATTGCTGGTAATTGGGATACGCTGCCCATTTACTTTAGCAAAACCTCTCTTGTAGATAAGTTCCCTAACGGACTTCAAGTTAGGGTAACCCCATGTAATGTAGGGCTCGCAAATTCTCAACATGTGGATGGTGGCTTTGTTCAGCTTGACAAACACGCCATTGTTGATTTGGAGCAAACGGAACAACTGGAGGACCTTGCGAACCTTGGGTGCCACTTTATTAATACTAAAAAAGTTTAACTTCAGTATTATGAAAACTAAATAATTTAGCAAATCAGTGTTTCAGACCTAAATCAGTGACATTTCGTTATTCAAAAATGTCGTTTGTTTAGGCTGAAATTCTCTAGGACAGCATGGAAAATGATACATTAAACCGTGTACCACTAAGAAACTGCCCACGAAGTCAAACAAAGAAAAACTCACCCCTTGATACGGATTACGAAAGCTAACTTGGCTTCTCCTGGAACATAAAAGTTTCCTCTATTTGTGGCTTGACGAATTAACCTAATTTCGTCGCGTTCCTTGAGCCTGTACTCCTTTACATATTGTTCGGCACGCTTGAAGATGTCTTTTCGTTTCTTCACATGTTCAGACTTCTTTTTGATTGCTGACTGAAGTCGTTTTGCCCTATACGCATCGCGCTTCTTCCGATGTTTTAAAACGGACTCAGGGACCGCAGGCAGCCCCTTAACCGTTTTGGTCTTCTTCTCAGCCCTAAAAAACAAAAGCAAATTTAACGTCAAATGGGTAAAAACACATTGGCGATGGTGTCAGATGTAAACATGTTGGAAACTTGTAAAAATCATACATTGTGAAAAATATTAGCGTAATATTTTTTAATACGATATTAAGCGTTAGAAATCAGTAATGTTTTTTATAAATTAGTTGTTATTTTAGTGATGATTAAAGAAATTTCAGAACACATCGGTTACTTACGTCGGCGCCATTGCGGTTTAGTGGAAAAGAAGGTGTAGCAGATGTACCAACTGATATTTTGGTGAGGGCCCTTCTGGGGGATTAATTAACACCAACTTAAATTTCAAATATATTACAAAGAAATTACATATGTTGCAACCGTTCGTTCCTGGTTTATAATTAGTTAATAAATTGTACAGATTTATTTATTTTTACAAATATATCAGCTGTGATAAATTCAATACATTTTTGTTTATTTAGTGAAAATAAGTTTTTTACGTTGCAAGGTTGGCAAAATATTGACATCTACCCCCATCATGCGGTACAGAAACACGTGGATTTAAAAGTTTATTTTGATCTTCAAATACTGAAAGAATTTATAATTTAAACATGTTTTTGGAAGGTGATCCTATATTAACGTCTGGTAAGTGAAAAAGTGTAAGTCACTAAAAAATAACTTCTTTTTTGATAATTTGTACTTAACCTAAAATTTATGGTATAAACAAATTCAGCCAGTAAAGGCGGCAACATTTTACAACAAATGTATTTCAGCTTCAATTACAGAAGAAGATGTTGTGAACTACTTAGAGAAACTTAAAAATGCTGACAAGAAACCATGTCAAAAAGAAATAACTGCACTACTGCAAAACCAAAATGTCTTGCGATATTTTAAATTCCATGTAGAACAATACTGTGAGTTGCATAAACTCATTATTACAAAAATCGAAGACTCGCATGATTATATAACATTTTTAAAAGACGATGGCACTCTTCACAGACTCATAAGAGAGAGAGATGATTTTTTTAACATTTTTCTTGAAATGCTAGTGCCAACGTTAATAGATACATGTTGCAAGTTTAGTGAAAATGAAAAAGTGTTTATGGCGAGTTCAGAGGTCATTCAGAAGGTAAGCTATGTTATGACGCATTTTAATTACTAATAAAAGAAATAGTGTGTTTTTAGCTCAAAGGAGTTCATCTGCTACTTCACTGACTTTTTCGAAAAAAAGAAATGTACTGAAAAACATATTCAATGTAAAGCATTATTTAAATATTGTGCCTCGTTGTGCTCTAATCTGGAATCAGCTGGCGTTGGGTTTAAATTATTTTTTTACTCATTTTCCAAGTCATCAAAAAATTTTAACAACATTTATAAAATGTTGGTTATTTTGTTAGAGATTTGTGGTTTTGATTTAAAGACTGAATTTAATTTTAATAAACTGAAGTATCAAGTTCAGGAACCATCATTAAACAATGCGCTGTATATTTTGAATGAACTTTTAGATACAGTAACTAAATTAAAAGTTGACTTGGAGAGTAAAATAAATGATATCACGTTTTCCGATTTTATAAAAAAATTAGTAAAATCCGTTATCACGTTATCTCAACATCCCAACATTTGTTGCTATCAAATTTTACTCAAAGTTGCAGAAATTAATCCACTGATTATTGAGTCTTTGGTTAATGAGATATTAGTGTATGTAATGCTAAGTGACAACACCAGTTGTAGAAAAGAATATGAACAACTCATGATTAAAATATTTGAAGTATTTTCTAAATTGCATCGAACACAAAATTTGATCTCAAAGATGATACCAACATTGCAGACTGCAATTAAAGAGCGAAAGTTAAATGAGTTGCCTTATAGCTTTAGAGGAACTGTGGATGTCCAATTAAAGACAGACATTTTATATAGTGCCGACGACATTCTCCCCGAAGTAATTTTAGAATATTTTACTAGTTGCATTATAAGTCTAGCTAGTTGGCAAACTATAAACTTACTCAAAACAATGACGTTTCATTTAAAGAAGGCTGTAGAACAACTTCCAGAAGTTCAAGAAGGTAATTACATGGTTTTTTTTCATTTTCAATATTTGCAAAATATTTTAAGTTGCAGAAAATATTTATGTAGAAATTTTAAGTAGTCTTACGTGTTGGTTACTACTGAGCGTTCGAGTGGCTGAACATACAGTTGCGGAAAATACGGTTGTGAAGTTTGCTGAAGGCTTGGAAGAACTGAAAACAATCCTGGGACAATTTGGGGCGAAATTATTACAACGAGAACACGTACGTATTTTCACTATTATTGTAACTACATTTTATAACGAAGAATAGTATTGTGGATATACGAAACGAAAAGCTGGTTGCATAACTATGTTTTTCTTCAGTTAAATGTGGTAAAAATTTAGGTGAACACCATAGTGTCACTATGACCAACACTTAGATTTGATGGCCAGTGAATAAAACTTCAAAATTTGAACAAATCAAGTGTAAACTATTGTTGCGAATCCACTTTGTCGCTAAGTTTTGTCTTCACTTCACTTACCGAAAAAATCTGAACGACATTTTTTTAACATTTCGATGTAATCTATGTTTTATTGTCACTTTGACGTTTGAAATTTAAAAGATTTGTTACGTCACGTCCAGTGTCAGCCTACCCGCAGTGTCAAAAATGGCAAAAACTGAAAAAATAGGTTGAAATATATACAGGTGTTTCCAAAAATATTAAAAAGAATAGAATGATGTAGCATGCCGTATACAGCCAATGTGTGACCAACATACCGCAGGTTTATTACCCCGTGGTACAGTGGCGGAGGAGTTTCAAGGGCATCATTAATACAAATTCAAGAAAAAAATTGAGTAAACAAGATTTTCAGTAAAATAATATCAAAGTTTTAAAAGTTAAAAATAAATCATATGTTTTATAAAATACTAATCAATAGCGAAGTGGGGTATTGTACTATGACACTTTGCTAACGTTTGGATTTTTCTGTCTGTTTTTTGAGTCATCTGCTTGTTGGAAATTTATTGAAAAAGTAATCTTCGAACTACCGAACTGATTAGTGATAAAGAAACGTCATTTGGGTCAAAATTTTCAGGAAATTTGTATATTATAAGCGATACTCAGAGATGTGAGTGTAACCACAAACCAATGTGGTAACAATTTATGTTAAGGCCAATGTCATTTATATGTCAAGTGAATTATTAAATCTGTCACATCATTCTATTTTGACACTCACTGTAGTGGTTAAAGATTCAAAATTTTGACATAGAAGTGTGGGCTATTGTTGCGAATCTACTTTGTGATTTAAATTTGTCTGCGACTTTACACTGAAATTAACGTACACTTTCTATTATCAAATTTTTACTTCCCGAGCGTAAGCTAAAGAAGTATAGTAATCGAGTCCATTGGTCGAATGGCCACTTTTACATTTTCTCGACGTTTCATGACCCCTAGAGTACGAAAAAAGCATTCTCCTGTTTCCGTCTGTCTGTCTGGTGTCTGTATCGCCATCAACAATTTGATGGCGTCTTTTCAAAGAATTCTGTTTATTTGATTTAACTGTTATACAACAATATAGCCCTATAAGTGTAGTGTACGAATCCGCTTTGATTTTTTCCATAACCTTCCAAATTTTTGCAAAAACATAATGCACGGTACAAAAACAGTTTAACATTAGCGTAAGGCATCCAAGTCGTGGTCTAGTGGTTACGAGTCAGGGATGCGGACCGGACGTCGCGCGTTCGATTCCAAACTTGGCCTTTCATTTTTTACTTCTTGAGCGACCGACTCTCTACTTTTTTTTCTATTTCTCTCGCATTGTGTATTATATTACCTATATCTATGACGTCATAACCAATTTTTTATTAATGAAATTACCCCACTGAAAAGACTGAAAAGGTGAGAATGCACCCCTTTATTCAAAAATATAAAATCTTGTCGAGGGGCCCTTTTTTTTTTAAGAATGAAACCTCAGGAGTCCCTATTGTCTTTTTTTAAAATGTAAAACACTCAAGGGGCCCAAATGATTTTTTTTTTTAAGAATGTTAAACCTTCTCAGGGGTCCCAATTGTATTTTTTAAAAATATATATATATATCTATCACTCCATTCATATTTTTTGGATTTGCATATACAGGGTGATTCAAGAAAATAAATGAAAGCGTAAATTTATTTTACTGATTTACTCAGGAACTACAAAACCGAATGCTTCGAAATCTTGAAGATATTTTAAAATCATCATAAGCATGGTAAATTTTTGATCAAAACGTATTTGGTCGTCCCCCCTAAAAAATTTATGATGTCACCACAAAGTTTTGCTGAAAAAATCCTATCTAAAATGTACAAAATATGGTGAGTCTCTTCTTGTGATTTATCATTCCATTCAAATTTTTTCGATTTGCATATACAGGGTGACTCAAAAAAATTAATGAATGCGTAAATTTATTTTATTGATTTAATCAGGAACTACAAAACCGAATGCTTTGAAATCTTGCAGATGTTTTAAGGTTATAAAGAGCATAATAAATTTTTAGTCAAAATATATTTGGTTATCTTCTACAAAAAACTGATGACGTCAGCTCAAAAGTTTGCCGAATAAATCGTATCTAAAATGTACAAAATATGATGAGTCTGTACTTGTCATTTATCATTCCAATCATATTTTTGGATTTGCATATGCAGGGTGACTCAAAAAAATTAATGAAGGCGTGAATTTATTTTATCGATTTAATCAGGAATTACAAAACCGAATGCTTTGAAATCTTGGGAATATTTTAAAGTTATTATAAGCATGGTAAACTTTTGTTCAAAATGTATTTGTTCATCCCTCCTAAAAAAATTGATGACGTCACCCTTAAATTTTGCTGAATAAATCCTATCTAAAATGCAAAAAATATGATGAGTTTGTACTTGTGATTTATCATTCCATTCATATTTTTTAGATTTTCTTAAGAGGTGGTTCAAAAAAATTAATGAAGTCAATTTATTTTATTGATTAAATTAAAGGCAACACTTATTATTAGTATTACACCTCAACCAACCCAATTTGGTAGACACAAAATTTGTTAAAGGAAAAACTCGGTTGAAACATAAGGGTGGCACGCTTATTTACATCGACTTTAACATTACAGACCTGCATTTGTTTTATGCGATCACTTGGTTCCGCGAATGTGAAATAGACATGTTTATAATCAACCAATTGTGAATTTCACCGTCAAGAATTAAAATAAAACCCAATGTTTTATATAATAAGCGGAAGTCGAAGCAATAAAACCGATGGTCGTTTTGTTTACAGTTTCTCTGTTTGACTCTCACGTATGCTGTTACGCTTGTCATCTTAAATTAAGAATGTTTATACATAAACGATTTTCAGTTGCCGTATACGTGAGTAAATTGTTTCGTTATTTTATTGATTATAAAAAATCAATATTCAAAACGACCCAATTCATTTTCCCGAAAATTTGGGAATACAATAATTCTATTCTTAGTATTACACTACATCTATCCCAACTGATATACGTGTCCTTGCAAAAATGTTGACGTCATCGCATTTTTTTTTTAAATTCCCACTACAAAAATGTAATGAGAAAAAAACACAATAGCCATGCAGTCGTCAAGTTTCCGACAGCGAGGGAAGTACTGTCTAAACTCTAGACCAATTTTTTAAGAATGTGAAACCTTCTCGGGTGTCCAACTGTCTTTTATAAAAATGTAAAACCTTCTCGGGGGCACCAAATGTTTCTTTTTTTTAATGTGAAACCTTCTCGGGGATCCCAACTGTGTTTTTTAAAAATGTAAAACCTTCTCGGGGGCGCCAAATGTTTCTTTTTTTAAATGTGAAACCTTTTCGGGGATTCCAACTGTGTTTTTTTTTAATGTAGAACCTTCTCGGGGCTCCAAATGTATCTTTTAAGAATGTGAAACCTTCTCGAGTGTCCCAACTGTCTTTTATAAAAATGTAAAACCTTCTCGGGGGCGACAAATATTTCTTTTTTTAAATGTGAAACCTTCTCGGGAATCCCAACTGTGTTTTTTTTTAATGTAAAACGTTCTCGGAGGCCCCAAAAGTATTTTTTAAGAATGTGAAACCTTCTCGAGTGTCCCAACTGTCTTTTATAAAAATGTAAAACCTTCTCGGGGGCGCCAAATGTTTCTTTTTTTAAATGTGTGTTTTTTAAAAATGTAAAACCTTCTCGGGGGCCCCAAATGTATTTTTTAACAATGTGAAACCTTCTCGGGGGTCTCAACTGTCTTTTTTAAAAATGTAAAACCTTCTCGGGGGCCCCAAATGTATTTTTTTAAGAATGTAAAACCTTCTCGGGGGCGCCAAATGTTTCTTTTTTTAAATGTGAGACCTTCTCGGGAATCCCAACTGTGTTTTTTTTTAATTGTAAAACCTTCTCGGAGGCCCCAAAAGTATTTTTTAAGAATGTGAAACCTTCTCGGGTGTCCCAACTGTCTTTTATAAAAATGTAAAACCTTCTCGGGGGCACCAAATGTTTCTTTTTTTAAATGTGAAACCTTCTCGGGGATCCCAACTGTGTTTTTTAAAAATGTAAAACCTTCTCGGGGGCCCCAAATGTATTTTTTAAGAATGCGAAACCTTCTCGGGGGTCCCAACTGTCTTTTTTAAAAATGTAATGAAAAACTTTCTCGGAGGCGCCAATGGTTTTTTTAGAATGTGAAACCTTCTCGGTTGTTCCAACTGTCTTTTTTAAAAATGTATAACCTTCTCGAGGGCCACAAATGATTTTTTTAAGAATGTGAAACCTTCTCGGGGGTCCCAGTTGTCTTTTTTAAAAATGTAAAACCTTCTTGGGGACCCCAAATGTTTTTTTTTCAGAATGTGAAACCTGGGGGATCCCAACTGTCTTTTTTCAATATATAAAAACTCGGCTGTCCCAAATGTTTTTTTTTTTTTTAATGTGAAACCTTCTCGGGAGCACCAAATGTTTTTTTTTTAGAAACCTCGAGGGTCCCTTCTGTCTTTTTTCAAAATATAAAACCTTTTCGGGGGCCCCAAATGTCTTTTTTTATGTGAAACTTTCTCGGAATTTGGAATTTTTCCAAATTATTTAATTAGGTATTCATTTTTACGAGTGTTACAATTTTTCCCTCCCTAGGGTAAGCTAGAAGATGTTTCAGGTTTTCTCAACGTTTCATGAGGTAGGTCTCACGTTTCCGTCTGTCTGTATCAATTTTTGTTATATAGACCATGTTCAAAAACTACCGGACCGATTGTTGTCAAATTTTATATGTCTATTACGAATATCGTGTAGATCGTAAAACGCTAACCAGATTTTGTATGATCATCCCCACAAACAATTTGATGACGGTTTTTTGTTCGAGAGACATCATTTGAATTTGCTAAAATAAAATACTGTTGTACTTGTGGTTTATGAATCCACCATTAGTGTAAAACGAAAAACCATAAACTTTAGAAACAAAATGTACATACATATATTTTTTTGCAGAATCATGTTTTAATGAGAGCTTTTTTAAATATTTCTTACTACTGGGCCGAAGTTTACATGACTCTGGAGTATTATTCAGTTAACAACCAAATTAAAATGACCAAAACCCTGGACAACAATTTCTCTGCATTCAACCTAACTTACATCCACCCATATTTAAGCAACAAAGAATGGTGCCACATTTCAGAAAGAATTAATAATTTTGGAGAAAAACCGTGCAAAAAAATTATGGTTTGTTTGACTTTTCCACAATAAAAAAAAACTAAAACTTTAATTACAGCAAAAACTATTGATTCAGAAACTGAGAGCTTTCCTCATTTTTGGCGACGGCAATAATGACGTTGTAGCACCGATCATTCGAACACTATCCACAAGTTTTGACGCAGAATCAGTAGACATTTTCTCAGACAGATTTGTAGTTAACACTGTCCTCGATAAAATGCCCACGTCTAATATTATAAGTTTGGCAGAAATTCTTGTTAAAGATTTAGTTGAAGGTAACACGAAGGTACTTGATGAGCCCCATATTAATGACTCCCAGCTAATAACTCAAGGCATTCTTTGTGTCATCTTTACGAAAATCAATAAATTACTGAAACAAAAAAGAAAACACGACGATACATCAGTGCGGAAAGCTTTATGTTCGAAAGCGATATCATTCTTACCTACAGATATGTTTCTTTGTGGCAGAATCGAAGAAGTGCTGGGGAGTGTATCAGAAATTCTAGTGTCAGAAAGTCACCACCAAAATATAGATTTAAAAATGCAGGAAGAGAAGTTGGAATTGTACTTGGAGCTTTTAACCAAAATACCTCTAATTTTTTGTTCAGAAAGCACTCAAAAACTGACAGTATTACTACTGATGGCATTACACAAAGATTCTCAGAACTGCGAAAATATGAAACTAAGATGTGAACAACTCATTATTAGCATCGTACAACACAACAGATTTACTTTATTGGATCTTTTTGATTCCTCAGTTCTCGTCAAAACGTTAGTGGATTCCTTCGACAGTAGTGAGGATTTATTTTTTCAAATCGTGCAAAATGTATTCAAGAACGACACAGCGATTACCAAGTTCGAGCCAGGGGTTTCATATATTAAAGACAATCTCAGACAAGATAAATGTCTGAGATTTGCGGTAACTCTTTTCAATGTGTTAAGTAAAATAAGAAAAGTTAAAATGTCGCCGAAATCAAAAGAAGTGTGTTTGAAATACAAGTCGGATATCTGTCACAAAATGCTGAAGCTGGTTTTGAAAAATAGTCCAGAGGACCGCTTAATCGAAGTGTTTGGACTGGTGTTGAAGACATTTTTAGCTAAAGATGAAGATGACACGTTATCTAAATTAAAAACGTGTTTGCCTGAATACGTTGAATACAGTTTCAACAACATGTCGAACATTAATAGTAAAGCGTGTTTATTATTGTTTACTACAATTTTACACAACAAAACTATTTTGGGAGACTTTAGTGATACTTTCATCTTGAGAATATGGGACGCGTTGAAGACGATAACTATTCAGAATGATAGTTTGGAAGAATATTCACAATTGGTGACATTAATTACAACCCTAATTGCAAATGAACACTTTTCGAATATTTTTGAAAATTTAATGAAAGTTACGGTAATTGCTGCGGTTATTTTTTTATAATTTTTTTTAACAAATACTTTTAGGAACGGTCGATTGAGTCAGGCGACGATAAAGAATTTTGCAAACACTTAAAAACCTGGTCTTGCATTTTATCCACGAACGTTAATCCCGCCAAAACGAACATTTTACGTGAACAACTGGAATTCCTTTTAGAAAAATTAATTCTTCTGTTGAAATCCAGGTTATATAAAGACGACTTATTTGAAGAAGTTATCCAATTTAAGATTTCAATTATTCAGGCAAATCACGTAATAGCCTCTTGTCATGGAAGTCTTAAATGAGACTAATTTATTATTTAATTTGTAGGTCCCGTTAACTGCATCGCTAATAGACTTTTTGCTATCATCCGTGTCGATTCTGTTGATGAAAGATTCACACGATTTCATCCACAATTTCAGCTCAAGCATAACACTTTTGGAAAATCTTTTAAAATATCGAAACCCGTTAATCATGGATCGGTTGCCTCCTTACTTGCTGCAGTACAGACTCTTACTTAAAGAACTGTGTCTCAGAGGTAGTTCTCACGTGACGTTGCAACCAACTGAAGCACAGAAACTCGCAGATTGTGCTCATAAATTAGAAAAGTTGACGAAGAACCTAGTGGAATGTACGAAGGATATGTCAAGAATTGCGATGTATCTGATTGCTGATATTTTAGGACAGTATGAGTTAGATACAATGGATCCTAACGTCAAGGTACGTGTGACTTTTTAAAGTACAATAAATGTTAATCTGTTCCAATTTCAGAAACATTTAAATAATTGCATATATAGCTTGATTGCACTGTGTGATCAACATGCGGTGCAGTACCTCATGAGGGTATTAAGCAACCCTTGCACTGAATTTTTTAAAATCATATATGCAAACTATAAAAAATATAGATTTACAGGAAAAATCTGAATTTGTTAAAAATATGTGATTTGTTAGAAATAAATATATTTTATACTTTGATTTTGTGTTTTGTTAAACCTAAACCCAAATACAGTATAATATATATACACTGGTTGGTGATAAAATATTTTTTCTTTGAAGAACACGATTATTTAAGAATGTGTTTCACATGATAATTTCATGGAGAAAAATAAGGATTCCAATTAAGCTCACGACAAATAAAAAAAATCGTCACAATTGAGATAGGGCGGGTGGGCGGGGCTTATATTTGGCTTTTTTTTTTCTTAATATACCTATTCTTTTTACAACAAGAAATTTAAAACATGTTTATAATGGTAAATGTTTGTAGGAAAATATCGATTTTGCGATTATGCTGGTCTGACAACGAATGAAAATTTCATCACAATTGAGACAGGGCGGGTGGGTGGGGCCTATATTTTGTTTTTTTTTTTTTTTCTTAATATACGTATTCTTCTTTTCACAACAATGAAGTTGTGCGACAACAAAAATTGTTTGAATGTTAATTAACACATAAATTATAGTATTAAACTTATTAGCGTTGTTGTTACCTTGGCGTATTCAGCAGTTTTTTTATACAATAGTCACACATTTTTATTGGACACGTAATTATCACATGTAAAATGTATATAGTTTATACAGGTAGGTACATTATTGAGGTAATAGTGGTGCATTGTTTTAAAAATCTCGTGGAAATTGGAAATACCGGGTGATTATTAATGATTGAAGCAAATTTTAGTGTTGGCAATTCTGAATTCTTGGCAGCAATGTGTCAACAGTACCAGTTCACAGTTGTCAGTCATTATTAGCATGAGAGCGCCTTATAACAAACATGATGGAAAAATGGGAGATACTGACTTGGTGACAATGAAGAATGCCACAATAAAATTTTGAATATGTTGCCAACCTGGAAAAAAAATCAAAATACAATAATGATCACTCGGTCTGTGACTCGGTACTACATTATTGATTTAAAAAATCTGTGTACCTTTCGAGTAAAAGCTAGAGAAATATTATAATAAACTCATTTTGACGACAGAGCTGGTAAAATAAAAAAATGTCGATATTAAAATTTTAGGTGTGCTGAAATTTATGTTTCATATTTGTTGTAAGTTAATCTCACATTTTTTTTCCTTTATCTGTAATGTAATTATATATCCATATTTAACCTTACGCAATTGGATTGACGTAAACGAAATTTGCTTAAAACCTTCATAACATACATTTGAATATCGTGATAGAAGACATTAAGTTTGATCCAGCGACTACAGAACATTGATTCAACTTGATCCATTTATCCCCTCCTGAAATCTGCTGACGTCGTTTCCAAAAATTATTAGATCCAATGTTGCTTATATTTCGGTTATGCATTTTTTTGAATTGCGTGATGCTTACGACGTGTTTGGGAAAAGAACTTTTTTAATTCATTCTAAAACAGCCTAGGTACATTTTTCTGGAATTTTAGGAACATAATATAATCGTTAATATCTAGTATTCCACTGTATTATGCCGGAGAAAAAATTTCAAACGACTTCAAATTATATTGACATTAAAGTGTAAATTTGGATTTATGAACTTCTAAACTGACTTCGTACTTTAGATTTATTTTGCCTAACTAAATGTACACAAACCTCAAACACATGAACAACCAAAAATTTTGACTTCATTAAAACATGGTACTCTGGCACTGTTGACAAAATAAATTCAAAGTGCCAAAATTTCAAATTTATTTTCAAACGTCAGTCAAAATGACAATAAGGAGTGATTTACAATTATGATTTTTAAAATCACAGAAGCTTGTCGTTTAAAATTTTTTATCCAACATCAAACATTTTACATGTAGGTACCCCCATAAAGAAATGATGACGTGCGCAAAATTACCAGAATCAAAATACATATGTTTCCCTAAAAATATACTCTGCGATCATTTTTTTTTTATATTTTGATTACATATTTTATATTGGTTTAATTACTTACACAGAATGCCTAAAATTAATTTAAAAAAATTAGTTTCGTTTATGTTTCAGTCAAAAACAGTATCACTAATTTTTTGGCAATTTTAGGAACACAACAATATAATAATAGTTGTATTGCACTATATATGTCAAAATTTCAACTTCAAAATTTTATATTTATCTGTTCAAAGAAATAATGGCATCCACAAAATTTGATTAACAATAAAAAAGTTACCGAAATCAAAATTATCCTAAGAAATGGCGTAACGACTTTTTTTTTAATTTCACTAAAACACTGACTAGAATTTTATTTGCTCATCTTCAAAAAACTGATTACGACGTCTCAAAACTTTGGTAAGTTACAGGTGACTCCTTCGTGTATAATAAAACTCAATTTTATTTATATCACAATAAAGTGCGTAGGTACCTTTTATTTATCTCTCCACAAAATATTGAAACACAGATTTTAAAAATAATCATTTCGCAATTTTTATGGGAACTCTTCCATTACTAAAAAATTTCAAGAAAATTGGGATAACGTGACAACGTCGCATCTGAATTTAAAAAATAAACTAGTTATAAAACTTAAGAAGAGGTCCATTAGAATATAATTATAAAAATATTGTTACGAAATAAACCCATACGCCGCCTCATGATGATTCATCCTCAATGCGACCGAGCGACGCAGCGTTAAAGAAACGCCTGGAAACGGAAGTCGCGAACGGCAATCCAGAAAGGCTCCGATTGCGCAAATCTAGAAGTAAGTATGGGTTTTAAATAGAGGCCACCTTCGGGAACGATTATTATTCAGCTAGCTGAGTCAAGAGGTTGCGCCGGAATTATTTTTCTACATAATCGCTCTGTAATTAGTTGTGTAAATCCGAGTTATTAAGAAATAAATTGTTGTGTTTAACCCACGCCGATTTATTCGCCGATCAACGTAACAATATATAGGGTATTCTATTTGCAAAACCTAAGTTATGTGTTACGCCTTAAAAACAGAACACTCTGTAAGGTTGAAAATAATTTTAGTGTGTGCTACTTATAGAACCATACTACTTTGGTCTCCGACTTTTTTTCTACTTTGTTCTTTGAGTAGCATGCACTAAACTTATTTTCAACTGTATACAGATTCTGTTTTTGAAGCGTAGCATACAACTATTTTTTTTTTTTAATGGAACATCCTAAATATTTTATTTGGATTCATCACGTTATTACAGCCTTTATAACCATACTTTATTTTTGATTTGTGGGGCTGGATGTGGCCAATTTTCTTAAATCCTTTTAGCAATACAAGGGTTCACAAAATAAAAATAATAATCTGTGTTACAAATATTGGAGAGGTAAACACAGATAATAATAAATTAAAATATTACAGTTTTCAAATATCGATATTTCAGTTTCTTCAAACAGAATACCTGTATATTGTTATGATGACCGGTGATTTAAAAACGGCGTGAGTTAAACTCAACAATTCATTTCTTAATAACTCGAATTACACGACCGATTATTACACAGCGATTATGTACAAAATAATTCCTTCGCAACTTGACTGTACTCTCATGAACTCGATTTACTGAATAATCCTCGTTCCCGACGGTGGCCTCTATTTAAACCTATACGTTCATCTCGGTGGTTCAAGAACGCCCCTTTGAGGGTTTTCTGGGTTGCCCATCGTGACTTCCGCTTCCAGGCTTTTCGTCAGCGAACGCCGCGCCGCGCGGCCGATGAGTCATCGCCGTATATAACAGAATAAACACATACATGGTAGAAGACCCATAGGCGGCGTACGGGTTTCTTTCGTAACAATATTATTACTGCATCTTTTTTGTTCTCTTTCTTTCGATAATGTGTCTGCTAAAAAGGTGAAAAATTGCTATCAACTTTAGATATGTAGGTCTAGAAAATACTTAACAATAAAGAAAGAGAATAAAAATCAGAGTTAAGATACTGATGTTCTACTTGAAAAAAGTGAAATATTTGGAAATTGTAATATTGTAGGATTTTTTTTAAACACTCTGCATATTAAGACTCAGTTTAATTTACACAACAAAGAACGTACCTTTAATTTAACCATATTTTAAAAATAATCCTATTACGATTGTTTTGTGTATTTTTACACTGCTAAAAAATTTCAAGAAAATAACATGACAACGTCGCATCGGAATTTCAAAAATAGAGTACGTTTTTAAACTCCAGGAAGCGGTAAATGTAAAAATATGTGTTGTATTAAAAAAAACGAATTGTCTTCTTTTACCTACTAAATATATGCAAATAACAGTAGTAACCACTGCATACCACAGTTTTTATGATTGTGACACTGTTTAAAAAACATACGCCATACATTCAAAAACCTGTTGAGTTGTAGTCGACTGTAGTACACGTCATGTAGTTGGTATTATTGATTTGTATATGACCCATTACCAAAGACATTACGTCAAACTAAAATAGCTCACAGACGAACGTGTAGGTACATAACAAGAGAGTGAGATTTGCTTATCAAACGCTCCTATGCGGGCCTTCCGACCCTGTAATTAGTGAAATAAATTTTAACTTTACTGGGAAATAAACAAATTTGGCTCAGTTCTGTACAGTTGTCAAGGAAATAATAGGCAATGTAAACTTTAACTACTTACAAAATGACATCGCCCACGAGTAGGGTATACAAAACTAAAGCTTATAAAAAAGAAATTTCGTTTCATTTCACTGACTTATTTTATTTTCTCAATAGAATTGAATTCTATTTTGAAAAACGATAGAACCTAAGATTTAAAACAACGCACGCCTATTCCGTTTGGATCAGTCATTTAAGTTGTAAGTACTCGTCCCGCCCACCCCCTTCTGTTTTCTTAGAGGGTATATCATTTGCCAGAATCAGTCTTATCTTAGCAAATACAAGGACCGCCCACCCACCCTCTATTTTCTTATTGGGTATATCGTTTACCAAAATCAGTCTTGTCTTTACAAGTACGTACTAAAGGTAACTAAGTGTCATTAAACGTCGGCCATTTTCTCTCTAAAAAGGTAGGGATAGCCATTTACACTAGCGAAATTTTGAAAACTTACACTGTGGAGTGGTTAATCGAAATGCCGACGACTATATACTTACTTATCGAACAAGATAATCAATTTTAAATTAAGTAAGGCTTTTAGAGAATTACTGACATTTTGACACCCAGAACAAATCCCATCATAATCTATGTGTGTTAATGTTATACTTAGTCAAATATTTAATTTTAGCGTAAAAAGTTCCAATAAACGTTAATCTGTCATATTTATTCCGTGCTTAGCGGTCATTGAAGATTTATTATTATTGGAATTAAGTACGAAATCAGTTCTGGAAAAGTAATCATAAAGCAACGCTGCTATGCTGATGGGTGCACATTCCTGGAGAAGTTTTATGATTACTTTTCCAGAAATTCCCGAAGTGTAAATTAAAAATCTAGATAGTTATTTTAATGAAATGTGGCATTTGGAGATACTTATGTTTTCATTCCGAACTTGTTTTGATAACTTTTTAATTTTAAAGCTTTCATTAAATAATGAGTCCAGTGTCCATTAAAAGTGGGTCATACTGTATGACGCAGATGGTAAGCTCACAATTATGCGTATACTAAGTATACACTGACAAACATATTTATTGTTATTTTAATTATCGAGTACGCATTAATTTATTTGCTACTATTCGAAATAACGCTTCTACTACTGCGTGGGATAACCGGAAAAATCTACAACACGTAGTATGTATGCATAGGTACTTGTACCGAAAACAATTCTAATGAACCCACTAAAGTCGAACGGATGTGGCTGGTCGAACGATTATATCAGTTAATACTTCCCTAGTTGCATAACAAAAAAGCGATTAAAATGACCCAAGCGTGACCCCCTACTTGATACTTCTAATTGGATGAAACCTGCAAAAAATATATGCACGTCTACTGATTTAAATCAAACATAAATTATTTTTGACGGAATGATAATCGTTAGACTGTATTAAGTATATATTTTTTAATATCTTTATCAGATCTTGTAAAGAATACATATTATTTTATAGATTTTTGACCAACTTTTGGTCGGAAATAATAAACATATTAATATTAACACGTGCAATGTAAATATTTGTTACTGTTTCCTGACTGAATAAATTAATGAATTAATTTTAGATAATATCTTGTATGGGGTGAGCATTGAAGTATATTTAAAACTTCAGACATAAAAACGGAAACAGATAAATGTACATTTTCGTATTCTGCGGGCTTCGGAATGCCACAAAAGATAAAACTAGTCAAATAATTAGATTTTTTTTCCTAGCTATCTCACTGAAATAAGTAAATTACATGAGTTAAACATTCTAAAATCGTACGATTTTTCGTTTTCTACAAAAATAAATTCATGTACCACAACACGTGTAGGCACTGTCCGTTTTTTTATCGTATAAGTCAATAAAATCTATATATACACATGAAATATATTTTCTCAATGGCAAAAGTTTAAATGGTTTGCATATTCCGGAAAGTAAGTAATAAATAACCAACTTCCCCATTTATTCCCACCGCTCACGTTATGAATAAATTCACTTTATCGTGGTCGTTATGCGAATTTAAAAAAATCGCAATAATATTATTTATAGGTATTGATAAAATATAGATATTGACTTTCAACGCGATATCTTAGATTTTAGAAAATAAATAAACCGTGAACAGATCAGACGAACTTATAAAGCTATTCAGTTGCATCTACACTTTAAAACATGTAACTATAAAAAAATTATTGTTATTTTAAAAATTTAAATAATATATATTTATTAGTACAGTATAATAAGTCGATATCTCTTTAATCCGAACAAAAACTCTGCAATCCGAACTTGAAAACATGCACCTACTTGCAAAAATGACGCAAGATCTTCTTTCTATAGGTAATTTTTTGAAATTTTTAAAAATTGTGATATTTCAATGCACTGAATTAATTATCTAATTTTGGAAAAAAGGTTAAAGAAAAAGTAATTAGTTAAATTTCGAAAATGGATCTAAATTTGCTAGTACTTGTCAAATAACCTAGCCTCTAAGAAAACAAAAGGCGGGTGGGCTAGGCTAGAATTTGCCAAAATAAGACTCATTTTGGCAAATGACCTACTCTTCTAAGAAAAGGTACTAGCCCCGCCCACCTACCATTTATTTTTTTTAAAGAGTGGGTCATTTGCCAAAATCAGTCTTATTTTACAAATACTAGCCCCGCCCACCCACCCTTGTTTTCTTAGAGGATATGTCATTTGCAAAAATCAGCCTCTTACTTGGGAAGACTAAGACTGATTTTGGCAGATGGCCAATTCTTTATTTTCTTAGAAGAGTAGGCCATTGGCCAAAATGAGACTTATTTTGGCAAATACTAGCTAAACCCACACGCCCTTTGTTTTCTTAAGAGAGTAGATCATTTGCCAAAATCAGTCTTACCGTAGTGAGTAGAGAATAACTTTTAGTTAAAAAATCCAAAAATGACAAATCGTGAAAAGGAAAAATTTTAATTTTAGAACTTGAAAAATTAAAAATCAAAATATTCAAAAATTGTAAAGTTAAAACTTGAAAAATCAAAAAATTGGAATTAAAAACTGCAAAATTGTCAAACAAATTATCAAATGAAATATTCAAAAGTTGAAAAATCTGAAAACTAAAAAAAAATGAAAACTGGAATTTTGAAATCGATTTTATAAGAATTGTTTTTTTTTCAATGTTTCGATATTTCAGTTGTTGATTTTCCGATTATACAGTTGTTCAATTTTCCGATTTCTCATTTATCCGATTTTTCAACTTGTAATTTTTTTTATTTTTAATTTTTGCTAACCCCACCCACCCAGCCTTTATTTTCTTAGAAAAATAAGTCATCTGCCAAAATCAGTCTTACCTACTAGCCCCCCGCCCACCCTCCCTTATTTTCTTAGAGAGTATGTCATTTGCCAAAATTAGTCCCATCTTGACAAGTACTAGCCCCGCCCACCCACCCTTTACTTTCTTATAAGAGTGGATCATCTGCCAACATCTGTCTTATCTTGACAAGTACTGGCCCCGCCCACCCACCCTTATTTTCTTAGAGAATATGTCATTTGCAAAAATCAGCCTCATACTTGCCAAGGTAAGATTGATTTTGGCAGATGACCTACCCTTCTAAGAAACTAAAGGGTGGGTGGGCGGGGCTAGTACCTTTTCTTAGTATGTCATTTGTCAAAATGAGTCTTATTTTGGCAAATACTAGCCTGGCCCACCCGCCTTTTATTTTCTTAGAGGGTAGGTTATTTGGCAAGTACTGCCATAGTGTAAAATTTCATTTTTGAAAAAGTTGTCTAGAAATTCTGAAAAAATTCTGAGATGTATAGTGAACCAAGAGTTATAAGGTTATATGGCCATCATAAAATCATCCCATTGTGTCGAAGTTAAGTTGTTTACAATAGAAAAGGTTTTAGGGTCGTAAATAACGTGTCCACTGCAGCTCGACCGGCTCTTGTGGTTTCGTTCAGGGGCGGGTTTCACTAAATATGAAAATCCACCACTCCACTATTTCTTTACTACCTGCAGCCGCTGAGGGTTCCGAAATAACCACTCGCTTTGAAAGCCGGCCCTGTTAAATATGAGCAAGAAATGTTTAGAAGATGATTTATTGCCAACCGGTAAGCTTAGTGCGAACCACACAAAGGGGGTATTTATTTGCGGTCAACTACTTTTATGATGGCCATATAACCTTATAGCTCTTGGTTCACTATATATACATATATCCCGACGTGCTGATTCCAAAAATATAGCATGTTTATGGTAACGGATCAATATTTTCGGAAAATTCGGTGTGAAATTCAATTTTTTTTTAATTTTTAAAAATTGCGATATTTCAGTGGACGATTCTGGAAAAACGGTTTAAGTTATCGAAGAAATGAAGCCAGAAGTGACTTCCGCGGCCCAAAATCTACATGAAAATATTTAGTTCAATTTCGAAAATCGTCGAGTATAGGTCGAAATTTGCATAAGGGAGGTAATACGAATACAAAATGGGAAATTTCATTTTTGAAAAAGTCATCTAAAAATTCTGATTAAGTTCAGAGATACAGATACTGACGTGTTGATTCCAAAAATATAGCATTGTTATGGTCACGGAGTAAAATTTTTTTCGAATGTATCTATTATTATCCATTGCTTTATTTCTGTTTAATAAAATTAAAGTTTATTTCTTGAAATTTGTTTTCAGCAGTGAATGAAGTTGTTATTCAATTCCCTTTCAGCTTTTTGGGAAATTCGCTGATCCGAACAAATCACTATTCCGAACACACCTTTTCCCAATTAAAGCTAATTTTAGTTATCGGAACTTCCTAACGTATTTACATTTAAAATTTGAAAACAATTGTTATTATTCTGTATTCTATACTATAGGTCACGAAATGTTCAGAAAACATGAAAGTAGTCTTACGTAATCTGTTTTAATGGCATTGTAAAATAGATTTAACGTATTAAATAATTTATTTTCTTGTGAATTCACTAATGTGTCATACGCGTATAATTTTTTCTACTTACACTGAATAAACCATGTGCCTTGATTGCCAATTAACGTCCCGATTTCAAGAACGTAGATTTGCGATTGTTACTGGGTTATAAACAATTCCACTGGTGTTGCTGTGTAGCAAATAACGTAACCTCTAATCGCCGCTTGACCATAACCCGATAAATTTGATCTATGAATAAAGAAAAAGTTTAACTGTGCTTTTAGTTAACAAAAATAAATATTTACAATAACAAAAATTAATTGTCAATTTTTGACTTATTTTTTTGCTTTTAAAAGTGTAATTTGTTTTAAACATGTAGTATGCACTTTTATACATTTTCTGTGCAACATAATTAATTTATTAACAGCAATGTATGTAGATATATTCTAACTTTGACATTGCGGTGTCCTGATTTGAAAAATCAAATTTCGCGCTGAGAATAAAAACAACGCTGCGAAAACGCATTTTAAAAATAAAAAATTCAATGAAGTACGTAAACATGCATGTTATTACGTGTAATGCCACCCCTATAGGTTGGTAGTTTTAGAGATTTTTGTAAAACAATGCAGGTAATTTCTAAAAAGGTCTCTTGACCTCATTTCTTAATTTGGGTCTGTACTGTAAACATCTGTTAAAAATTGGTACGTAAAACAAAATGAATCGCATTCGACGTCACTGTTCCTCTTTCTAAACCAATTTTTTAACTTTACTACTTAACTAGATAAAATTTTATTGTTTCATTGGTGTTTTTTTTTCCGTTGGATGCTGGAAACGCTAGAAAACACAAAAAACAGCTTGTTTTTGCTTTATTCGAACTAATTTTAGTAACCATAACTTATTATATGTGACTTGTTGGACTTTATTTAGTAACATTATAACTCACTGATGTTGCAGTTTTCAATACTATGACACTATTTCTCGGCCTCTTATTATTGAATAATATAAATATAGCTAGTTTCCAGAAATCTTGAATGAGTCTTATCCTTATCTAAACCGAAGTTGACACATTACACACATAACATAAATATTTTTTGACGGAATTTTTATATCGCTGTATTATTTATAATTAGAACTATCATCATTAATGTCGCGGATACTCCTCTCCTCCGCTTTAATTTATGAATGATCTACAATGAATCATTAACCTTCGACATCACGTGTCTAAACATTCTAGAATCGCAATCGCCCATAATACGCTATAAAAAAAGAACCTAAGGCCACGTTTGTTTTCTCTCAACTTTTAAATCGATTACCGATTTTTCTTCCTTTTTTCCGCACTCTCATCTCTTAAAGATCGCCCTTTCCGCAATACAGCTCACATATAGGTCACCACACATACAGTTTCCCGCCTCCATACACCTGAAATTAACAAAGGTGATAACACCTAGAGAATGCCGGGTCCAGATTAAAGTCCACATGACTCATATCTGCGAGGCAATTCCAAAGAAATCGGTCGGATGTATTTAGAAATGACAAGATAGCCGCCTCTCACCTCCCTCTGTTGACCGCCGAAAACGCTGAATTGAACGCGCAAACGTGGAACATTTATAGAACGTCTTCTACAACGTTGACGTAGTCAGTTTGAATTGTTGATCAGTGTGGTGTTCAGGTGGAATTTCATAAATATTTTGCAACATGCCTATCGGTAAGTGCCTGAAAACTCCGCGGCCATTTTTGCATCCATTTTGAAAAGTTCCGGTTGGACCGGAAACCAATCGCGAAAATGAAAATCGCCACATAGTCACTATTCACAAACCGGCGTTTTCTTGCAACCGGTGAACTTTTCATTTGGATCCAAACCAAAAAATTCCTCCCACTTTTTTTTAAATTCGATCTTTTTTTTTTTTTTTTTGAAAAAAGTGTTATCATTACGATTCATGTTTTTGCTAGATTATGTTTTCGTTACTTTGAAGCCTGCTTTCCACGGTGTCATTACTGCACGTAATAACCAGCTCCTTTAGAGGCGAGAAATCGAACCCATGTCAAATTATAAATGGGTCTATCGCATGTTTTCGCTCCTTTTTGATTTTGTGATTTGAATGCCGACACGCCCATGGTAGCGCGACCTCAGAGTTCACTTGACCATTACAGCTACATACCAACTATTTTTAGCATTGTTGTCATCGTTATTTAATGCCGGGGACTGATTGTATTAGAATTTTTCTTCATGCCTACTTATTTAACTTGGCAACAACATTATTATAAAAAAATAAATCTTGGGATAGAGCCATAGCGCAAGTTGTTCAAGTGTTCGACTTGCGCCTCTTTGGTCCACGTTTAAATATAGTCCGTAATTCTATCGTAGACCCTCTTCTCATGTGCTGTACTAGTGACCCAACTTTCACTGCAGTGTAATAGCGATTAGTCATTCCGAAGCACGAATTCATAAATAAGTTTGCTATAGTTTTTATTTTTAACGACCATAAATCATTTCTGAATAAAGAAGTGGGTTGTGATCAATAATCTATGTCATATAGAATTTTATGCAATAACTGCATATGGTAATAAAAACGAGCTGCGTTATATGAAAGCAAATATGTCCGAGTGGTATTCGTATTGTTCGACTTAACGCTAATTGGTAGTAATCACCTTAACAGTTTCATTTCAAAAATATTACGTATCCGATGAAAATTTACGTGTTATTGTTGTTAACGTTATTAGTCATGTTGACGGTCAACTTGACACAAAGTTAAATCTTATTGCGCATTATGCATCACGATAAAGGTATTAAATTCTTGCTTAAAAATTGGTAGTCATCAGTAAATATGAACTGAACTATGTAACTGTTCCCACCCTGCTTAATAAAAATCCTTATTATTATAATACTCGAAAATCAATCATGTATTTCCAAAAAGCAAAAAACTGGAAAAGATTTATTGTTTTACAAGTAATAGATTACACTTAATTAATTCAAATATAAGGCGAATGAAAACTGCGAATTTGCACTTCACTTTAAAGTCAATATTTAAAAAACAAAGATCAAATACTTCAAATTGATCGTGTTGAGCAAATAATATAAAACTAATGTGTTTTTATAAATTTACCTGTTTAAGTTTACTGATCCTACTGTAGAAGCGTACTACTGTTTACAAAACAGCAGATGTAACCTAAATTTCAATCATGTTAAAAAATATTGTCAAGAAAACCTTACACTCAAACTCAATATTTCATGTTGACAGTAAACTTAATCATCACCTGCTGTTTCAAGGAGTGTTTAGTCATTTCTAATAACCTGTTATACTGTACGGCTAATCAAGTGTTATACTCAGTCAACTACAACTCTACAATGTAGTACTAATTTTACAATTTACGTTACAATAACATGACGTCATAATATACATATGCGAGTACAAGAAAATAGTGCCGTTGTTGTAACGAGTTAACGAAACAGGTTCAAAGTATGACAGTATAATTTTTTTTGACTATGACATCGACATAGTTCTCATTTATGGACTAGTTGCCAAATGCATACATTGTGCTACTTTATGACATCAGCTTACAGTGACGTCAGGTTTAGAACGTGAATACAGTAGGTTATTGAGTCATACTATGTCATCACACCATTAGACAAAGAAAACAAGATGCCAATTTAGTTAATAAAAACAGAACAAAAATATAATTAATTTAAGAATTTTTTGTAGATGACATCATCAGTTTTTTGAAATGGATGAATAAATTAATCGTGATTTGTACGATGTCTCATGAATTGTGACGTAGCTGTGTTCTCAGAACTTTAGAGAAATTTGACAAGAAGAATATTAAGAATATCTCATGACGTCATCAATTCTTTGGGGAGACTTATTAGTAACTAAAGTTACTTAATTAAATTTCTTTGTAGTTTTATTTTTATTTCAATAACATTGGTTATGCGGATAAGTAGAGCTAAAATTACATTGAATATTTAATTTAATCACAGATAAGAGAGCATGCTAAATCAGTTTACTTACCTTATTAAAATTTTGAAATGACATAAGGAACTGAAGTCGATGATTAGATAAATTTTAGTAGTGTTTTACCAAATGTCTGATAAAATTTCAAATTAATCAAGATAATAGTTTCTGTGTTTACTACAAGTTACGCTAAGATAAGTGATGATAATTTTTAGTAAACATGTTGACGAGATTGTATCAATGTACTCAAAAATTATCAGAAAGTTATCAGAAATAAAGTCTACACCTGCTGCGACAATATGTTGTGTAAAATCGCAAAATCAAAAAATACTGAAAATAATAACATTTATTAAATGATAAGATGTCACAACGTTTATCAAAAAATAAACGTGATTTAGGGAGGCATTGACTGTAGTTTCAGCAAGATTCTCTCGTCAGGTCAAATGTCAAAAGCCCGGATTACTTATCAAAAGTCGAAAATAATTATTATGTAACAAAAACTCAGTCAAAATTTGGACAATCACGTGAATCTTATAGTAACAAATAAACATCATTTGAGTCAAAATTTTCAGGAGATTTGTATGTTTTAAGTTATATTCATCAGGGACGTGGGTTTAGTCACAGCTCAAAGTGGTAACAATTTAACTTAACACCTAGTGTCACTTGTGTAGCGAACGTTCAAATTTCCATCAAATCGGTTATTCTATTTTGACACTTAAAACCATGATATTTGAGTTTTATTAAGAATCCAAAAATTACTGCTATCATTTTTAATTTGTCTGATAATGTTGTTTGCGCTCTTTATAAATTGTGTACATATTCTAAACTTCGCTAACGTGAAATCAAATCCAATATGCAGGTTTTGGAAAATTTTCACTGCATTCTATACACACAAATATTGACACTGTTGACATTCCAAGGTTTCGTTTTAGGGGCTTATTTTTAAAACATTTATTTACCTTTTTGTTAAATATTTACGAAAATGTTACTAGTCTTTGCATAATTTAGTTTCACAAAAATAACAATAGTTTTCCTTTTACTAAGACTGAACTGAAGTATACTGATTGAAATTTGTGGTACCATTGAATCAAAGAAAGGATGTTTTGTAAAAAAAAAATCAAAAAATTCACTCTATAGTTTACTTTAGTTCAACTTTCCATTGTTGACAAGTGATGCGAAAAGGTGAACCAACTATTTAGCATGAGTCATAACTAGGGAAACGACAAGTCTGACATATCTCAAATGCCTGACGATAGTTTTAACACTTTTATCTTTGAAGTTCACTATGTATATTCATAAATACAACAGCACATCTAAAAAATTAAACAATTGTTAACACTCTTGCTATGTTAACTACCTTTAGTTGAGATGACGAAATCCTGCAACACCAATTTAGATCCACAAGGCTGATTTGATTTATTTCAATTTAGCCGCTTTTATCACATTTAACAATTCAATGAGTGGAATCTACTTTCCTGCAATCTTGTATTTCAAACTCCCATTAAATAATTGTTAAGATTGAGTGACAAGTGTGCGTGCAGCACATGCAATTCACCCTATTAGTTTATAAATAAGCAGAAGAATCTGAAAAATCCGTCTCGTGGTTAATAATAGAACCGAGTTCGTCGTCTTATTTCATAAGATAGATATTCGCTTTATAGACAGTGTCTAAGCACGAATTTTTTAAGAAGTAGCAAAATAGGTTCAAGCATTGTCACGCACGTTCTGGTTTCTTGAAATACGTTTTTTGCTTATCGTTGCTGCCGGTGCCTGTAACTTGACTTAAATTTGTACGCAAAATACTCGAAGCGTTACAGATTGCTCTGAGTAATGATGGATTTCCGCACAATTTTGTAATTTGGCTCGCATGAGATGCTCTGAAAAAGTGCAAACGCACAGGTCGTAGGTGAGTCCATTGCTCGCAGTTTGATCTTCCTGAAATCACAAATTAAACAAACCAGATTATTAAATTGTGTGTCTAAATCAGGCCGACAAGGTGCATCTTCATAATGGGCGATGTGTCTCAACAGAATTTATTAGCATGACGTGTTTGCAATCATGTTACAAACACTAAATCCGGCGATGATGTAATAATAATGCAAAGATTAAAAATCAATGATGACCTTCCCTTTACGGCGCCAGACATAATGGAGTCGAAGAGGAAAATTACATGTGAAACACTTTTAGTAGGTGTTGCAGGCAAGGATAACGTTCCTAGAAAACGGAAGAATTCGAACAGGTATTAGCGTTGACATACTTTCGATGCAATAAAAATTTTCTTTGCTTTACGTACCTGTCGTAAATTTAACAGTACACGAAAGCATTTGGGTTAGCAGAGCAAATTTATAAAGCGGCTATAAAAAGTCGTGAGTGTGTTCGTGATAAAGGTGGAACAGATATTTACATGGACATAATTGTCTAAAAGGCATGCTTTTTATGCGATTTTATCAGAACATGTGGGTCCACGGAAATTTATAATTCGGTACCTATCTGGAGATATGCGAAGAGGCTCTGCGTGGGTACTCGGCTCCACGGAAATTAATGATTAAAAAGAATCTGTTTCGCTAATAAATAAATGGAATGCGATATGCGGAGGACTGTGCCGCTTTGAACGTGAATTGTTATTCTTTTTTAAGTACGGATTTTTTACCTTAGATATCCATATTTTTAGAAAACATGTCGTAGTAAATGTATCTTTTTATTCCCCACCAAAACCTGATGACGTCATCTCAAAATCAAAATGTTGCTGAATAAATCCTTTTTAAAATGTGCAAAATGTTATGACTCTGTCCGGTTTGTTATTGTAATTGCTTATACAGGATGACTAAAAAAAATAATCGAACAATTGACAATAAACATACACAGTACACAGATACATTGTTTATGATCATAATAGTACAAAGTTCTAGCAAAACCAACAACCAAATTCGTGACGTAAATCGCGTGACTTCCAATTCTCCCATGAGTACCTTTTAAATACCCCGAATAAATTTTAGCAATGCTTGATTCTTTTATTTTCACAAGCGATTACATTCATAAAAACCATTCTTTGTCACCGTATTCACTAGTGTTCTCATACGAAAATTCTTAATTTTTAAAAACAAGTAAATGTAATTTTAAATTTTAAGCATAACCTTTGAAAGTACTATACCTAACCACTTGACCTAGTTTAAAGGTGCATATTTAACTGACTAAATTACCAAAACTAAGGACACGATGACTTTAATTTGTCTAAATTTATTCTGAAATGTTTCGTGCAGCCTGAAGATCTACTTGGTATACAAAAAACCGAAACGTGTCGCTTTGATATATTGATAAATCTTTACAGATATTATGTAAGACCAAGTCTGTTTACCTTTTTTCTGTTAAATTATTATTTCCTTGCCTCGATTCACTGGAAAAAATGTAATCTGGTTTTTCATATTAATAACATGGGTCAGATAAAGGGCGTTACGCAATCAATTAAAGTAGCGGTTAAAATATGGTGTCACGCAAGCATCATAACATCATAACACTCTTAATCTAAAAATCTAAGCTTCATACAGAAAAAATATAAGAAAAACATCACGGACGTAAGCTAAGCGTAAGCTAAGCGTAAGCTAAGGAACTATATTGTTATCGAGTCCATTGGACATTTCTCGACATTTCATGACATGACCCCTTGAGTACGAAAAAATAGGTCCTCTGATTCCGTCTGTCTGTCTGTTTGTCTGCCTGTCTGGCTGTCTTACACATATAATCTCCGAAACTACTGGACCGATTGTTGGCAAATTTTATGTGTAGATGGTAAAACGCTGACCAAATTTCAGCTAGTCATCCCCACGAACAATAGGATGACGTGATTTCCAAAATTTACATTAGTGAATATTATTTAAATCTTATAACAAGAGATTCTCCTGTATATACATATATTTTTTATTTCCCGAGCGTAAGCTAAGGAAGTATAGTAATCGAGTCCATCGGACGAATGACCACTTTTATAAATTCTCGACGTTTCATGATCCCTAGAGTACGAAAAAAGTAGTCTCCCGTTTTCGTCTATCTGTCTGTCTATCAAGTGTCTGTATCCATTTTCATTAAACACGTAATCTCCGAAACTGCTGGATCGATTCAGGAATACGGACCGGACGTCGCTTGTTCGATTCCAACCTGGGCTTTTCTTTTTTTTTTTTCTCTCGCATTATCTATGTTTATAACGTCATAACAATTTTTTTATTGATGAAAAAATGAAAATACGCTCCTTTTTATTTTAAAATGTAAAACCTTCTCTGGCCCCAAATATCTTTTTTTAAGAATGTGAAACCTTCTCGGGGGACCCAACTGTCTCTTTTAAAAATGTAAAACCTTCTCGGTGGCCCCAAATATCTTTTTTTAAGCATGTGAAACCTTCTCGGGGGTCCCAATTGTCTTTCTTAAATATGTAAAACCTCCTCGGGGGCGCCAAATGTTCTTTTTACAATGTGAAATTTTCTCGGGGGTCTCAACTGTGTTTTTAAAAAATGTAAAACCTTCTCGGGGGCTCCAAATGTATTTTTTTAAGAATGTGAAACCTTCTCGGGGGTCCCAACTGTCTTTTTAAAAATATAAAACCTTCTCGAGGACGCCAAATGTTTTTTTAAAAATGTAAAACCTTCTCGGGGGTCCCAATTGTGTTTTTTAAAAATGTAAAACCTTCTCGGGGGCCCCAAATGTATTTTTTGAAGAATGTGAAACCTTCTCGGGAGTCCCAACTATCTTGTTTTAAAAATGTAAAACCTTCTCGGGGGCCCCAAATGTATTTTTTTAAGGTGAAATCTTCTCGGGCGCCCCAACTGTCTTTTTAAAAATGTAAAACCTTCTCGAGGGCGCCAAATGTTTTTTTAAGAATGTGAAATCTTCTCGGTGGTCCCAACTGTCCTGTTTTAAAAATGTAAAACCTTCTCGGGGGTCCCAGTTGTGTTTTTTAAAAATGTAAAACCTTGTCGAGGGCTCCAAATGAATTTTTTTAAGAATGTGAAACCTTCTCAGGGGTCCCAACAGTCTTTTTTAAAAATGTAAAACCTTCTCAGGGGCGCCAAATGTTTTTTTTAAGACCATGAAATCTTCTCAGGGGTCCCAACTATCTTGTTTTAAAAATGTAAAACCTTCTCGGGGGCCCCAAATGTATTTTTTTAAGGTGAAACCTTCTCGGGCGCCCCAACTGTCTTTTTAAAAATGTAAAACCTTCTCGAGGGCGCCAAATGTTTTTTTAAGAATGTGAAATCTTCTCGGGGGTCCCAACTGTCCTGTTTTAAAAATGTAAAACCTTCTCGGGGGTCCCAGTTGTGTTTTTTAAAAATGTAAAACCTTGTCGAGGGCTCCAAATGAATTTTTTTAAGAATGTGAAACCTTCTCAGGGGTCCCAACAGTCTTTTTTAAAAATGTAAAACCTTCTCAGGGGCGCCAAATGTTTTTTTAAAAATGTGAAACCTTCTCGTAGGCCCCAAATGTATTTTTTTAAGGTGAAATCTTCTCGGGCGTCTTAACTGTGCTTTTTAAAAATGTAAAACCTTCTCAGGGGCCCCAAATGTATTTTTTTAAGAATGTGAAACCTTCTCGGGGGTCCCAACTGTCTTTTTTAAAAATGTAAAACCTTCTCGGGAGCGCAAATGGTTTTTTTTTTTAAGAATGTGAAACCTTCTCGGGGGTCCCAACTGTCCCATTTTAAAAATGTGAAACCTTCTCGGGGGTCCCAACTGTCGTGTTTTAAAAATGTAAAACCTTCTCGGGGGTCCCAATTGTGTTTTTTAAAAACGTAAAACCTTCTCGGGGGCCCCAACTATCCTTTTTTAAAGATGAAATCTTCTTTTTTCTATTACCCTGTGACTAGTACCTTCTATATTGATTGTTTTTACTCCATAGAGGTTTTCACTAAAAAATAAAATTCCGCAAAATCAAATTTTATAATTTTTCAGAAAAGCAGTATTTGTTGGACTGTACTTCAGGAGCGAGGGAATTACTGTCAAAATAACTTTCGACCAATTTTTTATGAATCCGTGTTGAGTTTTTACCCTAGATATACACACATTTTTCGGTGTGATTAATAATTAATTAAGCACTCTTCTCCTCTGTACTGAAGAAACAAAATCAATTAATAATTTCATTTTCTTTTAACATTTGATGTAACCTCAATAATAGTCGAATTCTTTCGAAATATAAACACAAACGGTTAAAGTTAAGCATATACTGAGAAATTGAGAGTATCTACACTTTTCCTGTTAGTTATCTGCTTTAAATATATTTCATATTATCCACACGTGTGCGGACTGCGCTTCCTTGAAATTTGTCAATAATGTCACTCGTTTTTTCACTTTATAGAAGTTATCACAAAACGAAAATCACAAAATCAAATTTTACAATTTTTATAAGAAGCGAAATTTGTCGGACTATACTTCAGGAGCGAGGGAAGTTCTGTCGAAGCAGACGGTTTTAAAATTTAATTCCAATATTTTATAATTTACGAAATTAATCAATAATTTAGTATAAATTGTTGATTTTATCTTTCCCAACTGACATGAACCTAACATTTTGTCGGTGCCCAAAACAATAGCGTGAATTGATGGTTGCGTGTTAAATGCCATTCCGTAATTAATAGTGATCCTAAAATCGTCTCTAAATCTATTAACATACATAAAGGTGCAGTAATAGTCTCTCACTGATAAATTAGGACGTAGATTGAGTCATTAAATTTCTGTTCAATAAAATTCTGTGACGTTTATACAGTAAGTAATTAATTAAACAAAACGGTAATATTAGTTTTTTTGTGAACGTCCTCTTCAAATGCAAAGTCCTCCATAAGAAAACATGCAATAGCCCAGACGGGTCCGTACAAACCGTTTAGTTTAAAAAGGTGTTTACTTCGCATGACGACTCCTGAGGGTGCTAATTAGAAATTTCTTTCGCGCTTAAACTGAATTTAAACCAGCTTTTTACAAAAATACAACTTCTTCTTGTTCCAGAATTGCAAACCGAAGACCGACTCGAATACACCTTCTTCCCTAACGCTTCTGGCCTGCTCCAATTCCGAGTGCGTGCGCCTAACGATGCCCACGTCGCCCTCAGCCCTTCGGCCTCCGAAGCCACCCCTATGTACGAAATATTCATCGGCGGCTGGGGCAACTCGAAATCCGTAATCCGCAAGAACCGTACCAAACCCGAGGTCGCCGAAGCCAACACCCCCGGATACCTCAACGGCGACGAGTTCCGCGGTTTCTGGATCCGCTGGGAGAACGGCAACATCAGCGTCGGTCACGAAGGTAACGCCACCCCCTTCCTGGAGTGGACCGACTTCGAACAAGTGCCTATCGAGTATATTGGGGTGTGCACGGGCTGGGGTGCCAACGGGTCCTGGATCATCGAGGAGGCCAGAGGCGGTGGAGTCCCCCACCCCCAGGCGGCGCCTCTGATTGGAGCCCGCAGCAACTTCGCCGGCCAGTGCTGGGTGCCGGCCAGAAACGGAGAAGTTCCTCCCAGGGCCTTCGCTGGAGGCGAAGACAATGGAGAGGCGGTTTACGTGGTCAGAGCCAACTTCAACGGTGCTTTGATTCCCGGAAAGTTGGTGCCTAGCCATGGAACGTGTTACGTCCCATGGGGTGGGCAAGAAAATCCCGTCCCTGAGTACGAGGTGTTATGCGACTTCCCCGGAAACTGGATTGCTTGCAGTGGAGGGAACATTCCGCCGAACGCGATTACTGCTGGTCAGAGCGAAGACGGAGAAGCTTTGTACGTTGGTAGGGTGGTCCATGATGGGGCTCTTACGGTCGGAAAGGTCCAGCCTTCCCACGGGGTGGTTTATATTGCATACGGCGGCAACGAATTGGGATTCCAGGATTATGAGATTTTGGTACAATAAAGAACTGATGGCTATATTTTATTCGCTTTCATATGTTGCTGCCTAGGAATTCAATCCAGCCTAATCAAATATACGTTTAGACGATGCTAGACTGCACTGTTGTGGCTTCTAGGTGCCTTATAGTGTGTACCTAAATGAAGTGTATTATTTTTATATAATGGAAGCGGTAATATTAAATCGTCTCGATTATTATTGTTAAATTAGCAACGTTTTGACATAGTGGCTAACTGAATTGGTACCACTCTACCAGTGTTTATTTTATAAGTCAATAATGATCATGTAATTAATAATGAAATAAAATTTTTATTTATCGATTATTATTTTACTTTTATGAATGCTGATTCCAATTCCCCTTGTCTGTATACATTGACAAAATACCAGGTGACTATTAATCACTGAAGTAAATTTTTGTATTGGCAATACTCAATTATTGGCAACAATGTTACCATGTCAGTTCACAACTGTCAAAATTTCAATTTAACAATGCTATCATAAAATTTTAAATATGTTGCCAACGTGACAAAAAAATTGTTATTTTTTTTACATATGTGGTCCGCTTTTCTCAAATCACACCAACATGAACTGCGCTTACTAAGAATAATAAATATGCAAAAAGTGATTATCATGTGATTCTTTAAAATTTGGCAGTTCGACAAAAGGCATATGTTTTTCACATAAGTTTTTTATTGATACCAATAGATGCAAATATAAAAGAAGGCCAAGTAACCTAGAAAGTTAAGCACAATAAAATTGATGATATTCAGATCGGAATAAAAACATAGAATAAGTATAAAACCATTTGTATTAAAGGTAAGGTAATAATAATTTATGTCAAAAATGTCGGAATGGTGGGGCTCTTGTCAGGCTCGCACCGCCACGACCAACATAAAATCTTTTAAAATGAAATCCGAAGGTTATAGGCTTACAATATCAAAAACTTTTAAAACAAGCTAATGCCATTTTGTGTGAGAAAAAAGCGAAAATATAATGTTGATCGGTTAGGTTATTTAGTTATCGGAATTCCGACCGCTTACCGAAGACATGAGGTATTTAATTAAGATAAGTGAACCAATAACAATAAGTAAACACGCAAGAGTGTTTACTGTCACAGAAGAAAATAATATTAGTTATGTCAACTTGCTTAAGATTCTTTTTGACTTCACCTTAGGCATGCTCACCGTCAACCCTTTCTCTGGGATATCGACAGGGTAAATTTTGTATCTAACCTGTTGGCATAAATATTCCCGTAAAATTAGTAATTTATTTTATTTGTCAAACATCGAAATATACAAAGGGCACTGCTTTCGGCGATCTTCAGTATCGTTACTAACTGATATTAAAACTGATATGTAAATATTAACAAGATGTATTGTATGTATGTAATTTTGAGTCAAAATGAGAGAGGAAAAGAAGCAAATAACACTAAAATCGCTAAGACAGATAACAATCTAAGTTTTTGAAGTTATTCGACTCTACTTTCACAGAAGGATGAACCAAGTCTGCAGTAATATAACACCTGTAAGAGATAGTTGGAATTGTAGCTAGCGTTGTTTCTTGTGATTTTTTTACTTCCCGAGTGCAAGGTAAAGAAATATTAAAATAACGTTTCATAACCCCTAGATTACGAAAACATAGGTCATCGTCTCCGTTTGTCTGTCTGTGTCAATTTTTAGTAAACAGATAATCTCCGAAACTAGTACAACGATCGTTGTCAAATTTTATAAGTACTTTCGGAATATCGTGTAGATGGTAAAATGCTAACCAAAATGTGTCTAATCATCCCCTTTCAACAATACAATGACGTCGCTCAAAATGTTGCATAGTAAATGTGGTTTAAATTTTATAAAATAACATTCTCCTACACTGGTGGTTTATGAACCCATCTTGATTTTTTTATGTGGCTGCAGTTGGTTGGAGATTCAGATTTTTAGTAGACCAGTTAAGCAGCAAACACTTTATTGTGGAAATAAACACATCGTAATGAAAAACATAATTCACTTCGTTCGATTCATAAACATCGAAAAGGTTTCAAAAAGTCAAACTAAATCCAAATCCGAAACTATCTTCACCGCAGTTTTTTAATTCCCGGACATCAGCTAAGAAAGTATTGTGATAGGGTCCATTCAACGAATGGCTACTTTCATATTTTCTGGTGGTTTTTTAATCTCTAGCGTACGAAATAATAGTTCCTCCGTTTCGTCTGTCTATCGGACCGATTGCCGTCAACTTTTATATGTGATATCACTGATATCTTATTTACCGGGTGATTAAAAAATTACACACCAACTCAGTGATACATTATTAAGTTGACAAGTCTAAGTTCCAGAAAAATCATTAAAAAATTCCTTACGTCAGTTTGACCTTCACTTACAAAAACAGAATATCGATTTAGATAGATAAATTAGTCAAAAATTAGCCACTATTGATAAATTCTGAAGAATTTTTGTGTTTTTTATAGTGTTATAAATTGAAAAAAAAAATAAAGAGCTGATACTGTTACGAAATGAACCTATACGCCATCCCGGTACGACGCCTATGCGTTCTAGTTCAAGATTATAAGATTCATTGTCGGTGACGGCGGCCGGAGAAGAGCCTGGAAGCGGATGTCGCGACGGGTGTTCGAGAAGTCAAATACATTCCAGTCGAGTCGGAATTATTCTGTACATAATCGCTGTATAGTTGAGTTTAACCCACGCCGATTATAATACTCGTTCAACGTAACAATGCTTTAAAAATTATTTTGAATAATGAAAGTCGATCAATTCCATGCACCCAACACCAAGTAGTGAATTAAAATATAGTTAATAATATCTAAAATAAAAATTAAACTAGAACGTCTATATCTTCAAAATATATTTTTTTGCCCAAGAATTTTTTAAATTATTTTCTGTGTACTCAGTACGCAATCCTTAACAACGTACATACCAGTGGCGGCTCGTCAGATGAGGCAAGTGAAGCGGCGCCTCACAGCATATATCTTAAGAACAGATTGACTTAATTTATAATTAAAAAAGAGTTTTCAATGCATTTTTAGTTACAAAAATATGTTGAAATGGGAAATATGTACATGATTTTTTATTTTTTACGCTTCCTGCTGACATTTTTCGTTGAATACCGTGCGATTTATGCCCCGAGTTCTTTAACTGAAGCGGCCAGGACGTCGGTTCATTTGAACCAGCGAAGCCCAATCACAGACACGGATTTCCATGGCTCAGCTCCTATACTCCTATACATGCGTTCGCTCGGAACTGAGGCGATATCTTCGGTGCTTCTCGGCCAATTTCGGCGTACTCTTTAAACCATTTTTCCATTTATTTTACAGAACGGTAGGGTTGCGGGGTGCATGGGTAATTAGCATGAACGTGAATAAAAACCCACGTGTTGGTGTTTTGTGTTATTGTCTCTTTCATAGGTACAGGTGAGTGAAAAATGAATCCCGAGTACGATGTCGTCATGTTGCTTCTTGAAACGCCGTTTTCACGGCGAACCGAGCTAGAACGTCGGTAAATTTTGCTAAATATCGAGCAGTCAAAACCGTTAATTCATTTAACTTCCATTGATAAGCGACAGAATCGTCAGTACTCCAAGTCTTTTAAATCAACTTGGTACCTACGAAACATATAAATGGCTCTGCCGTAATATTTACACAACATCCGGGGATATAACGATTTAAAGAATTTCATCCGAAGTGCAAAGTTACATGAAAGTTTCAAAGTACACATTAAAAATTTCATGGGCTTAAAACGTTTAGAAAAGAACACAATAGTAATTTACACAACTAGTTCGGGATAGCCTGCTTCCCGCATGAACGCTTGTTTGCGGCACGACCGAAGGGAGTGCCGCATTTGCGTGAATGCGGGAAGCAGGCTCACGAACGTGTTGTGTACAATATTTTTTGCAACGAATAAACCTTTAAACTGAAGAAATTAACTGTGAGTTATTTATAAACAATGGCGCCGCCAACACATCACAATGTTGACACTACGCGAGTATTTTAAGGTTACCATGGCAACGGGAAGTTAAAATGCACGTGTGCGGGAAGTTCGAACTCCCGCACCCTGGTGAATGCACGAAAGCCATCAAAAAAGATCATGAGTGCAAAAAAACTATTCCCGAATCCCTCCAAGAAAGTGCTACTTTCAACAAAATTTTGACTTGTAAAAACATTGTTGATTCAATGTGTTATGGGTGTTATTATTATTATTATTATTATTATTAGGACCTACCACTGACCCGGGAATGACCGGTATTCAGGCAAGACTTCTATCATTACTAACTAGTAAGACCAAGTAATATTACTATTATTGTCAAACTTCTATCATCGCCTCACCACATCAGACAGTCACGAGCCGCCACTGGTACATACAGCACTACGCACTAAAATTTTTGAATCGGTCTGTATAAGGTGTCATTTAAAGAAAAGTTGGATGTCGTAAACAAATGCAAAAAAATTATAAGACGTCAAAACAGTTTCATAGGATGCCAAAAAATACATAGCGCGTCGTTTAATCTCTGACACCGTTATTGGTTTTATCTGTATAATATTGTTTAATGCAAACAAGCGAAATTTATTGAACTATTCAACACGGGCTAGGAAGTCCTGTCGAAATAATTTTCGACCATTTTTACTTTGTAATCGAGTCCATCGGACGAATGGTCACTTTTATATTTTCTCGACGTTTCATGACCCCTGTGACTAGAATTATCCATTCTGATGACATCATCAGAAATTTTTTATTGGTCTTTATACAATAATGATAAAATAAGAATTATAATATTCAGAACATTTTGTTCGATTGTGGTTTAATTAATAATCTTTGTCCTGTTTTGAAAAGATAAGCTCATTCAAATCAAACTAATTTCTAGGTGACATTATTTCTATGCTGAAGGACACGAGGTGTTATTTATGCCTTTGGTTTTTACTTTATAGCGGTTATCACAAAACTAAAATCGTAAAATCAAATTTTATAATTTTTTTAAAGAGTTGTATTTGTCGTATTATACTTATGGCCTTCGACCAATCTTTTACTGATCGAATTGAGAACCTTATTTTCTAGAAAATGTAAGAATTCCGAACATTTTGTTCCATTGTGGGTTTATTAATAATTTTAGTCTTCTGTTTTGAGGACACAACTCATTCAAATTAAACAAATTTCTAGGTTACATTTTTTTTAGATCTCCTTATACAGGGTGATTCAAAAAAATTAATGAATCACTCAATTTATTTTACTGAATAAATCAAGAATTGCAAAACCGGATACTTTGAAATCTTGCAGACGTGTTAAAGCACGGTAAATTATTAATCAAAATATATCTGTTTATTCCCCCCAAAAATTTGATGACGTCGTCTCAAAATTTTGCTGAATAAATTCTACCCAAAATGTGCAAAATATGATGAATTTTTACTTGTGATTTATCATTGCATTCATATTTTTTAGATTGCGTAAACAGGTGGCTCAAAACATTTAATGAATGAGACGATTTATGTTATTGATTAAATCAGGAAAGGCTCACTCCATTTTCCCAGAAAATTTTGGAATACAATAGTGTTATTTTTAGCTCTAATTTGTATTGCCAAAAAGCATAAAAATAATACCTATGCAAGAATCTTCCACCAAATAATTTAAAATTTTTGTTAAAATACACGTTGACTTGACATTTTTCACACAGAACTTACAAGTGGAACGCTAACATCTTCTCCTTTCTTATTATCGTGTCCACTGGTTCATGACCCTTCTATCAATTCAATTAGTGGAAGAACGTCAACAGGCTTTTTATTTTTATTTATTTGTTTTTGTTGAGAACTTCTTAAATTCCATAACTTAGATGTCTTCTTTTTATGGTAATTCTTTAAAAACATTGGCAGATTTCAATTCGAACCCTTCATCAAGCAAACTCTTCTACATAAAATTGTTATTACATCACTTAAGCGATAGAATATTTAAAAACCGTTTTTTAGACTTTACCTAGATTTTATGTCCACCATTTATAATATGTCTGTTATAGTTACACAAGTCTAGCCCGTCCGTATGCTCATTATATAGAATTGTGGACCACTAACTTCCTTGTACTCCTTTGGTTTGCTATCAAATCTTCTCACGGTAATTTGTGGTTATAACCCACAAAATGTTGACATTAGATTACTAATTTTATCGTCTTTCCGGGCTGAAATAGATATTTTAAAGTTGTCAGTAGTAGCAAGAAATTCACAAGATGTTTCAGGTTGTTTCTAGAAGATCCACATTTTCCAGAAATGTCCTATCAAAATAATTTAGATCTCTTTTTCCTAAAACAATGTCTTTTTCTGAAGACTGAAAAATTCAGAATTCGCAGATGTCACCCGTCATTATCATCATCGTTATCTTCCAAATCACGCCTGCTTTGTACAGGATTCACAAACTTCTGTAGCGGCACAATAATAAGTAGTAGTAAGCGAAGAAAGATAAGTGGCCTCGTGGTCTAGTGGTCAGGATACTTGCCCGGCAAGCGGGGGACGTGGGATTCGATTCCCAACGAGGCATTTTTCTTCGCTTACCTACACTTCTGTGGAAGTTCTTCGTCAGTTAATGGCCTATTTCTTTTAAAGTTTCTAAACTAACTGGATCACATAAAAACATTGGTAAGAAAAGAAATATTATCTAAATTCATAATTTATCAGATATGATTGAAATGATAACATAAGGATATAGTACATACATAAAGACGTCTGAACTTTTACAGGCACTATACACTTCAACCAATCGGAGAAACTTAAGTAAAAATAGCACTTGGTGTTCCGAAAATCACCAATCAAAAATAAAACTTTGATTCAATACTTGTTGTCTTTAAAAACTGCTTTTTAAATACATTACTCCTATTACTTATTAGATATGTTACAGTATACACCTAAGCGTTTTAACCTTCCTACGTATAAATCAAACCTGTAAAGTAAGTAAAAAATTCTTCTTCTGGTAAATCTTCTAACATTCGTTAAGGTAATGGTGGTGTTTGAATTCATTTATACTACATGATCGAAAAAAGCCCTTTAGTAGCCCATGAAATTTATTTTCAAAATATTAATGTTGGCATTGCAACTGTTTGACAGTTTATTTGACTTGTTTGGCCGTAATCGCTTACTAGAGAATTTTTTATTGTGGTTTAATAGAAAAAACTATATTAAATCCTACATTTTGTGGCGTTAAAAATTCTCTCATGTAAAACCTAAATGACCTGATTTTCATTTCCGATTGTCCTAGTTCTTATAAGATTAAATTCATTTCAACACACTCACTGTGAACTACAAAATTTTAATCGTCTTGCATCATTAATTCAAGTGCAACGGGGAAGAACTAGGATATGCATATTGTGCAAAAACCGGATGGTTAAAAATTAGGATGTGGATAACTAGTGGAACTGACGCAAAAGTATTTAAAATTATATCGTACTGATATTCATATAATTTTCTACACGAGGTATAATGTCATGGTTAATGACGATACCATAAATTCCACTGTAGAAAATCACCACTCTTTGAATATCAAATTTGGTGGAGGCGCCGGAAAAATTTTCTTTTCAATTTTTGTCAAGTTCTACAACATATAATTCTAAAACATCTACTTTAAATGCAAACAAAACAACAATACTCACGTGACAAATAATAAAGATAATTTACGTTTAAACACAGCAATTATTTCGCAACAATTCTTATCAATAATTCTGTTCGAAAAATAAATAATTATTTTTTATAAACCGCACCAAAACGATAAACCCACGAAGCGACGTGACTGTTAACTTATCACGTCTTGTTTATTTTCATTTGCGGTTAATATTTCAGGAAATTTCTTATTGGGACAGGAAATGAGCAATTAATTTATCTGAAACTGCTCCTGTTATAATATTTTTACGGGAGACACATTCATAAAAGCTCATTCCAGTTTTGGTTGTTTAGTGAAACGGTTTATTAATAGTCGTTACGGTAAATTAATTTTGAAATCTAAATTATTTGACTTACTAAATTTTTTCGGTCCAGATGGGCGAGAATCTGCAAGTCGAGTTGGTGTACTTCTACCCCAAAGAAAACTCCAAACCCCATAAAACTGACAAATTTGAATTAATTTACGACGAGGAAAATCCGGTTCCTATTTTGCGTCGAGGATTAAAATTCACCGTCGCTATTCGCTTCAAAAATGATCGATTTGTCAATCTCGAAAAAGATCAAATACGATTATTCTTCAATTTTGGTAAGAGGATTTTGTTTTTTGTCGGTTTTTTGTGATTATATTTTAGGTCCGACACCGAATCCCATTAAGGGAACACGTGCCGTGATTAAACTTAATACCACTCGAAAAAGAATTGAAGGAGAAAATTTTTGGGGTGCCAATATTCTAGATTCGTCGTCTGATTTAATTCTGGAGGTAATTGCAACAATCTCCAGAACTAATACACTTACAGACGTTTTTAAACCGAATTTAATATTTAGGTATATTCACCAACTTCAACACCTGTTGGTGTGTGGAAACTCGAAGTTGAGACCAGTTTAGTCAATTCTACTCTACCACCCTCTGTCTATAAGCACGAAAATGACTTTTATATTCTGTTCAACCCATGGAATTGCCGTAAGTACTACACTAGTGTGCATATTATCAACAGGTCATATATTTTTGGCCATAGATGATCTCGTATACATGCCTGATGAAAGACTTCTTGACGAATACATTCTTACCGATGTTGGGAAAATCTGGGTTGGTCCTTATGGTTCGAGCAGAGGGCGTGAGTGGGTTTATGGGCAGTTTGACGCTTGTGTTTTACCTGCTGCTATGCTGATGTTTGAAAAATCCGACTTAGTACCAGCAAGCCGTGGAGATCCTATCAAAGTATGTCGAACCATATCCAAACTGGTGAACAGTAACGACGAAGATGGCGTTTTGGTGGGTCGTTGGGATGGTCAGTACGAAGATGGGACGGCCCCATCAGCATGGACTGGATCCGTACAAATCTTACAAGAGTATTTGGACACCCAATTCTCTGTGAGTTATGGGCAATGTTGGGTCTTTTCTGGAGTTGTCAGCACCAGTAAGTACCACTTTAAAACTTTTAGTTAGGTACTTATCTACTTATGTATGTCTAAATTGTAGTTTGTCGTGCTTTGGGTATCCCATCGCGAGTTATCTCCAATTTGGTGTCAGCTCACGATGCTAATGCGTCTCTTACGGTTGACAAATACTACAACGTGAACAATGAGGAGATGGACTTTGATCCGAATAACCCAATGGGTGAAGATTCCATTTGGAATTTCCATGTTTGGAATGACGTATGGATGGCACGACCCGATTTGCCTCAAGGCTACGGTGGGTGGCAAGCCGTTGATTCCACTCCTCAAGAAACTTCAGACGGGTACTACCAGTGTGGTCCTTCTTCTCTAGAAGCCATCAAGAAAGGTCAAGTTGGATTCAGCTATGACGTTGCCTTCATGGTTGCATCAGTCAATGCTGATGTAATGCGTTGGAAAGAAGATAGTACCCGTGAGTTGGGTTTTGCTCGAATTTATACCAACAAATACCAGTAAGTGTCCATGGTCACAAAAATTTTTCACGATAATGATACGATTTTAGCATTGGACGTACTCTTTTGACCAAACAACCTTTCATTTTTGATCCTAACGGAGACCAAGATCGAGAGGATGTAACTTTGCAATACAAAGCACCAGAAGGGTCAAAGGCTGAGCGTTTATCTCTGTACAACGCCGTAAGAGGGACTGAGCTTGCCAAAAGGTTGATTGATCTTCAAGATTTTGTATTTTTGTTAACACGAATATCTTTCAGCTTCTTTGCTCTACCAGATCCTGGTTTGGAAGATGTTGAATTCGACTTGGAAGAACTAGAAAGAATCAAAATTGGAGAAGGTTTTTGCGTTGTGGTCCATATCAAAAACAGAAGTGACCAACCACGGACCATAAAAGCACTGCTCTCCGCTGCAAGTGTCTTTTACAATGGAGTGAAAGCACATTTAGTCAAAAAAGAGGATATAGAGACGGTAGTGAAGCCTAAATCCAGTACGTACTAACAACTCAAATATGATTACTTTTCTAATCTTTTTATTTGTGTAAAACAGCGGAAACCATGAGAATGACGGTCAAAGCTGACGAATATCTCGACAAACTTGTCGAATACTGCAACTTGAAGCTATATGCCATTGCTTCGGTTACCGAAACTCGCCAGACCTGGACCGACGAAGATGACTTCGAAGTTCTGAGACCAAAAATTGACATCCGGGTATGTTTCGCAATCGTGAAAAGGTTTCACTGCTAAAGTTTGTGTTGCAGATTCCACCTGAAATTACCGTCGCCAGACCGACAACCATAACTCTGAGATTTGTGAATCCTCTGAAGAAGATTTTGACCAACTGTAAATTTAGTCTGTCTGGTCCTACTTTGATAAGGAACCAAGTTATACGTTACGGTGACGTAAAACCAGGGGGTTTGGTCAAGATGAATACGGACATAACACCTAGATCTGTGGGTGATCAAGTGTTGATTGTAACATTCTCGTCGAAGGAGTTGGTGGACATAAGAGGTTCCGCTAAAGTTGCGGTTGTAGAGCCTGAAGAATAAGAAGTTAACAGATGTTTGAATGCATTTAATCTCATTATACTACGCTTTCGTTATACTTTTACACACATCTTATGCTTTGCAATGTATTTTTATTTTTTTGTAATGTGTTCAATAAAGTAATAATAAACACAAACGATTATTTTTATTGGACGTTATCATTTTGAGGCGCTCAAGAAAGTTTGGTTAGAACATTTTACTACATATCTTCATATCTAATAATTATTATAACTATGATCTCTGGTTGGAACTAGAGATGTTATAAACATTTAACAGTTTTAATTAAATAAGCAGGTAAAATATACTTTTTTGCCAAAATTAACAAGCATTTGTTTATTTAATATAGTTAAACTTTTTAAAAATCTTAAAAAAAAACTAAATTTGCGAGAACTTGTTTGATTTACAGACCAGAGCGCTCTCAGGCCATTGTCGACTCTGAGCGTTCAGAAGCGATTTGGTTGGTTTGGACACTGTTTTACTCGATTTTGGCACGTAACAATTTTTTTGTTTAACGAAGAATTAATTCTTTAATTGTGTTTTATACTAGCAAAACGTCTTAAATTAACAACAATATTATTGAAGTCGTAATAATCCAACAATTAACAATACGATAACGTGAAAAATCGAAGACCTGAAAAATGTAAAATTTAAAAAATCGAAAAATCGCAAAAAAGAAATATCGAAGAACTGAAAATCCAAACATCCAAAAATCGAAAAAATGAAAAATTCAAAAATCTAACACCGAAAAACGAAAAATTGAGAAATCTAAAGTGCTAAATTTAAAAAATCGAAAAATCGGATAATTGCACATCGACACATCGAAGAACTGGAAAATCGAAAAATCAAAAGATGGAGAAATCGACAAGTCGAAAAGTCGAAAAATTGACAAGCCGAAATAGGCCAAAATCGAAAAGTTATAAATTGAAAAACTCATAAATCGAGAAATTGAACAATCAAAATATCGAAACATCCAAATCTCCATAAATCGGGAAATTAAAAAATTGAATAGAAAAGTTTACAAAACTAAAAATAAAAAAATCGAAAATTGAAAAAGTCGAAAACTCGAAAGACTAAGAAATCGAAACATTTGAAAAATTCGAAAAAAAATTTAAAATCTAAGAACTGAAACGAAAAATCGAGAAATTGAAAATTCCAAAATTTTTGAAACTGTAAAATTGAAATAGCAAAAAATTAAAAAAACTAAAATTTAAAAATCGAAAAATAGAAAAATCGATACACCAAAAAATCCAGAAGTCAAAAATCGAAAAACCTAGAAATGGAAAAATGAAAAGATGGAGAAATCGAGAAGTCGAAAAGTCGAAAAATTAAGAAACCGAAATAGACCAAAATGGAAAACTTATAAATCCAGAAATTGAACAATCAAAATATCGAAACATTCAAATCTCGATAAATCGGGAAATAAAAAAATTGAATAATCAAAAAATTTAAAAAATGAAAAAGTAAAATCGAAAATTTGTAAAACCGAAAAATTAAAAAACAGAAAATGAAAAAGTCGAAAACTCGAATGATTATGAACTCGAAACATTTGAAAAATCCGAAAACTTGAAAAATTAAAAAATCTAAGAACCGAAATGAAAAATCGAGAAATCGAAAATTCCCAAATTTTAAAAATTGAAAAATTGAAATATCAAAAAATTAAAAAATCAAAAATTTAAAAATCGAAAAATAAAAAAAAACAACACATCACAAAATCCAGAAGTCAAAAATCGAAAAGCCGAAAAATCAAAATATTGAAAAATCCCAAAACTGACATATCGAAAAACTGAAAAATCACAAAACTGAAATATCCAAAAATTGAGAATCTAAAAAATTGAAAAACTGAGAAATCGAAAAGTCCAAAAAGTGAAGACGAAAAAACGAAACCTTAAAAATATCGAAAAATTAAAAAATCAAAAACCTGAAAAACCGCAAAATTGAAGAATTGAAGAACAGGAAAATCGCAACAGTCGAAAGTCAAGAAATGGGAAAATCAGAACACCGATTAATTGAAAAATCAAAAATTGAGAAAACGTAAAACTGAAACATCGGAAAATTGAAAATTAAAGATAAACTGAAAATCGGAAAAACTGAAAGATCTCAAAACTGAAATATCCCAAAACTGACAAACCAAAAATTCAAAAAAGCGGAGTCTAAAAATCAAAACCTTAATAAATTGAAAAATTGAAGAATTGAAGAAATGAAAAATTGAAAAACTGAGAGTTTATAAAAGTCAAATTTGAAAAATTGCACAAACCAAATATTCAAAAATCGTAAAATTGAAGAGGAGAAAAACCGTAAAAAACGTAAAACTGAAACATCCGAAAATAGAGAAATCGAAAAACTGAAAATCGAGAAATAATTAAAAAATTGAAAAATTGTAAAATCGAAAAAGTGAATAATAAATAATCTGAAAAACCCCAAAACTGAAATTTCGAAAATTGAAAAATGAAAGAAAAACTGAAAAATGGAAAAACTGAAAAATCTCAAAACTGAAAAATTGAAAAATCAAAAAGTCAAAAAAGTGAAATCGAAAAATCAAAACCTTAAAAAATTGAAAAATCAAAAACCTAAAAAATTTAATAATTGAAGAAACGAAAAATCGAAAAACTGAGAGTTTATAAACGTCAAATTTGAAAAATTGCACAAACCAAATACCTATTTAAAAATCGTAAAATTGAAGAGGAGAAAAATCAGAAAAACGGAAAATTGAAACATGGGAAAATTGAGAAATCGATAAATTGACAGTCATGAAATTGAAAAATTGAGAAACTGTAACATCAAAAACTTGAAAAATAAATAAACTGAAAAAGCCTAAAACTGAAATTTCGAAAAATTGAAAAATGGAAGAAAAACTGAAAAATCCCGAAACTGAAACATCCAAAAACTGAGAAATTAAAAAAATGAAAAATTGAAAAATCGAAAAATCAAAAAAGTGAAGTCGAAAAATCGAAACCTTAAAAAATGAGAAATCGAAAAATCAAAAACCTGAAAAATCGAAAAATTGAAGAATTGAAGAACAGGAAAATCGAAACAACCGAAAGTCAAGAAGTAGGAAAATCAAAACATTGATTAATTGAAAAATCGAAAGATTGAGAGTTTATATAAAAGTCAAAAATTGAAAAATCGAAATATTTAAAAATCGTAAAATTGACGAAGTGAAAAGACGTAAATGGAGAAATCGAAAAACTGAAAATCGAGAAATTGAAAAATTGAGAAATTGTAACATCAAAAACTTGAAAAATAAATAAGACTGAAATTTCGAAAAATTGAAAAATGAAAGACAAACTGAAAAATTTCGAAACTGAAACATCCAAAAACTGAGAAATTGAAAAAATGAAAAATTGAGAAATCGAAAAATCAAAAAAGTGAGTCGAAAAATCAACACCTTAAAAAATAGAGAAATTGAAAAATTAAAACTTGAAAAAACGAAAAATTAAAGAATTAAAAAAAAAACAGGAAAATCGAAAGAATCGAAAGTCAAGAAATGGGAAAATCAAAACATCGATTAATTGAAAAATCGAAAGATTGAGAGTTTATATAAAAGTCAAAAATTGAAAAATCGAAATATTTAACAATCGTAAAATTGACGAGGAGAAAAAACGTAAAACAAACATCCGAAAATAGAGAAATCGAGAAATTGAAAAATTGAGAAATTGTAAAATCGAAAAATTGAATAATAAATAATCTGAAAACACCCACAACTGAAATTTCGAAAAATTGAAAAATGAAAGAAAAACTGAAGAATGGAAAAACTGAAAAATCTCAAAACTGAAATATCCCAAAACTGAAAAATTGAGAAATCAAAAAGTCAAAAAAGTGAAATCGAAAAATCAAAACCTTAAAAAATTGAAAAATCAAAAACCTAAAAATTTTAAAATTGAAGAATTGAAGAAACCAAAAATCGAAAAACTTAGAGTTTGTAAACGTCAAATTTGAGAAATTGCACAAACCAAATATTTAAAAATCGTAAAATTGAAGAGGATAAAAATCAGAAAAACGGATAATAATTGAAACATGGGAAAATTGAGAAATCGATAAACTGAAAGTCGTGAAATTGAAAAATTGAGAAATTGTAAAATCGAAAACTTGAAAAATAAATAAACTGAAAAATCCCAAAACTGAAATTTCTAAAAATTGAAAAATGAAATAAAAACTGAGAAATCCCGAAACCGAAACATCCAAAAACTGAGAAATTAAAAAAATGAAAAATTGAGAAATCGAAAAATCAAAAAAGTTAGTCGAAAAATCGAAACCTTAGAAAATAAAGAAATTGAAAAATCAAAAACCTGAAAAAACGAAAAATTAAACAATAGAAAAACAGGAAAATAGAAAGAATAGAAAGTCAAAAAATGGGAAAATCAAAACATCGATTAATTGAAAAATCGAAAAATTGAGAGTTTATATAAAAGTCAAAAATTGAAAAATCGAAATATTTATAAAATCTTAAAATTGGTGAGGAGAAACACTAAAAAAACGTAAAACTGAAACAACGGAAAATTGAGAAATCGAAAAACTGAAAATCGAGAAATTGAAAAATAGAAGAAAAAACAAGAAATGGAAAAGCTGAAAAATTGAAAAATCTCAACGTCGAGGATAAAAATTTAACACGGATTCTTAAACCACAAGTTCAAGACTGCGTTACTTTTTAACATTTAACAGTAAGTTATCTCTTACACGAAAATCATACACAGGAATTTCCTCAAATGGGGTGTATTTTATAAAATATGAAGCGGTAAAGCCATTACTAATTAATAATAATGATAGTTTTGAGTAGGGTTATTGTAAAAACCCCTATGTGAAAGACAAGCATATTTTGTATTAGACGAATATTATAATAAGTAAATATATAAATGTAGATCGCAGAACGAATTTAAGCAGAAACAGCAGATTCTTAAATTGCCCTGACTTGAAAAATGGACCAATAACCTGGAATGTGGAATTTTTAAATAAACACGTATATGCAACCTTTTATACAAATAATTAAGTAGACTCCTACCTTCACGCAAAAACCAATTTTCTAAAAGTTTTCGTTCTGCTACATACACTTTCTGATGATTTTACAGTGGTCCTATTTAAATAATGAGAACTAAAAAATAAAAATTTGTTTTAACATTTCTTTCTTTTGTTTATTACATAACGTAAAACGATATTCGTATAAATGAATTCTCTTGATGCTATTAAAAACCTGGTAATAGTTTTTATTTTCGAATAAACGACGGGCTCTATACGTTTTTTGCTTTTTTCTTGGGGTTTTCTGTTTTAACAAAATACATTTTCGTGGTGGTTATGCAACCAACATTTACCTTCCGTCGAAAACTAATACGGAGCTAAGTTCACACCGGTGTTGTCTGTTGGTAATTCTCACTTAAATGTCAAAGTCAAACTGAATTTACCGTTGATATTTAAAATTGTTTCATTAGTTGTTTGTGTTGTGTGAAATAATCCTGTAAAAAGTGTTAAGTGTTGTGTGAGAATATTGAATTGACTGAATATTTGATTAAGATGGAACCCGAACCAGAAAAGTTGGAGTAAGACTAAACATTTTTTATCACTTTTGTGACAACTGAATTTTTAGGGAACCAGAAAAGCCCATTTCTAAAAGAAGATCTTCGGTAAGAAACACCACATTTTCTGTGTCTACAAAGTGCTAATATATCACGTTTAACGTAATATTTAGAAAGAACTCTGAATCCATAGAATTAGAAGCCACATACTTCATCAATTGAGCATCATTGTTAAATAAGCATTACTGAAAGCTTTTATTTATTAAAAATGATTAAAACATCAAGTAAAGAAGGTTTAATACCAAGAAATGCTCATGATGGCTTTGTTATTATATTGTATTATCAAAAGTTGTAAAAAGGTTTATTAAAACCAAATTTTTCATGAATCCACCGTAAAAAATTCTTTGATATGAGATATGCTGTTTGTAATATTTATTTTTTGTTTCTTTGATGTGCAGTTGGTTCTAAATATTCGCATATTTTCAGTGAATATAATAGTGGGTAAAAGTAATTCTTGCCTCCAAGTATTGTTAATGTCAGTAAATACAACCCACAAAAAAGGTGTAGGAAGTCTTATTATCCCTTCAGGCATTTTTGCCAAATTTAAAATATAAACAGAAACGTATACGTTGCATTTAGATGTTACTACGTCACAACAAATGTTCAGTTATGCACCACTTTAATAAAAAATATTTCACATTAAAAAAACTCGTAACGTTTGTGACATAAACGACTACATAGTAAATTAAAATTCATCGTTTTGAGAAATCTGATTGCGTCGTCTTATTTTAAATTTTGTAGAAAAATTCACCTAAAAATGCGAGATTAATTACCCTTCAATAATACTTTGTTAGCATCAAGTGTGAAAAGTTTGATGTTTATTTTATCCATTGGCCCCAGAAGTTCTAAACTTTTTTTATTTAGGGCAAAGTAAATCATTTGCACAAAAATTCTATGTCATTTTAGTAATCAGGAGGTAGTTTTGCGCAGTTTCAAAAAAAATGTAAAAAGCCCCTCCAGGCAATGTAAAGTTTCACCAAAATTCCTACAACACCCTGCTTTCAGATATTAAAAATAGCCAAAGTGAGAAACCCGTTTGAGGAAATCGAAACAACGGAAACCTACACCGACTTCAACAGCACCAAACCAGTCCGTAGAGTCAGTTTCGCGAGCAGCAATTTCATAAAGTTTGTACTAAAACTAACTTAATTTTGATCACTGAAACTAAACAGTTCGGTTTTTTAAAGGCCATTCGTGGCAGATCCCGAAAAAAACACAATATGGGATACCACGTACGAAGAAGACGTAAATCACACGAACTCGACTCAGTCTTCGCAAGACCACAACACACACAGCTCCACGAAACTGGGATCAACATTCCACGAGTCCGGACCATCACTACATAATATCACGATGTTATCCGAACAAGATATGGAATATACCAACGTATTGTTACTTGCAGATAAGGAAAATATTGCACATTACCCCCCACAAAAGAAATTCAGTCTGGTTGACTATGCCAAAAAATTGTCGACAAATTCTAAAGACGTCGTACTTGATAAAACGACAGTTGTGTCAAAGAGTATGGAATTAACATGTCTTGCGCTTGATAAAACTAGCGAAAGCGTATATGATCGTCAAATTGGATTCAGCGAAGTTTCTTTGCACAGTGATGTGAAGGGAGAAAATTCACGCATAAACGAGATGGAATTTACTTGTCGAATTCCACTAAACAATTCAATAAAAACTGATGAAATCCCAAAAGGTGGCAAAAGATTGTCAACAAAGTGTGATAAAACAACAGTTGAATCAAAGAGTATGGAATTAACGTGTCATACTCTCAATGAAAATTCACGCATAAACGAGATGGAATTTACTTGTCAAATTCCTCTAAACAGTTTAGTAAAAACGGAAGAAATCTCAAAAGGTGCCAAAAAATTGTCAACAAAGTGCGATGATGTTGTAGTTGATAAAATTTATGAAAACGAATATGATTGTGAGACTGGATTTGGAGAAATTTCTTTGGCTAGTGATGTGGTAAAGGCAGAAAATACAGATAACATGGAATTTACTTGTCACCACCCTCTGAACAGTTTAGAAAAAACCAATAACACAGTGACAAATAGAAGCCAAATTTCAAGAGGTAATCTCACAATGGACTTCACGTGTCTTTCTGGTCTCCCTTCAACACAAATAAATGCTATGGAATTTACTTGCCAGACTCAACCAAATCTAGAGATTACTCGAGTTTCAGAAAGTAATTTAACAAAAACTGCCCAAACTATGGAACTCACTTGTCAAAGCACTGAAGCCCATTCCACAAAAATAGGTGATGCTACTGAATTTTGTCAGCCCCAGCAAAACGATTGCACGAAAAATGTTACTGGAGAATTAGAATATCAGGTTCAAAATAAGTCATTAAGAAACCACTCCATCAGATTAGATTCCATAGACGTGAATATGCCAATAAGTTCAGCAGATGTTGACACCGATCTGTGTTGGGACGACGATAATCCACATAGTTGTCCAAAAAGACCCAAATTTGACTTTGCGGACATTTCTCAAAACATTTCTATCAATTCAAAAGAAGCAGCGGCTATCGCTCAAATGTCGATCGGTAATTTTATGAAAAGAGACGACTCTTCTTACTCGGTTTCTCTTCAATGTTTAGTTAATGAGAACACCAAGACTGGTATTAAAACCAAATCGTTCGAGAAAAATGAAACTCTTCGGGAAAAATCTTGCCTAGCAGTGGATGATAATGAATTAATACCAGGAAGTATTAAAAACACTTCTAAAAATCTTGAATTAACCGACATTGCTGAAAATGTTGTCTTACCGAATAAATCAATGGAAACTTCTCGTCAAAATATTTCGCATTGTGGCAATAAACTCTATAAGAAAAGGAGTTCTGAAATGTTGATATGCTTTTCGCCGGTTGCTCAAACTACAGTCGATCAAAATCTTATTTTAAAAGACAGTTCTAATGGTTCATTGGCAGTTAACGAAATTTTTGTGGGCAAAAAAGACAACGAATGTGAACGCAGTTGTCAGATACCAACAGATCAAGTGAAGGAATCATCAGGTTTCAATAACACGTCTAAACTGCGTAACTCCAACACAAAAGAAGAGAAATCTTGTTCTGCAATGGAAATTGATGAGAGTTTTCTAGACGTTGAAAACCAACCACCAGTTGGTGTTTTAAACACTCCTTGTCAGAATGCAGGTGATAACAGTATAAGAAAGCCTTTGATTGATGTTGAAGTCAAAAGTATTCCTCAAAACCATTCTCTAGTGGCGAGCGAACCCGTGAACGTCTCTCAAATATCAGATGGTAATTTGACAACACAAAACAAAAGCTACTCTATTTGTCAAGATCTATTGAATATTCCCGTTCATAATGACACCACAGTTCCGTTAGGCGATAATGTGACAAAACTAAATGAAATCTACCCAGCTTGTCAAAATCTGTCAAATATTGATAATAACACCAGATTTGATGGTAAAAATGACAAGTCTGCGTTATCGATACCTATTCCTTCAGATGGTGATTTGACAAAACTAAATGGCAACTGTTCTTTTCGTCAAGATTCAGCAAATATTTTGGTTGGTGATAACACCACATTTGATAATAAATCTACATTATGGCCACCTATTCCTTCTCAGTCAATGACATTTCAGAAAAATGTAACCCTAGAAGAAAAATCTTGCTCCATGATGAAAGTAGATCAAACTTATGTAAATAAAAGTGTCATGGAAACAACAGCGGCAATTTTAAATCCTGAGCTGATGGCCACCAAGTTTGATAATAAAAATGATAACTCTACATTACCGTTTCATATTCCTTCTCAGTCAATGACAGTTCAGAAAAATGTAGCTGTAGAAGAAAAATCCTACTCCATGATGGAAGTGGATCAAACTTATGTAAATAGAAGTGTCATGGAAACAAAAGTGGGAATTTTAACTCCATTTGATAATAAAAATGATAACTCTACATTACCGCTTCATATTTCTTCTCAGTCAATGACAGTTCAGAAAAATGTAGCTGTAGAAGAAAAATCCTACTCCATGATGGAAGTGGATCAAACTTATGGAAATAAAAGTATCATGGAGACAAAAGCGACCATTTTAAATCCTAATTTGATTACAGATGACACCAGATTTGATAATAAAAATGATAACTCTACATTATCGCTACATATTCCTTCTGCAAATAAATCTCAGTCAATGACAGTTCAGAAAAATGTAAATGTAGAAGAAAAATCTTGCTCCATGATGAAAGTAGATCAAACTTTCGTAAATCAAAGTGTCATGGAAACAACAGCGGCAATTTTAAATGCTCATTCGATTCTAAATTACACCAGATTTGATAATAGAGACGATAACTCTACATTATCGCTACATATTCCTTCTGCTAATAAATCTCATTCAATGACAGTTCCGAAAAATGTCGAAGAAAAATCTTGCCCTACGATAAAAATAGATCAAACTTATGTAAAAGTGGAAATTTTAAATGCTTCTAATTATAGCGACCAACATCTGAATGTAAATAGAAACCTTGACAACAAGTTGGTAAAATCTCCCGAACAAAAATTACAACACGACCAATCGAACCTAGAATTAACCTCCACTATTCCGGTAATCAAAACACAACTGCCCAACTTGTCGACTTTAAAACACGAACTAAGCGCTTTGCGAACGCCAGAGCAGTCATTCCACCTAAATTTGACTATGAGTTCTGGTATTGACGACACTCAACAACTGCTTCAGTGCACTTATTCTAAAAGTCAACCGGTATCTTTCGCGACGCCTAAGTTCGAGGACAAAGACTCCAGTGGTTTCACCTGCAATTTGGAAAACACAGGACACATTAGTCGTCCAACTTTGACCAACATCAGCGAGTATGATTTAGAAGAAAACCTAGAAATAGGGAGGCGTGAATATAAGGAATCGCCGGACATTTCCATATTTGACATTCCAAGAAACAGCAAACTGAACAACATTAATGACACTTACGTCTTACAACATAAGAAAAAATCGGATGAATCGACACTTCAAACCAGTTATTGCGACGAAGACAACAGTGTGGGGATTATTGCAGATGATTGTCTACAAACGTTAGGTAGTGAAGACCAGTTGATTACGGACGACGCAATAGAAGAACTTAACAAAATGGCTGACACTTCTCCAACGATAAAAAAAGTGGAGCTAAAGAAAGTCAAGCTTGAAATAAGAAGAGTTAGTGAGTTGTCAGATTTGATGGAACGGATTCAAAGACAGCGAGCCGAAATAAAAAATTATCTGGAAAATTTCAAGTTCAGGCCTTTCCGTATCCCCGAAGAACTCACGATTTGGGAGTGCAATAAATCGCGCAATAATTCTGATCTCTTGATGGAAAGTAGTGACGAAAATTGCGACAGTTGTCCCACGATGGAAGACAGGATCAGAGAGCATGAAAAAAGGTAGTATCTTGTACTACCTACCTTATGGTTTAATTAAATTATATTTGCAGCTGTCAAAAGTGCTGGAAACTGGAGATGGTAGACGACGATTTTTATCACTTTTCTACGCTATTTGGAACTTTGGTGTTTGTGGTACGACTGGATGACGAGTCTGGTAAAGTTATCAATGTCCAAACAACAAGCAAACTGAAAGGTTAGTTGAAACGAAGCTGTAACACTTTGACAGTAATTGACTTTATAGAAACCGCTAAACCGTTCGCGCAATACGTCATGAAGTTGTTTTTGGACAGATTTGACACGCAAGTCGTGAAGTCTGCCATTGGGAATCGTTTTGACATGTTGTCACTGTTGGATTACGTTAAAATGACAATGTTACGACTTCATCGCTTCCAAAGGGAATTCATGTTGTGTCATGTGTTAAAAATGGAGGAAGAATTTGTGTAAGTGTTTATTTTTACCATTTAACTTGGTTTGACTGTTTGTTGTAGGGCTAAATTTACGATATGCAGCGTACCCTTAGGTATACATTGCGATGTCTTGGTAGATGTCGCCGACGTAGAAAACTTAAACTTTGAGAAAGACTTAAGAATTGTATCTCATATTGGAGTCGTCAACCAAAACGAAGTTATAAATTTAGCAAAAAAGTCTCCCAAAGGCTTAGATTTTTTCCAAGGTTTTGCTAAAAGCATAGAGGAATATTTTAATCACAAAGAAAAAAAAAGATTGGAGAAATGAGTTCTTAGTTCGAATGTTATTCAGATTCGTCACAAAGTGCAAATTAGGTTTTAAAAAAATTCTTTTATATATATCGTACGTTTATAATAAATGCTTTTCTTGTACAATTTGATTTTTACATTTACGGCTTAAATCGTGCTAAATATCGATAGTAACAAAAAGCAATAGATTACTTATATTATGCCTTATTTTTTTAATATACGTAGTCATCTGTTTTAAATTTTTTTTCTAAAAGATGACCACGTATATTAAGAAAAAAAGGCAAAATATAAGCCCCACCCACCCGCCCAATCTCAGTTGTGATGATTTTTTTATTCGTCGTGAACCAAGAGGGCGGAGTTTAATTGCAAAATCCTTATTCCTCGACAAGAAATTACCAGGTAAGATATGTTTTTGAGTATCATGTATCAAAGAATACAATATGTTGTAAGGATCCAATTCGAATTTTTAAATTTCAAATGAATTTCGCGCGCACAAGAAACGGTTGGTAAGAAGAAGAGGTTGGCAACCAACCACCCCAAAGAAACAGACGTGCGCAAAGTGAGGGTGGTATTGTCTTGAAAAATGGGTCACTTCGCTTTGACCGCTTCGAACAAACGGTCGACTTCCTTCGAGCGCTTCGAGCAACAGGTTGTATTTTTGATTGTGAATTATTCTGTGCCTTTTGCTGTTGTTTTTGCGTTTCCAGTGTTGATCCGTTCCATTGGGAAACCTAGCAGCCCCCGTTGAGCCATTGGGTGTTCCTGATTTCTCATCGTTCTTACGACGAGGTTTTTGTGTTCCTTTTGGCGGTAAGCCGTGTCGAAATCTTTGCATCTTTGGAGAGGTATGTTTTGAACACCTGTTTTGGACTGGGCCCTGTTTCGCGGCGAGTTTCAAGCCCCGCGGGTGCTTCTGACCTCGTGACACAGCGACGCGTGCGTTTTTTTCCACTAATCTCGTTTTTTTTTACCTTTCATTTAAAATCCATCGCAGTAGGGCTTTACAGGAAGTGATTTCTAGTTCGGGCCATGCTTTATTTAGCTATATTTGTGAAATCTGTATTTTGGATGGCGGCAAACGAGTTGTTATTTTCACCGTTCTTTGTTCAGGCAGCGGCCATTTTGAAGCGTCCATTTGTTTCTTTTAATCGAGCACATGTTTTAACTGAATCTATTGAACAAATTAACAAACATTGTGGGTCATGGGGGGACGTGCCTTTATTCTTTGGATTTAGCACATCGTTTATACAACGCCACAGGATTCATCGTATTTTTGCATCGCATATTTTCGACGCCTATTATTTGGAATGACGAATTCGTCCAACGCCATTTTGGATCTGCAGATTGTCTGCCATGTTTGTTTATGTGTTTTGTTTGGGGGAATGTATGTGTAATAATGGCCCACAATGTAGCTGAATAATTTCACGTTTGAATTTTAACCAATAACTTGACTGGACACGAATTAATATTAATCACATGTAAATTTGTTAACTCTACAATCTTTCACCTCATGCAATTTGTCTTTGTCTCATAATTTTAGCTTCAGTAATTTTCTTTGCTGTATAATTTGAATTGAACGTAAATTTCCATGCTCTGCAGTTTTGACCTAACATGATATTTAATTTGTACAAGCTTATTTCACACCAGATCTTGTTTTTAATAAATCTTTGCTAAGTTTTGATCATGTAAATATTTTGTTGATAAATGTTTCTATCATGTAAATTATCTGATGTCCAATTTTAATCTCAATTAAGAATTATTTGTTATTGAATTTTCGTAAGAGTGTGTGGCGAATTTAAATGTGGTTTATTGCTCTTGGTTGAAACTTTAACACTTGTTCGGTTGTAATTTAATATTAGAGTCATAGAGATTGAACATTTAAATGAAATTAAGGTAAATAACACATAACTCGTAGTGTACGTGGGGCGCGCGACTCCTTCTCAAACTGACGGGATTAATCGCGTCACCTGCACAAGTCCGCGGGTGTTGTATAGCTTCAGGGGGCGATCGCGGGTTTTTAACGCTGTCGGCTTCTGTCCATAGCCGGGACCCCACTACGGATCTGCGATCGTAACCGCCTCGTTTCGCAGGGCACGTTCGTAATGGAGAGATGCGTGTGAGCAGGCGTTGGTGTAGATAGAATCACCGTCGTGAGGGAGAACAGTGATGATCAGGAGTCCCAACCTCCACTGGCGTTACAACGCCCCCTCTGGGTATTTTGCTGTGCTCGTAAATGAAATTGATATATTTTGTTCTATGTTTTGTTCGATCGCCACACTCTCATAATGATTCGGGTTCTGCCATCCAATTTACATATGTGTAGGTCTTGTGTTTGTTCGGTTTTCATATGTGTATGTCTGTCAATTCGCGAGTGTTTTTCTTTCACATATCTTAAGGTGTTTGACATGTAATATGTCGGTGAATAAAACCCCAGGGGGTTTTGGGGAATGAAGACCGATGACACCTTGGCCCTGCGGACTCGCCAGAAGGGCAAATTGAGCCGTTGTCGTTCTTCGTTTCTTTTTCCCCCTTAGGAAGGCTTTTGACCAACCTAATTTTGTCTATTATTTCTTGCGCTCTCGACCGTGTATGCACTTGTATGAAAGAACGTCTTCCCGCCATTTTTCAAAAACAAAAAAAAAACACAACGTAGGTTCTCATTTGTTAGACGATCACAGCCAAGGCCAAACTTTGAACTTTGAATTTTTCGCGGGCCTTTCAAACTGTTTCAAGGTCAATTTTTAAGGCGGGAAGTTTGGGTTATCACAATGTATTAAATACAAATTAAAGCCAGATTTAGATCCGGACGAATGGGTGGAGCTTATCATTTGGCTTTCTTTTTTACTTAATCCATATAGTATTTTTCGTGGAAACATAAGGATTTTGCATTTAAGCTCTGCCTCCCAACTTACGACCAATAAAAAAAATCATCACGATTAAGATAGGCCGGGTGGGCGGGGTTTATATATTTTTTAAATTACCATTTTAAACATGTTTTAAGTCATAACGATTGAGTGGTGGGTAGGCGGGGCTTATATTTTCCCTTTTTTCCTTGATATACGCAGTCATCTTTTCTGAACAAGAAACTTAGAACATTTTTAACATGGTAGATCACTTATACTATTGTCGCAGATTTTAAAACTTGGACCAATCAATGTATTTGGGTAAAGCCATGAAGAATCACACAAGGTTATGCGCACTGAGAGGAAAAAAAACAGCGTCGCGAAGCCTCATTTTTCTATCTCAATAAATTCTTTTTGTATTTTATGCCCAGTACCCGACAAACGCGTTCCAGCACGCCTCTGAAACAATCGGTTTCTCAGGGCGAGTTCCATAAACTTTCTGTTTTGTTTTTGCAGAAATATATTTACAGTTGATAACAATTTTTTATTTCAGTTTGAAACCAACTGGAATTGCGACTTTGAAATAAAAATATATCTCGACCCACATCTAATAAGGCACAAATTTCAAAGATCACGTATGTTTTGTTGGTTGCCTGACATTTGACACAAATAGTAGATCAAATGTCACACCGCGTAGGTTAAACGAGAACTGGATTTTCGGGACAACCTACCTATGCAACATCTGGGTGAACGCACAAATGCAATAATCCACAAAAATGTGGTTTTTATATTGTAAACGAAACCTTTAACAACACATTACGTAAATTTTATCACTTAAAAATGTGAAACAGATTGTTAAACGCTCAAAAAACATGTTTCGGTGTACACCATGAGATTTTACAGGTAAAAAATTCAAAACACTGCGTTTGGTTAATTAACACTTTATTGATTGTTGTAGAAGATTTACAAAAAGGCAATACATGTGCTTGTGGTTTTTTTTAATTCTATTTTTTGTATTTTACGTGGAGTTTTATTTATATCTGAGTAACACACTTTCGTGGTTGAAGCCAAAATGTGGAAATCGAAACAATTGCACAAATATTCTCCTTGTTGCCGATCCTCAAGTTCTCGGCGAACGTAAAGAAATGTTCTCGTTTGTTACGCCTTTCAGTATTGCAGACAGTGATTTTTTTCTGAAAAAGACGTACTCTTGGGCTTACAGGTTTGCAGAACCTGATGTCGTAATATTCTTAGGTGACTTGATGGATGAGGGTTCAATTGCCAGAGATGAAGAATTTTTTGCGTATGCTAGAAGGATTTATAACGTTTTTACGGATAGCTCTCCAACTGCAGTAAAGGTAGGTTATTTCCATTATAATTCATTATGGTTATACTAGAATTGTGTATCTTTTTTTAGCACATTTGGCTGCCAGGTGATAATGACGTAGGAGGTGAAGAATTCGACGGAATAACTGATCAAAAAATGAAAAGATTTCATCGAGCGTTTCCACAGCCAGAACTCATCGTGCACAAAAATATTACCTTTTTTAAAATAAACCGACTGATTTTAAGCATTCCAGTCTTTAAAGAAAAAAGAGATTTTTATGATACTTCCAAAATTTTTATTGGGTTGAGTCATTTGCCTCTCATTTTCTTGCCTTCACCTTTTGTGGAAAAAGTAATAAATATCAACTACTTTCAACAAATTTTAAATATAACTTTGTAGGTGTTTAGAAAAATGCTACCTCAGGTTTTGTTCACGGCTCATGAACACAAATCCATGATTGTTATTACAGACGCGTTAATTAGACAGGACAGCCAAATTATCCCAGTGACACCCGACAATAATAAAATTTACGAGTATCCCTTGGGTAGTACAGATATGTACGAATTTATTATACCGACGTGTTCATATCGCATGGGTACTGATAAAATTGGCTATGGCTTCGCTGTGCTTGGTATGTATGTCTTGTCGCATGTTGTTCAATGTAACCGGGTTGTAATTAACACCGTCTTCATGTTACAGAACAAAATGAAATACGTTATACAGTGCTTTGGTCTCCGTCCCGTTTTACCCAACTTTATTATTATTCCATTTTTACATGTTTTAACTTGTTATGTGTTTGTTTTTGTTACTATTGTAAAAGTTCAAAAAAACGGTTTAGTCGAACCTGATCAGTACCTGTCAAATCCAAAGTACAATTGCGCTTAAATTGTGTCAAAATGCACCGTTTTAGTAATAATGATTGTTTTACCATAGAGAACTGACCTAGCAAATTGTCTACACAATGTGCCAATGCACAGAAATATGTATCTTTTGTGTCAATTGTAAGTGACTATAGTTTTTGTGTATTAATTGTTTTGTAAATAAGGAGTCACCAAATATTGGCACAAATTAGCTACATTTAGGATCTCAGGGCGACATGGCGAGGTGCAGTTTGTGACAAAATTTACAGCACATGACAGTCTTATACGTTACAACTAACTATATTTAAAAAAGCAATGTACATGAAAACTGCTTCTGATTTTTGAAACCAGAGTACTAGAATTTGATCATGTGACAACGTATTATTTGAAAATTTTAATGTCATAGCCAGTCGTAGCGAATTTGGCGGCAAGAACACATTATGGTTGTCAAAGATAAATTGCAGTAGGCGGCGCTAGTGTGTGTGAAACATTAAAGTCACTAGATATATATGGTTATCTAGGAACTTTATGAAACATTTGACACTTAAGTGGCAGCCAAAGTCCCTATATATTACTAATTTAGAGACTTGAAATGGCAGCTATTTTTGAACATTTTGTAATTTGGAATTGCTGCCGAAATCTTGCTCTGTTAAAACTGATAAATGTTGAAGTTTAAAGAAGTGAAGTTCGTGATCCATTCACAATTTCTGTTGCAAATTACAATATGTTTACCGCTTGTTATAAATAACTTTTAGAAGTGCCACATAATTAGGAATTTTGTACTAATAATACTTCTAATATTTTTATGCATTGACAATAGAAAAAGTATTGTGTATGAAATTTTCGACACAGGAAATTGAAAAACGTCCAGTCCATCCCTGGACAGAGTATAAATGTATTGATTATAATTGTTACAATTTGATTACCTTAAATTAGGATGTTTCTGTTGGTTTGTTGCGTCATCACGGTTAAAAAAACATTACAAGAACAATTTAAATATCCTCAGTCAACATTGGGTAATGGTTTTCAAACAGTACGATTTACGCAATTAAATTTTTCATTATGGTATGTTGACCTGAAAATCATTTGGAACATCAAATAAAACTGTAAACCATAGAACTGTTCAATTTTAGCGAAAAGTTTGTCTTCTCATTTAAAAAACCAATCTCGTAGTCGCTCTATTTCTATAAAACGATGTATGCACCAGTTTAGTATACATTTTAATGCAGAGTTGTCTTCGATTAGATTGCTTGAATTGGTATCACTGATTTAGTCGTGTGCCTGTCAAATTGATGCGTGCGCACAATTATCAAAACCCGCGGGAAATTTAAATTTGGCCTGGAATTGTGACAGTCAACAAAATGAAATCTACGTTGTGTGTGCGTTCAAGAGCCATTTACACTAGTGACAGGTATAACCAGTGTCGGATTGAGGGCAATTTACAAAGTGAGGCCCTGTGGTATTGTAAACAGATCTTGTTTTGAAAAAATTGTTGTTTTTGGAATTTTGATGACGCTACCAAGAAAAACAAAGCTAGTAAAAAAATTGTGGAAGGTTATTTTGACAGAACTTTCCTCGCCCTTGAAATATAGTCCGACAAATTCCGCTTGTTTAAAAATTATAAAATTGGATTTTGCGATAACTGTTTCTGTTTTTGCAACTTCAAAGTTAAATTGTTGATTTTTTTCCAAAAATCTGGATACGAAGGGTAAAAAGTCCTGTAACCTTAAAACGTTTGGAAAATTTCAGTACATTCGCTTTTGCAATTTTAAACTTAAATTGTAGAATACAATTGCGATTTTTTTCCCAAAAATCTCGATGTCTAGGAGGAAAACTCAACACGGATTCTAAATTACACATACGTGGAGTATGTAATTCTATAAAATTTGAGGAACATTTGTTCTGCAAAATTATAAAATGACGTGATCATTTTTTAGGAGGTCATGAACACATTTTTATTAAAGATGTACCATGCTTATGGTAATCTCAACAAGCTTGCATGTTTTCAAAGCATTCGGTTTTACAATTTCAAAGTTAAATTGTAAAATGTTATACAATCTTGTTTTTTTTTTTTTTTTTTAAATCTGGATGTCTATGGTGAAAACTCGACACGGAGTCATGGATCACATATGCAGGAGTATGCAATCCTATAAAATTAAATATATATAATACCAAAAAAGGGGCAAATTAGTGGTAAGTAAAATGATACGTTTCACCCCACATTTTTTTTTATTTATTATAAGGTGCTTTGTCTTTTTTTTTAAACTCCACGTCAAAAATTGCCTTTTTTATTTTATAAAAAAGCAATAAAAAATGCATGTCAAAGTTGGTCTGTTTTCTTAAAAAAATGATACAGTACCTTAAAATAGATGAAAAAACAGGTAAAAAAATAGCTTAAATAGATGGAAAAAACATTTGGGATGAAATGTACCACTTTACTTTCTACTGATTTCAATTTAGAAATTTCATCCAAAGAGCCTGATAATCCGATCCTTATATTTGGTAAATATAAATTAAAGAATTTAAGAAATTTCTCGGTGTCCCGGCGCCACAATCCGACACTGGGTATAACACATATTAGAACTATGCTTAAAGACCTGTCGCATATTATAAGCTTTACCCAGCCAGTTGTTGTCAAACTACGCGTTTCATGAATTTAACCTCTATTTGGGCAAATGACGTGAAAAACAAACCGTCAGCTCTGACTCATTTTCGTCACGCGATCCTGTGCTTTTATTTTAATTAAAATTCAAATCCTATCTTTTTGAAACTTGGAATATCTAGATAAGTACCAGAATTACCACGAGAGAAGCTACATTTAATTAAAACCAACGTTAATTAAAGTAGTTTGCGAATAAATGTTCAAATTTGAACTGTAGAAAAATATTAAAGCCCTTCCGAGTCCACGATGAGATTTATTTTACTGATGATAACTTTCGAGCCCTTTTCCCTCAAAATGTTTAGGACTAATTTAAATGCCATAAATGAATTATTATAAGTGAGAAAGATTATGAGTGTGGATAATGTAATAAGTAATAACTTAAGTAAAAACGTCCATTTTTTTTTAATTTTCAAATGGGGTTTCGCAATATTCTTTTTTTCCCCGATGTGAAATTTAATTTTTTAAAACGGAACCACAATCGATAAAACCAAGCGACTATAAAGCAGCACTCAAAAAGATTCGCAGGTGATTTAAAATCAGTGGTACCAATTACAAAGTGTTAACAATCTCATCATAATATCAGATTTTTAGGTTGATAATAATATAACATGTAAGTAGATCACGATTCTATGAAATTACCAGGGAAAAATTAACTACTGTTTGCTGCTATGGTTGGTTATAATCATGGTATAATGTTAACAAACAGTATTCAATACCCATGACAACAAAGCAACTTACAAGGTCGCGGTCAACGTCAGTTGATTTATTTGCAATAAAGTAAAACCCAGCTCACATGAAAACTTTATTATTATTTGTTTTTTTATTAGTGTGTAAACGCACCTAAAAATTGAAATAAAAATGTAAATGCTTTAAAATTACAAGATAAAAATCTTTTTTAGGCGTGGCTTGGATTTGACCAAACGAATTATGAAATTGCAGTTATAAATATCATCTTGTTCAATTTTAATTAAAAACTGTTTCATTTCGCTTAGAATAAGTCACTAGTTTGGAACGTCATGCGTAGATGAACATTGTTTTATAATTTTAGTAATTAATCTGTGATGATTTAAAAAAAATCGACTTGGGTGTACATATATCGTTTGACTTTTACTGTCAAATAACTGCAATGCCAACATTTTTATTTTAAAACACAATTCTATGCCTTACTACACTTTTTTTTGATCAAATGGTAACTGTGTATTTTCAAAAAAATTATTATTGACGACAAAAAATCGAAAATATTTAATACATATCGTGTTAATAGTAGTAGAAATGACACTAATAATGATACATTTCAAATATGCTGCCACTCTAACTCAGACATATTATCTACTTCAAAATCATCCAGTATTCGAACCTTCATGGCAGTTATTGTATTAGGAATAAATTTTTGAAGTAGCATTTCTAGGACTGGCTATGTCACACTTCTAGTAAGATCATTTTAATTTAATGTATGTACCTGCATGATACGTGTGTATGTGTGTATCAAGTAGTTTTTTAACCATTTATAATAATCGTAGTATAGGGAAGACTAAACTAGGAGCTAGTCTTTTATAAGTGACAAAGATCTAATAATGTGCATATTATTCCAATGTAAACTTATAAAGACATTTTTCTCTTGGTATTGTTAGAATGGAGTGCCAATAAACATATTTCTATATGTACTAAATTTGAACATATCAATATTAACTGATAAAGCTATAAGCAGTGAGAGTAGTAGTTAAAATTTGTTAGATATTGATTAGTGTGTTGTTTACTTTACTGAATGTTGATACTCCGTACTGTGGTGATTCACATGGAGATATGTTTCATGGAATGAATTTACATTATATCTCATTTTTATTATAAACCAGTTGCATTTTATTTTCACCTTCCAACGCTTGGCTTCGGTTTCCTAAAGCAGATACCCTTCAAAAACATGTTCATAGTCACGTTTTAATATCTTTGACTATTTCCAACGCTTGTAACACGCTATTTACTTGTTTAAAAATCCATTCGTGTTTATCTTTTAGTACGGCGCGACTGAAGTTATCTCTAAAAATACCGATTATTATCGTAGTTACGAAAAGGGATTAAATATAAAACGTTTTAACATATTAAACAAATTTATTCTCCTCATCTCCGAGTTACATAATAAAAACAGGGAATCGCAACTCTAAAATAAAACAATTTATCAACTAATCAGGAAAAGTGTTATCAGTCATATTTTGAACAAAATTATAAAATAAAAAATTATTCAACGCACTCACGCAGCAATAATTAAAGTGCAAAAAATACGTTACGCTTGTACAGGAATATAGCAATAGCGACCCACACAGCTGTACCCCAGAGGTTCATGAACAAATACGCCCCATGGGTTTCACTTGTGGGGGTCCACGCAAAGGGAAACGTGTCTTTGAATAACTCGTGCCCCACATACAGGACCAAAGAATTCATTCCTGGATAGAAAAACGGTCTACCACCCCACTTCCTCAAAATGTCAACAAGCACGAAGAGAAAGGCTTGAACGACAAAAGCCATTCCAGACAAAACTAAGGCAAAGGATAGAGACCACAATTGCTTATTAAGGGGGATCAGTCCGTCGTTTTGTTTGAATTCGCAAAGCGCCCCTCCAATTAGGGTCTACAAAGATAATAACTGTCATTCTGTCAATTAGTTAAAAATTAATACTTACTGTAATTAAACCCCAAGCTACCCAACGAACCGTTTTTGCTTTAACATCTTGGTAGGTATTGAGGGTGCGACCTGCTTGCACTCCAAAATAAACCGTCAATATTGCTGTTAAAGTTCCGAGAATACCTACAATGCATAATTTAGGTGCAAGTTAACTCAAGTAAACGTTTACCTTCAGGATCAAAATAAACATTGGTTTCATATAACTTCTTGCAAGCGGAATTTTTATACATGTGTTCCCCAAAAATTTGTCTATCAATGTATCCAGCAACACCTCCAGTGCAGTTGTAATGTTTACCCCCTTCATCTAAGCCTCCAGGCCCCAAATAACCTCTCCCACACCCTGGAACGTCCGCCAGGAACGTTACGCAAGTGTGTATTATAACTAGCGAAATCACAAAAAGCCACTGAGGCCATGCTACAACCACATCATGGATTAAAGAAACATTCTAGAATTAAATCATCAACCAATTGTCACAAACACACAAATTTTTACCTCAACTTCTCCTCTCTTAGTGAAAACTATTTCTAATATTCCAACCACAAAATACGTAATGCCGAATCTTTGTAACACTCCTGGGAATCTGAGAGACCCTATGGTTTGTAAATTTTGGTTGGAGTTGATGATAATACCCAACAAGATTAAAACGAAAGATCGTCTCATCACACTTATGACTAACTGTCGACGAGGAACAGCCCGTCGTAGTTTAGATTGTAAGGAAATAGTAAATGAGAGACCCATCAACCACATGAACCACGGAAATACTAAATCAGCAACCGTTATACCATTCCATACAGAGTGTGAGAAAAACCAGTATCTCCCGCCTCCATAATTTACAAAAATCATCACAATTATGCAAAACCCTCTAAATACATCTATGGACTTGATGCGATGCGGATGTTTCCGAATGGATGGAGTTCTTTCAATAACTAGGGGAGTCCCCGCTGATGAACCGCCTAAATCCTAGTATAATACAATTGGTTAAAATCAGAAATGTGGAGGTGATTGCTGCTTAAAACAATATTATTGTGTAAGTGAACGCTGTTTTAATAATGAAAATGATTGATCTTAATCTAGTTGTTTATAGTATTAATAATATTGCTTTAGAAGCTGAAATCACCTTAACACGACTAATTAGGTTGGTGATTAAGATAATTACATTCTCTATGTCTGTGTTCCATGTAATTAAGCTTCTCAAACGTCCGGAATTTTTATAGATACATTTAACCATATACCACAGTGTTCCAAAGCAAAAAAGTACGATAAAAGCGGTAAGTATTGCTATAAATTGAAATTATTTGTAAAACATCAAGTTGGAAATGTGAATAATTACGTAGATATGCACTGTCTGCAGGTTCTTTGATATAAATGGGTGGACATTTATGTTGTGTAAGGTTCCAACCATACCGATAATGTTCATACATTAATTTACTAACGCTACAACAATTTCATTTCAGATAACAAACTATGAAATCTATGCAACATTACATACCTGCATTGCTTTGTACTCTCTATGACATAGTACAGTTGCAAGGGATATCGAGTATTTACAAGTATTGAAGTATTCTGAAGGGGTCCTACCGTGGTCAAATCTTGAAAATCACATTGATGACACTCTGAATATTGCCCCACAACTTTAACTGTGTCGTTGATGCCGTTGAGGATGTCCAAACAAGCTTCATCGTAGACATAGTTTGGGTTGCGCATTTGGCACTTATTGATGTCTTTGAACAACATGGTTTGTTGCGTTGTTAATCAAAGGCAAATGGAAAATCTACTTGTTCGTGCCAAGAACGTGACTCATTTAATGCTGATATGAACAACACAAAAATCTACGCCATTATTTTCTTGTTCGATTTCGTTGTTTCTGCTGTCACTTTTTTTAATCCCCAACGTTAGCACTTTTGTGTGGCAAGTATTGTCCAATTTACAACAATTGTTCGTGGAATTTTGTGACGATAAGGAATCACACTTTACAAATAGCAGAGATCAAATAGTAAGAACATGAACAACACAACCCACTTTTCGACATTATTTGACAGCAACACAGCAGTGACAGATTACTCATAGGCGGCGTTGCCATGTTATAAAAAAACAAACAATCTTGACAAGACATTAACCTCGATGAGCAAACAAAATGTGGAGGGGGAATAATTTTGTTAACTTTATTCATTATTCACAATAGTAGTTATAAATATATAATATTTATATAAACATAATTTATGATGAATTGAAAATATAAGATTACATTCAAGAGAAGCTGCACCTCTAGAAAAATTTAAAACGCAACCAACAATACAATATTTTTAGCAAAACATTAACTTATTTTATTTAAGTTAAAAAAAAACAAATTATATACATACAAATAACGTTCAAAGGTTCAAACGTAAATCAGGAGCCACATTCTCTATCACCATTATATCAAATGGATTCTTTTAAAGACAACTTCTCTGTCCTTATGTAAAAATTGACCAGAATTTGTAGCGAATGAAAAATACGCGAAAAAATCTAGACCGTATATTTTGCCGACCGAAAAAAAGCAGAACCTGAAATTAGGCAAACTGGAAAATAGGTCGAATATTTATTATCATAATTAAAAGTCAGGAAAAAATTGTGTTGGTAACGGAATACGAATAATTTCACCTTTCTTAGATTATCAGCCTTCAACAATCTTAACAATGCTGTAACGGGCGATAAATTACTTATTTTTGGAGATGTTAAAACAATCGTCATTGTCATAAAAATCAAGGTTGTCCTTGTGAATCCTGGATTTTATTACTTCACACCATGCTAATCAAGGTTTATAAAGTTAAATATTGGCACCATTTGACTGGACACGATTTGTCTAGTTTTATAGATTCGTGATTTAAATTTGTTAATATCGGCAAAAAGTACATTTAGCCACTAAAAATCTTCATATTAAAGTTAATTAAGCTAATTTGATGGAAACACAAATACTTTTACGCTACCCGAAATAGACTGGTAACTAGTAAACAACTTTGAAAAACAACTCCTTTGGAAGGGTCTTCATCATGTCTTCATTTATGAAAGACCAAAAGATCCATTAAAGGTTAAAGGCCAGAGTTCCCTAACCAGTTGCCAGTTCAGTGTGTGTTGGTATAGAAGAGGTAAGTAAATGTTGTGATAACCCAAACATCCCGCCTTAAATTGACATGTGAAAAAAAAATGAAAGCCGAAAAATTTTAAAATTCAAAAATTGGCCTTGGCTGTGATCGTCTGACAGAATAGAACCTAGAACCCTACGTTGTGTTTCTGAAAAATGGCGGGATGCGTTCAGATGCAAATGGTGGACCCCAAGGTTGGAAAAGTACCGTTACATAAAACACAAAAGTTATGGAGGACATAGAATTATTTATTCCTCCACGCAATCGCTGTTCAGCTCCAAAAAAAAGAAAAACTTTGAATGACCTGGAATGAAATCAAACTAAACGTTCTGAATCAATGCAAATATGTATTTGAATATCAAACATTTAATAAAAACAAATCAAAATCTGAATTAAAGTAACTGGATGCAAATACACAAGTTATTACAGATGTGCGGCGGCAAATTTAAAATTATGGCAGTCAACAAGAGCACAACAAAAATACCCATAGGGGCGTTCTAGCACAAGCGGAGTTTGGGGCTACCGGTCGTGGCTGTTCTCCCCCGCGACGGTGATTCTACGTGCAGGCGATTACGGTCGCAAACTCGCAGTTGGGTCCCGGCTATCACGAAGCCTCCAGCGTTACGTCATCTCAACCGCCCGTGAATTCTATTTCTGCATCTTTTGTGCAGGTGGCGCGATTAATCCCGCCAGCTCGACTAGGAACTGCGCACTCCGCTTCTGCCACGTTTTCTGTGTTATTTAACTTCAATTCCATTCAACTGATATTAGCGACAACTGAACAAGTGTTTCAAAAAGAGCAATAAACAGCAATTCAATTCGCCATTCAATCTTGTGAAATTTTAAACAACAAATAATTCTTATGTGAAATTATAATTGGACATCAGATAATTTACATGAGGGAAACATTCATTAACAAAATATTTACATAAAAAAACTAGCAAAGATTCATGATAAAACAAACAGATCTGGTGTGAAGTAAACTTGTGCAAATAAAAATATTAAGTGAAGTTAAAACTGCAGAGCATGAAAGTTTACGTTCAATTTAAATTATACAACAAAGAAAAATACTGAAGTTAAAATTGTGAGCTTCCAGAGTTTATAACATCGTGAACTGCTTACCCCAAACAAAACACATGATAAATAAGGAAACACAAAAATATCCAGTCAGCGTTGCGAGGAATAAGCGTCTCGGTGATGTAATTTTTAGCGTTGCGAGGAAATGCCTCGGTGATGTAATCAATCTTTAACGTTGTGAGGAAATGCCTCGGTGATGTAATCAATCTTTAACTTTACGAGGAAATGCCTCGGTGATGTAATGATGATAACGATGCTAATAACCACATACGTATATGCATCCAAAAACCTTATACATAATTAAACAAACAAAATCAAACGAATTTTGACTCAGTGAATTTCATGAGATCTCCTAGTGTCTGTCTAAACAAATATAAAGTCCATTAAATTGTGTTAGAATCAGTTAACAATTAAAATCCTAATCTGATCGGTGAATTTACAAACAATAAAATAAATTTACAGCACGTGCAGCGTCGGTCGAAAATTAGCACTTTTCCGATTAGAAAACCGCAAGAATTAGTTGTGCGTGTTGGGGAAAACTGGGCGCCGTCGGCGTTACGATTAATTTTCGTTAAACAAAGGCTTCGTTCCTTTTATTAATTATCAAGCCAATTAATTTAACCAATAATGACGCTTTCACCATGCTCTCGCCATGCCGCCATCTTGTCTACTACTACCGCCTTCTAACTAAAAATCCCCTAGCGAGCTACCAACTACCCCCACATGGTTGCCTATATTTAACGATTTTTTTGATTAAATTTTTTTTCAAATTCAAATTATTCAAATGTGATTTCGCGCCACTATTAATTAATTTCAGCGCGAAAATTTGATTCAAATTCGGTCACCACAACCCTCAAAACAAATTGTTTTGAGTAACCAATCACTTGGATCATGGCATAATGCAACATCATATAAATTCTTTGTTTGAATCGTTGATAAAGTGTGGCAAATATTAACCTCATGTAATTTTGTTAGCTTTTGCAAATTTTTCACCCCATGCAATTTTTCTTTATATCACAATTTTGACGTCAGTAATTTTTGTTTACACATGTTTCACTTTACACCAAATCTTTTTTTGATAAATCTTTGCTAGTTTTCTTTCATGTAAATATTTTGTTGATTGATGCTTTCATCATATGTACAGTAGCGGTCATTTCTACGGAACCACTCGATAAAAAGTCAAGTTGGTAGCCCTGTCATCTAGTACTTTACACCGAACGCGGTTGGTAGCGGTAGTTGATATGGCAATCGAAACTAGCACAACACGGATGTTTCGGTTGCCCTCAGCTATGCCGAACTGTATCCCGTGCAGACTGTATGTTCTGTTCATCTATTTATTAAAATAAAATATCTACATGGACAATGGGGCCATCTAACCAGTCAAATTTTTGACACATATGTTTTTCCCCAGAAACCCGTCAAGGTCACTTACATCAAACAAATTTTGAAAATTTACACTAGGGAGTGGTTCTGTAGAAAAGATCGCGACTTTATGTATAAATTATCTGATGTCCAATCTTAATCTCAAATAAGAATTATTTGTTGTTTAAAATTTCACAAGATTGTATGGCGAATTTAAATGTTGTTTATTGCTCTTTTTGAAACTTGTTCACTTGTCGTTAATATCAGAGTCATAGAAATTAACATTTGAAATGGAATTGAGGCAAATAACACCGAAATACGTGCCAGAAGCGGAGGACGCGGTTCCTAGTCGAGCTGGCGGAATTTATCGCGCCATCTGCACAAAGATTGCAGGTTCTGTATAAGAAGTCAGGGGCGGTCGAGATGACGTAACGCTGTCGACTTGACCCAATAGTCGAGACCCAACTGCGAGTTTGCGACCGTAACGGCCTGCTCGTCAAGGCACTCTTGGGGTGCTGGGCGACAGTGCTTGCGATAGATAGAATCACCGTCGGGGGTAGGAGAACAGCCACGACCAGGAGCCCCAAATCCCGCTTGACTGCCATAATTTTAAATTTGCCGCCACACGCCTGTAATAACTTGTATATTTGCATTAATTCAGATTTTGCTTTGTTTTATCAAATTTGTGATTTTCAAATATTTGCATTGATTCAAAACGCTTAATTTGATTTTATTTAAAAGTCATTCAAAGTTTTTTTTTGGAGCTGAACATTAAGGCGATTAAGGCACAGATTAAGGGGTGTCCTCACCCGACACAACTTAGTCGCAGTTTTTTTTCTCTTTTTTTTTATCAGTGGAAGAATAAATAATTTTGTGTCCTCTATAAATTTTGTGTTTTATTTTGCGGTACTTTTCCAAACTTGGAGTTCACCACTTGCATCTGAACGCATCCCGCCATTTTTCAAAAATACAACGTAGGGACCAATTTTTTATGAGACGATCACAGCCAATGTCAAATTTTGAATTTTTCGCGGGCTTCAATTTTTTTTTTCACTTGTCAATTTAAGGCGGGTGGGCGGCATGGTTGGGTTATTACAATATTTACGCAAGGTCCTCCCAGTCTCCGTAAAAACTTTAACCAACAGTGTATAGTAGCATTATTCTTGTGGTTGTTTTGCGGAAAAATCTTTGTTGATGTATGGGATCTAATAAGAGTCATAAAACTTAAAAATGTTCTCTTCCAGAAAGTTGATGGCATCGTTTTCGTCAATTAAGAAAAGTGCTTCCAGAGTGTTTTTTGTTTTTATAATCAGAATATCTCAACCGATTTATCTTCCGGATTATTTTAAAGATGCATTGTCATATTATGTTTATTACACACGTATTAAAGGATTTAAAGCCATACATTGTGACTTCTATATCATGCAGACTGTGTTTGTACAACCCGATTCCACTTTATTACGATAAACTGTTATAACATTTAGCATAGAATAAAAAAATAACAGTGATTTTGTTATTTATTAAAATAAGTGAAAATACATTTTTATTGCTGTCAACTATCAGTAGTACAAGTTATAAGATAAACAATAAGATAATTCATACAATAGCAAAATAATCATAAAAAATCAGCGCCTATTTATTGATGAGGTGGTAAATTGTACCCATGTTGAGGACTGGGTTGTGTATAAGCTTTAGAATACGGATTTGCTTGACCTTGTCCATATACCCCTGGGGGTGGATGACTATACTGCTGACCAGGATAAGTTACGTTACTTTGTTGTGGATTAGTATATGCATTTGAACTCGGGACTTGTGTTGGATCTACCTGCTGCCCATACCTAAAAAATCAAGGAAGTTAGCGGAAATCACTTAAATCACGTTTACCCAGAATATGAGTACTGTTGTTGGGGATATGGCACACTTCTGTATCCCATCTGCGGATAGCTTGGGGTTGACGTCCTGTTGTAGTAGTCATTCATGTTATGATGGCTCGCTGCCGTCGAAGCAGCAATGGGCTGTCCTTGAGGCATGGGCAAGCCCGGCCCAGGTACCGGATGGGGTTGATGACTCTGTGCCTCATTACCGCCGCTCACGGGTGGCGTAGGTGTCGGTTTTGGAGTTTCTTTTGATTCTTCCGTTCCATTAGCTTGTGATTTGTCTTTAAGTGGGTCAAATTCACTCGAGTTTACTTTGTTCAAAGAATTTGGAATATCGCTGCCAGATTTATCTTCAACAACTAACACTTAGAAAGTAATAATGTGAAAATATGTTCATGGAATGAACTACCTTGTGTGGTTGAAGTTGCCGGCACTGTTACATTTTCACCTATTTCCAGAGAATCTAACAATTTGTTTACTTGATTTCTGATTGATTTTAGTTGTTGTTTAAGATTAATAACATCAGATGCGGATAAAATACTAACAGTCTCGCTTTTCTTATCACTGCTTGGTAAAATTTGTAGTTTTAAAATGCGACTACACTGGATAGCAAAGGAAAGATCTGAACTGTCAAATATTGTGATGAGGTCACCATCTGGAACACAATTTATTAACTCGGTACATTAACACTATCTGCTTTATTAATTAAATTATCTATCTTTCTCTACGACAGTGCGTCCTATTTTATTGTGACTAATAAAACACTACTCCAACTGCAAACATACCCTCATCTTTGTACTTTATAGTTATATCATCATTGGCTAGCAGTTTGCCCCTAAACACTCGCTGCATCATTAAAACTAATTCATCGTACGTAATTGCCTCATTATGTATAGGTATACGTCTAATATCATCCCCTAACTGCACTTTAATTATTAATTTGCCGCTAAGATCGAGTAATTCGCTTTTGGTATCCATGGTATATTTATTTCATCAACCTTAAATTTTAAAAATGAAAACTACTTTTCCAAATTATGCTTATGTGGTGACTAACTACTGTTACTTACGGATCTTTTTTTTAATAAATAATATGCTAAAACACTTTTACAGAACTCCAATGACAAACGTCAACTAACTTATGACATGTGTCAATTAATGTATTGCTAACTGTTGTCATCATATAGAAAGAAAAATCCCCAAAAATTAATAGAGACAATTTTTAGTTCCTGATTTTTAGTAGACGACATTTGGGTGGTTTATATGGAGTCTTAAACAATTTTAAGGTGAAAACGCGTTATTACATGAAGATTTTTATTTACCCCAAAAGCATAAAACTATATTTTTATAAAGAAACAAAAATTCAAAGATTTTCTTAATGGTGACTTTTTAGGGATTTTGATTATATCATTTCGTAGCTGGTATTGTGGTATGCATGAAGTTTGTTTATAACCATTTTACAAGAAAATAGCACATTATCGGAAAAGCGTTATCATTGTATATTATTAAACAGGCTGGAAGGGCATTAGTTAATATTTAAAATGAACGCCGAAAGCTTGAGGAAGTGTAAGTATGGTTTTCCTTTCGCTGCATGGAATAAATTTGTATTTAACATTTCATTCTAACCTAACATTTTCGCAGCCCCGAACAAAACCAACAAAGAAACCGAAAATGGGGCAGAACCTTCAGCCCCAATCTCAAAGAAGGGTATACTGACGTCATTCCTCACTGGAAAGTCAATGGATATTCCAGATTCAGATATTGTTTGTATTTACTGCATTACTCTCCACAATTTCTATTTTTCATTATTTTGTAGCTTGGGAGATGCAGATTCGTGTCAGAATTTGAAAAATTGAACAGAATTGGCGAGGGAACTTACGGAATAGTTTGTATGTTGCAGTTATTTGTGAAATTCTTGTTCTCTGACTGTGTTATTAGATCGAGCCAAGGATACAATTTCTGACAAAATAGTAGCACTCAAAAAAGTACGAATGGATTTAGAACGCGATGGAATCCCTGTTAGTAGTCTACGAGAAATTCAGGTTCTACTCAAATGCCGACATGAAAATATTGTGCACCTGAAAGAAGTAGTTGTTGGTCGGAGCTTGGAAAGCATATTCCTTGCAATGGAATACTGTGAACAAGATTTGGCGTCGCTACTGGATAACATGCAAGCGCCTTTTACTGAATCACAAGTTAAATGTATCATGCTACAGGTGTTGAGGGGTTTGCGTTATTTACACCATAACTTTGTTGTTCATAGAGATTTAAAAGTCTCTAATTTGTTAATGACTGATAAAGGTTGTGTTAAGATCGCCGATTTTGGTTTGGCTAGATGGTTTGGGGTTCCTTTGAGGCCGATGACACCACATGTGGTGACTTTATGGTATAGAGCTCCAGAATTGCTTCTACAAGCGCCTACTCAAACTACTAGTGTGGACATGTGGGCTGCTGGGTGTATCCTTGGGGAACTGTTAGGACACAAACCTTTGTTACCCGGAAGGTCTGAAATTCAGCAGCTGGAATTAATTGTGGACTTGCTAGGTATTTTTACATAATTTGCAATCAGTAATTTAGTTATTATAAAATTTTCTTGATTCAAGGTACTCCATCTGATGCCATTTGGCCAGGATTTAGTGAACTACCAGCTCTAGAAAATTACTCTCTGAAGCAACAACCATACAATAATCTTAAGCAAAGATTCCCATGGCTGTCAGCTGCTGGTTTGAGATTATTAAACTTTCTTTTTATGTATGATCCTCGTAAACGTGCCACGGCAGAAGAATGTTTACAGAGTAGTTACTTTAAAGAACCCCCACTTCGTAAGTTCATCAGATTTGAGCGATTTTGGAATTTATTGTGGTTTTTAGCGTGTGATCCAAAGTTAATGCCAACGTTTCCACAACACAGAAATATTAAAGGCAGTAAAACGTCAGCTCCTTCTGATAGTACCAATACTGGCGCAGGGGATCAAACCAATAATTTGCCAGCAATTTCAGATTTGGTAAGGAATTGTTACGTTTTTACAAAATGTGAAAAATGATTTTTCAGTTGGGGTCTCTTGTGAAGAAAAGGAGAATTGAATAAAATGGAACTTTAATTAACTTAAGAGTGTATAATTTTAGTTTTCTAGTTGCTGCAAATTGAGTTGTCCTAATTAATAAATGGAATTTCGTGATATGCGTGTTTTCTTATCATTATCACTTAATTTAATAAAGTGGTGTAGTAAGTATGTAGTGGTTTACTTTTGTGTATAAATGGTTGCCTACTCAAAGAATATACAACATCGACAACTTTCCAGTGTCTGGCGTGTATGGTGTACTTAACCTAACATTTTAAGTTCTTATGTCTTATTATTTTTAAGAAGAAGAGTTTCTTCTGTACAAAAATCTGTATCTAAAGCGTTGCGTGTTAAACTATAAAAAACATACGACTATTGTTTGGTCATGATAAAAGCAGGTAAGATTATATAAAATAGTAGATATGTAATTGAGGTTATGTCATAGCGGTTAGTAGAATAACAATTAAATAAAATGTTTATTTTTCAGATTTATCCATGAATATTCAAACGCATTGTTGTAGTTTATGCCTTCTTCTAAGACATGTATAACAGTTGTGGATTTTCGATTTTGTAACAAACGTTTTAGCAACGTTTTTGGGTAGAGGTTAGGTTGTGTTCAAGCAACACTTTTTGAAATGGAGAAGACACTCAGCTTTTCTATATTTAAAGAAAAAATTATCAAAACTAAGTAAATGTTATGAAGAGTAACTTAGTGCATACTATATATTTTTTTTTTCAGCGAATTACTTTGTGTTCTTCTTGAAAAAAATAAATCTTTGGACAAGTCACAAAAATTGATCCAGCAGTTAAAAAAGAAACTAGAACTAAACAGAAATGAAGTTAACAAGTTGAAACTTCGAAACGAAACATTAACATGTGATTTAACAGCAGTGGAGAAAGATTACAACTTACTCAGCACCGAACACATAATCTTGAAGGATCGATTTAAGCAACTAGAAAATGAATCCAATAACACTATCAATAATCTACAGGTAAATTATCAGTTGGCAAATCAAGAACTGAAACAATGCAAAGAGAAGCTAACCATGCTAGAGGAATTTAATGATGAACTTGAGACCGTACCATTTAAAAATCTAAAGTCTCCCACGAAAAGAAGACGAGTACCTTTTAGAAAGAAAAGATCCCCACAAAAAAAAGAGGGAATTGTTTTACATGATGTTGTTGCCATGTGTAAAGAAATCGATGAACTGAAAATAGAAAGGCAAAAACTTATTACAGAGAAGACTGACTTTCAATTGGAAGTATATGAATTAAAGAGAAAATTAACAGACTTTGAATCTGTTACTCAGGTGAATAAATAATGAGATATTTTTAAAACACAAAATCATTTGTCATTTTATTTCAGGATGAAAATAACCCCCTTAAAATGAAGGAAGAATTAGCGGAATTACGGAAAAACATTGAAGAAAAGGATAAGGAACTGGAGAGATTATCAAACAAAATCAAAAAAATCGAAAATCAAAAAGAAACATTGCAATCTGACAACGAAAGACTGAAAATTGAAAACTCCTTATGTCAAGAGGAAATTTCAACATTACAGAGCAAATGCCTTCAGAATGATAAACAGTCAGCAATCACTAAGACTAAAAACAAAGAGTTAAACAAACTTTCAGCTGAATTTAAACAGTTGCAACTAGAACGCTCTAGACTGCATGATGAAAATCAGAAGTTAAAAATTGAGAATAATTTTTTCCAACTTGAAATTTCATGTTTGCAAAACAAGAGTGAAAAAACCAGTGGAAACCCTTGTACACAAGAGGAACAGCATGACAGCCCAGTTCTAGATGATGGAAGCCCAACATTGAATGAAGAAAGCTTAGAACCAATAAATGACTGTAGGCGTGAAAGTAATAGTACACCTACAAATGAAGAAGTTAGTGCAATAATGAAGAATATGGTTGTTCCAGATAAATTATCCCCATTGATTGAACAACGTAAGTATTTTCTGGATTTATTTTTGTTGATTGCTTACTTTTTTAACCAAAGGTTAGATTCAGTTGGCAGTCTTGTTTTTGAAGAAATCACTAAAACAGAAATGTTATTTTTGAATGTAAGATTAGTTGACACCTTGATATGACATTCACAGAGCAGGATTGCCAACCAAATTTCAAAATCAAATAATCGGACATGTGAATTTCCATGAATTCATTATTAATAAATTGTTTTTATATAAATTAGCCCGTCACAACGATCAAGGTTTATCTTCACATGAAGACCACATTAACAGAAGTCCGTCCCCGCACGCCGACTTACGACACAACAACCAGGAATCCTCGCCTGCTAGGAGGGAATTGTTCCAAAGAAATATTACCAGAAAACGCAACTATTTAACGAAAAGAAGACAACTCGCAAGGAAAAAAGCCAAACAGGTGGATCTTTACGGCGCCTTACTTGCCTTGAAAAAAGCGAACATAAATTTCGTTATTAGCAGCAATTCTTTTGAGTCTCCCAATCGTTCGTCGTCTCGTTTAATAAATTTCGAGTGTGATAAAAATATTAAATTTAAAAATTTTGAGAAAAAGAAACCAGTCACCATTACCAAAGAATTAACTTGTTTGTTAGTAAATTGTAAAAGTACATATATGGTACTGAAAGGGTGCAAGGACGATGAGGACGCACCGCTGCTGGGTTTTGTGGGTGTTAAAAATGAATCCTTGGTGTCTCAGAATAATAATTTAACTGTAACAAGGCCTTTAGAGTCCCATATTTCTGCTACAAAGCGAGACACTACCAAGAAGTCTTGCAGTATTGAAAAGAATAGTGACGATGTTCCGAGAAATAATGAACAAGTTGTGCAGATAATAGAAGCAGATGATGAGGATATTTATGTTAAAAATACAGAAAAAAGGAACGATAGAAATAATAAAAAGGAAAAAACATCATTACAGAATAACAAAATCGTACATAACTGTAGCAATAATGAAACAGAAGACCCACTTTCCCATAACGAGGAAGATGAGAACACAGAAATGTCATCCTTGAATACAAAAAGAAAACCACCTAATCAGCCAGAACTGCGCAGAAGTAAGAGAAAACGTAATTCTTTAATGTCTATGTTAAAGAAAAGGAGAACTGGAACCGTGAATAAGTTAGCAATAACAAAATGCACAGCTTCATGTTTAGATGTAGAGGAAAAAGAGGAAAAATTAGAAAATGCCATTAAAAATCGAGCAAATAGCTCTGACAGCGTGCCAGTTCAAGATTTCGTATTTAAGAAACCCACAACAAGACCAAAATCATTCAAAAGGCCGCTTTGTAACAAAAAGCGGTCCCTACAACCACCGGTAATAAACGAACAGTGTGATACTAATGACAGTGGGGTAAATCTAGAGGAGGAAAAAACCGAAGATAGTATTGCTCCTATGGAAACGTCACCAGAAAAACTTCCCAAAACGACGTTTAAACGACCGGTTTGTAGTACTCGGAGTTCTCGGCGATTATCGATGGTTAGTCCAGAATGTGATAAAAGTAACGATAACCCGAAAATTCAAGAAGTAAATAGGGAAGAAAATATTGATTTGGAAAGCCCCAAGTCACCGACGCCCGAAAGTCAACCGCCCCCAGCCAACAAGCCAGTGTTAATTCCTCTAGAAAAAAAAGTACCTGAATTTGAAGAAAAAATTCCATCTAGCAAGATTGAAATGTTGTTCAGCAAACTCATCTTATACACAAAAGAGGAGGAGGTTTTGAACGAAGTTGTGCGGGAGTTTTCTTCCCAAGACCCGGAGTACATAGCTCAGTGAGTAGAAAATTTATATTTTTAACAAGTGTTATCTGTTGAATATATTTTCGAATTTTTAATTAATTTATAGGGCAGTGCTTGAAAGGATCGCTTTGGACTACCATGACAACCCAGACACCAAACACAGTCCCGCGCCTCTCATGACTGAGGTCCAGAGGACCATGTTGGGCTTCATGTCAAAACTAGAAAAAACGAGTGTGATCGGTGTGTTTGACAGTTATTTAACGTTATCTGAACAGAGACTTCTAACGTGTAATAAACTGGAGGAGTTCGGACCCGTCACGAGACTTTACCTAGCAATATGTAAATTGCATAAAAATATAACGCGGATGCGTAAATTGTGCTGTGATGTATTCTATTTTTGCGGTGATTTAGCGATACCATTTTTATTTATAGTTTTAACGTCTTGGCCGGAAGTAATACCTTATGCGGCGGATGCAAAAGGTAATGTCACACACTATGTTCTACTGATTTTTTAGGAAATTGGTTTCAGATTTTCCCTTGGCACGAGTTTTAGTTCAAATTGTGTACACAACTGACTGCAAAAAACCGGGTTATAACCACATGCCTTTGCGGGATATGCTCATCAAGTTTTATGGGTATCCAAAAGATAGGTGGGAATATGACGATTTTTTCAAAGAACTTTTCAACGGATATTTAAGTATGGTTGTTTGACTTGGTTAGTTGCATTTTATAATGGTTTGGGTTGCAGAAAATCCGTCTCGATCGTCAGATTTTGCGTTGTTGTTGTATTGTAAAAGCAGACCCGAAAAATGGGTCTACGAAAAAGTGGACGAACATCTGAAACCGTTAGTCAGTATGGAAATTCAAGATAATTTTAAGGCGACTTTAATTATTCTAATAGGCAACCTTTACAATAGATTTAGTTCCAAATCTGAAGTTAATTACTTACCGCAAATTCGAGAGTGGCTTTCAAGTCTAGTTAAAGGTAAGACGTTTTTGTTATATTTTCACAATTTAAACGTTTCCCTTTTGCAGAAGATACACCAGATGTAGTTAGGAAATGCGTGTATGTTTCTTTGAGTAGGTTAAAGAAAAAATAATTGTTTTAAATTATTTTGCAATAAAACGTTTTTTATAACTGGTTTAATTTTACCCTACAGAAAAAAAAATCTTCGGTTGTGTAGATTGTTTAATGCTTACAATACATTGTACCTAAATGACATCCTGATAAATCAACTTGTAAAATTAATTAAATATTTACAATTTAAAAATTTTCCTAATACTTTTACAATAAATAAAATTGAGTTATATACTTATAAAATCAAAATATCTTACTTAAAATTGACAGCCTCCCCAATTCTTTTATGTGGCAGTGGATCAAAAGGGCTAATATTTCTAATATACTGTTCCAAAGGCAACGACGAAATGTCAGCAGTTAATTCTTCCATAGCAATTTCTTTGTCTGCTTTTGCTTTTTTCGTTGCTTCATCAACAACGCTTCGAATTTCTGTATCAATAGTCTGAAAAAAAAAAAATACATATAAAAACATGCAAACGTTGAATAACAATTTCACCTTTAATTCCTCAGCTGTTACAAGATTTGCAGTGATAATTTTCTCCTTGAAAGAAGTAATAGGATCTCTAGTTTGACGCACTTCTTGGATCTCATCACGTGTCCTGTAGCTTGTGCCTGGATCCGACATTGAGTGACCTGAGTATCTAAAAAAAATAACAATGAAAGTCCGTTAATAAAATGCTTCTTCCAAGCTCGTCCTTTCAATTTTTTCCAATTTAAAAGAAGTGTGTTTTATAAGAACTTTGTTCACCCCTTCCAAAAATTTTATGACGTCATAACTCAAATATTACTTGATTATTTGTCATTTAGAAACGCACCCCTATTTTTATAAAATTTTTTCTCTAAAATTATTGTGTCACTGTCAAAATTTTTACAATTTTCTTGACTGTACCAGACTGTACTAGCTTTCCGATAATTTTTGTTGTACTGTACACCAATGAATCTAGTTATTTTGATGAAAGCACTTTTTACCAACCATTGAAATTTAATGTTAAAAAAATATGTTGGCAACACCCACGTGTTCGTTCCTTGTTTAGTTTGACAGTTAAAAAATACAAAACTTTAAAAATAGTTTTTTGTCAGTGAAGTTATGGGTTATGGGTTGAAGTTGTGGTGAGTCTAACATACAACACGACATATTTAAATAACTTACCTATAAGTGGCTGCTTCCATAACAACAGGACCTTTACCAGTGGCACAATGTTCAACTGCGAACCTAGCGGCTTCCCTAACAGCAAGGACATCCATACCATCAACCCATATACCAGGTATTACATCTCCTCTTGTATAATAGGCAGTATTTGCGGCAGCTCTTTCTGCACTTGTACCCATACCGTAACCATTGTTTTCACATACAAATATGCAAGGAAGGTCCCACAATTTGGCCATGTTGTACACTTCAAACACCTGCCCTTGGTTGGCAGCCCCATCTCCATATAAAGCTACAGCAACCCCATCTGTACCCTTATATTTGGCAGCAAGGGCTAAACCAACACCTAGTGGAACCTGAGCCCCCACAATCCCATTTCCGCCATAAAAATTGTTAGTGTACATGTGCATGGAGCCCCCTTTCCCCCTAGCACATCCAGACTGTCTACCTGTGAGTTCAGCAAGAACTCCCAGAGGAGGAACACCCATGATGTGGCTCCACCCATGGGCTCTGTAGGCTGTAATGACTGCATCATGGGGGCGCAGCGCGGCTTTAATACCCACAGCTACAGCTTCTTGACCCGAGTATAAATGGCAAAAGCCTCGAATAATCTTTTCTTTGTACAAGTTGCCAGCACTTGTCTCCATCCGGCGAATAGTGTGCATCTGGTTGTAAAATTTGAGGGCATCATCTCTAGTTAGGGTTACATTTGTTCCTGGACCTTGTTCTAAGTTATGTAAACGGAAGGGCTACAAGTACAATATTACATAAATAAAAATCCAAACATTATATAAATTTGTTTGCTTACTTTCGTTTCAAACGCTGCTTCAGTCGCATAGTTGTTTTTAGCATTAGAAATTAGTCCCAGAGCTTTCTGCAAAGAGAATTACGTCATTACTAGCTTAAGTAAGAAATAAATTTTATACATTTATGTTATAAACTAATTTCTTCATTGTCGAAAAAAGTGGAATGCGATCGATTACGGTGTAATTGCAGACCTTAGTTTAACCTTGCCCAACTTCCATTCCAAAATTTTCTAAAAAAATATTTTTGAAGTGGACTTACTTTTTGGGTTAAGGCTTTTTTGCCAAGAGATCTTGCGTAGCTTGGTAACATCTTGGTGACTTACAACAGGGGTAGTGATCTCTCGAATATGCGATAAATCGTATGGACGTCCTTTAAAATTTTGGTTAGGGAAAGGTCATTGCAGTCAGATCAGTTGTCAGCTGCGTGTGAAATGTCACTTGTCATAGTCTTGCTCTGTTTATCACGTGAATTAGATAAGGATATTTATTATCTCAAAATTGGCGTCTATTTTAAAAATAAAATATTCCAAGATTCTGGTTTTATTAGGATCCCTATGTAAAGACCGACGTAATTTGTGACGAATGGAAATTAAAAGCAGAACCCGAAAAATAGGTTGAAAATATGTTGTTAGAATGCGCGGGAAATATAAATGCGTTCATCTTGTATTATCACTTTGTACTGTATTGTTGGTTGCCTATACAAAAATGTAATTTTCTTTTATAATGTTATAAGATAAAATTATTATGAATAAAGCTCATAATAGACAATTGTTACGCTGGAAACAGATATATATTTACTCGTGCATTGCACTTACATGCTTGGCATATAAATATAGTGCATATTACGTTGCATAACGTCAAACAGTAGTGGTTGCATCTGGTGAACGAATTACATAAGTGACCTCGTAGGATTTTTTTTTACTTTAGAACAAAATTCTGCTTTCATATTTTGCCTGTTTTGTGCTTTTTCTACAAAATATATGATCTACATTTCTTTTTCGTCTAATTGTTCGGTTTTTACTTGAGTTCTCTTTTATTACCAGTGCGTAAATGCTTAATTTAATGACAAGTTGGACATGTTGTGGAAAAGTGTTTAAATTTTTTATACAAAATGCTTTTACTTCAATTGCGTTTTAAGGACCAAATTTTAAATGTTCTATTTCATTGGAAGGAACATTGAAGAATCGAAAAACTGAAACATCGAGACATCGAAAAGTCGAAAATTTAAAAACTTGATGTGTCGAGAAATCGAGAAATGAAGTCGATTATTCGGGAAACTGGGAAATCGAAAAATTGAAGAATCAAAAATTGAGAAATCGTAGAATTGAAACAGCGAAAAATCGAAAAATGAAAAAAATTGAGAAACCGACAATTTGAAGAGTCGAAAAATGAAAAATCCTAAAATTGTGATATCCAAAATTTGAAAATCGTTGGGAGATGTAGGCTAGGAAAATTTACCATTTTAAACGTGTTTTGAGTTTCTAAGAATTGAAAAAATCATCACAGTTGAGATGGGGTGGGTGGGCGGGCTTTATATTGTGTCTTTTATTCTTAATGTACATAGTATTCTTTGAACCACACGATACTCAAAAACATGTTTTTAATTTCCTGTAACGAAATAAGTATTTTGCAATTAAGCTTCACGGTGAATAAAAAAAAATTGAAAAATTAAAATAGCGAAAAATTGAAAAACTAAGGATTCGAAACATGAAAAAATCCATAAATTGAAAAACTGAAAAATCTAAAATTTAAAAATCGAAAAAGTAAAAAAACCGAGAAATTCAAAAATTGAAAAATTGAAGAATCGAAAAATCCCAAAACTGAAAATTCGGGAAATCCAAAAGTCGATAAATCGAAGTTGAAAAATCTAAAACCGAGAAGTCGGAAAATTGAAAGATCGCTAAAGTGAAACATCAACAAACTGAAATTTAAAAAATTCGAAGAATCGGGAAACAGAAACATCACTAAATCGAAAAATTGAAAATCGAAAAAGCAAAAAATCGAGAAATCGAAAAATCGAAACGCCAAAAAAATCGAAAAATTGAAGAATCGGCATTTTGAAAAATCCCAAAGCTGAAATACCGAAAAATTGAAAAATGGAAGAAACACTGAAGAATCGAAAAACTGAAACATCGAAAAGTCGAAAATTTAAAAAACTTGATGTGTCGAGAAATCGAGAAATGAAGTCGATTACCGAAAAACTGAAAAACCAAGGATTCGAAACATGAAAGAAATCCATAAATTGAAAAACTCGAAAATTTAAAATTTAAAAATCGAAATATTGAAACAACTGTTCCATAAAAAAAATGGGAAAAGAATTGAAGAATGGAAAAATAAAAAAAAAAACAAAATTGAAACATGGAAAAATTGAGAAATCTAAAACTTGAAAATTCGGGAAATCTAAAAGTCGATAAATCGAAGTCGAAAAATCTAAAACTGAGAAGTAGAAAAATTGAAAGATCGTTAAATTGAAACATCAACAAACTGAAAAATCTAAAATTTAAACAATTCGAAACATTGAGAAATAGAAGCATCAATAAATCGAAAAACTGAAGATCGAAAAAGTAAAAAAATCGAAAGGTCAATGTCAAAAGAATTGAAGAATCGAAAAACTGAAATATAGACAAAATTGAAAAATCGAGAAATCGAAGTCGAAAATTAAAAAAAAGTCGAGTAACCGAGAAATCAAAATCGATTATTCGGGAACCTGAGAAATCGAAAAATTGAAGAATAAAAAATTGAGAAATCGTAAAATTGAAACATCAGAAAATTTAAAAATAAAAATATGAAAAAAATGATAAATCGAAAATTTGAAGAGTCGAAAAATTGAAAAATCCTAAAATTGTAATATCGAAAAATTGAAAATCTTGGCAGATCTACTAGGGGAAGAAAATTCACTATTTTAAACGTGTTTTAAGTTTCTAGGAATAAAAAAAATCATCACAATTGAGATGGGGTGGGTGGGTGGGGTCTATATTTTGTCTTATTTTCTTAATGTACATAGTATTCTTTGAACAACACGATACTCAAAAACTTGGTTTTAATTGCTTGTAAAGAAATGCGTATTTTGCAGTTAAGTTGGTTCACGGTAAAAAACTGTCAAAGTTACAAAGCCATCGATTTTTTTTAAATAAAAAAAATTCCGTATGATCTACATTTCGAAAAAAAGTAATTTTATAAAAGTAAAAGTGGCAACACTGCACGCACCTAATGCGTGAATACTCCCGGCTTATTTTCATAGTAACGATGGTGACTGAAATCCACCCTTTATTTTTTTTTAGGACAATAACCGTAATAACCAGTAGTCAATATACGTTAATTATTAATAAAACAAGCTGTTATTTTTCATTAATAAATAAACAAACAAAAAACATTTAGTAAGACATTTATAAATTATAAACAAAAACAAAACCAACAAAAGAAAAATCTATTAAAGCATAACCAACTAAACACTAGAGAAGAGGTTCAAAATTCCTACCTTGGACATATAAGTAAGCTCGTAATGTTTCCAAATTTGGACCTGTTAATTAAGATAAAACTGATTTTGGCAAATGACATACCCGCGAAACAAAGAGAGGGTGGGTGGGCGGGGCTAATACCTGTTAAGATAAGGCTAATTTTGTCAAATGTCATACTCTCTAAGAAAATAGAGGCTAGGCGGGTGGGGTTAGTACCTGCTAATATAAGGCTGATTTTAGTAAATGACGTAGCTTCTAATAAGAAATTTAATTAAATTATTATAAGAAATGATACTAGAGGCTCCAAAGTACTTTCAAATTCTTTCCAAACAGGAATACCTAGAACCTCAAGATTGTTTTAAAATTTTCAGAAAGAAAAAACGGTTCCAAAATTAACTCAAAAACAGGTCAGGTCAGAATTTTCCAAAAATAGAACACCAAAGTCCCCTAAAATTAAAAGCGTAACGGAGAGTTAATCCGTCATTTTCCAGACACCCGGAATAAATATTGTGATCAAAGTAATAGGAAACTGCATTCAAAAACAATTCTCTGGAATGTCGTTAAAAAACAGTAATGGATGTTAAACTATAGATAATGATTTAATAGGAATTATTATTTTCCTATCTTTATAATAAGTTTCAAGTGAAAAATATCAACGTAATCGGACCAAAATTAAGTTGTACATGTGTATTATCGGGCGTGTTCTTGTAAAAACTAGATATAAAGGATGAGTATGCAACGTACTTCAAGTGAGACTTCTTTGATATGACTTAATCCATTTTGTAACAGACTTAAGTACATTTATTAAACTCTCTTGTTTCGGAGATTGCTATCTTAAAAAAAATCCAGCAGATAAATAAAATAAACAGAAAACTTACATATTCGTATTCTATAAGCCATGAGAAGACAAGAAAACATGCAATTTTTATTTCTTGTGGTAACAAAGTTGTGAAATTTTGATACTAGGATTAATTCCTGACATTTGTTGAGTCTTATTAGTGCTGCATAAAATCCATGAGTTTTGTCGCGAAGAGCCTTTAAGTTTATACAGGGTGTCTCAGAAATAAGTACATTAATTTTAACCAGTAACAGAACTCGTAAAACGGAACAACTTTTTTATCTAGCATTTTTTCGAAAACTCAAGTCGAATTTCGAATTTTCCCACCCATATATTCACGAGCCGTCTATGTTCACCTTAAATAATAACTTAAATAATAGCAACACTACAACAATGAAGAAGGTACCGTAGCAACCGTTTTGACACTGACAATCATTTTTATGTCAATGTTTTTATTAAACGTTGTCTCTTTAAAGTTTGTTTGGCACAGATTTCTAATTTATAGACGAAATGTGTTGAAATGGCTTTGTTTTCAAATCTGGAATGCACCGATATCGTTTTAACGTACGGTGAAGCTCGGGGAAACGGCACTCGCGTCCAACGAATTTTTTCAGAAAACCTCCCAAATCGTCTGCCAAATGTGCGCAGTGTTAAGAACGTTGCAGCATTTTCGAGAGTACGGATCTTTTAAACCGGCACCTCAGGATTGGGGTAAGTTACGTAGTAATAGAATTGCTAATATTGAAGAGGCTGTTTTGAAGAGTGTCGAAGCTCGACCGGGCACTAGCACGTATCACTGTCTAGTGTGATATATCGGAGAGTACTATTTGGAGGATACTCAGACAACAAATGTACCCCTTTTAGGACCAGGAAGTTCAGTTATTGAAATTAACAGACTTACCACGTAGGCAAAACTTTTGTGAGTGGGTTAATAGAAAAATAAACGAACAAGCAAATTTTGTATCTCTTATACCATCAACTGATGAGGTCGGTTACACGAGGGAAGGTGTTCAACACCCACATTTGGGCCGATGAAATTCCGTACGCCATTAGGGAGCAGGCTTTTCAATTTCTCTCTAAATGTTTGTCACATTGACAAGATTAGGAAAATACGTATCCTAGTAACTGTTTTTGACCATAAATTATTAATTATAATAATTATTAGTGTTCATGGGTGACTGAGGATCCATGGGCGGGTAAGCTTAATTGGGGTATAACTTTAACAATTTTTAACTTGATAATTAAAAAGTTCTTGACAAAACTCTACTAAAAAAAGTTGTTGAGTTCAATGAGCTCTATAACTGATTAAAATTAATGTACTTATTTCTGAGACACCTTGTATATTAGTAATTTATAAACCTTGCCACTTATCTTAAGTATAACGTATAATCCACATTAAGAACTCGGTCGATGTAGTGCGGACTATGTAAATTAATTCGCCAATCAAACTAAACATAATCTTGCAAGGCATATTTATTCGTAGTGTATTAGAGGGATATAAATGGCAATTGCACAGTAAAGTCAATTTTAAGTTCTTTCTGCTACCATGAGCAAATATTTAACTAAATGATATTAATTTCTTTACATTTTTTATTTGCTTACAACCCTTTTGACTGCGTTTCAGGTAATTACATGAGGTCATTTTCCATTTTCCACATGGATTGTGATGTCCTTGGGCGGTATATGATTTAGTGATTACCTAACGACGTAATTACGTTACCACGTGGCTAAATTGTCACCGGAGATCAAACGTGTATTTGTTAATAATATATATTTTTATACTAAAAGTTATCTTTAACATATAAAAATATTTTTAAAATCTTGTGTACAACAAGTACGTAGATGCGTTTTTTTTTTTTATTTTTTCCAAAACAAATATCTGCTTATTTTCGATCTTAATATTTTATAGTTTTTCAATTTAATAATAATATTGCTAAATGGTAATATTGCCTTCAATTTGACGTCAACATATCCTATGTCACTGGGTACTTTACTATAGAATGTTCTCACTTCACCCTTATATTTATTTTATCATCATACCACCAATATAGCTGGTTTTATGGCCATCTCTAATTCACTTCATTTACGAGAGATTATAAAACCCAAAAACCTCATATTCACGTTGACGTCTTCACACCTTGAGCTATTTTGCACTGTATGGTACCTACTCTTAATTTTACAGTTTTTTTTTTTTGTACCAAATTACTATTAAGTTTTATTTTATCACCTGATTAATTATATTAAAGTTACAAACGTATCAGATCATTACCATTAATTCACTAGACTACGTTTCTGAAAAAACTATAGTTTAGTCTACTAATGAAGGCACTGACGTTTTTAAATTTATTATAATTAAGTGGTCATTACAACATTATCAATAATATATGCAGAAGTCGTTACGATGTCGGTTTAGTATGTGCAAAAAAAACTCTCTATGTGTGGAATACATATAGGTATAAATAATTAAGCTTTCCAGTGGTGTACAAACAACTACTTGCTGACGTATTGAGACGGTAGCAAAAAGTTACTAAATCATAATAATAAATAATATTAGTGTGTAAAACTGTTTACTTTTTAAATATATTAATATTAATACATTTTTAATCAAAAATGGCAACTGCGTTGCTGCAGAATAAACGGTTTATTTTTGCAAAAAAGATTCAGTGTTATTTATAAGCAATAAGAATATTTTTTTGAAAACCGTACATCCAGATTCAAATAAGATAAGAACACAAACTATAAAACTGAAATAAAAAACTTGCGTACTACGTTCAGCGTTGCATTAACTACCAACAAGTATTTAAAACGCAGACCAGATTCTTTATCCTCAATCTCGACTAATCTGCATAAAAATGCAGAATACATAAATTTAAAACGAAAACAAAAATAAATAAACTTGCGCAAAAAGCGGGTTTTTCTTTGTGGCGGACATCCCACCAACGTAATTTACAATTTAACTCGTTTTGAATACCGAGTAATTTATAAAATTTGACGCAACCAGAACTATTTTCTCGGTAAATTTGATTATCGTCAATTTAAATGCAAAATAGTGCGGAACCGGTAGTCGTAATTTCTCAAAGCGCCTCCAACCCACTCGGCGTAAATTTTACCAAATTCGCAAATTTGAATCTTCATTGTTTAATAGCTGGATACGACTGATTAATTAATGCGAGATTAATTCGCAATGAAGGTTAATGCGCAAAACGCTTCTGAAAACAGGTTGGAAATAGTATGCGGGATTTTTCGCAGAACGAATATACACGTATTTTTCTATTTTTGTGAAAGGTGACGAGTCGAGAGGTAAAAATAAATGTCTAGGTGTTATCACTCGATGCACCTGCGCGTGCAACAGGAGGTAAATAAAAATCGTATGGGTTTTGCAATCACATTTATTTCAAAAATCGCTTTATATAAAATTTGTAAATGCATATAATGTCAAATTCGAAAAAAAATTACTACATTTCAATAGGTTTACACTAACGGATTTTGATTAACCAATAAACACAGACGTAGAGAGAGTAATCTGCTTATCACCGGCTGATCAAGACAATGCGACCTGCCCAACAACTTGTCTCGTTCATTAAAAAATACAAAACATATAAAATTTTCAAAGAAACACAACAACATAGATTGAACACGCTTTCAAAGCTCTTATGGATTACTAACACATAAAAATTGAGTTTTGGAAATTACGTCAACATCACTTCCACTTTTTGAATAGCTAACTTACAACTAATATAAAGCAACAGATCATACTTCTGGCACCATTATGGGCGCGGCTCGAATTTAACCGATTTTTGCACTACCAATGTTTTCCTTAAATAAACATTTAACGCAGATGCAGTAAAGAACTTTTAACTGTGAATAATAAAACTTGTTTCGCATAAAAAGGCGCATATGTAAATATTGTAAGGTATTAATCTCCGTTCTATGTAGAGAACAATTAATGTGAATGAACTTAGAGAATAAGAATTTTTTTAACTAATAATGTAAATTAAAAATAGTTATTATATAGTTATTATAAGTCTGTAACTAATTCATCAGTCTACAACACATTATCATTCAAGCCTTAGGCATTTGCAACTAAAGGTCAAACTTATTTGTTCTTTGCGAATCACGTGCTATTAAATTATAAATTTCGATTTTTTAAGTACCGTCCATGAGTTAAAACAGCAAATAAACAAAATAAAAACCATGTAGTACCATTATTGTATTATTAGCTATTATAAAGCAATTGAATAGACACTACCATAAAATAGCAATTTTCCAATTATCATTATTCGTGTAATTTGAAGCGGCGGAAGCTCTACTATTCACATCTAATTATGCACAAGCACAATTTTTCCAGGAGAACCTCCAAAGGTTTAATACGAGACGATACTTCAGTTGTAAATACCTGTCAGACTTGTGCAGCGTAAGTATTTTTAAAACGGAACACTTCAATGCCATTTTTTATGTAAATGAGCTTATAAATACTACGTTTTAAGTATTTATCCATATTACTTTTGTTTTTATTGTAAATTCATAAAAACGTTGAGTTTTGGCACGTTTTATCAAACATCAATTTTTGAAAAGAGAAAACCAATACACAATTGTAAAATCAGTAATGACTAGCTTTTTTCACAGTAACAACTCTAAAATTACGGTTAATTTCCAACAATATATTTGGTTTGAATTTTGTGATGTAATAAAACTTTAGCACCTTTTCAGAATAAAAGTGGATAAAAGTACTTACAACTAGGTATTCTTCAAAAAACAACTACTGAAATCAAAATTTAAACGTTTTAATACTGTCTAGTTAACGACTATTTCGTTCCTCCATTTTTCATAATTCTAATTGGTTTCTTAGTTCCGTTTACGCTAAGTGGTTGCTCTTCGTCTACGCACTTCTTGAGTTTCCTTAAGAAGAGAAATATTTTTAGTCTTGTAATCATGGTTTAAAAATTAATAACACTTACTTTCCAAAAGCTTCGCCTTCTTCTATGGTTTCTGGCAGCTTCTTGTTCAACGTTTCTGGTAAAACCAAAGATATGACACCTCCAAACAATGACAAGGAACCAAAAACTATCAAAGGAAGAGGGTCCCAAAATTTGCTCTGAAATAATAAACCAAAATAATTGCGTGTTTAAAAATGTCATACTAATTTTACCAGTAGATTAATGTAAGGTGAAGTAATCGAGCCCATGCGCGCACACGTAGATCCAGCACCTAACCCAGCATTTCTAATGGCAGTGGGAAATTGCTCAGTCGAAAAAATGTAAACTGCTCCATAGCTAGCAGTAATGGCTAGTTTTCCGATCATGGCTAAAGTAACTATTAACCATTGTTGATCTTCAATCATAAAAATTAGAGTGATTTAAAATAAGTTAACCATTGTTACCATTTGGAATGGCCATAGTAAGTAATAAAGCTAACCCGGCGGTGATCATGCATCCACACATCACAAACTTGCGTCCCCATCTATTCAAAGTCAACAAAAGAAAAATGTAAGCAGGAATTTCTACAGCTCCGGATATAACGAAGTTGATGTACGGATTTCCCCCTAAATTATTCGTGTTCCAAGAGAGGCCATAGTAAGTAATATTATTTGCAAACCTGCAATTTCTCGGTTAGTTGTAGTTCAAGGACATTTCAATTAAACTCTACCAATCAAATAATATAATCAGAGATCGTTTTCTTAAATTGGAATGTTTGAAAATATCCAGTACAGTCGCTTGATTGTCTAGACGATTGACAGGTTTTGCATCGGAAATGAGCAAATTGTGCAACTGGTCGTCCGTGATTGTTTTTTTGTTTGCTTTGGCAGCAATTTTAATAAGGGTTTTAGCTTCACTTATTCGATTTTGGCTGATTAACCATCTCGTAGATTCCGGGATAAACCTTGACGAAATCATCACATTTTAGCCACTGAAAGAACACAGCTCACTTCTTAACATCTGTCTGCGAATGGCCGTTAGAAATAATTTTCTGTTTTTTAAGAAGTGTGCTTGTTCTTCCAACGGCATACTCACCACCAGTAGCAAAAGAACACCAAACCGGGAATGGTCAACGCCAGCTGAAGGTTTCTCCAGTCGTTGATGTAAACAGCGAAGGCTGCAGTTAGCATGTAGCCAGCGGAGAAGAACATTTGGCACCCCGTTCCCGCCAAAAGCCGCTTTTGGGGTCCCACCATCTCCAAAGCTGCAACTCTTTTTTAGTAACGTGTACATGCGATATCGTTTTTTTACCGATGACGTAGGCTACTAAAAAGACGCCTGAAGTGGTAGCCCCGACGATGGCTCGAGCTAAAGAAAATGACCATAGTTCTGGTGCGAAGGCGGCGATTAAGCCAAAAACGACTTGTATTACTAGAGAAATGAAAAAGATGAGTTTCCTGCCGAATCTAAAAAACAAGATCGTCATAATGTTTGCGGGTTTTTTGTGCGAAGCATACTTGTCTGATAATTGCCCGAAGATTATAGAACCTAACATAACTCCTACCATAAAAATTGCATTGCTGGTGGCTATCGTGTGAGCTTTATCACATGTGAGTTCCCACTGAAAGCGTTATTATGCACTATTAAAACGCAGTTAATCGAAATTTTTACTAAATCTATTTAATTTGAGGATGTGTAAACGCTTACTTCGATTACTGCGGTGTATCCATACACGTCTGTGTCATAGACATATTCGTGGCATTTTCTTTCGGTATTATTAACAAGCATGACGCACGACGAATACTTTTTTTTGAAAGAATCCCATGGATAGGATTTATTCAATATTTCGGGGGTTAGGTGATAACTGGCATTGGGAAGTTCAGAGGGTAGTTTGCACCTAAAACAACGATTGCTGCAGTGATTTCATCCAAGGTTAGAAGTTTCTAATAGTTAAACGAATAATTTTTAAGTACATACTAGATTTTATTGTTCATATTTCACGCCACTAACTTATTTAAAAACTTAAGAGCCATTTTATATTACAATATTTTAATTGAGATTAATCACGTGGTACTTTAATGCCGTGTTAAAAATTTAATCGCAACGAAATATTTAACTGAGCTTTTGTAAACTGGTTCTAATTAGACTACAAAATGAAGGGCTATAAATACTACATAAATAATAATATAAACATTTTTTATCAAAATTCCTAGAATTCTAGGAACACAATATTGTTGATATCGGGTGAGCAAGATAATTCGTGATCGCCGTTGCCTGTTTTCAGAAAACGTATGCCGGTACTTTTTAAACTCATAACTGTTAAATGTTAACTATCGTATAGAGCTCACCCGATATGGTAATCGCTATATTTTTTGCACAGAAAAATGTACGTCATTTCAACTTGTTATTGAACAAAGTACTCGTAATATATGCAGTCTGATAAACTAGAAAGTACAGAAACGTTTTCTTAAAATTTTTGCTAATTAAGACTGATTTGGTAATTATAGAGCAATAACAAAATTTAATTTATGTATCCAATGTAGAAAATTGAAGAGGTCTATTAAAAAAATTATTAAATAAACTGTATTTTGAAATGTGGTCTTGCTTGTATTATGGTACTAAGTTTTTAATTCTTACAATTATAGTGTCTCAGATACAACAAGGTTATATGGCCCCACTAAACTTAATAATGGGATGTTATAATTCCTTTTGTGCGGCTCAATCCTAGCGTCATAAATCAAGGATTTGTCTCAATATCTTGCCACCTCAATATCTACTGCTGGGTAATCCGCTTAAATATTTTTCGTACATTAAACCCACACAATTTACAAATGTAGGTTTGCGTTATTAACTGATCCATTATCATCTTCACAGTACCCTAATTTTACAACACCCACATAACGTTGTAGTATCTGAGACACTATACTTTCAGAGGATGAATCCTATGAATTGGTTTTTGCTTTCAGTGTTTTTCAAAAAAGATCCACCTAAAGTGTTACAAGATAAGTACATTTCAATTACACCAGGAAAAACGATACTGCTTTTATTTTAATAATAAATATTTTATAAATCTTTACTCAAGAAATGAAAAGTAGATCTCTCATTTCCGCCTGCCTGCCTCTGTTGGCAATTTAATAGACATATAATCTCCGAAATTAGTGAACTGACTGTTGCGAAATTTAAACGTATTTGAGGAATATTATATAGATGGTGAAACGCTAATCAAAATTTGTTTGTTTATCCCCACCAACATTTGATGACGTAATCTCTAAATTTTGCTAAATCGTTAGTTAAATCCTATATAAATTTAAGAAAATACCTGTGTTTTATTAATTCGCTCTTATTTTGATCTTCAGCAACATTTTTGGGAAAAAAATAAAAATTGATAAGTACCTATATTTAACTTGTATAAAAAATTAAAACAGTGTAACTATAAGTACTTATGGTTTATCAGTGTACTCATATTTTTTAGAATTGCTGTAAAACATTTTCGTTATCTGTAGTTTAGGTAATAATCTACACCTATTTTTTTATTAGATATACAAAAAAAAAAACAAATTTCGCAGAATTAAATTTTATCATGTATAGGGTAAGCACGCGGTTTTTATATTTCATTAGCTGTTAGAGATAAAAAAAAGTCAAAGACCAATGTTGTACGGTTCTGTCAAGACTATACTCTACAATTATTTTAAACTCTGAAGTATTTTGTTTTCAAGGCATAACAGATCACTTAGTTTTTTTTTGATGAAACACTACATATTTTTTCATATTCTCACTAGTTTCTTCCTAGGCTTTATAACTACAGTTTATTTTTGAAATTCCGATGCGACGTTGCCACTATTTCAATTTCTTGAGTTTTTTAACAGTGTCAGTCTCTTAAAAATTAAGATTAAGCCCCATACACCCACCCGCCCCGATCTCAATTGCGATGAGTTTTTTTTATTCCTAATCAGTCGAGGGGCGGAGGTTAATTGTAACATATTATTTCTCTAGAAATTTCTACCCTTTTAAAGACACATTTCATATAGTAATAATATAGTAGAGAAGTGAGGATTTTGCAACTAAACTCCGCCTCCTTCAGCTCACGATGCATAAAACATTCACCACAATTGAGAACGGGTGGGTGGGCGGGGCTTATATTTGGTCCATGTTTTCTTAATATACGAAGTCTTCTTTTCCCAACAAGAAACTGACAATATGTGTAAATATGCTGTTGTTGAAAGAAAACTCTATATATTAAAAAAAAAAACAAACATTAAGCCCCACCCACTCGCCTTACCTACCTACTGAAATTCGGAATACTATATCGTATTAAGTAATAACTATTATGATAAAAACTTTTACACTGTCTTTTTTTTTTAATTAAATTATTATACATATACTTATGTAGTTAATGAGCGGCATTTAAAAATATTTGAACATGTTAGTAGAACTCTTTCTTTTATTTATTTTTATGGAAAACTGTAAAATATTAATTAGCTAGCATTAATTAAAAAATATCTGTATCTAGAGTTTTTGCATAGCAAATCTTAAAACTTAAAAATTAACGTTTTCCTTGTAAATCTAAAAAATAAGTCGCAGTTTAAATGTAATATATATATTTAACGTTCAGCTTTTTATCATGTTCTCAAGAGAAAAAAATAATCAGCCAATTAACACTGTTTACGTTATGAATTCTCATTAATAAATAAAAAAGTTGGAAGAGAGAATATGTATTTTATAAAACACCTGTATACTCGTATATTTGAAACCATAATACTTTTGGGAAAAAATATTTCACATTACAAATACACTAAATGAAACGCAGATTGTATTTGTTGCATTGTTTCAATAAACTTTTGTGTTCCAATGACATTTAAATGCACTTTTTTCCTTCTGAACAAAGAAGAGTGAGTTGACTTTTAAACCGCCGCTGATGACGGCACTACTTTGACGATGTCAGATCCAACTTTTCTAAACTACATTCTCGCTTCCGTCCCACAAAGGTCAGCTCAGATCGAGTTGTATAATAACTTATGATATATTATTATTATGCACATTATCCGATTTATAAAAAATCTGTTCCAGATATCGTGTTTTAAAATAGCGATATCAACAGCAAGTGACCTACGGAATTATTCCTATCAAGTCGCAGATATGAATAATTCCTTGAAGAGTGCATATCAAGAAAAATGTTGTATAAAATGCAATTTAATATGCGTCTGATTCATATGCATATGTCTAGAACGTTGTACTGTTGTACATATTTGATCACTCAAAACAATGACTAGAATAAATTAATTTAAACAGGTTTTTTGTGTATTTAAATTGGTTTTAAAAACAGTTAAAATAGTTTTGTTAATAATATGTACATAAATTTAATACAAAATTATGTATCCACCTGATAACATTTATCGGGTGAAAACAGTGATCAGAAGTGTGATGTATACACTTATGTCAACAGAATATCTAATTAATTATGTATTTTTAACCTGTTTATTACGGTGAAGGCTAACTAGTATCAATCTAACCAAAAATAACTGCTTCTGCGGTTAGATATTTTTTCTTATTGTTTACATTTAAACAAAAAGTCAACATGTCATAGTACATTGGAATATTAATGCACAAGTCATGAGACCTGGAAAAATATGTTATGACAATTTTATGATACCTGTCTTTTAATCTGCCATAAAAGAGATCAATAAAAGATTATTGTCATCATACCTTTTAAAAAGGATTATCGGAATAGTCAAATGAAGTGTAAATTCCATAAAAAATATATATAATGTTCTGTGAATAATTGGGCAACAAAATTAAGCACTTTCCTTACTAATGTATACACTATTAGCCTAACTTTTTTTAAATACACGAGCACAATCGTTAGTTACGTTCATATTTAATTACGGTGTTTGATAAGTCGGTAATAAACGTATATCGCTTGCAAAAAGCCATAAATATGGTGTTTTTTTTTTGTAATAGAATAAGAATTTTATACAGAATTCTCGTCTCGTTGTCTTTTTTGCTACACATATATTAGACATAATTCACTCAATTAATATTTTACGTAAAAATTTCAACTATTCTTCTAAAAATTACAGTAAATTGGTAATGAATTTACGTTTATGGTTGAAATAATTAAGAAAAGTGCAATGACCGACAATGGGAAAAAGTTGACATCTACAAGTTTACTGTCTAGAGTCGCAAGTATTTAAGCTCCACGTTACTACTTAAATATACATAAAGTTTCAATACCTTGGAATTTTATCTTAGTACGAGTTTTATTAGTTTTTTAGCTCCTCTTTAACCGTCAAACATAATTTTCTTGATTTATGAGCTTTCATTAGAGGGTCACTTATCGATATAATCTTAAGGTTAATTATCTATAATCAGTTCCATAAATTTCCACACAGACGTAGTCACAAATAATACTAAAATCGCTACTTTGACCAGACCACACATTTATTAAAAGAGATCTATTGTTGTCTGGTTACCGTCTTCTCGTCGCACTTTTCCATTATTTATCTTATAATGGAAAATTATGCTCATGTATGGATCAATTGATTAAATTTCAAAACAGCTACAAAAGTTATCGACGATAAACTTACGACACATTGTCAAATATCAATATGCGAACGTAAAAGGGTCAACATAATCTTACGGAAAAGTTACTAATAATAGCAGTTGAATGAACGTCTATTTATATGAGTGTTATTTTATAATTTAAATTAAACCATCTTATTTTAAACACTTAAAAGGACGATGGTTTATTTATTTGGATTTTTTATGCAACCTGTTACACACTAACGTTTCACTAAGTTTGCCCAGACCGCTCTGGCCTACTTTAGTTTCTAAATAAGACATTCCAAAAATTCAGAATTAGAAACGAGAAAAAATAAACACGTGATTTAATTACGTTGTTATAAATAAATAGTTGACAATAAATATTGACAATGTTTATTAGTGGATGACACTTTCATGTTACTTTAAACAACAGGCCAGCGTTTATCAAACCTCAGTGTTTACCACACATCCGTAAATGAAAAAAATGTATGTGATAATATGTATAAAATATATTGAAAATATTGATCTTGAAATTTGTGTTAAGATGTGAGACAGTGAAATAAAATGTAAATACTTCTATTAATATTTAATCTTCAGTCCAAGTTCCACAATTACTCATTCATTCATAACATATTTAAACAACTACTTACAAAAGTAGATATGTGTGGTATTTTTAATTAAAAAAAGTGCAACTTCATGTGAACTTAAATTTAAAGCAGGGTAAATTTACGAATTATTACACCCCCAAGGTAATCATAAGATAAATTAGGGAATAAAGCAAAACAGTAGTGTAATTAGTGTTGTAAGTGCTTCTTTTGTAATCATTTAAATATATTTAAAAAATGTGCTGCTGAAAGTACTTAAATAACATTGCTATACGTTACTTCTTCAATTGCGGCAATGTTAACAACGTAATGTTTAATAACTAAGGTTGTAAACAATTATATTACCTTCAGAAACAATTATGACATTATCTGTGTTGTATATGGTACACAATTGTACAGTTAGAAACTCAAAAACGTGAAGAATTCACTTTTCATACTTTTGATACACAAATTTATAAATTATTATTACAAACAGAAACTTATCGTTGTAATTAATTACAAATTTGTTTTAAAAACTTAAAGAAAGTGCATTGACTTCTATGTTGACACTTAAACCATTAACGAAGTATTTGTAACTGCCTAATTAGCGGCACTGGAACGTTGGTAAATATCTTTGATTACGCTGTAACATAAAAGATACATACGAGGAGTTTAAGCTCATAATAAAATAATTTGCCACAAGACATGAATTGAACAAAAGTTTCGAATCCAGTCGACGAAAAAATTACTGTCAATATTTGGCGATTACTGCATTTTTTTAAAAAATATTTAAAATAATGAATAACTACGTGCTTAATTGTATACTAGCACATACTGGTAACATTTACCACTGAAGTTGATTGCTGACACAGTTTTATTGCTTTGCTAATTAAGTGCCTGTTACAATATCAGCAATCAAAGGTCGCCAAAATACACACAATTAATTGTACACTTTCGGAATTTTTAAAAATTGTTCAAACATTCTCAAAATATTATTGACTTGTTTTTGAGAGAAGAAAGTGTTATCTTTAAGATAATACATTGATTTAGTAGGTATTTGTAATTTCTGCATTTTTAGTTTTAATTCCTTGGAACAATTTTTATCACATTTCGATTCAGTCAATGACAAATTTTATCTCTTTGGATCATGTTTCAGCATCAACTTCGGTACATATTGCTGAGTAATCCTTGACTCTGATCAGGGTGATAAAATAAAACTTGTTTGAAAATTTGCTAGTTGTAGTCTTGAATTGCAATTCATTTAATTACCTTTCTTTTTTGTCTTCTTCATTACTTACGCATTTGTGTTCCACCTTTCTAGTCTATTTATTCAATTTAAGATATATGCGATTAATTTGTTTCGAATTTAAATTTTAGTGTTTACATGATACGAGAATGATATTTTGTTGTTTTTACATATATTTTTTGAACCACATATTTTTATGTCTAATGCAGCCAATTCGTAAATAAGAACTAACCAAATGTAAAAATAATAAAAATGGTTATTTGGTTCTAGTAATTGAACAATATTGATTAGTACTCAATGATTACAGATATATGTTTAACATTAAATTTAAACTACCGTTAAAACAGTTTATGTGTAATTGTATGTGGTAATAATTTTTTTATATAGTTTTTACGTCTAAGTAGGTGCGCGTGACGTATTTTTTCCAAAAATCAATTTGTTTTCACAGAATCTTATAAAATATTATGTGTTACACAATATTACGCTAATTTTTTCCATTCAGTCTGTTAGAGCTTTTAAGATAGTGTCCGTCAAAAATATTGTTTTTAATGAACACAAGCAATTAGATAATAGATTAATCATGAATTGTAAAATCAAATTTAATGATATATAAATATTTTAACAAAAAAGGAAAATAAAGATACTTATTTGTAGAATACAAGTCAAAACAATTGACAAATAATATTTTTCAAATTTTTCTACTTTTTAATTCACCTCAAAACAAAATTTATTAAGAGTACATTTAGTAATGAGCAAATTATGAACAAAGATCTAGTCAAGTGTTACAATTTTTTCAATGCATATTATCACAAAAAGTAGAAAATATGTTTAATAATTAACAACGCTCGTATTTTTCAAAATTTGTAAATATGTACATACATTAATTGGTTGCCATTTTGAATAATTTACAAAACATGTTTTATGTTTTTTTTCCTGAGCACACAACTTAAATTTACTCAGGAACCCGTCCTTAAACGGATAAAAAAAGATATGAAAAAATAAAGTGGCTCAACAAAGAGACAGTGTTTTTAATTCTTCTAAATAAGAGTGAATTTAAAACTTTACCTGTATTCAGGTTCAGCAACGAGGAACACGTTGCCCAGTTTATGAAATGCACAGAGTATAGCTGGAAGGCATAATAGGAAATAGATGCGCTTCTGGTACCTTCCAAAGTCGCCTATTAATGGAATTACATCGTCGTATCCCATTTTATCGAATTCTGAAAGATAAATGGAACGGAAATAATTACAACTCTTGTGATAATCAGTAGCTTTAAAAGCCTTGTAGCATCTGACTTGCAATAATAAAATGTTTTTTTTTCAGTACCTAAAAGGTTTTTCTAGTAGTAATGGTATTTTTAATAGATAACGTCGTTATGCAAGCTTTATCACCATAAAGAATTTTTTCAAAAACAACAATCGCTCCTTTAATTTTTAAATCGCTGATGCAGACTAAAATCTGTAAACAAATCATACAAAAAGAGTAACTAATCACTTTCTACTCACAAATACCGGAATAAGTGATAATAATTAAAGAAAATGAAAAACTAATAAAACTAATTCGCATCCAAAACGAATTTAGCGCGTCTGCTGGCGTAACGACGTTACCTAGCAACGCGCCTAATGCGACCTCCGAGCCAACTAGGGCCGAACTAATAAATCGATACAATAAAATACAAGTCTACAGAGTAATCTCTATCAACCAAGAAAGTAAAACTTACCGATTTTACAGACAAACACTAATAGAGCTCACATGTAACACTCGCTACTTTAAAATCGAGCTTCTACACACGTTTCGGGCTAAATCGGGGTTACCAGTCTTCCAACTCAATTTTTACGCTGGCTTGTATGGAAGATGCAAATAATTTGTCTGGACCAACACACCGTCACGCCATCGCGATCATGCGCCCAAGAAAGATTCAAACAGCATGAGTTCTTGGGTTTGCTAAAAAATCGCTAAATTTGCGCAATTTTAGGATTTTTTTTGGGTCGGCTGCCCCAATTTCCGACAGGGATGATACAATAATAAAAGCAAATGCGAAATTTTCCGAGGGAAAAAGCACGCTTTACTTGGACTGGTGGTCGAATAAATGAGTCGACGGTGGTGGTACGCTTTAAAATAAAGGATTTACACGTAATGCAACTCGGGACGAGAGGTTAACTAATAATAACGATTTTTGACGAAGCTCGCATAAATAATACAAAAAAGTTTGAGGACCTCTGATCTGTGGTATTACAGTTGTCGACATTGCCGGCGTTGGGTATGTTCTGTCTTTGTTTGTTGTAGGTTATTCGTATGTGTTTATCTTTGTTTGCGAACTGTCATTTTTGTCGCTCGGACTGGTGTCAGACGATTTTTACTCTTATGTAACGTGTCACTTTGGCGCAATTTCGCAAGTGCACGCTTACAGTATCGGAAATTATATTGATTTGTGTCAACCGCAATGGTGACGAAGTGTTGAGGGTGTCGCGAAGTTGTATCTTGTATTTAGGCGAAAAAATTAATTAAATTGTCATCATGGCCACGTGTTTAACGTTAATTTAAGTTTAGTAAATGATATAAATCTACTCTGATCAGGTAAATAACGACAGTTTTGTTTTTATCTAATTTTGAGTAGTTTTTCGGGATGTAACTTTGTTTATTGAATAAACGCCCATTCCGTTTTAAATTACATCATATATGTAGTTGCTTGGTAGGAGAGTGAGTATGTTTGTGGTAGGTAAAATGTCCGCCGCTGGAACTCCATCCACAGACCCATGGGTCATTCTAGCCCGGGAAAGAGCACGTTATGACGAACAGTTCAAGTCCTTAAAACCCAACAATGGGGTAGTGACAGGAGAGCAAGCCAAGGGGTTTTTCCTCCAATCGCAGTTACCACCTTTGGTTTTGGGGCAAATATGGTAAGACCCACTTTAATCACCCCATATCGGTACTAAACCTCATTTTATAGGGCTCTAGCTGACACCGATGCCGACGGGAAAATGGACCTAAATGAATTCTCCATAGCTTGTAAACTCATAAACCTCAAACTGCGAGGTTACGAAGTCCCGAAAGTGCTTCCACCGACTCTTTTAGCATCTCTTAGAACTAATACTCCGCCTGCTATACCTCCTCTCCCCAATCCCGCTTTAATAAGTGCCCCTCCTAGACCAGAGCCGCCGAAACCAGCCTTAATGCAGAATCAGGTACCACCAACGCAACCACTTCTGCCCAACCTAAGTGGAGGAGGCGTTATGAATCAGCAGCCTCCAATCAGTGGGATTCCTCCAATGATGGCGGGGATTCCCCCACAATCATCCGGGGGAATTCCCACAGGAATAGTGCCTCCAATGCAGAGTGCTATCCCGCAAGTTCAACCTTTAATCGGGATGGGAGCGCAGCCTTTAGTCAATCAAGTAGTACCAAACACCGGTTTTCCCACTGCTCCTTTGGGGGCTAGCGTTCCACCCATGCCTAGCAATGTTCCGTTGATTCCGGGGGCGACGGCCGTACCGACTGCGGCGGCAGCCCCCATCGTTCCCGCTCCACATATGTCTCCAGTGGGGGCAACTACAGCCATTTCGAGCGTGGCGCCGTTGGGGCCGGGGGCCACGAGTACCCCCCGATCGAGCGTTGCTAGTTTGGATAAAACTGCGTCAATTGAGTCACCGTGAGTGGTTTTTTTATGTTTCATAGTCTCAAAATTGAGGGATTGGTTTTCAGACAAGTGGATTGGGCAGTACCACACCAAACAAAATTGAAATATACACAGATTTTCAACACAACGGACCGAACGCGGTCTGGGTTTTTATCTGGAGCCCAGGCTAGAAATGTTATGGTTCAGACCAAGTTACCACAAAGCATATTAGCGCAAATTTGGTAAGTAGGGTGTATTTAAAAGGGTAAATTTTGCTTTTGTTGTATTAAATTTTCTACAAGTTACGCTGAAGTTGTTTTTTTTGCATAACAAAAGATGTTTTACTATTGTGTATGTAGTTAATTCAAAGAAATTCGTGGTGAATGGGGAATTGTATGTGGTTACATAAATCAGGTCATATATCTGAGGCCGTTGCTATTGTGTAATTGTGTAAATACCATATAATAACGAGGGATAACTTTAAGGAACTGTACAAGGGCGACAATAGAATGTAGGCACCCGTGTTGATGACAGGAAGAGGGGCTTTACAATGAAAATGACAGCTCAATATTAATGTACAGTTAGAACCGATTTTCTAATGTACAGTAATAAAACTGTGTAGAAATGCTTTGAATCACAGCAGCTGATTTACTCCAATTTCTAAAAATATTTGGGTGCGTTTTTCAAGGGAGTGGATTTATGGTCGAAAAAATGACCCTCTAGTAGGGCATGAAATTTATTTTTAAAATAATGATGTCGGCATCGCATCTATTTGACCCTTTATTTGACCGTAACTGTTAAACCGAACGGAACGCGTTTAGTGTTACCAACACCACTTTTTTTTACACTAAATATCAGAACTTTTTTTTTAATATTTGTTTACAAAAACTAACCTATTTACTAATCAAATACTAACCGTTCTACCGTCGCTTACTACATATAGACTTTTTTTTTTAAATAGTGAATTACCAGCAACGGTAAATTTAATTGCTGGGGTACAATATTACGTGTACCGGATGTTGTGAGGGTTCTCAAGACATGGCAGCCTTAATTCTTGGCCATGTTAATTCCTTACACATTACGTGCTACAGTTATGTGACCAATGAACTCGGTTTATGTTGGGATAATTCCTGTATTAAGCAGATTTTGTTGTTATTTAGTAACATAATTTAAGATCAATTTGAAGTGGACCTTGGTGACTTCTGAGCTATATTTTCACCACAACGACTAATGATGCGTGATACTCGTTTTTTCCAACTCTGATTTTTCCAACCCCTCGTCTGTGAACAAATAGCACCTTGAACTAATACTGCTAAAGATAGCCGGTTCTGTTTAGGGAAAGCGTGCCAGGCTCTATTTCAGTTTTAGAAGGTGTCATAAATTTACATCTAGTACGTTGCGTTATTCGTTGACAAGGGTAGTCAGAGTCATAAAATCCCCATATCCCTTGAGCGTTTGGAGAATACAAAAAGATAATGAAACAAGAAAGAGGTAGATGTAATTTTCAATAGATTTCTTCATTTAATGAATTTCCAATTTTTTAAAAGATAATGCTAAGTTAGCAAACCGTATATGTGGATGTCAAATTATGTAATAAATAATTAATTCAGGTAATTATCTGTGTGACAGAAATTTGATAACAAGTTGATAAAACAGATAAAAAGTAGATTTTTTACACATACCTCACGCGTCACTGAAATATAACAAGTACATCTGCTATGCCAAAACGGATTTGTCGATAAAAATGTCTGTTTTTTTTTAATGACCTCAACTTTTTGGACGCGATGTGCGTATTGATTTTGGCAACTACAGTGTAATACAAATCATAATGTTAAAATTTCCTCAGTCATTTCTCTGATACCAATAAAATACAGTGCAACCTCGATTATCCGGGCCGACCGGGACCAGATGTTTGCCGGATAATTGAAATGAACGGTTAATCAAAATTATTTATTTATTTAGGGAAATACATATGTACGGTTAAATTAAACATGTTTTACAAAAAAAGCTCTCAATTTGGTTTGTTTTTTAGTTTTTAATTGTTTCTGTCTAATGAACGACTTCATTTTTTGTAAGTTTAAAATGGTAAAGTCATCAATATCTTGCTTTTCAAAATAATCAATCAAAGTATTACAAGCTTCCAGTGCTTGTCGATTTGTAATCTTATTGGAAGTGTGTTCTTCAAAGATATCATCATTTTCATCTGACTCTTCTTTGTTTTTTTCGTGATCTTCACCTGACTCTTCTTTGTTTTTTTCAGATTGTGCAATTATTTCTTCTTCAGTAAAAGTTTCAGTCCCGTGTTCTTGAAAATCGCACTGAATCCAATTGTCAATTACTTCAGCATCGACACCATCCAATGTTGAAATTTCGGAGGCAATGTTTGCTATGGCATTTGTAGTAACTTCACTCTCTACTATCGTTTCGTTCATATCTGGTACATCTTCTAATGTTAAAATTTTTAAAAATGCTCGCTTTATTGTGACATCTTTTACACAACTCCAAGCCTCAGCAATGCCATAAATCGCGTCCTTAATATTTAGATTTTTCCAAAACGTCATTGGGTCAGCGTCTTCTTGTAATAAGTCCATCATTATCTTTTTTCTGTAGTATCTTTTCATGTTCTCGATCACTCCTTGATCCATTGGTTGGCCAATAGATGTAACATTTGGAGGAAAGAACGCTGCAGTAATATTTCCATCTTCAGATTTCAATACTGTCTCGTCCATATGTACAGTCGCGTTGTCAAGAAGTAACAGAGCTTTTGGTGGCAATTTATTAACTTCAAGAAATTTTTTGACTTGAGGGATAAATTTTTTAAAAAACCATTCTCTGAAAATATCTCGTGTCATCCAACACGATTTTTGATTATAGTAATCCACGGGTAGATTATTTCTGTTAATGTTCTTAAAGGCACGTGGATTTTTTGACTTTCCAATCACAGTCAGTCGTAGTTTATGTCGTCCAGTTGCATTGGCACAACAAAGTATGGTAACTCTGTCTTTATTGGTTTTAAAACCTGAAGCACATTTTTCAGATTCGTGAGCTAAAGTTTTAGTGGGCATTGTTTTCCAAAATAAACCTGTTTCGTCGGCATTATATACTTGATCCAATTTTAAATCACGTTCCAGGATAATAGAGGACCCAGGTGGGTTAGGTAGCTTCGTGCTTGCCCGCTACACCCTGGGTCGTGGGTTCGATTCCCGCCCGGCTCTGGGTGTTGTGTATGTCCCCCGTTCCCCTGTAATTGGGCCTCCGGCCTGTTGGGGAACGTAATCAAATAAAATAAAAAAAAATAAAAAAAAAAAATATTTTCAAGCTCATAACAAAACTCAGTTAGAGCTACCTCGTCTGCACTCAGTTTCTCGCCTTCTATGGATAGCTCTCTTATTCCATGTCGTTTTTTAAATCGATATAGCCATCCATTTGAAGCCTTAAAATTTTCTCCAGGATTCAGTTTTTCTTGAAATAGTTGAGCTTGACGTAAGCACATTGGTCCCAAAATTGGCGTACCTTCAGCTCGTTTTTGTAGAAACCATTTAATCATTGCTTGTTCCAGTTCTTCAAACGTGGAAGCCTTCATTGTTTTTCGTTGGGAAACCACTTGCGTACTATCGGCTTGTAATAAAAAAGCCTGTAGATTTGTTTTGTTCTTGACAATATCGCGAACTGTTTGACGCCCTATTCCAAATCGTCTAGCTAGAGCTGCCACATTTTCTCCTAGATAAAACGTTTGTTTCAAAATTTAGATTTAATTATATATTCGACGAATATCTACCTGACCCATTTTGTTTGAAAATCTCAATTTTTTGTTCAATGGTTAGAACTGTACGCTTTCGTTTAGCAGAACCACTTGCACCTGGCTGATCCATAATTACTATATAAGTGTTCGATATTGAGTGAATATATTACGCTTTTACACCACAAAGTTTAAAACAGACTAAATAAATGTTAAATTAATCAGCTCATTAATAAAAAACGCTGTGGTAGCTATTATGATTTCAGTTTCATGCTTATACCACAACGCTGTTATAGGTGGGTAACATAATATTTTGTTTTACAAATCACATTTTAGCTGAGTTGTCGGCATGCTTGCATTTCGTGTTCGGCACGGATAATCGAACCACGGATAATCGAGGTTATCTACTGGCACGGATATTCCACCGCCCGGTTAATGCGCACCCGGATAATCGGGGTTCTACTGTAATCTGTTTCCATATTAATTTTTTGGGAAATGTGTAGAAATTGGCAGCATATTGGTGAAAAATAAGTACCTCGTATCGCATGTCATGTTTTCAATCAAGATCTATTTAATGAATTTTTTGAGATAAGGCCATCAACTTTTTGATGATGATGGATATATTAATTCTGATTTATGCAGTGTAATATTAGTCATAACATTGCTATGTTACCAGTTTTGGGGAAACTGGATCACCTTTTGCAGAAACAATTGATCAAATAAATCAGGTCATGCGTCAATTTTTTCAAACTCTTGTAAATAAAAACAAAAACACCAACCTGACGTAGTTGATAGGTGTTTGAGGTGACGGCTAAATAAACTTGTATTGATTTTCTGAAGTCGCTAAATCAATGATGGTGTTAAATTTTTGTATCGTTTTGGACGATATTAAAATATAAAAAAAAATCAGGGTGACCTGTGTAACAGTTGAGAATATCTGTCTAAAAATTTTTTAACAGACGACGGACAAACAGCAGACAGACGACCGGAAATAAGAGATTCAGATTCATTCAGTACGTCTAATTTTTATGATGAAGTCAGATTGTAAAAAAATATAAAGTTCGGTAAGCAAGTTAAGAAAAAAACTTTAAACGAACGAAGTTTAAGAGACGTATTTTTTCTTCTAGAAAGGAATTTATAAAAAATTTTTAGTCAAATTATGGGTTAATTGCATTCATAGAAATGGAAAATAAAATTTTCTTTTTTTACTTCCCCAGCGTAAACGAAGGAAGTATTGTAATCGCGCCCGTTGGCCGACTCTCTGCTTTTATGTTTCCTCGACCTTTCCGTTTGTCTGTCTGTCTGCCATCACGGATTTTGATTAGACAGTTAATCTCCGAAAATACTGGGCCGATTGTTGTCAAACTTCGTATTTATATTAGCAGCGCAGTGGAATTGTTGTGTTATATATTATAAACATGTCTCTAAAACACGGAACACTTTGATTCAGTAGATCTAATTGTCCCCTTTTATTCTTTAAAAAATTGTTAAAATGTGTTTTTATCAAATCTTCATCTGAGGGAGTTTGATTATCTAAAGGAAATTTGAAAAAATCTTCTAAATCTATAAATAAACCGCATCGACTAATTTTTATACCTAAATGTTCTCCTAAGGCTATAATGGCATCGGTTTCGTGATCTTGGCTCTTTAGTTATTTGCCGCGTATTATACAACATCGAACTAACAGTTTTTTCACTTGTTAGAGATTTGAGTGGACCAGAAAAATGGCTAAAATTTGTTTGACCACAAATTTTAAATATTCTGCCCCTGTATACTCAATCATTTATTAAAGTATTTTATATCTGTAAAGCGCAATGGATTTTTTAATACAATTTCTACTAATGTACCTTTTTGAAAATTTAAAATTGATCCATAAATAGCGAAAACCAGATAATCTCAAACTCATCACAATTTTAACGCGTTGTAGTTTCTTTTTGACAAAAAAATTTAAGAAACGGAAAAGCAGTCTGGGTATGGTTTTTTACGCTCATTTTAACGGTGTGCAGAAGTTTATATGTATTTCCATATGCTGGAATATGCTTTAGCTCACCCTTAAAATGATGAAGAGCTTATGTATATTATGGTTACTTGGTTTCTTAAAAAATCTGTGCTAAACTCATTTTAGATTTTAACTCTCTACTGGGTTAGGTTAATCTTCTCTTTGTGGAGACGAACCAGGTATAATAATCCCAGCAGATCAGGGAAACGATTCGTAGAGAAAAACAAAACAATATTTTTGAGTATTTGGGTTAAAAGTAATTGTAAAAGTGACTGAATTACTCAAAAGAAGTAATTCGTTACAATTACTCATTACTTGAAAAGAAATTGAAGTACAGTAATGAATTACTTATAATTGGATTATTTCCAACCCCTGGTAAATGATTTTTAAATTGTATGTAAAATTGATGACGTTATCTCAAAATTTAGCCAAATAAATTCTACCCAAAATGTGCAAAATATGCTGAGATTTTACTTGTGATTCATCATTGCATTCATATTTTTTATTGATCAAATTAAGAACAAGTCACCCCATTTTTCCTAAAACGTGAAAGCATAAACGTCTTTATTTAATACTCCTAATTTTTCTAGTGAAATTATGGGTTTATTACATTCATAAATAGAAAATAAAATAAAAGTAGCGTCAAAACTAGCTGCTCGCGGATAGTTTCCTTACTATAAAAATATTGTACGATTCTGTTCAGGAAATAAATTACTTTCGGAATGAGGATATTTTTGGTTTTTTCCTTGTTATAGGCGACGCTTTGGCGTACATGTCTAATCCACCTGATAAATTTACATTTTATTAATATCAATTAATTATCAGCATTGCATTAGTGTTTTTCCCGTTTATCGGTTGTTATCTTCACTGCAGGAATCTTGTAAGTAATTCTCTACTTTAACCTGTTTTGCTTAGTCAGATTGGAGATAATTCCGAAGAAATATATTTAATCAGTATACTAACGGATATGGAATGTTCCAGATGGCCTTATAAATATTCACGTAATGACTTTGCTTGACCTTCTAGCCAACAAACAAAAATTAATTCAAATATTAAACATGGGAGGGTGATATGTGGCAAATATATTGAAATCCACTTTGATTAGCTTGTTAGTTTCATCATTTTTAAAATTTTGCAAAAATATTAGATTTCAAACAAGTTGCAAATTTTTTTCAAAAAACACTATCAGGGAATAAGTCTCTAATTTCAGTGCAACAGTGAATAAAATTAAGAAAAATCTTTAAAGTCATTTACACATAAGTTCCTCGCCCTTGAAGCACAGTATGCACAAGAACAAATTTCTTTATGGCATTTTTTGAAACACGTCATCGATTTTTAATAAGTAATAAGTTCGTAGGTTATCAAATGTATCGTTTCTCTTTATTGATCTTGGATGAAATCCACCCGAAGTAGAGATCCTAAAATTAAATGTAATGTAATATGAACGGGGAAAAGTCAATTTGTGTCATCGTGTAATTTGTCACCGTGTATTCATTCTAGGGGATTGTCTGATATGGACGCTGATGGCAGGCTGGGTTGCGAAGAATTCGTCTTAGCGATGCACCTTTGTGAACAATCCCAACTAGGTAATCCACCTCCTGCAAAACTCCCTCCAGATCTCATACCACCATCCTTTAGACGTGGACCAAGGACAGCATCAATTTCTAGTCAAGGAAGCGGAGCTCCGATTGAACAGGACCCTGCTGCAACGCTGTTACAAAGTAACCCACCTCACAAAACGTGTTACAGTTACATTTTCTAACAAGCTTAATTGTAGCTTCGTTTGAGGATAAACGTAAAGAAAATTTCGAAAAAGGTCAGGCGGAGTTGGAAAGACGACGAAAAGCTTTATTAGATCAACAGCGTAAGGAAGCAGAGGAAAGAGAAAGGAAGGAACGCGAAGAAATCGAAAGAAGAGAAAAAGCGAGACAGGAAGCGGAGAGGAAGAGGATGGAAGAACTCGAGCGACAAATGCGGGAGCAACAGGAGCAAGAACGACTGAAAGAAGAAGAGAGGAAGCGACAAGCGGAACAAAGAGAAGCCGCTAGAAGGGAGATGGAACGACAGCGACAACTCGAATGGGAAAAGCAGCGATTGCAAGAACTGCAACAGCAGAGACAGAGGGAACAAGAGAACGTGTTGAAACTGAAAGCGAAAAGCCAAAGCTTGACGATAGAATTGTCATCTTTGAACGACCAAGTCAAAGAACTGTCACAAAAAATCTGCGACACCCGCTTGGGGGTGTCCAATGTTAAAACGACAATCGACGGTATGCGATCTACTAGGGATTCTCAAATGCAAGAAATGTCACAACTGAAAAATAAACTAAAGGAGCAAAATACGAAACTGTTGGCTTTGTCTCAAGAGAAGGCGAAGTTAGACGCAAAGAACAAACTTAACGCACAGATGGGTGGACTTGATGCGGAACAAGCGAAAATCGCCTTCGAAAATAAAGAAATCACGATCAAGAATTTGAGGGAGAAAATAGAAGACATGCAGAGGCAAATCGAAGGGAAGTTATCAGACATCGAAAACAACAACACCCAGTTATCCGACTTAAAGACACAGCTGCGCACACTCGTCAGTGAATGTGAAAGTTTGTATAGTGTGTATGAGGAAAAGAAGACTAAGGTTCTGGAAATGAAGAATTCGAACAAAGCTATGGATTATAGCGGGGGTTGGAAAACTAACGATGCTTGGGGAGATGATGGGACGCAAGCACCTTCTGACTGGCCAGTTGATAACTGGGGAGCAGCGGCTGAAACAACAGAACTACAGAGTGATGCTGGAGTTGTGAGGTATAGAGCACTGTACGAATTTGTAGCTAGGAACTCAGACGAGATTTCTTTCCAACCTGGAGACACAATAAACGTAAGTAGTCTGTGATTTACACAATTTGTTGAACATTCCGAGTTTTGTTAGGTTACGTTGTTATAACAAACTTGCTATTAACTTTAATTTACGATTAAAAATGTAAATACTACATAAATAAAGTAGAAAATTGCAAACTGGCTTGACGTAAATGTCATCCAATCAGTTTGTCCAACATGAAAAAAAAATATATCAATGCCTACTTTATTTGAGAAAATTAATAATTTGACAGTCGAAAATTTTAAAGATTTAAGTATTATTTATTTATTCATTAGGTTCCTACAAAACAGACTGGAGAACCAGGGTGGTTGGCGGGTGAAATAAGGGGGCACACGGGCTGGTTTCCCGAATCTTACGTCGAACCTATCGATGGTGTAAGCGTCAGAGATACACCAGCTGTTGAACCTTTTGCAGAAGAAACGGAAACGAAGCGTCTAGAGTAATTTTTACACATATAGACGTGCTCGTCGTTACCAGATTAATTTCAGGGGAATCGCCGAAGTTCCTGAAGTCACCGAAACAACGAATACTGTAGTCGAACCGCAAGAAATCATTCCCCAGCCTGAACCATCTGAAGAAGTCGAATACTACATAGCCAATTATCCATATCAATCTCAAGAAACTGGTGATCTTACGTTTAACGCGGGTGATGTAATAACTGTCGTTAAAAAGGAAGGGGATTGGTGGACGGGCAAAATCGGTAACATTGTGGGTATTTTTCCAAGTAATTACGTTCAAAAGGTGGATGTGGTAAGTTTCCGTGTGTGGATTTAGTGGTGACTTACGTGTGTTTTTGTTAAGAATTCTGGCACTAACTCATCTGCTGCGAATACGACCATTCCTCCTCCTCCTGCTTCAGCTGCAGATAATGCTAACACCCAAGTAGATAATGAGGTTTCTCAAATCAACGAAAATAAGGCTGTTGAGAAACCATTAGACGCGTCTATAACCTCGAGTGCACAGGTTTGTGAAGTTTCTTCTAACTAATTCATCTACATTTAATCAAGGAAACAATGCTTTGGTGAAATTAAAATAACCCCTCACACTCGTTAGTTTATTTGTTATATCGTCTCAGTAAATTAAAAAAAAATGATATGTTGAGTTAAAATTTTTATATTGAAAGTCAGTTATATACCTACATACAAATACAAACAATAACTGACTTAAGTTCGTTACAGAGTAGAGCTAATCCGGTCCTGTTCGAGATTTGAGGACCACCATGCTTCCACTGAGCATCTACAATTTATGGTTGTATGAATGAGGTGCCTAGTTTCTGTAACTTTTAGGTTGTAAAATTTTATTAGTATACAAAATAGTGCGCGAGGAAACAAAGTTCATATAGAAGCTTTAAAAAGAGATTGCATTTAAAAACTGAAACCGAACTTTTAAGTTAGTCATTGTTCACTGTATTTGTTTTGTCTTAGGAATGAAATTTGTGTACTATATATTTCAGTACTGTTACTACGACCATAAAATCAGGAAAATGAAACCTAGCGAAGATAACAGTTTAATTTATCTTAGTCATTGATTCTAATTTTACATATAAGTATAAATTTTAACAGGCTATTGTTTAAAATTACCAGGTTTACACACTGGTAGTTGACGTCGACAAACAATATTGTCAATTTAAATTATACAGTTACTTATTATTCTCATGTTTTTTTACAGAGTGTTAAAGGTAAAAAGCCCGAAATAGCTTCAGTTATAGCGCCGTATCAAGCAACAAGTGCGGAGCAATTGTCTTTGGCTCGAGGTCAGCTCATTATGATCCGTAAAAAGACGGATTCGGGCTGGTGGGAAGGAGAACTGCAAGCTAAAGGTCGAAAACGGCAAGTTGGTTGGTTCCCGGCTAGTTACGTCAAGGTTCTAAACAGCAGTGGGAGAGCTAGCGGTAGAACGACACCGGTTTCTACAACTAGAATGCAGCAAGAAGTCGTTATAGGTTGACTTTCATGAAAACAAGTTTTTGAAAATCTAACTGTATCGGTTTCAGATAAAGTAATCGCCTTATTCCCCTATGTCGCTGGCAATCCAGATGAGCTTAGTTTTGCTAAAGATGACATAATTAGTGTAACAGCTCGCGAAGAAGAAGCATGGTGGAGGGGGGAGCTGAACGGAGTGTCTGGGCTTTTTCCTAGCAATTATGTGGCTCCACTCCAACAGCAATGTAAGTAAAAGAATTTCGAATTCTAACTGCATGCATCATTTTTATTTGTCACTGGTAGAAATTCACCGTTTTGTTGTTTTTGTAGGAACATAACAGCACCCATCCTACCATAAGAAGCTGAAATAGTCGGAATTAATAGGGAAAAACTAGAATTATAGTGGTATAAGTTATACTCAGAATGTATGTGTATTTAAAAGCTAGTAAAATTCTATTGCGCTCCCTGTTTTAACAAGATAAGTTTTAAAAATTATGCTTTGTTGATTGTTATTTAAGTTTGAAAGAATCGTCATACAAAATCGCTAAAATCTTGTTATTTGAGTGACGTCGTGTCAATACTCTGTTGTTATCTTGTTAAAATGTGGTCACGTTGAATGTTAACGATGTGATTTTCATTGTTACTGTCTTGACTACATTGTGATTTATAATTTTGCTCATTTATTTTTTTATAAATATATTGTATTTATTTTTAACTTTTCAGTGAGTTTGGTAGGGTGGGTGTTGTTCTATTGGTAAGAAGTTTTAAATATTTATTTAGCAATAAGATTTTATTTCTACATATCTTCTCAACAACCACCCCACTAAACTACACTAAGGTCGAATAAATTAAGTTTGAACAATTTGCCTTTCCTGTTATGGAAATTATGTTAAATTAATTTATATTTGGAGAATTTAGGGCGCTTCCTATAGCACGGGAACAGTTACTCTTTTATTGTCATTTACAGCTGCTGACAGATCTTGCGCGGCTTAAGTCGTTCACTTAACTCTGTTAAACAAGTGACACTCGGTCACTATCCGCGCTCTCTGATACCTACGATATTTATGGCAACACTTGTTTATCTCACTGTTATGTAGTTGAAAAAAAAAATCTTTTTAAATACTCAATACTTTAAATGATGTAAATGTATTGCAAAATTAAATATATGCCACGTCCAGCCATTTTTATTTTTATGTGTGAGGTTAGTGGGTGATGATTGGCAGTACTGAGGCAAGTAGTCAATATTCATTTCTCCAGCAAACACGATAAACAAAAAGCGCCAAGATTCCATCAGAGAGTTTATTCAGACTGAGAAGGTGTACGTAGACGACATGTCCACAGTACATGAAGTTTTTGAAATACCTCTCAAGAAGAGTGGTGTCATAGCCAAGGACGAAGCAGAGAAGATATTTATGAATTGGCACGATATTTTACAGTGTAATCGGAATTTTTTGGCGGGTTTGTACGACTGGACGAGCTCAGGAAGCGATATACTGGGGCCAGTTATCAGTAAACATGTAAGTGATCGCAAATTTTTCGTTAGTGTGTGTAAAGCAAGCCAAACTAGGTAAAAACTTTTTAAAAGTGTGCAGACAACCACTCCACAGTTATAGTAGACGCCACTGTTTTACTACTTCGTCCAAGTATCAGATCATTAGAATTAATATAATGCACAATAGAACATGGTCTTGGGTAGATTTTTAATACTGAACAGTTTTTTCATCAGTTCTCTTTTTTTTTGTAGTCAGTTTGACTTGCTACACATATACATCGACGAAAAACCTGCTGCATTTTATTGTTAATATATCTGAAGCACCCCCACTGAGAGTTTTTGATCTTTTAGTTGCGCAATATGCAAGTTTACGAAATTTTTTGCGTCAAGCAGCTAGACAGTGCAGCTCTTTTACAAAAAGTGACAGAAACTTCGACAGCATTTCGAGATTTGATGAGAAAATGCCAAAATAATGTGGCTACGAAAGGAATGCCACTTTCGTCGTTTTTAATAAAACCGATGCAGAGAATTACAAGATATCCGTTACTAATAAGTAAAATTATCGAAAATACTCCACCAGACCACCCTGGTAATTATTATTTAGTTGGCGTGTGTTTGTAATCGCTGAATGGTATTACAGATTATGAATCGCTTCAAGAGGCTTTGAGGGATGCGGAAAAGTTTTTAAATGATATGAATGAAAACGTGAGACAAAAGGAAAACCAGGAGCGTTATGACTGGCTCCAAAGATGTGTTCAGAACGATCTAAATATAGTTTTTAACAGTGAGACGAATAAGTTAGGTCCAAGGAAGTTGAGTCATTTTGGTGGTTTAAGTAAAGTAAGAGATGAATAGTACATGTGACACTTAACAACTTTTTGACTTTTGTGAATTTAGGTGAAAAGTGGAAAAGAACTAGTAGGTTTTTTATTTAACGATTTCTTCCTTTTAATTCAGCCCAGCAAGAGCTTAGGCACACAATTTACATTCCAAAGAAACAATAATATTAGTTATAAAATGTACAAACAGGTAGGTGTTTTTACAACCAGTTGAATTCTCGCGTATGATCCTGATTTTTAATTCCAGCCAATTTTAATTCAAGATTTGACAATTAGTAGAGAGAGCACAGATCATGTCGAACAAGGAACAGATTCCAACAGAGTGATAAAAATGCAAGACAATAAAAATAAATACACGTTGTCTTTATTAGCGCCCACTGTAAATGAGTGCAATTTATGGGTGAAAAGGATTGAAAAATGTAAGGAAGTTTATGAGAAAGTGGAAAATTTGTCACAGCTGAGGCCAAAAACGAGTAAGTTTTGTTGTTGTTTGTTGTGAGTGTTAATGGTTTTGTGCGAGCTATGAAAATCGATGTTATATAAAGCTTTTGTTTCTAAACATTTAAATATATAGAGAGTGGTCACATATTTAAAGCTATCTTTTCATTGGAGGATCATTTATTTCATTAATTTAACATGTCTGAACAGTTTTTTTTTTATTAGCGTATTGCACAAGTCTGACCTAATTCGTTATATGTAGTTGTATAAAATAAACAAGTCTGTGCATGTTCATAGCCTTCACTGATATATTATTTCAAGGACATTTTCGACAAGTCTACACATGTTCGTACTGCTTATTGCACAGTATGACATTCCAAGCTTTAATATTTTTCATTTTATACCGGAAGTGTACAGACGGTTCTCGTTTTTGAAGTTACAATAAAAAATATATGTAACTAGAACAATTCATGGTTGCCATTTTTACCGAGTCTTATGAAAACTGTCTCTTGTGACCAAAAAATATTTTTCGTAGTAGAATTAGCGTGAGTGTATTCTCAAAGCTTTGTTATTTGTGTGCAGAGCCGCATTTGGGGAAATCTTGCGGTCGCCTTCTTGTTCTTGTCCAAAAAGGGAAACGCTTTGTTTCGTCCGGTAAGCCAATTTACATAATTTTCTTTGCATGATTTCAGTTAATTTTGATGGGATTTGGCTTCGACTAACCATTATTGGTGCTAATGAAATAAGTAGTAGAACTAGACACAAAACTAATAGTTTCAAAAAGAAAGGTATTTCTAGCATGAAGCTTACCAGTCGACGGCACTTCCCACAATGCTAATTTGTATCTGTTGGACTGTAGGTAAACCTCATACCGACAACGTGTACTGCAAAGTTACACTGGGAGATCAAAAGCAGCAGACGGACTTGTCTAAAGACCAAGTTATCAATGGAAACGTTCCGCAAAACGGGACACCTCAAGCTCCGACGATAGTCTGGAATTCCAGTATGCAGTTCCAGTTGCGAAATATTGACACCGAAATCGTAACTTTTACGGTTTTTGGACTGAATCTATACTGCCCGGATGGTAATAATTAATATGGCGTATCGAGAAATTTAATTAGTTTACGTTTTCGTTGTAGAGTTTTTGGGGCGCGCTGATTTAAAAGTGACGGAGGTATTTCGTGAAAGGCAACACACCAATGGTCCAATTATAAAAAAGTTAATACTGCATCAAGTAGAGTCAGGTGAAATTGTTGTTAAGTTAGATTTACAAATGTTCGATTTTTAAATATTGTTGACAACTGGAATCACAATTCCACCCAATCAAAATGTTAGTTGATATTGTTATTTATACATATATACAACACACTTTACGTGGTTATGTTATATACAACATTTTTGTATTTTTCTATTGTTGTATAATTTTTATATGACAATGTAAGTTATTGTGTAATGGTTATTACGTAGAGAGCATATTTATTTATATTTACTGGGTGCTTCTTCTGCCTCACCACAACTAACTGTAATTCAATGGTGCTCACTACCAGACTATTTTAGTTGCAACAACAATGAATATTTTTTATGAAAAAAGTAAAAGACAAGTGTGACAATTTTTGTGTAGCAAATATTTATGCCACTAGGTTAGTGTGTAGCATTTATTGTTAGTGCAACTAAAATAGTAGCACAAATTATCATTCTATTGTTTTCAGTTGACAATAATAATATGATTGATTTAGGAAGGTTATTTGTGGTGAGATCTTTCGTACAAATGTGTGTGGATTTTACATCCATTGTGTTCTAATAGAAGAAGTAATTCCTCATGACATAATTAGTACATCACATTTTGTAACACTATACACATAATGTACTACCGTAATTAACCCATTTGAAATGACTTAGCAAGTCTTATTTATCTCTTGCTCATCTTCATGACTTTTCAAAGATAACTTGTTATGCAACTTTTGAGGTGATAATGTTAATGTGCAACATAATAGGTAAAAAATCATGCTTTAATAATGTTCTCACAAAAAGTATGCAATAAATAATATAGAAATAACATTTTAATTTTATTTGCAACATGAATGTAAGATTTTGGTTAACGTTATTCACTTTCCTGACAACTTTAAAGTGGTTTCGACCACTTAGATTGGATTTGGATTTCGGATATTTATAACCTTGAAGTGAACAAAAATGGACATCCCATATCAAGAAATGAATACTATTATAATTAGTGAGAGAGCAATAAAAGACACGAGTAGAGGCAGCCATGGATTTTTGAAGATTGTCTTTGATCGAATTTTCAAATCCTGTCAGATTACCGTCAATTTGAAAGTCTGAGTTGAAAACGCAACAATCAAAGACACATTTTCAAAAATCGATGGTTGTCTTTGGTCGTGTTTTTTATTGCTCTCTACAGTTTTCAGATTACGGTAGGCTATGGAAATGTTATTCATTATTTTGATTGAAATTCTTGCTGTTTTTCCAAAGGAAATATGCGAATTTTCGACCGATGCTAACACGTGGTGTAAATTTGCTTTATTCTTTGTAAATTCACAGTTCGTGTTGGGATTTTAATCATTACTGGTTCCAACACAATTTAACAGTCATGAGATTGTTCAGAAAAAGCACATGCTAGGAGATTTTATGAGATTCACTTAGTCAGTATTCATCCTTTGTTTATCAAGTTATAAATAAGGTTTCTGGATGGTTATACTTAGGTGTTACATTATAACACTTCTTAGTTCCTCACACAATATTGCTAATAGTTCATTTACGGCAGTTAAATCAACCTAACCTCCCACGTTAGGGAAGGGATCGTGAAAAGTGTGATAGAATTCATAATATCGTGCACTGAGGGACGGGGGAATTAATTTTTTCCCCGGACATCAACGAGACGTATTTCTCGCGACGTGGGAAATTACACCACCGAGACATAATTCTCGCGACGAGGGATGCATTTTATGTTTATTTATCATGTGTTTGTTTGGGATAAGCTGGACAGTTTACGATATAAACTCTCAAAGCTAAATCACAGACTACAGCTGAATGTTCTAAGTAACCAGTCACTTGGATCAAGGTCTAATTTAACATAATGCAAATTCTTCGTTTGAATCGTTGATACTGTGTGGCAAATATTAACCTCATGTAATTTTATTAGCTTTGATGTATAATTTAAATTGAACGTTAATTTTCATGCTCTGCAGTTCCTAACCTCACGTAACATTTCTCATGTTCAGATCTTTTTTGTTTTTATAAATCTTTGCTAGTTTTTTCCCATCTAAATATTTTGTTGATTAATGCTTCCATCATAAATTGTCTGATGTCCAATCTTAATCTCAAATAAGAATTCTTTGATGTTTCAAATTTCACTAGACTGTATGGCGAATTTAAATGTTGTTTATTGTTCCTTTTGAAACTTTAACACTAGTTCGGTTGTAGTTTAATATCAGACAGAAATTGAATATTTAAATGGAATTGAGGTAAATAACACAGAAATACGTGGCGGAAGCAGAGTGCGCGGTCCTAGTCGAGCTGCAAAAGACCCAGATCTTGAATAGAAGTCAGGGGATCGGTCGGGATGACGTGACGCTCCCGGCTTGTTTTAATAGCCGGGATTTCCAACCACGAGTTTGCGACCGTAACGGCCTGCCCGCGCAGCACGTTTCTTCGTGATAGAGGGGTGCTAGGCGGCAGTGCTTGCCGATAGAATAGAATCACCGTCGTGGTGGGAGAACAGCCATAACCAGAAGCCCCAAATTCCGCTCGTGCTACAACGCCTGGGGTACCTACTTCTTTGGTCTTCGGGACACGAGTAGGTCTTCCGACCTGGCAATGAGCGAATCAATTGCCAACCTAAAAAGTGACATTTACTAGTTCTCTAGACGGTCTACCACTCTAACAACTGAAGATCTCCACACATGGTTGCCTATGTTTAACGTTTTTTCACAGTACAGAGATCATTGATGATGTGGTTTTTCTTAATTTGTTTTTCAAGTTCAAATTATTCAAATGCGGTTTCGCGGCGTTGTTTTTTTTCAGCGCGAATTAATTCAAACTGATCAATCGAATAAATAAACATCAGCATGCAACTCCTTAAATTTCAAAAGATATGACGGGACATTTTTAACTTCATTCTGTATATTGGGTTGCATAACCTCAGAAGTTATAGTGATTACACTCAATGAACGAAAATAGTCGAACATTTCAGGGAGGGGATAGTATTTTCTTCCCCGCTCAGTAGCTTGCTAACTTGACTTCTTTTTTACCGGCGCATGCTCACTTGGCCTACATTTAGTAGAACATTTTTCTGACTTAAATATATGAAATGCAAAATGCACATTTAGGTTCTAAAGTGAATCAGCGATAAGTTAAATTTTTTCGTCTTACTATTAGTTAAAATACCGTTGCAACTATGTATAATTGCTAAGGTGTCAGTAATCTTCAGTGTAATTTAAATATATACGTACACAGGCGGAACTAGTTAACAATACTTAAGTAAGTACTTCTTAACAATCGAAACAGTACCCTCCCACGCTTCAGACATGTTCGTGCGAATTTTAGAATAATCACTACATGACGTTTTCGGTGTGAAATCACTGACGAAGGAATGCAAAAACAATATAAGAGAAATCTCTTTAACGATAGTTATAATACTCTCAAAAAGGAAAGTCTTGTTTAGGATGAATTTATGAGATGAAAGCAAACATTTCTTTTCAGGGGTGAAATGATTGGTCACGTAGAAGGTTGCCACCTTTTGCGGTTGAAGAAATGAACATTAATTTCTATACATTGTTACCATTATTGTTATACAGTTTATTTATAGAATCGATAGTTTTGATTAGTGCTGGTTGTTTGTAAGCAGGGCTATGGTAGATTACTTAACACTTAAATATACTTTACAATTACAACCTCAACCCATCCAAGAGAAGTCATTTTTTGAAGTTGCATATCACAACTTGTTTTCTGATAAATTATTTAATAATTTTTTATACGTTTTGTAGTACCTAAGTCAATAGTAAATATTTTACCAAGACTAAAGTAAGGTATAAAATTCGATGGTGGAGACGTGTGGTGGCACAATATAATTGTGGAAAGTGAGGAGAGATAAATAAGCACGACCTCGAATAGTTTAATGGTCAGAACACCCGATTGGCAAGTGGAGAGAATTCTGAATACATTTCAGAATTGATCTTCACACAGTTATGAGAAAATATATTATGATTTATTTAAATAAATTACAATAAATAAATAAATAAACAAATAAATAAGTGTTTTTGTTAGATTCCCTTTTGCAAACAGGAGTCCTCGCAAATGTGCTTTTTGTATAAAATAACAGTGCTATCTTAATAGGAAGTCTTCCAGTCTCTTAATTCTACTTAGTTTACATTACAACTCGTCAAATTCGTCTACATTGCATATCTATATAAGATGATATTTATATTTAAAACAATTATGGAATATTCGCACAGAGTCCAAAATTTCGAATATCTCCACAACTTCCCCGCCAATCACCTAAGTCACTTGTTATTTTTGCCACACGAACACAGTCTTAATATAGTTTGTCACGTAATCACTCCTCTCTTTCACTGGCTTTCGCATCCTTCGTGCTATCCGACTCTTCGGGGAAATTATAAATGGGTTTAAATCCACCAATCAACTCCGGTTTGAAATTTTCTATATCGAATTCACTGGTGGTTGCTAGCGGTAAAGTTGTCACTTCCTCCCCTATCTCGGTGGTGGATTTATTTTTATCTCTCACCACCGACCACCCTTGAGACATCGAATCTAAGTTCATGCTCGCTTGAAAAGGGGCTTGAAATTCTTGTTGATAAATAGTCGACGAACTTTCAACATCGCTTCTATGGTTTGGAATTTCGTCATATTTGAATTTATTTTTTAACCCCAGATCGATCTGAGGGTGGGTGTGCATTACTGCACTCACTGTAAACTCGTTATCGGGGTTACCACGAATGGGATCTGCTTTATCGACAGTTCCTGGGCGAATTTCGGGAATTACGGGACTTCCGTAGTTCGGCATTGAGTATTTGTCGTATTTGTGGGGTTCGGTGGGTGTGTACGCAACAGCAATTGGTTTCTCAGTGTAAGTCTTCAAAGTGACTGAAATCTGATTCGAACTTGATGCCTTCAGCCCATTCACTATTCTAGATTCAATGTTTTCACCTATGGTGTTCCACTGATTACTCGAAACAAAGTTATCCGTCTCTTCCAAATTATTCCCGTTGTTGGAAGGAGTTTCCGGAATAGCTGGACTCAGTAGAGAAGGATCGGGTCTTTCCAGAGGGTATGGAAAGTCCGATTTTATTGGAAAAGTCGGTCGAGGATGCGGTTTTAGAATTGGAGCGTCATTACGGTCCTTGGGATTCAAAATCGGGTTCTGCTCGTAGTCAAACTTCTGGTTAATTTTTGATGGTGGTAGGGGTAACTCTGCTCTTGTACCAATCACAACGCTTTCCTTGTTAGCTGAATCAACCACGTCCATCTTAATAGGGGGTGTGTTCACGGGGTAGACTACATACAAGGGTTTGTCAGTTGGACCATTCATTTTTTCACTCTCTAAAGGAACTTCTTTCTTTTCTGATTTTTTGGCTTGGATCATTTGCAAGGTTTCCACGTCACCTTCGAGGTCAGCTATTCTTCTATTAGCTATGACTTTGGGTGGCATTTGAAAAAAACCGAACTGGTCTGGAAGAGGTTTCTTATCATTGATTATTCTGTCTTCAGCTATTGGTCTGATGTGATTTGGTGGTGGTGGTGGAGGTGGAGGTGGTGGGATTTTCCTCAAATTGTGAAGATTTTTAGGTGGCGGAGGCGGCTGCAGCTTCTCGAAGAAACCTACAGGTCTGTTGGAAGGTCTTTCCAGAAGTGGTTGCCGATTGAGATAAGGAGGTGGAGGCCCGTTGGGTTTCATATTAGGTCTAAACTGTGGCAAAATATTTGGAAGATTGTCTATCCTTTTGTACGCCATCTCTGGTGGTGGTCTTGGTGGTCTAACATATTCAGGTTTTCCGGAGTAGAAATGACCTGGTCTGGGATCCCATGGTGGTCGGGGTCTGTCAAGTCTAGTTGCTGCAGGTGGTACTACTTCTTTTTCCTTAGGAGGTGTGAGGTCACTTGGCAGCTGATGGTACATAGGTTTGGAACTTAATTGTAGAACTTCACGATTTAGTGGTGGTACCATACTGCCACCAGTGGTCTCTTTATCGTCCGGGAAAACAACTTTAGCTCCTGTACCTTTAGGGAAGTCAATTTTTTCTTCGTTTATTTCAAGCTTTTCGTCGACTACTTGACCAGGAATTTGTTTTAGACTGTCAACTGGTACGCCTATAGCTAATGAAGCTTCGGAGTTCCTTTGGGGTTGAATTGTAATAGAACTACCGGCTGGTGGGAAGTTTTGAACTGGTTTGTACACTTCGGGTGGTGTTTGAATAGGTGGTGGTGCTTGAACTGAATAACTCACACTATCTTTGCTATATTGGGCCTGTTGACCATACAGAGGTCTAAACGGGTTACTATCATAGGGGCTTTCCTTTAGTGAAGTACCGAGATATTGACCACCTTCTACATTCTGATGGTTGCCTACTACAAATGAAACCATGTCTTGGTCTGGCGCTATATGAATATTGCTGGTACTTGGAGGTTGTTGGGAAGGTTTCTCGTAACCAAACGGTTTAGGTAGTACTTTTTCGTTATTCAGTTGTTGGCGTAAGTTTTGTGTAGCGACAATTATCGACTGGTGGTTATTTACACCGGTTATGTGATTTTCACCAAGTGGTAAAGACGTTACTTTTAGGGCATTGTGTGGTTCTTGTGTGGGGGTTACAATTGGTTTCTCTGTTGGGCTTTCTTTGTCGTTATAATCATAATCGTCGTAACTGTCATGACTTGAGCTTGGATGGACAATAGTAGTACGTGTGGTACTTCTAGGAGTAGTAGTAGTAGTTGTAGTCGTGGTTGTACTACTAGTAGAACGTATAGTCGTGGTAGTTGGTACGATAATAGTGGCACTAGTTTTGTTCAAAGTCAATTTATTTTCGACAGCTATGTTGTCGTCGTGATCAAGATTATCTGCATATTCATCTTCATATTCGTAAGACGCCGATTCAAGTCCCATATTGGAACCAGTCAAAACGTTGGGTCCAGCGTGGGAATTAGGATAGTGTAAATGACTAGCGGTGGTAGAGGGAGGTTTTTCCGTCTTTTGTTCTACGTCGTACTTATTTTTATTGGACGGCAAGTTTTCAAAAAGTGTCGGTTTCGGTGACGGCGGTGCCGAAGGCTGCGGCTTCTGAGTAGTAGGATAATAGTCTTCATATTCCCCGAATAATTGTTCAAAAACACTCAACACTCTCCGCGTCGTTGTACTTGGTGCTTTGGTGGTCAGATAAATATCGTTAACATTCTTCGTCGTTAAAAATATATGACTAGGTTTTTCAGTCTCTTCGTAGTAATCTTCGAAATCTTCATGAAAACTGGGGTGGTTGATTCCACTGTTCATCAAATTCTGCGACGTTGACGTGAGATAGACCTGCGTCGTGGTTTTCGGAGTCGTAGTGGTTGTCGTCGTTGTTGTGGTAGTAGTTTCTGTTGTTTTCGGTCCGTTGAAATAAGTTTTCGGCGAACTGTAATAAGTAGGACTCCCGGTGGGTTTGAGCGTGGACGTCTTCACATTATAGTCTTTATGGTTGTGGTATTTGTTAACATTTCCTTGTATTTTTGTGTTGGCGTAAGAACTGGAGATCAGCGGATAGACATATTTGTCCGAGTTGTATTTAACAGGTAGGTTTAGAAAATCGTGAAAGTTCGGAGTTAGTTGGTTAATGTCACTGGGTCTGTGACTTCCTAAACTGCCGTCTTTTCGGTCGATGTTGGCTTTATCGTAGATGTTGGAGCTCGGTTCTTCGTCGACGTAGTCGTATAATTCGTCATCGAGTTTTAATGATGCCGTTTTGCTGTCGAAGTCAACTTTCCCGGTTAGTGGATCTTTCTCGAGATAGAAAGGTTTTCCTTTGTTGAATATGTTTTCCGGTAAATTGTAGCCGGGTAGTACCAATGGAGAAGGATTTGGAATCTCTTCGGAGTTGTCCGTTGAGTTTAAGACCAGTTTGTCCTCGTCTACATTCTGTTGTAAAAACAAAATAATGTATTTTTATGGAAAATTTTGATCGATAAAACGAGAATACTTACTGTATTATTTTTGACGATTTGCTGACTGCTGTCGCTGGTGATATTGGTTAAGGAACTGTTGTTATTGTCTAAGTGACCTCCCATAAGAGCAGCACCATCGACATAGTGTGACTGATTCAGCACGATTCCTGGTACCGATATGAGAATTTTTACAATTGTAAGAAGCACATATCGCAACTCCATGGTTACTGAAACTAAAAGAAATATTTAATAGACACCAGAAAAAATCTTGGATGGAACTTTTGTTGTTTTTTTAAGAAACTATTTTATTCAATTATTTTTTAAAGGTATTCATTTTCGAAGCTTAACAAAATTTTCATTATCAAATACGATTGAAACTTACATCACGCCACAATTTAAATTGATTATGGTTGGACGAAAGTTAAGAATGTTGAATGTTAAATCACAAGTAATTACAACTGGTTCGCCGTTGAAAGAATAACTGCAATTTGAATTTATTCGAAAATTTTGTTACGTAACTAAAACCTTATTTGTAATTTCGTGTTACGTACCGTGTTCAAGAAATAGCAGTTTTTCAAACAGATTTTAGTTGATATGACATACTCTTAATGTTTTATTTTTAATATTGTTTGTATTTTTTCTGATAACGTAATATAGGTTGTGATTTAGATTTATTTTTGTAAATGCAGATTGACAAATGTTCTGGATTCTTTTGTTAGGTCGGCAACATATTTAAAATTTTATGATTGTCGAATTGACATTTATGACACCCAGTTCGTAGTGTTGTCGTCTTAACCAGTTACCACGTTTGTGAGATGTACTCATGTCAAAATTGACAACTGTGAACAACCGACATATCAGCATGGCTGCCAATAATTCACAGTTGCAAACACAAAAATTTGCTTCAATCATTAATGGTCACCCGGTATAAAAAAACAATTAGAAATTTGACATTATAGTCAGAGTTACGGTTACTTGGAACAAAGATTTTCTATATTTGTTTATTAATAGTATTTAAACAGAATATTAAAGTCAACGTCTCACATCTTGAATTGGATGGGTATCACTTGACACTGCGAAAATTTAGCGCTAGTTGTTGTTTTCAGATTTCTTAAATCTCTAACATTACTGTTATTTACGTATCTTTATTATTATAATTATTAAATATTTGCCTTCGCCTATAATCTTAACAACAATTCCACTTTGTCAGCAGTGGAATAAATAATGTATTAAAAAATGGTCGAAGGTTATTTCTACAACACCTTCCTTCGCGCCTAAAATACACCAAAACAACTCAGCTTTTTTGAAAAATTATAAAATATGATTATACGAATTTTTTTTTAAGAGAACCCTTATAAGTTAAAATAAAGATATGTACGTATGTAACGTTAAAGTAAATGTAAAGAAGCGTGCTGTGCGTACGTTCCAAATGAGTTTTCCCTTGACAGTATTTTGTGATGACGTTATCAACATTTTTGCAAAGACACGTATATTACTTTGGGTAGGTGCTGTGTAATACTAATGATAACAGTATTGTATTGCCAAATTTTAATCAATAAAATAAATGGACTAATTTATTAATTTTTATGCGTCACCTTGTATAAGAAACTTAAAAACTTTTAATGCAGTTATAAATCACAAGTATGGACTCATTATATTTTGCGCATTTTGAATAGGATTTATTCGGCAAAATTTTGAGATGACGTCATCAATTTTTTGGCAGGGGATGAACGAAAAAATTTTGCTTAACGATTTATCATGATTAGGATAACCTAAAATATTTACAAGATTTCAGAGCAATCAGTTTCGCAGTTTCAAATTTATATTACAAAATATTGTTTCCAGTTTAGAATTGTTAAAAAAATTCGGGATATCTAGAGTGAAAATTCGACACGGATTCACACACCACCAGTACAGGAGTATCTTATTTTATAAAATTTAAAGAAACTTTTATTATACATTTTGGAGATGATGTCATCCCATTGGTGGTGGGGATGATTAGCCAAATTTTAGCTAGCGCTTAACCATCTACATGATATTCCTATTATACATACAAAATGTAAGAACAATCAGTCCAGTAGTTTCGGAGATTACTTGTTTAATACAAATGGATACGGACACCAGACAGACAGACAGACAGACAAACAGACAGGCAGACAATACAGATGGAAACGGAAGATCACTTTTTTCGTAGAGGTGTAAGTGGCAATTGGGCCGATGGACTCGATTACTATACTTCCTTTGGTTACACTCGGGAAGTAATAAATTTATAATCCCTTTACTATGCATTAATTTCAGCAAATCTTTGTTTAAAATTTTTATTAGTCGAAAAATTATGTTATTTGAGAGTAAAATAAATATGAGCTTCTTTAATTATAATTATTAGAGTACAAAATACAATTATGTTATTAGACTGAACATCCCTCATTTCTGAAGCACAATTAAATAAATCCAATTGTTTAGAAAAAAACAATATAGATAATACCATTCGCATATTTGGTCTGGTGCGGAGTGTCAGTTCGCACTTTTCTACAGATAATATGAAACCGAAATTCGATTGCATTATAAAGCGCAAGGCTATACCTATGTTTCTAGTGAGTTTTCCAAACGGAAACGGTTTAGATCAACATTTCCGCAAGGATACGTACCTATAGTCTAATATTGATAATAAAAAAGTCAGGCTTATGTATTATATGACTAAAAAGGAAGGTTTAAATAGTAATAATAGTAATAATATACAAAAACAAGGCGGATCCATAAAGCATAAAAGTGAAGAAGTATATTATTTTTTAAAATTGAAATGGCACATACTAAGCAAAATTTTAATGAGACAATTTTGATTAGCGTTTTACCATCTAGCAATATTCCTAACACAGAACATACATAAAAATTGACAACAATCGCTCGGGTACCTCCGGAAATTATCTGTTTAACAAAAATCCGCACAGGCAACCGACGACAGATGACAGACGACAGACAGAGAGATAGACTGAAACGGAAGCCTTATTTTTTCATACTCTAGGGGCCATGAAACGTCAACAAAACTTTTTACACCCAGGAAATAAAAAAGCGGACAATTTAAGGTTAATACAAAGTAGAGGACCAAATTGGTTTAAGAAAGTGTCAGCTTTAGTGAATCGAAATTTAAGATTTAGTAATAATACTGTTTATAATGACTTAATCAGGATTAGTGAAATAATAGGACGCAAAGATGTGAAAAATTAAAATAAATATTTATATAAAAATGTGATAAAGTTACAGAACGTTCCTCACCAGTGAATCAGTTCTTCATTCATAAGTTTTTGATAACATTTTGTGATGACGTTATGATATAATCAAAAAAATAAATTGCTTCATTCATAATTTTTTATTGAGATATTCCGTATAAGCAACTGAGAAAAATGGCAACATATTAGCTTACATCTCGAAGCATATTTTTCTAAAATACTTATTTAATATACTCTTTTGAAATTACGTCATCAATTTTCTAGTGGAGGTGAACAAACAAAATTTGGTAGATGTTCTGCAGTCTTTAACTCAGTGTTAGTTATCTTGCAAAAATTTACAAAAAAGTTCGTTGTGTAAATTCTAAGAGAAACTGTAAAGTTTCATTATATAAAATATAATTTAGCGATGTTTTTTTATGATAATCCCTATAAAGTAAAGCAAAATATTAATGCATTGATAAACCATAGGAATGTCAACTTACCATGCTTACGATAACCTTAAGCTTAACCTTTTCAAAATTTCAGAACATTTGGTGTTGCAGTTCCAGAGTTAAATTGGAAGACGTTGTTATATAATTTTGATTTTTTTCAAACATCTGAATATCAATATTCAACACGGATTCATAAATCACCAGTGCGAGAGAATGTTATTTTATTAAAGTTAAATAACATTTACTATTGTAACTTTTGGAGATGACGTCATTCCATTGGTGGTGGGGATGATTAGCCAAATTTTGGTTAGAGCTTTCCCATTTACATGATATGCCTAATACACATATAAAATTTGACAATAATCGGTCTGGTAGTTTCGAAGATTTTCCGTCTAATAAAAATTGACACAGACGGACAGACAGACAGACAGACGGAAACGGAGTACTTATTGTTTCGTGCTCTAGAGGTAATAACACATCTAGAAAATATGAAACTAACCATTCGTCGGATGGACCCTATTATATTTTACTTCCTTAGCTAACGCCCGGGAAATAAAAATGTGAATACACTAATCTCCCACAGAAGATAAATAATACAAGTGAAGAAACTTAAAAAGAGTGCAATAAGAAATAAAAACTGCCCTCTTTCAGCATTTTCGACAAATATCAATTAGACTAAATTCATTCCATATGCAGTTTCCACTTTGTATAAATACCATATGATCGAAAAAAAGTCCATGTAGTCTATGAAATTAATTTTTAAACTAGTGATGTCGGCATTATAATCATTTGATATTTTATTTGACAGTTATTTGACTGTAACTGTCAAAATCAACAAGGAACCTGTTGTTATTGCCAACACGTTTCATGGTTCACTAGATGACTTTTTTTTCGATCAAGTAATAGTGTAGTTATATGCCATAAAGAGTAAGAATAAACAAATTTCTTGGATAGAATCTGCTTATAGCAGAATAATTCTGTGTTGGCAACAATTTTTGAATTTTAAAAAATACTTGTTCCGTCCATTTTGTGTAATTTTCTTAAAGATATTTGGTAGTTTTAAAATTTTATAAACAAATTTTGTCCCTATTTATTTTTTAAACAAACATATTTAAGCAGAATATGTGTTGCAATTCACTACAATTTATTCTGCCAGTATATGGTTAAAATCATATTAATCAATTAATATCAAGTTTTAAACAGTCTGACGCAAGACTAGACACAAGTTATCATTACCATTATTATTATCTCTACCAAATAGGGTTAATCGACATTTAATTTGTACGAGTATGTCTTTCTAATATATTTTCTACTAATATGTCCCTCATTCATTGATTTTTATTTCGGGTTACACACGTACAAGTATGGTTGTTGCTGTTTATTTGTACTTAAAACATATATGTAGAGGCATTTTGGTTACTATATTTTTGGCACGCTAATCAAGAATGTTAAAATTGTAGGTGTTAATAACGGGAGGCGCTACTAAAAGTGTGCTTCCAAACATGTTTAGGAAGTTATGTTTGGTCAAGGTTACGTGGTTACCTTGCTCGAGTCTGTTGACCTACTTGTTTCATCATAGGGAAATAAACGGAATGTGGGTTCTTAATGAATAATCACACTCGGAAAGAAAATCGTCTTGATCTGCATCGAATCAAAGCCAGACAAATTTCACACTTCTAATTAATCGTTCCGCAATTAATTGAATAATACAGGAGCTGCTAGAATCCCGGTACTGTTACCACTTTAACGGATTATTAAAAATCCTATATAATTATTGTAACACTGCGAATGCTCTGTACAGTTATGTGTGATACAAATAAAAATTACAAAGAATCACCAGTTTCGTGCTCATTTACCTACACTTACGTTCACGACATTGTCAGTACAACGTAAAGTGAACCCAAAATAACTGTAATTGTAAAAGTAACCGCACTGGAAGCAGTTGCACTGTCTCCACTTTGTTTTTATTTTTGCAACTCATGGGAAGCCACTATTAATCCAAATTGCAGTCTACAATGCGATTTGGTGAAAGCAAAGTGAAGTTTTGGGAGCGATCATTGTTTCTTAAATTATTCATTGAGAACAAATGATCAATCTCTACAGATCTGCATAGCTTTAGCTATTGTTATCAAATGGTAAATGTAGCGTAGATTAACCTACTCCACTGACACTACTCTTTTGATCCTTTAGAAAATGGCAAAAGATGCAAATGAAGGATTTATTAATAAAACACCGTTAAACTTGTATTAGAATACGATGAAAGTGTAAAGCGACAATCTAGTCTTTGGTTAAAGAGCATCAGGTTTATGGAGAAAAGTTATTGGTACGACTTTAGACACAGTAACTAGTGCGTTATAAAACTTTTTTTACGTTTGTATTTTTCGAATCAACCGAAACGGTGAATTCGTGGTCAGTTTTGATAGTAGTTTTTACGACATTTTTTTTTTCGGTAATTCGGTCTACTACGTAAATTATAACCTAAATTAGCACTAGTATCAATTAAATGATATATGATAATTACATTTCGGCCCAAAAAACAAATACCACACACTCCTCGCCACAGTTAAAAGCATATTGATAATTTATTGAGTGTCCACAAAACGGTGTTACATATCAAAATAAAAAAAAATGAGTGCAAGAATGTACTTTTTTAATTCACCAAGAGATGCTTAACGGGACTGTTGAATAGTCTATGCAAATGTGTAGAGTTGTGAATAGTACCTGTGACAACTCCTCGCGACATATATCGTCGATTTGGTCACGAGAGTACCGCTACATTACCACGGTGTCTTCGTGAATATGTAGTTTACTGGTTCTTTGGGGCACGCTAAGTTAAGAACACCGAATATGTCATTAGCGAAATGGTACAAATTTTTGTTGGTCAAAAAAACAACGGCGATGTGTCAACACCGCTAAGTGGTCTCAGCGTCACATTGACTACTGACTTAATAACGAATTAATATTAAAGTGCATAGTAATTTTGACCATTGATGTCCGCTCTTGGCATGTTTTATAGATGCAGACTGCGAAAGCGCAGGTTTTCCTTTATATGTATATTTATTCTTACAAAATTTACATTTTGTTTCATTTACACGTACATAGATATTCCATTTAAAAAAAAAACACACGACTTTTACAGTAAGTGTTGTAAATTATACATGAACGTTAGGTGTATAAATCGAGGAAAAGTTTCACCAAATTGTAAATTTATATCATAGGTATAAATAATCATAGTACTACTTATGTAACGAGAATTCTTCCGTATATTGAATTTAATATTTTATTAAAACGTGAATTTTCATTGAATAAAAATAAAACTAGTTTATGACTTTAATATTAATTGTGTTCTTTGCAAAATTGTGTGGCTTAAATATCGTGTGAAGCAAATTTTTGAGTTGGCAATTCACAGTTATCAATGAGCGCCAAAAACCAATGAGGAGATTTCTACTGAATTGGCGCCCAAAATTTCAATTTTACATCAGGTATGCCATAATAAAATTTTAAATATGTTGCCAAGTTGACAAAAAAAGTCACAACATTAATGGTAACTCGGTATTTATATTTTTTATGACATTACAAAAACAATGAAAGGAAGTATTTCATGTCCAGTTGATTAATAACCTTATTATTAAATCATACGTTTAACGAAAGATTACATCACACTGATTATTATTTAAGTTAAAAAATGACATCATCTCAAAAAAATTGAAAACATCTTTATTGCTTATATCACTTTATTTTATTATTGTTTTTATTGTGTCAACAATTTATTGTAACAGTTTTCTCAGAAATAGCACATTTTTCCTGATGTAAGGTGGGATCAGCAAAAGACGTCTTCAGGTTGGCACTGGATGAGCAACCTGTTTTTCTCGTCGTCTGGTGCTCAATATAAGCATGAGAAAAACAAGCATCGCCAACTAGAGGACGAGACATACTGTATACAGGTACATATGTAATACATAGGTGTATATATATATTTTTTTTCGCTACATCATAAGCACTAACCTTATGTTTGGCGTGAAAAAAATCTTGTGTGGTTGTACATATATGCTGTAATGAAGGTAAAACAAAAACATAACCTGTTTAACTATTGTTTTTTCTTTAGTTTTTTTTGCTACTGTTTAATAATATGTTAAATATTGTTGACATTTACGTCAGTGACACCGATTTGTTAGTTTTTACAGTAGATAATGAAAAATATATTTAAAATTACAAGTAGGTACTGTAGATTAGTACGGACATAATAGACTTTTCAAACAACGAAAACTTTTAGGTTGAATAAATTTTATTATTAATGCATAATCTGGGTTCACTTTGCAATAACCTGTCAAATTTAGGATAACTTTGTATGCCTGTGCGTTATTCGTTAGGGATTTTTTATCTTGATGTTTAGATGACGAAAAATGTTGTGGCTACGTCACAGGAAAAGAAAAAGAAAAGTCACAATCACACTACTAAAAAAATACAAATATGTGAACCAAGTATAGCATAAATCACATTTCTCAATTGACATTTTTAGCTTAATATTTGTAATTTAATGAGTCACATTTTGATTATTAAATTTATTTTATCATAACACAAATTTTCAAATTATACTGTTAAAGTTACGAGAAGACGGATTAAATAATTTTGTAAAAAGAACACAATTTCGTTCCAAAATTTTTAATGTCCACTCGGATAACATGCTTGTTTACATAAAACTCTTTGTAAATATTTTGTTGGACAAGAGTAATATCTTTTTGTGTTTTTATATTTATTGTATACATTATCAGTATCTTTTCAAGTTTTTTCTTTCTAGAACTTAAAACATACAAATTGAAATTACTTGAAAAAAAAACGTAATTTAATATGTGAAGCTGACGTATCGTTATATTCTTTTTGTTAATCACACTTAAAATTCCTGTCAATAAAGTCGTTTTATATGTGAGAATCAGGTATTTTTGGTGACAATTTATTGCTGTTGTTGTTATAAACTTGTTTAAAATTATACATAATTATGTTTATTTTTCTGTTGTTTGAAATTTATAGACGTATATATAGTGCACTCAAAAATACGAAATGAATTAAATAAAACACACGTGAAAGAGATTTAACAAAATACAAGAAGAAGAGTTGTCATAAAACCATTTGATTCTGATGACATATCAATAAACAGTGTCTGAAGAATTCAAAAAAAATCCTTCCAGCAAACTTTTGAAAACATTAAGAAGAATTAATTTCATAATTCTGATTTATTTTAATGAACTGTATTTTGATAGAAAGCGATCTATAACGTCATTTTTTCTGTTGACAGATGTCATTTTTTATTTTAATCGAGTTTAGATTTGGATTAAAAAATATCTGATTTATGAAGTTAATTCTTCAATTCTGAAGTTTAATATTTAAAAAAATTTAGTCCAGACATTTTTTTCCATTTTTTCGAGTTGTTCAGAGCCTTCTTGACAACGTACCATCGAGCATAAACGTCATTTTTCCATCACTCTGTGTTTGTTTTTATAAAAATTAAAGTAATGGGCAAAGATTTTATTTAGTTAAGGTTACAAAAATGTAAACCATTTAAAACATGCCACAAAAAAAAATATCCGTCATCCTTGGATAAACGTATAACAGTTGCTGGCAATGTACTTTACTATTTTTGATAAGAGACAACAATTTACGTTAATTTAAAAGGCTATACAATTATTGGTTTCAACATTAACTACAATGTAATACGAATTTATACTCTAAAACCTCTAGAGTGACGATAAAATAAATACAGTTCAAAGTACCTAGCATTTAAAACAACAATACAGCGCAACAAAACTCTTAGAACAAAAATTAGAAGCTTCATTGTTCACTGATTAAATTTCTTCAATTTTTAGCAGAACTTCTTGCTCATATTTTACCTTTCTGATTAAAATATTTCATTGAAAAGGACTAGCTTCCACTATTATTTTTTTAAATTGAAACAAATTAAATAACTAATGTTGTGACGTAATAGAAACTTGATTTTAATTGCACGAGTCTGATTATGGGTTGTTAATAGTGTGGAACTTGTTGATTCAAAAATAGTTATACTTAGAAATTGCATTTTAAATCTAAGTCACATAAAAGTATTTGCGCATATGAAAATAATTTTACTTTTTAAATTGTCACAGGACTTATAATCAAACCAAAAAAGTTACATTGTCATAAAATATATGTGTAATGAAATTAATGAAGCATAAATTTTCAAATGGGGATTGGAACTGTTTTCCTTTCATTATATTAATATTAAATATTAAATAATGTTAATTATTCATTATTAAGTATAAAATATTAACATTAAATTACAAACAAACACCATATTTCATGATATGTATAAGAAACTTATTTGGTATGCGTGAATGTTCTTAACCGTCAGGAGTTTAGGATATCAATTTTTGCTTGAAATATCTTATTGATTTTGGAATTGTTTCTCTTATACTAAAAGTCTTTTACCAAACTGTGAATTTTAAAACTTCTACCTCAGTTTATTTATAAGTTTTTTACAAACTGTTCAAAAAGGGATTAAGAAAAACCAGTTGCGTGCAGTTTAAATAAGCAATAATAAAATAATACCACACATTTCAGTAAATCATTTTGTTACTTAAAATTAGTAGTGCTTAGGCCTTTTAGAGAAATATTTTATAAATCCAGCAAAGAACATTGACAAAAATTCAATTTTTTCAACTTACCTAATTGCTAGCCTCGACCTCAGATCACACAAAAGAAAGCGAAAATAAAGTCATAATTTTCACAAGCCCATAAATTGCTTAGTTCACTACACCACTAAATGGATTCATTTCAAAGCAAATAAACAAATACAAAAGTAGCTGACAAGTAAATTTGCAAAGAAACTTACATATCGTAAGACCTACTAATTTCACCGCAACAAACTCTCTAACTAACGGCAATAACGAAACAGACTTGTGACAAGGAAGTGTCAAGTAACGTTCACTAATCGATCAAGAACTTCACCGAGAACGAAAACTATCCGAATGAGCAAGCTTTTTACTGCAACGAGTTCTTTACTCTGCTAGCCGGTAAATGCAGTGACGTAGAAGAAGAAATGAAGAAAGTGGTACCGGAACACACACCCTGCTCTTCGTGATTCATTTTTATCCGGGTGGGCCAATTCCGAGGAATTCTTGGAAGTGCCTCGAAAAGGAATTCTTTCGTAAGTCGTGCTGTTCTAAATGAAAGATACCGATTCTATTTGTTTGCTACAATAAAGGAAAAGCAAGTGAATTTCGTAGATAATTCGTCAAGATGTTTGCCCCAGTTCTACGCCTCTGCATTGGTTCTACGGTACTTGCAGTGGGTATCAGGTACTGTTATTTAGCCGCGGGCTCACCTGCTATATAATTATTGACTCGAGTTATTACACATTTTATTAATTATTATATTTATTAGCACTTATTTACATCGTCAAAGTCTTAATAAAATGCTCTTCCTTGAGTACCGTTTTCTAGGTCAATTTTTGGTTTCATAACTCGCGGAGTCTTTAAGATTGCTATCTAAGCGTTTACCATCACGCGTTAAATTTTACGTCCTTATCCAGTAAAACGAGCTCAGTATACAACTTTCCCAAAATAAATGTGCAAAAGTGGAGACATGTTTTATTATATTTTATTGAAAATACTTAATTAATAGAGGCTGAGGAAATGATTTACACTCAACCTTCTTTAATTTTGCAAGAGTTTAACTGATTCATTGCTCATTGGTTAAGTGGGTCACTGTGTTTAAATACAGCAATTCAAAATTTACAGGAAACTGGAATGGGGACATCATTTCCAGTAATTTACATTCTTTTTCTTTGAACTTGAGCACTAAGTTTGGTGATTTGCGGTGATTTGTTACCTAATTGCATTGTGTGCTTATTCCCAGCTGCTACAGCTGTTGAAGAGATTGTTTTGTTCATGTTGAATACCCATTTTGTGAATATTTGGACTAGATACCGGAATTATTACAGCTGTCATTTATGATTGTAACAATAGCAAAAAAAAGCCATAATAAAATACGTCATTAAATTTATATAAGTTATTAATAACTGAGAAAATTATTGAAAGCCCCTCTTTCTTTGGAGGACCGAACAGACAATTTTGGTCAGCCTTTAACAATGTATAGAAGTATACATTTTCCAGACATACCTGCATTTTTGTATTCGACGAGCAGGAAAACATCAAGAAAACACAAAGCGACAAACATTAAAAAAATGTTTTAACAATAAAGTAACATAAAAATACGGAAGTCACAAATGTTTTTTTTAAATATGCAAACAAAACACTAAATGCTTGAACATTAGGAGGGTATCTATAACTTCACGGTACATTAGTGTGACATTTAGATACATGATATCTGTGTGAAATAACTATAAATATATCTACAACATGTGAAAAAGGTTTGCAATTTCAAAATTAAATTGTAAAATGTTTTTATACAACTTTGACTTTTTTCCAAAAGTCTGGATGTCTAGGGTAAAAAATCAAAATAGATTCATAAACCATAAGTGTAGAAGTACCTATGTTTTGTTATAAAATTTAAATTACACTTACTATGCAAAATTTTGAGTTAACGTCATCACATTATTGGCATAATAGACAAATTTTGGTTTTACCTGTCGCAATACTTTCTTAGTTTACGATGTAAAACTGAAACTTATTTTTATCATTAACACCAGTTCATTTTCGGTTATTTTATTTCTTTTATAAAACATCGATAATATATTTTCACAGATATCAGAAAACATCAGAAATAAGGCCACTTTGGTGACTTTACTCATCGCAGTCTTTTTAGTTTTAAATTTCCGCACTTCTATTAATATTAGAGTGCTGTTAAATTGCTTGTTGTGTTATCAGACACATTTTCAAATAAGCAAGTGACGAATTACAGATGATTTTCAAATATAAATCTGTATGGAGCAGTTAAAAGTATCATAAATTTATTTTGGGGGCATCATTCAATAAATCAATTTGAATTTTATGTTCTCGTTAAAATAACAATTTTCGTTCATAAATCAAATTAATTAATTGATATTATCCTTTCAAAATTTCGTCTTCAATTGCACTTGTGTACTACATACATAAAACAGTTTAAAGCGATATAATAGCGAAAAATATTGCAAACCTCGACACGATGCTGTTTAACCTGATACACTAAATTATTATTTCACCTAGAGAATATTTTTTGATAAAAATAATGTCATTGTTCACAAATTGAATACAACACTTAAAAAACAATGGTGGATGACGACCTTTTTCTGAAGTCGACATTGAAATCAAATTTTATTACACACTCTGATTTTGTTACTGTGCAACCTCAAAAGAATTTAATGTTCATAAAACTATTTTTTTTTTCAAATTTTTAATTTATAGGTACCAGTTTTGAAATTAATATTTAATGCGCATTTCGTCATTGAAGTTCTTTTTTATGGTCTTCTTTATTTTATTGCTTCTCCTTCTTTTGTACGGCATTTTCCTGAGCTTTGTCCATTTGAATAAAAGTTTAATTTTTCATCTACTAGTTTTTCTTTTTAATAAAGTTCAACTCGTTTACCTTTTTTAATTTTTTATTAGAATTATAAGCAATGGACAGTAGAAATATTGTCCATAATGTCATTAACGAATATTACAAAAAGTAGTGGTCCCAGTTTCTACCTTTGGGGTATGCCAAGATGAAGAAAAAAGTTTTAAACATGAAATTGCAATACTCAACCGAACGTTCTCTTTCAATAAAATAAGACTCTAACAGCAAAAGGAAGAAGAGGTTTTGAAAATCTAAATAACTCTATACAAAAAGAATAAATAAATAATGTGATCAAAAGCGGCACTGAAGTCAATGTAAATTACATCAACTTGGTTTTTGTGATCTATGGTGTCCAAAGCGTATTGACAAAAATTGGGGTAAGTAAATTAGAGGTGGAAGAACCTTTAATGTGAATGCGTGTTGAAATGGTGTAATGAGATGTTTAATTATTATTAATTATTAATTCTGACCTCACCTTTTTTTGAGTTAATTTTGGGACCCTGTTTTTTTTTGAAAAATTTAAAACAATCTTGAGGTTCTAGGTACATAATCCTGTTTAGAAAGAATTTGAAAGTGCTATGGAGCGTCTAGTTATAATAATGCAATTAAATTTCTTAGAGGGTACGTCATTTGCCAAAATCATTCTTATCTTACCAGGTACTACTAATTAATTTAATAATTCTTTTCAATAGAATAGATTCAAATATTTTGCAGAGTATACTTATTAGCTTGTAACTGTTAATACTTGTCGGGTTAGTATTTTTTTAAAACTGGTGTTATAATTGCTTTTTTTCAGATGTTTGCAAAATTGGACGCACAATCATTCAAGATAAAGTTAGGTATTGAAACGTGTCTTTGGATCTTCCCAGTTCTTCATAAACTTCGTTTTCAGATAGGTTTTCGTGTTTATTTCTCGACAGTAATGGAAAGACTAACTCTCTATTTATGTACATCGTATGTATAATGCATGGAGCTGAAGGGTTAACATGCAACGAGACACAAATGGGTCACTGACCATTGGCAAAATGCAAGCGTTGAATTAAACTGACGTGTTCAAGAAACTTGTGCCGTTATTAATATGACATGAGTAATTCGAAATTTAAATAAGATTTATTATGGGCTCTTTTGGAGATGACATCATCCTGTTGTTGGCAGGAATGATTAGCCAAATTTTGTGTACCATTTATACGATATTCCTAGTAGTTTCGGAGATTATGTGTGTAATAAAAATCGAAACAGATAAAACATGAAAGTATCCAGTCGCTCGAAGGATCCGATTACAATACTTCCCTAGCTTACGCTCGGAAGGAAGACGGAAAGCTAATTTGTGAACAATGTTTTTATTTGCTGCATAGCTGCTAACTAAGGTTGTCAAAATAACTGAATTTATTTTGATTGCTTTAAATTTCCTCATTAGAAAAAATAATCTAAGGCCATTATTACATTCGCCGCAAGCGAGTCGTTTTACAAACTTGTCCTCGTGTGATAGGTAATAATGGACTTAACAAAACATGTTTTTGAATATAATATTTTCTACAAGAGGGTTAAGAGCTATGTTAATTAAGGCATCGTTTTCAGCTGAAAACAATGTTTTAAATTTTGTGGTTTTAATATATTTGTCTTGCGAGTTGGTGGAACAATTTTTTAAATATCTTACTTGTCGGAGCTTATTTAATTGGGTGGCGAAAGGAACGCAGCTTAAAATTGTTTTTTTTATAATTTGATTATCTGAAAAAAAGGAAAGCTAATCTGTAAATAATTTTTTCATTTGTGGGAACTGGGTGTGACAACATTCGACAGTAAGTTGCATGACTGCCAACTATGGTTACCTAAATTTACTTTGATGATTTTTTAAAATGACGTTAAACTTCCTCAACAGAGATATAAATAATATAAAAAACTCGTTTTATAAGGTCACTGTCACATTCGTTCTTTGCAAAAACCCGCCGCAAACGGGTCCGTTTACAAACTCGAATTCGTGTAATAATTATGAACCTTACAACATAAGTATATTTTTTAATTTTTTTTCCATATCGTTGTATAACAGACTCTTAGAGCATTGTTTTGTGAGGTGGTATTACTGGTTTAATAATAGGGCTTGATCAAATTTGACATAACGGGTGTCTGGAAAATCGCGGATTAACTCTTCAGTACGTTTATGTACGGGGGTTTCGGGAGTCCCAAAAAAATAATACAAAATTTTTTTCTGATGTAGATTACGAAAAAAACGTAATTTTATAAACGTTAAATTGGCAACACTGCACGCACCGAATGCGTGAATACCTCCGGTTTACTTTCTGATTTCTGGTGACTGAAATCCACCTTTTATTTCTTTTGGGACTTAAGGCGCAATTCTGATTCAAACCTGTTAAAATTTAAAGGTTGTTAAAAAATAAACGGCCAAGCAGATTTAATAAATAAACCAAAAAAAAAACATTTAACCAGACATTTACATATTATAAACAAAAACAAAAGCAACAAAAGAAAAATCCATTAAAGCTTAACCAACTAAACACTAGAGAAGATGTTCAAAATTCCTGCCATGTGCATATAAGTAAGCTCGTAATGTTTTCCAATTTTGATCATTTTTTGTAAAAGTTAGTCATCAGTATTTGATAAGATAAAACTGAATTTGGCAATGATATACTCTCTAAGAAAAGAGAGGGTGGGTGGGCGGGGCTAGTAGCAGCCGAGATAAGACTGATTTTGGCAAATGAAATACCCTCTGAGAGAAGAGAGGGTGGGTGGGCGGGGCTAGAACCTGCTAAGATAAAACTGAATTTAGGTAATGACGTATCCTCTAAGAAACTTAATTAAATTATTATACTAAAAGACATTAGAGGCTCTAAAGCACTTTCAAATTCTTTCCAAACAGGAAAACCTCGAACGCTCGAACCTCAAAATTGTTTTAAATTGTCACAATTTTCCAAAAATAGAACAACAAACTCCCCTAAAATTGTTTAAAATAATTTTTAATTTACAAAAAAATGTCTCCCAAGTTAAAAAATGCGGCACTCAAGACTTTTTCAAATTCATAAAAAATTAAATACTACAAGCTCAAAAGATTTTTCAAGTTCATCCAGTAACAAAACACCAGATGGCCTAAAATTAACTGTCAACATTTTAAACTTAGGGTATTGAAAGCTTGGACAATTTTTGTTACGTCAAACATTTTTTATTCTTACTCGATTTTTGCTGATTAGTACCTTCGCTTTATATCAGGCAAACATTATTATCAAATGGAATTTTATCAAATTATTACAAAAACAACACAACCATATCTTTGTACATTCTAACTGAAATGGTAATTAACTAATTAAACATGGTCATGGATGAGAGAAGGAATTTTTTTACTATTTTTCCAGACTCACCTACTCATATACGTGTTTAATTTATATAATTGTCAACGCAGAGCTAATCTTACGATTTTTTTAAAAATCTGGATATAGATATTGGTAAATCAATAATTTTTCGTTTTGAAATTTTTCAATTTTGCAATCTTGCGATATTATAATTTTTCATTTTTTACGTCTACAGTTTCTCAAGTTTTAATTTTTCGATTTTTCAATTTTTTGTTTCCTCAATTTTCAAGTTCTTTATTTTTATTTTAATTTTTCGTTTCATTTCCTTCATTTTTTCAATGTTTCTTCCGATTTTACAATTTTTCATTCGTTACATTCTGCAAATTTTTCATTTTTTAATTTTTTTTTTGTTGGAAAAAAAAATTCGTATATTAAGAAAAAAAGGACAAAATATAAGCCCCGCCCACCCACCCCTTCTCAATTGTGATGAATGAATGAAAAATACATCACAATCGAGATCGGGGCGGGTGGGTGGGGTTTATATATACTTTGTTTTTTTAATATTTAGAGTTTTCTTTCAACAGCACGATAGTTAACATGTTTTCAGTTTCTTGTTGGAAAAGAAAAGAATTCGTATACTAAGAAAAAAATGAACAAAATATAAGCCCCGCCCACCCACCCATTCTCAATTGTGATGAATTTTTTATTCATTGTGAGTCGAAAGGTGGAGTTTAGTTGCTAAATCCTCATTTCTCTGCAAGAAATTACTATATGAAATATATTTTTAAAGGGTAAAATTTTCTAGGGAAATTTTGGTGTTACAATTATAAAACGCCGCCCCTCGATCTAACGACGAATGAAAAATTCATCACAATCGAGATCGGGGCGGGTGGGTGGGGTTTATACTTTTTTTTTAATATGTAGAGTTTTCTTTCAACAGCAGGATAGTTAACATGTTTTCAGTTTCTTGTTGGGAAAAAAAGACTTCGTATACTAAGAAAAAAAATGGTGTCCGGTCCTAGCATAGCAACAGAAACGTGCGTGTGAGAGGAGCTCCGCTTGGAAAAGCAGAATTGCACGTTTGTTGACAACAAGAATATTGTCGGTTTGGTGTATGAACAATAGTTGAGCCGAGGTGTGATAATAGTGTGGCACACCCGGGCAGTTGCAGAGTTTGAAGCAAAAACGAGGTAAGAAGTGCACGAAAAGAAACAAGAGACGTTGTGTTGTCGCCGGAGAAGGTCATCCTCTCCGACAAGTCGATTGGGAGGACGACCTTATCGCCGGCACTGAAGATAAGATACACTGTTACGACAGGGACGGCTTAAGGAAATTCAGATAGGCACAAGTAAATGTCCATATACAGTAAATTATTATCAAATGACAGAGGAAGGAAAGTACAGGAAAGAAAGTAGAAGCCGTAAAAGGAGCCAACCAGACCACGATACGTCACTGGAAGATAAAGCTTTCCAAAAAAGTAAGGTAACAAGCAGGTCACCAACAAAAATCACCCCACTCAAAAAGCAAGAAATGGAAGACATAAAAAAGTTGTTAGCGGAAATGAAGAGAGACCTAAAAAAGGAGATGGAAGAAAATAAGAAAGAAATAAGGGATGGTATTTATGATTTAAAGAAAGACTTAACAGATCTAAGAACAGAAACCCGAGAAAACAAGGAAGAAATACAAAACCTGAGACAAGAAATAGAGAAGAAGGAAGAAAGTTGGATAAAGGAGAAAAACGAATTAAGGGACAAACTAGCTGAAATGGAAGAAAGACTGGAAACCTTAGAAAGAGACAAAAGAAGGAATAATCTAGTAATAACTGGAATAAAAATAAATACAGATAATGAAGAAATATTAAAAGAAGCAATACAAAATATGATTGAAAAGGAAATCGGACTACAAATAGAGGTGACAAAGGCATATAAAGTAGGCGAAAAGATATGCATTATTGAAACAAAAAACTGGAATGACAAAATGGAAATTCTAAAAAAGAAAAGTGTGTTAAAGAACAGACCCAAAGGACAGGAAATATATATTAACCCAGATTACACTGTGAAAGAAAGGATAATTCAAAAGAAAATACGAGAGTTTGCAAAGAAGGAGAGAGAACACGGAATCTCTGTGAAAGTTAAATTTCAAAAAGTTGAAGTAGAAGGGAAAGTATGGAAGTGGAGCAAAAAAGACGATAAACTTATAGAAGATAAGATAAGAGAAGACTCAAAAAACTAGCAGAAATTGAAAAGGAAGGAACGATGATGACATTTGCTACGGAAAAGGAATATGAACAAGAAAAAGAAAAGGGAAGAAAAAAGAAAATCGAACAAAGAAAGAAATCAGGAGAAACTGAAAATACAAAAGAAACCTTGGACGAAGAAAAGGATAGAATAAGTATTATTTTTTGGAACATATGTGGGTTGAAGAATAAAGATAAAGACTTTTGGGATTATATAAGGAAATTCGAGGTGGTGGGCTTGGTTGAGACTTGGGTAGAAGAAAAAAAACTGGGAAAATACTAGAAATAAATTGCCAAAAGAATATAGATGGAAATCCGAACATGCGAAAAGAAGCAAGAAGAGGGGAAGAGCAAAGGGTGGAATAATAACAGGCATTAAGGAAGATGTAGAAGAAATAGAGGAAGAGAGAATTAAATCAGTTGAAGGAATACAAGAGAGAAGAATTAAAATAGGGGACAATAGTTGGAGGATAATGACAGTATACAGTCAAAACGTAAAAAAGACCAGTAGAGATTTAGATGAAATAAATTATGAAATAGATGAAAAATATTGCTTGGTGGTAGGCGGGGATTTCAATGCTAGAATTGGAAACAAGGGAGCTGAATGGGAGTGGGACAAGGAAAAGGATGAGGGAAAAAGGAAATCAAAAGACCGAACAGAGAACAAAGAAGGAAAGAAACTGTTGGAGTTGGTAGAGGAAAAGGGATGGAAAATACTGAATGGGAATACAGAAGGTGACAAAGAGGGTGAATACACATATATAGGGGGGCAAGGGAGATCAGTTATAGATTATGTTATCTGTAATGAAATAGCGGACCATGGCATCAGAGATATGGAGGTTGGAATAAGGAGCGACTCAGATAACCTACCAACAATTACACAGGTGGAAAAGACTAAGAAGGAAGAGTTAGAGAACAGAAGAGAAAAAGAGGTATACGAATGGAATGAGAAGTCGATTGAAGAATATAGAAGAAAACTGAGAGAGTACAATACAGGAGGAGGAACAGTGGAAGAGATGGCCAGAAAACTAAAAGTAGAGATGGGGAAGGCATCTCGTAAGAAGGTTATCAAAATGGGAGGAATAGAAAAGAGGGGAATTTCATGGTGGGACGAAGAATGCTGGCAGAAGAAAATAGAAGTAAGAAGGAAATTGAGACGATGGCTAAAGAACAGAGGTAATGAAAAGGAATATAGAAAAGAAATTAAGGACTATAAGAAATTAATAAAAGAGAAGAAAGCAAAGAAACAGGATGAAGAAGACCAGAAATTAAAGGATATAAGAACGGAAGCGGAAGCATGGAAATATATAAACCAAGAAAGGAAGATAAAAACGGGACCAAGTAAGAACATCAAGATAGAAGAATGGCGGGAATATTTTATAAGAATTTTAGAAGGCGCAGAAACTAACGAAGAACAGAAGACAGAAGTAAATAGACAGGAAACAGGCACAATAGAAGAAAGGGAAGAAATAGGGAAGGAAGAGGTGATAAGAGTAATAGGGAAAATGAAGAAAGGAAAAGCTGCAGGAATAGACGGCATTCAGAACGAACACTGGATTTACGCAACAGAGAATATAGTTGAGGGACTCACGAAAATGTTAGATAAGATCTGGAAAGGAGAAGGGTTACCAGAAGAATGGAGAGTGGGGTTAATCAGTCCCCTGCACAAGAAAGGAAACAGAGAAAAAGTAGAAAACTATAGAGGAATTACGTTGTTGAATACAACTTACAAGATCTACAGTTCCATTTTACAACATAAGTTGGAAAGGGATATAGAGGAAAAACAACTGCTACCAGAGGTGCAAATGGGATTTAGAAAGGGAAGAGGAACAGTCGAATGCATAGCGACCCTGGATCACATAGTAAGGAGGGAATTAAACGAAAAAGGAGGAAAGGTATACGCGCTCTTTGTAGATTTGAAAGCGGCTTTTGATATGGTTAATAGGGAAAGACTATGGCAGATAATGAAAGACATGGGCATCAGTAAAACACTAATAGAGAGAATTAGAGAAATCTACAGAGAGACAGAAAATAGAATCAGAGTTAATGGAGAAACGTCGATGAATTTCTGGACGAAGAAAGGAGTTAGGCAAGGATGTCCATTAAGTCCAACGCTCTTTTCCTTGTATATAGCAAAATTAGAAGAAAATCTTAGGAAGGCACAGATGGGAGGGGTCACTTTAGGGAAAACAAAAATCTGGTCACTACAGTATGCAGACGATATCGTCCTACTGGCAAAAACGGGTAAAGAAATAAGAGAGATGATGAAAACCCTACAAACATTTGTAAGAAGGAGAGAACTGCAAATGAATGTAGAAAAAACGAAAATGATGGTTTTCAGAAAGGCGGTAGGGAGAAGTAAGAAAGAGGTTTGGCAATGGGAAGAAAAGACGATAGAAGAAGTAGCGACGTTTAAATATTTAGGGTATACATTTCAAAGAAATGGAAGAAGAACCCAACATTTGGAAAATACAGTAAAGAAGGCAAATAGATTGTTGAAGGCGGTATGGGGACTGGCAGAGAGAAGGTTGAAGAACGATTTCGTTAGAAGAATATGGCTCTTCGACAGCTTAATAAAAAGTGTTATTATGTACGGTGCTGAAATCTGGGGATGGAAGGAAAGGGAGAGTCTAGAACGAGTACAGGCAAAGTATTTGAAATGGACGTTAGGGTTGGAAAAAGAGACACCAGAGTACATTGTATTAGAGGAAACGAAGAGAGAAAAACTAAGAATAGAAGCAGCACGAAGGGCAATGAAATTTGAAGAGAAGATCAGGCAGAACGTTGAATGCAAAATAATGAAAGAAATGTGGGAAGAGATAAGGGTAAATTATAAGAAGACAGCGGAAGAAAGAAGAGAATTTTACGAAGTAAGAGGTCTAACGGCAGAAGAAGTAGAGAGAAAAAGGATAGAGGGAGCAGAGCCCAGGAAGGAAATTTTAAATCTAGATGAAGAGTTACAAAGAAAAGAGCAAAGGAAAAAAATAGCAGAGTCCAGATATAATCCAAAATATGGAGAAATAATAGGAGGTCTAAAATTACCGGAGTATCTAATAAGAGGGAGAAAGAATGAAGACAGAAAGACAATAGCCAGATTTAGGGTGGGAAATGAAGAAGGAGAAAACTGTTACTGGAAAGAGGAAGAGGATAGAAGATGCGGATTATGTAGGGAATTTCCGGAGACGATTGAACACTGGCTAAAGGATTGTGAAGAGTTACGGGAAGTCGAGAAAGATAGGAATGAGCTATTGAACGAAACAGGTGATGGTCTGGAATGGATGAAAATGATATTAGAAAAGAAACGAAAATAAGGAAGCATTTCGAGAAAGAATATTAGTTTAAGTTAAAATATGTTTAATTGATATATATTTGTACATATATAGATATATTAAGGGAAAAATGTAAACCGGACTTCTTTCAAGTTCCGAATGGGAAAGAAATAAACAGTTACATACATACTAAGAAAAAAATGAACAAAATATATATACCGCCCACCCACCCCTTCTCAATTGTGATTAATTTTTTATTCATTGTGAGTTGAAGGGTGGAGTTTAGTTGCTAAATCCTAATTTCTCTACAAGAAATTACCACATGAAATACGTTTTTAGAGGGTAAAATTTTCTAGGGAAATTTCGGTGTTACAATTATTAAACTCCGCCCCTCGATCTAACAACGAATGAAAAATTCATCACAATCCAGATCAGGGCGGGCGGGTGGGCTTTATATATTTTTTGTTTATATTTAGAGTTTGCTTTCAACAGCAGGATAGTTAACATGTTTCATTTTCTTGTTGGGGAAAAAAATATAAAAGAAATGAAAAACTGAAAAATGTAAAAATTGAAATTTTCGAAATCTGGAATATCGGAAAACTGGAAAATTTTAAAATGAAGAGATATCGCAGAATTGTAGAAAGAAAGATTGCAAATGGAAAAATTGACGAAACGAAAAATTAAAAAAACAAAAAATTATAAAATTGAAACATTGAAAAATTGTAAAATTTTTTACGTCCACAGTTTCTCAAGTTTTAATTTTTCGATTTTTCAATTTTTTGTTTCCTCAATTTTCAAGTTCTTTATTTTTATTTCTCATTTTCTTAATTTTATTCACAATTTTTCGTTTCATTTCCTTCATTTTTTCACTGTTTTTTCTGATTTTACAATTTTTCGTTCGTTTATTTCATTCTGCAAATTTTTAATTTTTTAATTTTTTTTTTGTTGGGAAAAAAGTCTTCGTATATTAACAAAAAAAGGGACAAAATATAAGCCCCGCCCACCCACCCCTTCTCAATTGTGATGAATTTTTTATTCATTGTGAGTTGAAAGGTGGAGTTTAGTTGCTAAACCCGCATTTCTCTACAAGAAAGTACGTTATGAAATATGTTTTTAAAGGGTAGAATTTTCTAGGGAAATTTTCATGTTACAATTAATAAACTCCGCCCCTCGATCTAACGACGAATGAAAGATTTATCACAATCGAGATCGGGGCAGGTGGGTGGGGTTTATACTTTGTTTTTTTTTTTTTATTTAGAGTTTTCTTTCAACAGCACAATAGTTAACATGTTTTCAGTTTCTTGTTGGGAAAAAAGACTTTGTATACTAAAAAAAAAACGTAAAAATATAAATTGTTAAAAGCGTAGCGGAGAGTTAATCCGCCATTTTCCAGACACCCGGTATAATTGACCCTAGTTGCTGTGGAACGAATTTCATGTTATTCGACGCGTTTTGTCGGTTAAAAATCTTATTTGACTTGAAGGTACTAAGGAATTCCCGGCGAATTTGTAAATCCATATATTAACTTAGTCAAGGTAAGCTGAGCTCAGATAAAATTAGTTTCTATCTAAGAACAACCTTGCTTATGAACAATCTTTTTATTTGTCGCAGCTTGGTGTGCCTAAGATTGGCAAAATAACCACCGCCTGATCAAAAATGACTGAGTCTGTTGGCAGTACTTTTTAAACAAAAAAGTGAACTTTTCTTGCGTTTAGGTTGGCATAACGGAAGTACATAATTGTGTGATAGATATGTCAATCGTGACATGCGATAAATTTAGGTTATGTTTTGGATACAATGATACCAATTTCAGTTAAAAATTCAGAATCACCAACAGACTCAGTCATTTCTGATCATGCGGTAAATTTATGTTTTTTTTAAATAAAGACGTTTAATTTCCTCAATAAAAATGGTATAAAAACTAGTTTTATAAGGTCATTGTCATCCTTGTTCTTCTTTGTAAAAGTCGTATAATAATAATAATTGACCTTGTAAAATATATATTTGTAATATACTATTGTCAAACCAAGAAGATAAAATAAGTTAGTGGGATTGCTTTATCTTAATTTACTAATGATAACTGTATGCTTTCTTCGTATATTGTAGTGTGATTTATTATGTTATATGTAACCATAAATTTACTGCCTTTTTTTATTTTTTAAAAACATTAATTGCAATTGAACAATTTCATCGAATAGTGGGCCCATAATGTTGATGGAATTTTCTTGTTTAATTGTCCAAAATATGTCCCCAATACCTTTTCTGCATCAAAACTTGTAGATATGTTTTGACTCCTCAGGAATTAAATTTGAAAATACAATAAATATTAAGTGTGTGGTGTCCCAGTTTGAATTAGTTAGTTAGTGTAAACACGTGGTGAGCCTTAAGGGTACCTATTAATTTGTAGTATCGTAAAATTACCATTGCTTAAACAAAAATTAATCCTACTGACACCACAGTTTCTACCACAAGCGTAATTGTTTATTAATGTTTTTTTATTCTGAAATGTGAAGTTTCGCTCACGTGGTGTCAACTTTTATTTATTGTTTGTAAATTCACACTTCATGATAAGATTTTTAACTGTTCCTGGTTCTAACACAATTTAACAGTCATGAAATTGTTCAGATAAACCATTTGTTATGAGATTCACTTAGTCGGCTTCATTCATTTGTTTATTAAGTTTTAATTTCTCACTCGAGATTGCTAATAGTGCATTTATGGCATTTAAACTAATCTAAACACTAGTCCATTCTGCGGGAAAGGACTTTGAAAAGTGCGGTAAAATTCATATCCTCGTGGACTCGAAAAACGGGAGGGGTTTAATATTTTCTTACAGGTTTAATAGTATGTTTCAGGCATAATTATTTTCTTGAAGGTTTAGTATTATTTTATTGCGGCTTGAATTGAACCTTTATTCTCGACCGCGCCGCTCTCAAGCGTAGCGCTTCCGTGACCAGTTGATTTTGATTTTGATCTAATTAAATATATGTTTTTTTTTTGTATGTGATGTGGGGTTGCGGTCCACGCGTTAATCTATTTGATATAATTAATAATTTGAAAAAACACATGATTTATAACATCCTGTTTTTGTTGTTTAGAATTATGAATAAAGTGTGCCATATTTTAACCTCACTGTAAATTCATTGTTGGTTGACAAAGTGTGGCATAATTCAACTTTCATGTAACTTATTATCTATTCTTTAAAGATATTCTGTAGCAAATTTTTAAAAAGCTCATCAGTTACAATATACACAATTAAATTTGATGTTTTGAGAAACACCAGAATTCAATTAGACTTATTTTGTGTTTTCCTACGTCAGGAATTGTAATGACCATGCAGTAAAAATAGTAGTTAATATTTTTATCATGTTATGATTATAAATATGCAGAACTTCAAAACTCCATTAAATCTATTTATAATATTTATGAATGGTCTATTCAAATTACACTGCGGGTTTTCAATGTTGCTGGCTTTGTTGAAGCAAAACAAAGATTCCAATGTAGTGCACACAAAACAAACGCAGAACGTTAACTTTATAAACGATGCCGCTATGTGTGTAAATATGCAAACATGAATACACATGTGACAAATACAGGTCTCTATAACAACAGGTGTCCTCTTGCGTGCTATGAATTAAAAAACTTGTCGGTAATAAGGCTAAACGCTAAAATTTGTTTACATTTTAGTGTGTCGGAATTGATCAAAAACAACAAATAATAAATTGGTAGTCGTAAAAATTAATTTACTTAATTCAGCGCATAAATCATTTTAATTATTAAATAATCTCTTAAATTAAATTCTTCGTTCTTACTGTTAGTCCGGAGTGTTTATTTTTATTCAAATTAACTCATTAAGCAAAGACAAGTCGTCAAATAATTACGAGCTTCTTGTATTTAAATAAGTATACAAACAAAATAAATTACGTAACATTTCCTTGTTGTTAAAAGCTGTTTTTAATTCTTAGCGAAATTCTGATCCTAAAATAAATTTTATTTAAACCGTATTGTAGTCGGTATTCCGAAAAATCACGAGGCAGGTCCAATAAAATAAATTTAAGCACATTATAAAGGTATTTTTATTTGTTTATAACATTTGCCTAATGGTAGTTAGCGCCAAGAAAAATCTTAAATATTTACACAACGTCTTAAAGTGCATCGAGATCCATATAATAAACTCTTCGATTCAGGACTAATGAGTTTAGAATAGGAAATCACCGAGGTAGTCCAATAATAATTTAGCATTGGTCTAAATTTAAATTGTCTCTGACTGTCCAAGCTACAGCATGCATGCTCAATATTGCTCCTTCAGTTGTGTGCCGGAACCTGCGAGCTTTACGAGTCCTTAAGCTGCAGCCCATTGACAACAATGCTGACTTTTAGTTAACATCAGTGACTCGAACGTGAACTGTGACTGATTTTATGAACTGAACTGAATATGTGTTGAAAAAAATCGGGAAAAAATTCAGGTAAAAAAAATATTCCGAACTAAACAATTAACATTGAACTGAAGTACGGTAATGATGTTGCAAAATACTACGCCACCTACGAATTTACGACAATTGTTAAAGCGTGGGCATTATATCAGCAATAAAAGATTAGAGTTTAAATCGCAAAATGGGAGTGCTTACCTGAGAAACCTCGGTTTTCCATAAGAAAAAAATGCGGAGGAAAACAAAGAACAAAAGTGCGGTTTTACGGCGAAACGGGTTCATTATATGTTGTTTTAACATGAAATACCTTAATCAAAAATAATTTAAAATCCTTGTTTTTGTTTCAGATTTGGACAGTTTTGCCATGGTGGTATTTGGAACAGTGATGTTTGTCTTTCAGTTAAAAATTTTCTACGTTGTATCTGGGTTTATAAGTTATCCATCAAGAATATGATAGTGTTCTAAGGCATCATTTCCACTGTAAGTATAAGTCTCTTACATTAACACTTGCGAAGGTTATTTTATACTTAATTGAGAAATAATAGTTGCGTTAAATGTTGTAACATAATCTTTTACTTTCGTCGCAATAAAATAATGGTATAGTGTTTTAATGGTTTAAAATTAATTATTATGCTCGCACGTGGAATAAATGCGTGTCCAAAAAACGCGACGAGTTCCATTGAAAAACAACAAGTCTTTGTTTTAGTAGTTCCTAAGTATGCTCCTTTTCCTTGGCTGTTATGGGCTAAATAAATCAATTTAAATTCCTCCTGATCTCCAACCAAACCGATCCTACCATAACAGTAAAATTTATTGTGTCGTAATAATTAGGCACTTCGATTTAAAGTCGTCGCAGCGATCGTTCTTTCATTTCTGAAAAAAATGCACTTGAAATTTACCCGAAAAAATCGCTTCCTGGTACGTTTCCAATAAACTAATCACCACGTTGACCTACTTTGATTCATCAAAAGAGAACCTGAAAAAGTAAATAATCTCCGAAATGATTTGTTTTCGACGGTTGTAAACAATGAGAGTGGAGCAGCTTTAATTTTAGTAACTGCACTTCGGTGTATTACCGCGGCTAAACACCTTTCTTGGCTGATTTTCAACCCGATTTGTAACGTCATTTTAAAATTTTGGCAAATAAGTTTAGTGCTGTTGTGTGCTCGCCTTAAGCGAGTACACAAATGAGCAACTCAGAAGAAAGTGATAATGTGATGTGTGCGTTTCTGTTACTGGATTTTTTTCATTAATTGCAGTTTTGATAATGGATGAAGTCAACGACGATCCTTCAGTCCAGTTTCTGGAGTCTACAAGATTCTGGATTCAAAGGGTGCTTGTGCCTCTCATGGTCTGCATCGGGGTTGGTGGAAACGCCGTCACTGTTATAGTGCTGACGAGGTTAGTGTTTTTTTTTATTAACGTTTTCATGTGATAGCTCACAACAAAGTGAAATTTGATAATGACGCCTAAATTTTGCTTTAGTTTTGGAAGTTTAACTATTTTATATGTCTGAAATACACATCAAATGCGAAACATAACAATGAACGGCAATTAGAAACTTAATTTCACTGTGTAGTTCTTAAATTTGATCTTTAAGTGCGCATAAAAATAGCAATAAATTCGAAGCTATTTCTCGAACAAAATGATGATTGTAGGTTATGTGTAAATCCATTTTTCTACGCAGTTTTTGGTCATTTGGTTTTTTGGCGCGCAAAATTTTGTTACTGAAAGTTTCCATAGCGGATTTGCATACATTTTTCCATTTTTTTGAGTTGTCGATTATATTCTCAATGTATTAACAACGTTTATCCTTGAATTACGATGTCCGGGTCTAATCTACTGTACTAAAAATTCCAGAACGCATTTTCTGTATACACACAGGAGAAAGTTGCTTTCATTTAGGCTTCCGACACATAGTGACAATCTCGACTTTGTTGATTACTATTTTAAAAATCATCATACTCGAAAATATTTGATTTCACTTTTTCTAGAGTTTATGTTAAACAGGCAAAATTGGTGAAACAGTCTATATTTTAGAGAGAATTTAAAATGTTTGGTCTGACGTCAAAGCTATGACGTTATTGATAATATTTTTTAACTTCGAGTCATGATTTTTAGTGCGTGTTTAAAAGGAAAATAAAAACCCATGGTACCATATAAAATTTTAAATGTTAAGTGCTGGAAAAATAGGCAATATTATGAGCAAAACATGCAAACAATAATTAAATTTGAAATTTAGCCAAAATTTTGATCGTGTCAAATGCTTCTTCACTGTTTTTCACCTGTTGTTATATTGTAAGACAAAAAAAATGACCATTAAACATATCCCGATTTCTGTGATTATTTAAAATATGAACACATTGTTTTGGTTAAATTTAATTTCTCACAGTTTGTCACAATATTTACATTTTTTGTTGCATTTTTAATCTTCAAGATGTAGCACCACTTTTTTTCTCTTTTGAAGTATGTGTTATTTAAACATGTAATTAATGTGGTTACCATTTAAAAATATTGATGGCATCACCATTTTAGCAGGAAAACTCAAAATTTGGTCCTAAACTTCAAACAGTATAAAAAAGTAAATTAACCTGTTTTGAATATTTGCTTTCTTAATTTTTTTGCCCATCTTATGAACACACTCAGTCAACTGCGTCGTCGTACTTATATTTAAACCAGTCTAGATTCCACAAAGTCAAAAGTTGTAGTGACTACAAATACTTACATAAAAATAAATTAACTATCAAATTAAATACTGTTTTTTCAACCTTGAACAAGTTATCATTTGTTTTGTTGCAGCATTTGCAACATAATGTATTAATTGATCACTTATTTATGTAAATTATTGAACAATTAGGGTTTTATTTACAAATGTTTTCGTTTATTTGGGATCTGTAGAGTTTGAAATGTTGAAAACGTCTGAAATATACGATATACTTATATTTATTTTAAAGAAACTAACATCGGTACTACGAAAAAAAAATGTCATCGTCAAAATGTTCAATGTAATTTTATTTTTCAAAAAAAGGAAACAAATATAACAAATGAACACAATATTTTAATGGGTTTTCGGCCAACTTCAACAATTGTTCATGTCGAAGAATGATCACCCGAATCCTTCAAATTTTCCATAAATCCATAACTAAACGCTATAGAGCCACAATAATAAAAAATATTTAAAAGTTGAGACTTCTTCGTAATAATGGTTCGTTAATTCTGTGAAATAAAGCACTTTTCGTAGAATTACTAACTTTAGAACTTGGCAGTCTTAACACATTTATTTATTGTCCTAAAATTATATTTCATTTAAAGTGTGATTTGATGAGCAAATTCTTGCAACTGCAAACGCACTGAATGAAAATAACAAAGTATTTAAAAATATTAACAATGATCACAGACGAAATAGACGAATTCTGATACACTTTTTAAAGAAAAATTTATTTTTTTACAAATCTACCGAAAACACAAGATCTGACTGCACACTATTGTGTACTCAAAATAACGAAAAAGTTAAAATAAAATTTATACATTCGCATGAGTCACGTTTGTGACACTTTTATACTAAAGAAATGTTGAAATACTTTCATCGTTTGCGAATTGTCACCCAAAAAATTAATTTGCAACAACGGTGACCTTGTTCATTTCCAAAAATTAAAATAATGTCAATGTTAATTATTTTCGTATGTCTAAATAAATTCAAAACTTGCTGATGTAATGGTGTTTTTATGAACTTTAGAAATATTGCAGTCTTTTCTCCTTGTTACTCACGTAATAAAAAATGTTTACATACTTTGGTCACTTTTAACCGACCTTAATCTTGCTTCTAATTGTAAATTTTTAGTGTCTTGTTATTACGTTTCAAATTCAGCATATCCAGTTGAAGCAATTTAATATCTTTTTTCTTAGAATCTGGGAAACCTATTGCTCTCAAATTTTGTTAGACAAATAATCTGAGAAACTAATGAACCAATTGTTGTTAAATTTTACGTATTATGGGAATATCTATCGTGTAGATGGTAAAACGCTAAGCAAAATCCCCACCAACAACGTGATGACGTCACTTCGAAACTTTGCGTAGTAAAGTTAAATTTCATCAAATAACACAGGAGGATTCATGTATAGGGGCGAGGAGAATTCTATCTAAATAACTTTAAACCATTTTTTTACATTTATTCTTCTAATTTGAGCTGCTATAAATAAACCCAAGCAATTTGTATGTAGAATAAATTGATCTGAATGACAAATAATATTTTACACCAAAATATTCCAACCCATATACTTCCATACCACGCACGTGTTCAGAAAAGCGAGAACTAATTAACCAACTTTGGTGGATACAAATACTTTAAATACTTTTATTTTTCCCGTACAAAAATTTTGTCATAATGAGTAGAAAACTTTTCGTTAAAAAATCTCGTTTGCCCAACTACTAATATTTCAACAATGTATTTATTTTTTATTATTATTCAATTATCGCCTAATTAACATATTCTGTTTAATTAATAACAAGCAATACATTTGGCTGAACAAATAAAATCATTTTTGGTTAATCGTTATTCAAATTATAAGCATTAAATTCGTGTTGGCGCCGAAATGATGAAACTGTTTCTAATTACAATACAACTAATTAAAACGGAATGTTACGTCTTATGCACTTCCGATTTGATCTATAACGTAGTTTAAAAATAACTTACTTTTATCAGTTATCCAAAATTTTCAATGCCAATAATTAGGATTTCCTGTCTTTTTGATAAAAACTCCTGTGGTGACTAGTCTGGTGGATAAGGGGCTCAATTACGCATTTATTTATTTATAGCAATTTAGTTTCAATTACTTAGACTGGTGGTGATAATAGTTTCGACATCAAAGATGAGTGCGTTGATAGCAGTGCATAATGCTTTCATATTCTGGGACGCGATCCAATTTTCCGCAACTGTTTGAACATATATAATTGTGGATACTATTTAAATCTGTAAATAGGCAGATCAAATGACAATTTAAATTCAGTCGATGTGATTTATTCGAGGGAAAAATTTTATATAGCAGACATATTCTCAAATAACGATCACGATTGGCGTCAGGATACATTCATAAAAGCTGTGACAGTGGCATTAATATTCAAATTAAAGTTAATGTGACGGTTTCGTGTTCGCATCTCCGTGGATGATCGAAAAAGGATAATATTACATGCGATTTTCGAAAGGTTGAAATTTATTGTTCGTTGTATAATGGGGATTTTTTTTATATTCTAGATAATTAGAATAAGAGCAGAGATTAGAGGCTATTTTATTTTTCAAACAACGCAGTTAAAAAAATCGATAAAATAAAAATAAATTGTTGGAACATTTCCACACTTTGTTTCATTTGGCCTCATCAGTTACGAATTGACAGGAGTAATTTGCTTTTATTTGTATTGATAAAAATATTTTTAAAAGCAGTAAAATGTAGGTTGTGGGTAGCCTTGTAAAAAAAAGCGCAGATGCAGATGTAAGTGGTCGTTATACTAAATCTATGTAGGCAATTTTTGATTAGTTGGTCCCTGATAAGTCAAAATTGTTTTAGAAATGGCACAGAAAATAAAGTACGTTTAAAATTTCAAAATAATCGACTTCGTGATAGACCGAAGACAGACAGACAGACACATGGAAAAGAAATCTGCGTTTTCGTATTGATTAAGATAATCCTACTCCTACTTCAGTCCTTCGTTTAGTTATCGCCCAGGAAATAAAATTATTTCTAATAATATATACATATATAAACTAAGATAATATCGTGTAAAAATAAAAGGGCTTTTCACATCAAATGAAACTGGGTACGTTGGGGTCGCTTCTATAGTTTTTTTCCAAATCTTGGTTTCTGTTAGTCAATTAAATATATTTCCAAAGTTGACCAACGTTAAAAACATAAAATACTTGAAGTTTAACATGAAGTATTACTAAATTGTTCAGCCAAACGACGAAGCTACCTAAAGGTAAAACTCATATAAATCAAATTAACTTACAAAAATAAATCAAAGTGTCAAGGTTCGGTTCTGTACAAACTCATATTGGTTTAGTTATTTTTATAAAACAAGTCCAGGTGCGTCCAAAAATTTATAAATTGCACTGTGTGTAGCGTACAATTTATCATTTTCTGTTTTTGGATCTTCAAAATTTCCGCGTTATGGTGATTGAAAACCTAATAACAATGGCAAACATTTTTCCGAAGATCTAATAAGAACACAGTATAAGACATCCAACACAGTACCTTAACTAAAAGTTACTAAACACAAATGACTTCAATGCACCGATCGAACAGCTGCGGTATGAACTTCTGAAAAATAAACGGACGTCTTTTGTTATTCGAATTACAAACTTTAAACAGATTCTGTCTGGCATTGAGTTTTAGTTCTTGACTCGTTTGGCGGTTTTCACACAAACTTTAGAGATTTCTTGGTGTATTTGGGAAATTTATGGGTGTAATTCAAGTGCAAGTTCGTAATTTTCTGACAAAAACTTTGAAGGAAGGAGCATTCTAGAGGTCGCTAAATTGGAAGCAATCCATTGTAAGCGCCATTCAATTAGCTTTATCGGTTGTTTATGAACAAATCTATTAACACTGCAATACCTCATATTTAATATGAATCACCTTTTGTCGACTTCTACTTATCGTTTTTAATCTATTTTGGTCAATAACGGTATGGATCGATTCGTTTTTAATAAGCAATAACTAGAAATTTCGTTAACATGCCTTAAATTTTGTACAGTTTTGAAACTTTTCCATTTTTATTTTTTACCTATTATTGTTGTTTTGTTTGAAAAGTCAGACATTATACTACTTGCGTGTTTTATTGCACTTATTATTGGATTTCTTATTATATTAATGTTTTAACTATTTCATAATTAAATCGTTTAGAAATAAATGAAAATTACTTCAATTAACTCTTGGGACTGTTCATAGCGTGACTAACCGCAAACCCCAATAAAAGTTTATACACCGACAAAGCTTCTTTCCAAGGTTCGAACAATTTGCAAACCTGTTTAAGCACACAAAGGAACACTGTATTATTTATTTTTTGTAATTATATGCAGCTTAAAAAAGTGCAAGGTAAAAATAATATATCTGTTTATTTTACATATTCACACGTAAAATGCAGAACAATTACAAATTTGGTGCAGTTATTAGCAGACACTATGATTATTAGTGACCTCACTATCATCGTTGCAGGATTCTAAATATGTAATAAATTCCGTAAGCTTACGTAATCCTAGCTTCCCATTTACGAACTGCAGTTAGGGTCACTGCTGCCGAGTGAGCAATTCCTTCTACTGCACGCGGATCACACAAAGAGCCGCAATTCTTATCCACTCGAGACGAGAAGATTGCCCCGCTCAGCGGACTTATCTGCAATTCCAACCGGACCTTAACCTACAACAATTGGCTCCCAACGTGTTAATTAAGTTGGTGCTATAATTACGTATACATACTAAATATAGACTTCATGACGTGAAATTGTGCCTTCTGCCAGATAAAATATCTTTATATTATACTTTGAAATAATTTGATCATGTTACTTGACGTAAAGATGACATATTTATAATGTGGTAGTTCACTTTTTAACAACTTCTGTTGGCATCGAAAATTCCTCATTTTTTTCTAAAACGTTCATAAATTTATTATATCTTTTAGCGACCACAACAAATGCATCCGACAAAGATTTAAACTTTTTTTATCACATTGCATTCCTAACTCTTTATTGACAGATATATAACTCCACTCGTTAACCCAGTCCGACCCTGGAAAGAAAGCAAGCCGACACCTTGACAACGAGGGGTGAAAAGATAGTTCTGAACTCTAATTTCCAAAATTTAATGCACACTTTGGAGCAGTATCCAAAAATTTTCCATATCTTATTTTGGTCTACTAGTAGGCTGCTGTTTCAAGAACGCTGTTACCTGATGCACCTTACAAAAAAAAAAAAAACACAAAATTTATCTACACACCTGTTGACCTAAGTACCAAGTGACTATTAATGTTTGTGATTTGTTTGTCAGTGTGGCAATCTATTTAAAATTTCATGATAGCATATTTGATTGTCATTCAACGTCTCAATCAATCAACACATTTGTTATACAAAACTGACAACTGTGAACTAACGTACGAACAATTCAGAATTGCCAACACAAAAATTTGGTTCAATTATTAATAGTCACCCAGTATTTCCTTTAACGAATAACATTTTTTTAGGTGCAAATAATATGACCACATTGATGAGGATTAAAATTACATTTTGACTGTCCTTTTGTTTCTCCAATCTCAAAACAATACATATATACCTTTTACTATATTTTACTAGAAATACTCTTCCTAGAGCTTCCCGAGCTTCCATTAAAACAACTTCAAGGAAATAAACGTGTTGCTCATCAAAATTTTCATTAATTTTTATTTCCTGACCAGAAGCTAAGGAAGTATTGTAATAGGTTTCATCCGGCGAAAGGTTACAATATGAAAAAGTAGGTCGTTGCCACCTCTTTGTCTGTCTGTAGTCGGTCATCTCTAATTTTATGAGAAAATTTGTATTATTATTATTATTATTATTAATATTATTATAAGGTGTGCAGATAAATTTCAGTTTTCCGATTTCTCAAGTAATCTTTTTTTTTATTTTCCCATTTCTTCCCAAAGTTTCGATTACTCACTTCTTCAATTCTTCAATTTTTCGATTTTTTAAGCTTACGATTTTTCGACTTCTGGATTTTCCGATTTTCAGTTTTTCGTTTTTTAAACTTTAGATTTTCAAAAAATATTCGAATAATTTTTTGAAAGAAAATATTTTAATACCTAGAATGTATAAAATTATAAAAATTTGCATACTTTTAATTCAAATTATGTCAGCAATGAAAGAAGTCGACTTGTAAAAGAGTTTCAACAATGTTCGTATTTATATGAGTACATATATATGAGTATTTATGAGTTTTATGACCTGAACTGATTATCTGAAAGGGTCGGTCGACAAAGCTCCCTGTTCTGTCAAAGTGAACCATTGATTGAAACGGATCCTTTGTAAATAGAGTTGCCTAGTTTTACGTTATTTTCATTATTCAATATTTTTTTAAAACGCAAATATTTTGATAAACATAAATTTGAAACAAAAATGACCGGTTCTTCCCCATAGAGTCCAATGTTGTCTTTGCACTGATAAAAAAGTTGAAGCGAAACATGTTCTCTCCTCGTATAAAAATGGAATTTCCTTCGAAGAATGAACGATTGATTAAACACTAAACAATCACTTATTTTAAACAATATTGTGTCTTCCCCAGAGATTTAAACATAATCTATCAATTGAAATGTCGATCTTTTATTCAAAGTTAAAATCACGCCCGTGCAATGAACTTCTATTTAGCTCATTTTTCGGTCTGCTACTGGGCACCGTATAAGCTACAATCGACAAAACGTTAGGAATTTCATTATTATAATTCTTATTAAATAAAGACGTTTGTATTTTCACATTTTCGGGAAAATGGGGTAACTCATTCCTAATTTGATCAATAAAAAATATGAATGCAATCATGAATCACAAATAACAACTCATCACGTTTTGCACATTTTGGGTAAAATTTATTCGGCAAATTTCGAGATAACGTCATCAATTTTGTGGGGGGAATAAACAGATTTATTTTGATTAACAATTTACCATGCTTATATATATTTCCTTTTACTCCTTTTCGGTGCATAGGGCGTCCACCATGCTTACAACGACTTTAAAACGTCCGCAAGATTTTAAAGCATTCAGTTTTGCAATTCTTGATTTATTCAATAAAATAAATTGACTGATTTATTAATTTTTTTGGGTCACCCTGTATTAGCAAATCTAAAAAATATGAATGCAATGATAAATTACAAGCATTGACTCATCATATTTTACACATATTAGACATAATTTATTCGGCAAAATTTTTGAGATGACGTAATCAATTTTTAGGGTTGATAAACAGATACATTTTGATTAAAAAGTTACCATGCTTACAATAACTTTAAAACGTCTGCAAGATTTCAAAGTATTCAATTTTGTAATTCCTGATTAAATCAATAAAATAAATTCAGGCATTCATTAATTTTTTTGAGTCACCCTGTACAAGCAAAACCGAAAGATATGAACGCAATGATAAATCACTACAGTACACTAAGTACAGACTTTTGTACATTGTACATAGGATTTATTCGGCAAAACTTTGAGCTGACGCCATCATTTTTTTGGAGGGGATAAATAAATATAATTTGATTAAACATTTATCATGCCTATCATAACCTTAAAATATTTCCAAGATTTCAAAGCATTCGGTTTTGTAGATTCAAAATTAAATTGCAAAATGTTTTATAATTTTGATTTTTTCCAAAAATCTGGACGTTTGGGGTAAAAACTCAACACGAAGTCATAAACTACAAATATTTAAAACCCATTTAGTATGTACAGTTTTGAAGATGATTAGACAAATGTTGGTTAGCGTTTAGTCATTTACATATAAATACAAAATTTGATAACAATCGGCGCAGTACTTTCGAAGATTATCTGTCAATAAAAATCTGGGACGGCAGAGAAACGGACGGACGGGTAGACAGACGGACAGACGGAAACGGGAGACCTATTTCTTCGTACTCTCGAGGTCATGAACGGACGAGAAAAAGTAAAAGTAGAGAGTTGGCCGATTACGATTGTTATTAAAGAAAAATCCTATTTTCACCAAAATGCAAAAAAATATACATATTTTTTAAATAAATTCGTGTGAAAAAAATTGATTTACAAATTATTAATTAATTTTGTAACTTATCATCTTAGTGGATGTTTATCAGAAATTTTTTTGTCACTATAAATTAGTTCTGGAATATGTTTGATCCATGAGAAAACTAGGGAAGTTTTCGCTTTCAACATGTTTTGAACACTAACACTAGGAAGGAATGAGTACCTAATTTATCAAATCTTTTTTGCCAAGTACCTACAAATCAACGCATTTGGATAAACCAGATCATAAAAATATTAATCTTGACCCATCTTATTAAGGAGGTAAAACCAAGTTGTTAACATCTAGCGAAAATGATTATGTATTATTGTTTCTACGAAAATCATAACAATATGAACTTTTTGATGGAAATATTTATATTTCTTTTTTGAAATTATACGATAAACAAAAAAAAATTGCAAAATGTGCTGAATATATAGATATGCATTTTGCATAGAATCTGGATTCTATTCATGTGTTATTTATTCTTCGTTTTCAAATGCTTTTTAGTTCATTTATCCTTGTATCGTCGTTTCTTCCTTGTTTCGTAATCCTTTGAGTGTTGTGTAAAACAATTTCTTATTTATTCTGCTAAAATACATAATATGTTTAAATGCTACTTTTGTCTCTGTGTTGTTTTCCTTTACTATAATTCTCTGCTCATATTTCTCTGCCGTTTCATTATCCAGATTTTGTTTTCATGCTAATTTATTTTTCATAATTCCATTTTTTTCTTTAATTACTCCAGATAATTTCTTTTGCAGAGCTGATAATAGTTATTTATCTTATTAGTGGGATAGAGCCATTATTACAGCACTACGAGTGTGAAGATTGCAGAAGACGAGGTCGTTAGACCGAGTCATCTGTAATCACACGAGTTGCTGTAATATGCTCTAGCCCATGTATGAAATACAAAACTTTATCTACAACTGCCCAAAAATGAAAAAGAAAAAAAGCCGATTAAATTTTTTTATTAATTAAAAATCAAGAATCAAGAGAATTTTTGCAGTGTTATGACAACCGCTCAAATTTGTTGTAAACAACGCGTCAGTTTTTAGAAAAAAAATGTTGTTCAATCGAGAAATGAGTGATTCTGAAGCAGAAAGCTTGCCTTTCGAAACAGAAGAAGCTGCTACAAACCTAGTGTCTTCATTGTTCCCTGATAAATCAAAAACTAAATACGAAAAACGGTTCACTGACTGCTGTGCATCCAAGAAAATAAATCATGAAGCAAGATAGAAGGTGCTGTTGCCATTTTTTGAAGATTTGTCGAAAAGTTATAAATGCAGCAGCCTTTGGGCTGTATGTGAAGGTACTGAAGGTTATATCGACACTTCGATTGAAAACAAGAAAAAGACCGCTTCTGATATTCTTGGAGGTGATCCTGGAGCCAGAACAAGTACGGCCAGTAGCTACAACCGAGATTCAAGCATTATTAGAAGAGAAATCTTAAATACTGGAGCTGTAACAAACATTTTGTTAACAAAACCTAAGCATTATGGACAAAGATACAAATAATTTCATTTCATCTGGTATTAATATCAGTAATTGTAAGAAATGTATTATCGACGTGTATAGCAAATAAGTTAAGAATTAATCAATGTAATTTGTTGTAATTTACATGTTAATAAAATTCAACTAAGAAGTGGAGACCTTCATTACACCACTAGTGGTGTAATCTTTCTATTACACCACTAGTGGAATAAGAGGGTTTATTACTCAACTCAAACAGTGCCGAATGAGTTGTGTAATAAGGCCTTTATAAAGCAGTTGTAGATAAAGCTATTTAAAAAAATCCACTGTTGTTGTAGGTTTTCTTTCTGTCATTTCTTTTTGCTTGATTTTATCTTCCACCTTCTCTATATACTTTCGTCTTACTTCAGTATTTAATCTAAAATATTATGTGCCTTACCTGTGGTTTACCAAGCAATTTATTTTATTGATCATCTGTCCAAATTGATATAAGCAGCTACGTGGCCTTGCTAAAATGTTGACGCAATTTTGTAATGGAAGAACGCACTTGAAATAGACGCATAGCATGCTTTTTTACCTTTACTTTAATACTACACACAGTGAACCTGTAGGGTTATCTATAAAAAAATAAAATTGGCAAATAATCATGTTTTAAAATTTTTCGAAAAAGCTGTGTATGTCGTACTGTACTTCAGGACCGAGTGAAGTTCTATCTAAATAATCTTTGATCAATTTTTCAGTTGAGGTTTAACTTTTGTGAAATTAAATTTTTCATTCCCTAAAACTGAATAACTGAATAACGCGAGTTAATCATATTGTTATTTCGAATTATTTCGGTGAATAAAAATATGCTGAATTCACTTACATGTATATTTTCTATGCATTTTTTAAATACCACAATTATAGGTTTGAATAATGTTCACAAATTGAGTTAATCTTCAGAAGTCAATGAATAAAGTAACGTTATTAAAAACTAAAAGTGTTGAACTGAAAAACGAAAGCGAAAGCGCATTCTTCAGATAATTCGGACATTTCAGACATTTTTCATTCCTGACAGCTGAAGTGTTTGAAATAGCTAGGTATGCGTTTATGCATTAATATTACCCACCAGAAAGCCTATACATAACTCAATCTTCAACAAATTCAAATCTTTACGATCCTCGTGTATATCAACGCTAATCTATCAAACTAACAAACACGTCATTATTCTTTAGAAAAATGTGTTTAGAAAATTGTTTTCAATTTAGGTGAATGACAGAAGAGTTATATTCTCTAAAAGCATCAGCAGGAGTTCGAGGTTGAAAGAGTGGTAAAAATCCGTTAGTGCTACGATAATATATAAGATAAACATTTAAATCACCTATTTCATTACAAAAAGTAATTAGCTCGAATTTATTGCAGGAAACGTATGAGGTGTTCGACGAATATTTACCTAACTGCTCTGGCGGTGGCAGACATCGTTTATCTCTTGTTCGTCTTCTTCCTCTCCTTCGCGGTCTACAAGAACATCCACGACAGGAAGTACGAACTATATTGGAGATTTTATGGCTTAACGCACTGGCTCTGCGACTCTGCAAGTAAGCAATTTCCACCTACGTAATAATTTTCGATTGGAAATTAATTTCGCCCGATTCTACGGTGCGGAAATCTAATTTCACCTGCAAACGTGCTGACATTCTTGCAGGGGACATTCCAAACTCGACAGGAATTTTTCACGTGGCTGTAAAAAGTACAATGATTGTCTTTGTAATGAGTGTAAACATTTCCTAGTAGTTGTCAGTGTTAAAATTTATTTCAGTAGATAAATTGGATTGACGCCAAATGTGCATTTTCACAATACTAACGAAGTGTGCCGCATTTTCAAAATGACGTAGATAGTGAGCAATAACGCTTGAAAGAAACCTTTGATAAAATAGTCGATGATTTATTGAGATCGACGTGTGAGATGTTCAAAAAATATTCTCAGTGGGCGATTTTAATAAAACAGTCAATGCTGAATGGAGTTGGGTGTAAATTAGTTTTGTTAGAAATTGACTTGTCTGTCTTTATGCGTTATAAATTTTAACAAATCATTAAGCAATAAACAACCGAAGATAAAATAATAAACACATGTTAAAAATTTAAGACCTGAAAGTTGACAAACACTTTTCAGTAATAAAAGATTTTATTTAAGTAGATGGTACAAATTTTACCCACATCAAATTTTATGCAACGTCTCTCAAACATTGTCTCTAGATATTAAATTTCGTAAATTTTATTCCAAAGAACAGAATTTTTTTCAGTCTCAAGTTTATTGTATTTAGGAGAATTCAGAAAGTAAATTCTGAGACAAGTTTATTTATATAAGTATCCACTTATGAAATTCTTTAAGTTTCATAAAATACTCGTAGTTCCTTTGCTAGAAATAAATCGTCTGCGTATCACAGTTGGACGTAGTATAACGTAAAATTCAGGGAAATTATAAGGAGAACTAAAAATTAACTATAATTACTTATGGCAACGTCAGTAGTTATATAAAGCCAGTGTCGACCCACTTTCTGCTATAATAATATTAATGCAAGGGATAATTAACATCCTTGAAATGATCCTTGAAGTACACTCTCGGTTCTTGGTTATGCACCTGCGCCAGGTTAGGTTAGGTCAGTTCAGTAGTCAATTTGGGATTATTTTATTTAAGTTTTAATGTATTTTGAAGTATTTTACGTGGCAATCAAAACAATTATTTCCATGTAATATTTGTTTTACATTCATTTGTATACCCGAAATTTATTTTTTGAAAATTTACTTCATATTTTGTTAATACTAGCTAACACGCTCTAATGAGTCGATGTCCAGTTTACACTAGTAAAATCAAAGTGAAGCACGAAAAATATACGCAACAAATCTACAACAGAGTGAGGTGGACTTGTGATTTTAAAGATATTGTGAAACTGGCTTTAAGACACATGTTTTCTAACCAATAGGAACAATAGACTGTGTATTTACGCATGCACAATAAGATTATAAATATCTGACTTGTTTCTTGCTGGTCTTGTGCTCTGAATGTCTTTGTTGACTTAAAAGTTCCGTTTATTGTTCTGTGCCCATCGAGTGGGTATCTAAGTGTTGCTACATCGTGGAAATTCGTTTACAATACTAAATAAACTTCACATCTACAAAAAAATTTTTGTTGAAACAATAAATTTTCTAAAACTTGCGATTGCTTCAAAGATTTGAATTGGCGGCAGAGTTCAAATTTTCCGCTAAAAGGTGGGCCAAAATTGCTCTACATAACCACTTGTGTTAGCTTTGGACTGTGTTAGTATTAGTTACAGTCATTATCGTTTCATGTGTTTGTTGAATAAGAGCATTAGTAACTGTGATCTTGACTATTGAGCTCCAATTACAATAACAGCAATAAATTTTCGTGGCTAGTTCATAAAAATTTTCAAACGTCCTGTCACAAGCAGTTGAAGTACAATAAAACAAATCCAGTTAGAAAAAAAACAAAAAAATCGTTATGTTGTAATAATTTGATATGATTTCGATTTTTTTTTCACGAAAAATCTGGTTGATTCGGGTAAAAAATTAAGGCGGATTGATAAACCACCAGTACAGGAATATCTTATTTTGTAAAGTTTAAATAGCATTTACCATGCCAAATCTTGAGGAGAAGTCATCACCATCTAAAGATGAAACTGTACTTAACTAACCAAATTTTATCACTTGTAAATACACAGTATGAAAAGTTATTTTTGAGAATACTGTTGTAATTGTTCAGCTTATGAATAAAAATGTTTCTAGGATTGGAAAAATATGTTTGATATAATATATATTTATTTTTGGTAACTACGCCTTTAGTGTTTCCAATTTTTGAGTAGGTACGAGCCCTAACAACTAAATGTTCGGACAAACTAACCGGAGCGTTCAAAAACCACTCTTTATGAATTAGTTTTTAATTTTTATTATCAAATCACATAAAAATAGGAAGCTAAGATTTCAAAGAATAGTTTTTAATAAAAAATTTGAATGTTTTACTTTACATAGAATTTTAATTCAAATATGACTGTGGATTTTTCAGAAAAAGTGAATACACTTTGGCAACTAATTATTCGGACAAATATATAAAAACATTAATTTTCACTAAGTAGGCGGTGTGAATTGTTTGATTGTTAATAAATATCATTCTCCTCTTCCTGCTTTACCTAACTGTGTTGTAAGATCCATAGAAAAATATATATATTCTTTAACAAAATGGTTCGTGGACGTCCACTTGAAAAATCATTACGTGCACTTATTGTAAAGAAGTATTGCCAAGGTAAAAAAATTCGGGAAATTAGTGAAGAACTGAATTTAGCAAAGTCCACTGTAGCGGATATAATCTCACATTATCGCGAAACTGGTGGACTAGACGTTAAAGGAAAAAGTTCAGGAAGACCGAAATTAGTTTCAGAAAGAAGTCAAAGGCTCCTTGTAAAACTTTGTAAAAAAAATCGAAGAAACACATTGCGGGACATAACAGCACAATGGACGGATGAAATAGGGCATAAGCTGTCACGAGAATGTTGTAGGAAATGGATTCACAAGTCAGGATTAAGTTTTTATAAAGTAATTTTTAAGTTTTTGGTTTACATTTGTTCCACCGTGCCGTTACAGGCCAAAGAAAAACCTTTAATAACGGCAAATCAAAAGAAAAATAGGTACAACTGGGCAAAGTCTAAGCTGGCATGGACCTTGGAAGATTGGTCAAAGGTCATTTTTAGTGACGAGTCAAAATTTGATGTGTGCGTGGGAGATTTGCGGAGAAGAGTGATAAGATCAAAAAGTGAAGCGTTCAATAAAGACTGTTTAAAACGAACTGTAAAGTTTCCTAAAGGAATAATGGTGTGGGAATGCATGTCAGCTAAAGGGTTGGGGAATTATGAATTGGTGGAAACGACTATTAACGCCATGAAATACCAACAAATTTTAGAAAACAGTTTGTTGCCCTCTGTTGAAAAACTGTATCCGGACAACGATTATATTTTTCAACAGGACGGTGCATCATGTCATACCGCAAAAAGTACTAAGAAATGGTTTGGGGATCATGATATAAGAGTCCTTTCATGGCCTGCGAACAGCCCTGACTTAAATGTCATTGAGACACTTTGGCACGACACAAAATCCGTTTTGCGCAACAACCCCCAACGAACAGCAAAAATCGACGAAGTTTGGGCAAGTTTTACTCCTGAATACTGCAGAAGTCTTGTAAGTACTATGCCTGCAAGGATACGCGCAGTAATCAAAGCAAAAGGAGATGTTACACCATACTAAGTAAAAAAAAATACTCATGTCCGAATATTTAGTTGCCAAGTTTATTCGTTCATATCAGCTTCTTGTTGTGTTATAATTTTGTTAAGTTAATAATATTACAATTTTTGTTGAGAATATTGCATTAAAGATACCTACTTATATATTACTCTAGTTTTGTTTTTGTAAAATACATTTTTTTTCATTAAATTACATTTTTTTGTATAAAAGAATACGTGTCCGAACATTTAGTTGTTAGGGCTCGTAACCTCAACCCTTTTTGTTTCCCGAGCGTAAGCTAAGGAAGTATTGTAGTAGGATCCATCCGGCATGTTTCCTCGACGTTTTATGACCCCTAGAGTATGAAAAAATCTACCAGATCGGTTGTTGTCAAATCAAGATGTTATCACCTCAAAAATTTGCATGGTAAATGCTGTAAATTTTATAAAATAACATAATCCTGTAGAAACTTGTGGTTTATGAATCCGGCTTGATTTTTGTATACCCCAAATTGCATAACTGTATGATAGCATTTTATACAACCACATCGTATAGCGAAGTGGTTAGAGCGTTAAACTAACGTGGAGGTCGAGCGTTTCATTCCCTCATAGCTCACTTTTTTATGACAACTGGTGTTATCTATGTTTTCAAACCTACAGAGGTTATTTATCATAAAATAAATAAAATTTCGCAAATTCAAATTTTATAATTTTTAAAAGAAGCTGGATTAGTTGGAATGTCCTTTTTGATTTAACTTTGATTTATCTGCATACTGGTCAACGAAAATTAGGTCTTCAGTAGTATGGATTTCCTTAAACGTCAGGCTGTAGCGATATACATACTCGACATATTGGTGCGATATTTTTGTGAGTAGTATATATAAATCGGAAACCAGCTACAAAACCCTCCAAGCTTTCAGAAAAAAAATTACAATCCAGACAATTATTTAAATATTGCAAATTAAAATAAGCAAATACAAAACCGTCATTAAAATAACTGGATGGTAATACTCAAGTTGTAACGATGGAAACAAGTTGAGTGAAAAACAAACTTTGCAGTCTAGCCACAGCTGCGCGAAGGGCGTCTTCTTGTTAAGATCTATTTTCCCTAACTATCGCCACAACACAAGTTGTGGATTTTAAACGCAGGCTTTGCTTACTTTCAGCCCTGCAAAAGACGTAACTAACTAGCCAGCCTGATTCACTAAGGTTAAAAATAGGGTACTGTAGATGAACATTCATATGAAAACACCGATGAGAGAAAAACTTTCAATTTGAGTATGTAGTCCCGTCACTCCTGTCACGTCATGCATTAATCTCGGTTAGAGTTAACAATTTAGAAAAGAAAGTTAATAATTCAATGAAAATTAAATTCAAATAACATAAAAAATGCAGTCAAAATCAAAATAATAATAATTCGAGAATGAATGCTCATATTAGCTGTGAGAAAATAATTCGGATGTAAGAAGTTTAAATCCCACATATGAACTACATATTATGAATCTTGAGTAAGAAGCTATGACGTGTGGCTAAAGTAATAACAACTTAAGTAAACACATCCGGAATTTTTAGATATCATTGTTGTAAACAATAAGTTGAATCTGAATAATTGAATTTGCTGCGTGTATAAATTGTTGGAAAACTTTCTCAATCAATTTTAATGATTCTTGAGTTAAATTGTATTAGAACAATTAACCGTTATAAATGTTTACATGGACTGCAAATTTACAAAAAATAATTAACCAAAATTGGTGTCAGCAATTTGGAATAATAAAAGCATTACATATTTCATATTAGAAAATCATTAATTAACTGGTCTTGCACTAATTATACTCATTGAGTAGGACTCTGGCGTCGAATGCGATTAATTTTTGTTTAAATAATTGCTCTTTGGTAAATTTAAAAACAAAAAGACGTGCCTAATGTACATGTATTTCAGTTATTAACATATATACTGTTCAACATGTCGTCAAACTTGGGTTTTATCGTAAATAAAGTTAAATAAAATCATGTTGTACCTCTTATTTATTTTACGTCTAACCTGACCAGAGCTGACCTTACCTTACGTGACCAAGTGATATTTGTGAAGGAGTAACTTTAATGAGCATTACTTACCAAGAGTTAATTTTCTCCTTTTTAAATTAAAAACTTTCAACAACTTTGACTGAAAGTGTTACGTAGTCCATTCAGTGTTGATTTTTTTAATAACATCACCAATGTTTTTCGAGTGGAATTGCTTCAGTCCGTGCACTATTAATTTTTAATTTTTAGGCAGCGCATCTGTGTGGCTGACAGTATCTTTCACTTTGGAAAGGTACATAGCGGTTTGCCATCCAATAAAAGGTAAAGTGCTCTGCACCGAGAATAGAGCAAAAGTGATAATAACAGGAATCACAATTTTCTGCATACTTACCACACTTTCAACCACCTTCGAGTACGCACTCCAGATAAACGAAAGTTGCTCGCGTAACTGCACTCCCGAAGAGCTCAAGGCGAGACAACAAACAGTTGGTAAATGTCCCCAAAACGTAACCTTCCATCATCTACCAAATCATAGCATAGTAGTGACAAACCTTCAAAGTAGTGAAACCGACGAGTCTAGTGAAAACTTAGTGAAAGAGATCTACACTAACTTAGAGCCGACCATCAACAAACTACTTCCTGTAAATTGCACATCTCATCCGCACATCATCTATGTTCCTGTATATCCTTCGATGTTTAACGAAACCACTGTCAAAAAGTTTAATACTAATCTTATAGAAGGGCAAGTTAACACAAACAGTGAACCGTCAAAGGATCACACTGAACACTCGATTAAAGGAACTAATCATAATGAAACTTTTACCGCTACTGGTAAATTTGTAGTAACTACAAATGACACTTTCGACAATGACACCTGTTGTTTGAAGAAATTCACCGTTGATACCGAGCCGACTAATTTGGGCAAGAACAAAGCATACATAACCTTCATGTCCTGGTTCTCTGCCTTGGTATTTGCACTCATACCGCTGATACTCATTGCCACCTTCAACTGTTTTCTGGTCCACGCTGTGTACAAGTCTCAACACAGAAGAAGGAAAATGACAAATTCTCAGGTAAAAATAACATATTTTAGCTTGCATTTATCTCATTAATAGTTACAATTTTTCATTAAAAGAACTAATACCCCGTTTAGTTTAGATTACTTCAGTAAATAGCTCATTTTTGAGATACTCTACTAAATAATTCGAAATATGTAATTAATTATATCCACTCTGTACCACTGACATACTGAATTAGTTTAAGCTTTATTTTTCTTGTTAAAGTTGTGTCAACATTGATGCACAATTAACTTTTCGTGTTTGAAAAAAAAATACATGTAAACGTCAGCTTAATTAAATAAACAAGGTGTAAGAAGTGAGCGACTGCATAGTACAATTTATACAAACCAGGTTGTTTTTGATGACATGGTTAATATTCGATTAAATTTAAAGCAGCTTGGGTAGAGTGCTTTAAATAACACACCAAATTTTAAATGCATATTTTTGGAGCGGGCTTTAAATTTGGATTGAGATTTATGTTTTGTCGACCTAAACTGAGGTCAGTTTGAAACGGACCATTTAAGCAACAAACGCGTCACAATTGACATAATAGACTGAATAGTTTAATGAAAAAAATAAGTACATTTATAAAATGTTACGTCTGTAGCAATCGTGTGGGGGATTAAAAAATCCGATAAAACCATCAAAAATCATATCAAATGACTCAAAAATCTTCTTATTAAACAAATTCTTCAAAATTAAGCAAAAACATAAAAATGTACGCAAATAAATTCTATCAAATTCGGCGATAATTTTCCAACTTGGATGTTTTTCATTTCTAGCCAGCCATCACAATCCAGATACCATTTACTGGAAGAATTGTAAAAATGTAAAAATAAGAGAAAAAAATTTGTCTAAAAATTAGGTAAAAACTTATCCAGAATAACTAAAAAATTCCAAAAAACTGAAGTGTTCAAGATCCCCAAATTTTCTAGTCGTTCCCTTTGCGTGAGATCAATACTTGGCTAAAACCATCAAATTCCCAAAAACTTACAAAAAAAAAAATAGGAAAGAATCTTCTCCCACCCACTATATTTTGAGATAAAAATACTCAAAAATGAATATTAGTGGCGAAGTCGCTAAATCATACTTTTACAATGAAAATACGACTAACGCAACATTGACTGATACTAAATTGGGGGAAGAAAACAGGCAAAATCATCCTAAAAATGAGGTTTTAACCCCTAAACCAATTATTGTTAATCTTGTATCCCACTGCTGACACAATTTACAAAACTTTAACTTCGACTCCGTTTCCTCAAATAACCAAGAAGAACAAGTTATGTCCAAAACTTTCCAATAATTTTCAAATCAAAGTTAAAATTAAAATGAAAATTACAAAGTTAAAATTAAAATAAAAATTACAATGGATCAAAGGACGAGTTCATTGAGAGTTTTTCATAGATTACAAATTTGAAGCTACTTTTCGTCAATTTATTTAAATAATGGTAAAAATGGCCAAATTTTCGAAAATGTTCAGAAAAAAAGTTAAAACGAGTTCTTTTCTTTCGGGAAAAAGGATAATTTCGCTGCAATTTTCGTAGATTACGGATTTGAAGTTACTTTTGCTCTGTCGCTTCAAATGATTGATTGATTGATTGCTTGATTGATTGATGAAATAATTTTCGAAAAAAATTAAAAAAAAAAAACAGAAATAAGAGAAAAAGATTAAATTTATGGAAAAATCTTCATAGATTACGAATCTGATGTAACTTTAGATCGGCTTCGTCGAATAACCAAAAAAAACTGGATATTTTCCAAAAAATTTCGAAAAAATTCTTCAAAAAAATCATCTTCGTTTGAGAAAAAGCTTAAATTTATGGAGAATTCTTCATATACAAAGAATCTGAAGTAACTCTAGTTCTGCTTATTAAATAACCAACGAAAACCAGGACATTTTTTAAAAATTAAAAAAAAATGGTCGAAAGTTGTTTCAACAGAACTTCCCTCGCCCCTGAAGTAGAATGAAACATAAAAAATAAACACCTAATCAGATTTAGGAATTTAACTAGTTACTATGGAAATTTGCAATTTAACACCTTTTAAATTTAACAAGTTTTTACAAGATTAATAGAGGCCAAATCAGTCTTATCTTGGCAAGTACTAGCCCCGCCCACCCGCCCCCTATTTTGTCAGAGGATATGTCATTTGGCAAAATTAGTCTTATCTTAGCAAGCCTAGCCCCGCCCACCCGCCCCTATTTTGTCAGAGGATATGTTATTTGCCAAAATAAGTCTTATCTTAGCAAATACTAGTACCTGTTAAGATAAAACTAAAAAACTGATTTTGGCAAATGTGGCAATACAATATTAAAAAATATAATAAATTTATTTAGACAGAACATTCTTTGTCCATGAAGCACAAATAAACCTGCTAATTATTTTTAATTATCGATAAAAAAAAATCTTGTAAAACCTTACCTCAAAATATTTAATAATTTTTTAAAAAGATGTTATTGAGTTTTTGGTGGAGATCAATGATTTACGGGAATTAAATCGGCGTAAATTGTAAATATAAGAAGTTAATTAATATTTACATAATTTACTTTCGTGACCTTCTTCACACTTTTCATTCATTCTTCCAGTGCTTCAAGTTTTCGTCACATTTGTCTGAATCATTTGATTTTTTATGTTTCTTTTGTGTTGCTTTTGCTTTTTTTTCTACCACCATTAAAGTATGTTCATTCTTGTCTTAATATTCTTTGCACGCTTTCTTGTCGTTCTTTTACTTTAATTTCTGCAAAATTCTCTCAACTTTCATAGAATTTTGCCCCAAACTTCTTATACTTTCCCTCTTTTCTCCCACAATATAATTTCATTTCTTGTTTAATCCTGCTCCCATCTCGATTTTTTTTTCTGCGTTCTTTTATTTCTTTATATCCTTTCGTTCTACACATAAAAATAATATGTAATATATTATTACGTTGATCGGTGAATAAAATCGTCGTGGGTAAAACTCAACAATTTATTTCTTAATAATTCTAATTTACACCACTGATTACACAGCGATTATGTACAAAATAATTCCGGCGCAACTTGGCTAGATTCGTCTTCACTGAACCAACTGAATACTCCTTGTTCCCGACGGTGGCCGCTATTTAAACCTATACGTCCCGCTCGATGGATTGCGACTTCCGCTTCCAGGCTGTTCGTTTGCAAACGCCGCCCGGCCGATGAGTCATCATCGCCGTACATACTAGAACCCATAGGCGTCGTACAGGGGCGGTGTATGGGTTTCTTTCGTAACAATATATTTTCTACTGTTTTGGGCACAATATTTATCTACTTTATGGGGATAATTTTTTGCTTCCTTAGTAAGTGTGTTTCAGTAGCTACGCTGTGATTTTGAAATTTTTGGTGATCGTTCAATAGATTCTATATGCATTTCAATTACGTCTTTTTCTTTCACTTTTTTCTTTTTCGAGTTCATCTTCCGTAAAGCAAAAGTAACTTCACCTTTTTTTCTTTTATTTTTATTTTTGGTAACTCGTTAGTATTTTCGTGTAATTCTGATTTTAAATAAATAATGAGTTACGTTATTTGAAAGGACATACCTTTTTAAGTTGCTTTAACTGCCCATTCACAATGGACATAAGACATAAGAACGAGCGCATAACATAATTTACGTTTTTGGTTTGTGTCTGGCTTATGCTTATCTACGTTCACAGTGGACAGAGTGAACTCTGTAAGAATTGTTAAACTGCGCAAACGCAGAACGGTATAACTCCCGGCTAAACATAGAAACGGCTAACCTCAAACTGAGTTAAAAAAAATATCTAACCTAAAATTTCATACGATATTCGAACTTGACAACTCGCAGTACAGAACAGACTCGCCGTGTGAAGCTTTGATTATAATTTTTATAATATAATCAAAGGTGTGAAGTGCCAAGTGCCAACTGTCAAAGGGAATTCAATAGCAGCATTCAAAAGTCCCTAGATTTTAACATAATTTTGACATAATTCGTGCACAAAGTTGAACTTATTTCAACTTTGTGTACGCACACAAGGATTACATAAAACGTTCATAAGCATAAGAATTACGTTCGTCCACTGTGAACAGGGGTACGCGTTTTCCATAGTTTCAACTTTACGTATTTATGTAAGCTTTATGTACTTGTTATGCCTTATGTCCATTGTGAATGGGCAGTAACGTAGCAGAAAATAATGCGTTTTCCAGGTTTGTTGTGTCGATTTTAAAAAGGGTTTCGTGTTTCGTCCTTTTCATAAGGGGTACCTTCAGAAAATTAACGACCAGAAGAATTAAAACTTCGGGACAGAAACGAGCGACACTGGAGGTAGTAAGAAAAGATTTACTGTTTACTGGTCGTTCTTTTTGTTCCTTATTTCCTGAAGATGCCCTTTATTTATGTGACCAGAAACGTCGAAATTTTTCTATGTTTGGCTCCGGTTGTGTAACGTACGTCCATATAACACCCGATTTAGTAATTTTACTAGGAAATGATTAGTCGTTGTTGATGTGAGATCATGGGGTTTTTAATGTTATATTATGTTTCTGTATTGTTTGTCAGTTTGCACTTCCTCAGCGTAAGCTAATAGTAATATAATTATTTTTTTATAATTAAATAATAGTAATCGAATCCATCTGGCGATTTGCAACTTGCATGTTTTCTCGACGTTTCATGACCCCGAAAGTACGAAAAAAGTGGTCTCCCATCCCGTACCTGTCTGGCTGTCTGTCTATCGTCTAATCTAATCTAATCTTCGAAAATATTGGACCGATTGTTGTCAAATTTTATACATATATTAGGAATATCATGCAGAGGGTAAAATGAAAATCAGAAGTTGGCTAATCAAGATCACCACCAATGGGATGACGTCATCTCCAAAAATTTGCAATAGTATTTTTTTTATTTTATAAAATAAGATCCTCCTGCATTTTGGTGTATGAATCCGTGTTGAGATTTTACCCTACATTTTTCAACTATTTCGGAAAATTAGTTGGACATTTTCTTGTAAATTCAAAGAAATATTTAAAATTTGTTAATTTGAGACAATAGAAAAATCAGAACAGGTCAGGTCAGGTTTGGTCAAGTCAAGTCAGGTACATGAAAGAATAAATAAATTTTATAGCGAATAGTATAAGAAAAAAGTTACGATTGGCGCTTTTTTCTTATACTATTAATTACACTTTTTTGACCTCCTAAACAACAGAAGAAAATAATTAGCCCCGCCCACTCACCCTGATTTTTGAATGATTTTTAAGACAAAACTAATTTTGGCAAATCAAATACCTTCCAAGAAAATGGAGGGTGGGTGGGCGGAGCTAGTATTTGATAATATGTATAGAACTAATTTTGGCACTTTTAACATTTTTGGACCATTTTTCAACTATTTTCGAAACGTATTTTCTTGTAGATTTCGTTATCCAGTTTTTGAGCTAATCGTGGGAACCAGTTTGTTTTTTGGAAATTTAAAACAATTTTGAGGTTCTAGGTATTCCTGTTTAGAAAGAATTTGAAACTGCTTTGGAGTCTCTAGTGTCTTTTATTATAATAATTTAATTAAATTTCTTAAAGGATACGTCATTTGCCAAAATCACTCTTATTTTTGTTTTAATATGTGTAGACTTCTTTTCACAACATGAAAATTAAAACATATTTAAAATGGAAAATTTGTATAAGGAAAGTTTCTTGTTGTGAAAAGATAGCTATGTATTTAAAAAAAAGGCAAAATATAAACCCCGCCCACCCACCCTATTTCAATTCTGATTTTTTTTATTTGTCGTAAGCCGAGGGGCAGAGCTTAATTGTAAAATTCTTATTTTCCAGATTTTTTCATTTTCATTTTCTCAATTTTACATCACAATTTTTTGTTTTTTCATTTCCTTTCTTTTTCAATATTTCTTCCGATATATTATAATTTTTTGGTTCTTCAGTTTTCCAAATTTTCACTTTAGTTTTTGGATTTATCAATTATGCGATTTTCCAATTTCTTTAATTTTCGTTTTGCACATTTTCGATTTTTAAGTTTCTCAATTTTTTTTTCAGTTTTTTCATACTTCAAGTTCTTGACTTACGATTTTTAAATTTTTCAAAGATTTCGTTTTACAAGTACTTTTTCAATTTCACAATTTTGCAATTTTTCTATTTTTTTTTATTCGAAAAGTTGAGAAATCAAAAAATCGAAAAAATGAATAAGGAAAAATCGTAAGATCGAAAAATTGGAAAACCCAAGAATTGAAAAATCGAAAAATGGAAATCTTAAGTGTCGAGAAACTGAAAAATTAAAAATCTAAAACATGAAAAATCGAATAAATGAAAAAGTTTTAAAATCCAATAACTAAAAAACGGAAACATTCTAAAACATTAAAATTGAAAAAGTGAACAATTTTTTAAATTATATATATTTATTATTACATGTTTAAAATGAAAACTAGAAAAATTGTAAATAAAAAATTGAAGAAAAATTGAAAAATCGAGAAAATGAGAAATCTAAGACTTTTAATTCGCTTTCTATAAACCGGATTTCTTCTAAAATTGAAAAAACCAAGAATTAAAAAATCCAAAAATTGTAAACCCAAAAAGTAAATCAAAAAATAAAAATTCAAAAATTCAAAAATTTCACATTGAAAATTATAAAAATTATAAAATCAGAACATTGAAAAACAGAAATTTCGAAAAAAATATAGAAATTAAAAAACCGAAACGAAATGAAAAGTTGAAAAATAAAATTTCAAAACTCGTGAAACTGCAAACTGAAATATCCAAAAGTAGGAAAATCGAAAAATTGAAAAATTTTAAATGAAAACTCGGAGAATTGCATGTCGTAATTTTGAAGAAACAAAAAAAAGAGAAAAATTGAATATCCAAAAATTGAAAAAATTGGAATTTAGTTATACAGATTTTTGGAAAAAAAAATCAATATTGTATAACAACATTTTGCAGTTTAACTTTGACAGTGCAAGACCGAATGCTCCGAAATTTTACACATTTTAAGGTTATCGTATTCATGGGATATCGTTAATCAGAATTATTCGTTGAGCCCTCCCAAAAAAGCTGATGACGTCACCTCAAAATTTTGCCGAATAAAACCTCTTGGAAATGTAAAATATTATCACTCTCTACACTCACAGTTTTTAATTGCTTATACAAGATGACTCAAAAAAATTTATGAGTGAGGCAATTTATTTTCCTGAACTGACCTGACGTGACCTGATCTGACTTGACCTGACTTGATTCTTGAGACACTCACTACTGTTAATAAAAGCACGCTATTACAATTTAGCTTGAAAACAGTTTACGCATATAAAATTTTCTGACTCATCCTATTCATGTGTATGAAAATAAGTTAGATGAATAAAGTAATTTAATATTACCGCACTAGCGTAATATTACATTATAATTTAAAAGCAATGGGGCAAGTGAACTTTATCTCACTGGTGTAGATAATATGCAGTCGTTTACGTTATTCAATATAACTGAGGTAAAAGAATTATTATCACGTTATCATAAAGTTTACTTATAATGAAGCGTTAGTCTTGAGCTCCGATAACAATGTATTAGTGTGCGTTACAGAATTTGTTTAAAATTGTTTAGTGAAAAAAAATCTTAAGATATTTTTAATTTCAATCCTTTGTAGTAAATAAACTGAAAAAATTCTGTTTTCTCGTTTATTTGTGACTCTTGACCTGTGTGCTTTTTTAATAGTTCAATGTATGCACATACCGTCAGCAAATCGAATTAATTTCGACTTTTTATTACAGGAAACCGTTTCGATGTCCAACGAAAACCGCATAACGGTGATGTTAATTGGCGTGGTGTTTCTATTTTTAATCTGCCAAACGCCGACTGCTTCCTTCCTCATCTACAGCAATTTCCACGAATCGCAAGATCAAACCACAGAAAACATCCATCGCGGTAACACACAAGAAACGTACTTGTAAAAAACTGATAACGCAGATTCTTTTTCAGCTCTCGGCAACATATTCAATTTTCTCGTAACAGTAAATGCAGCTACAAATTTCATAATGTATTGCATTCTGTCGAAAAAATACAGAACGACGTTCAAGGCGTTGTTCTGTGGTCGTAGAAAAAACAGACAAGATACGTTAATATTGTCGTCGACTAGAACAAGATACAGTTCGGTCAATAATGGTATAAGAAGGAACGCCTCCGAATATCACACTCCAAGAAATTTGGAGGTAACTATATATTTCTTTAATAAAGGCAAATATGTAAACACCTACAACTTCTGCATTAAGATTTGAGCGAGGCGGAAGTTTACATGTTAAGGCTTTTTCCGCTCTTCTATATCGGTAAATTTTTATAATTCAGATATTAAAGCATTTGTTTTAACAACTGTGACTAATGGCTCTAATTAGAAATAACTACTAATACTGCACTGTTGACCTTAACTTTAGAAAGGTAAGTTCTCAGAGCGTATCCAAAGAGCAATATAACGCTCAAATGAACCATTTATGTGCTAATGACTAGTGCTTATAAGTAATAACTGCACATCAACACAACAAATTAGCAAATTCTCGACTAGTTTTTTTCCGTATTTGGTAATAGCGTTACATCGTGTAGTACAATTTTAATCGTCATAATTGATAATTGATGTTTACCTACTATTAACAATTTGTCTGAAAATGAAATTTTTAAAAGAAAAAACAGACCAACTTAGTTATTTGCTATGAAAAAAATAGTTCTGTTAGACAAATTAGAATACAGAAATATGTATTTTAGTGAAAAGAAAACGTGTAATTTTAAAAAACACAGATCAGTGCATCGAAAGTATGCAACCAATGTTACGTCAACCTCTTGATTAAAAAAAAACGTCTTGAATTATTGTCATAAAATAATCACAGATGCGTCGAATACAAACACCACCAAAAAAATGGAAGAAATCATGTTCTAACTGAAGAAAAGAAGTTAAAGACCGTACGCAATGTAGAAGAAAACCCAATTTATTGTTCTACAAAATCAAGATGTATTTTTGACGTAACGTTGGTTGCATACTTCCAATGCATTGACCTGTATTTAAATTGAAGTTAGGGGCTAAATGTGGGGTATATTTATAGTAAAAAAAGTTGGCAGTGTATCGAGTATATATAAAATTCCTTCTGTTAATACCTCAAGACAACTAGGTAGGTATTTATGTCACCAATAATGCAATTTATGTATTTTTATCTGATTAGGTTCCCTAACCAAGTGGATATGTAGGTACCAAGGAGGTTAAATGTATAGAGAGAGTACTGGGCTCGTTGTTTTGTGTCGCACATATACAAACCCTCTCTGCTGTTCGTATGGTGTTCGTACTAATTCGTGAATTGACGGATAAGCAATTGAGCGAGTCAGTGGCGGAACTAGATTTTACTGCTGTCTATTACACATTTGTCATTGTTCTAGATTTTAATGGATGTTTGCAAAGACCAGATACGCCAACGTGTGGGAAGTGTATTAACCACAGATTTTGTTTAAAAACCAATATTTTTTATTTTTCTTGAAATTGTACGAAATTGAAACTCGTCAGCCACTGTACTGCAGTACAGTAAACCTCTCGTGCCTCACTCCTCTCACCCGGGAGATGTTGGTCACACTTTGATATATGGAAGATACACGGCATACTCTCTCTATACATTTAAACCTCCTTGGTAGGTACTCAACTAAAATGATAAGTTCCTATTATGTCATACATATGTGATGTTCAAAAGGTAGATATGGTTATTTTGTACGTAGCATTTTAGATGCAACTGTTGTCGTATTTTATTAGTAGTCAGTGTAATAGAAACAATTGTTAGAAGTTTGCTTTTAAAAAGTTATATGTATGTATTTTTTTTTTTTTTTTGTAAAATTCACATTTAAATTTAAATTACATTATTGATGTAGGCAACCAACTATATGATAAATAAAAGTGCGCCGTATTTTGGGTTATCTAACGTCTGCACAGGATGAGAACAACCAGAAAGATACACAATTAAACCAGTTTAAATATTATTTTACCATTATTAGTTGTTTATCAAGTACTTAAATTAAAAAAATTTTATGGGTATAAGTAGTAATTGGGCACCTTTTTTTGTCTGAAGGTCGTAAACAAATTTCAAAATTTCGGCTGTGTAACAGGTCAAACTTTAAAAGTATTCCGATGTAACTGAGCTTCGTTTATTACATGTATGTACAAGCACTGTGTATAATGTACCTATTTAAAATGTGGTCTACCACATGGCCAAACTTTTGAACTATTAATTGTGCCATGGAGTAAATAAAATAGATTCTCTGTATAAGATGACGCTATGTTAATTAAAAGCATAAATTTTCCATAAATTTACAGTTCTTACATAATTTGAGACAGATGTTGATAAAAATTTAATTAGAACTCTCACTTGTACGTACACAAGTTTAATTTTACCAGCAAGCGTATGCTATATTTAAACAGTAGTAATAATGTTGGCAAAATTTTAACTATTTTGGAAAAAGTTAAGTAACAATCTGCACTAAATTGATTTGATTTAAATCATCTCACATGTTTTTTAGTTAAATGCCGTTATCATATTAAAAAGAGTAAATGTGCTTTAGTAAAATATCTTTTTACTTCCGTCCGTCTGTCTGTCTGTCGTCTGTCCGGATTTTTATTAGACAGGTAATCTCCGAAACTACTGAACTACTGAACCGAGTGTTGTCAATTTTTACACGTACATTAGGAATATAATGTAGATAGTAAAACTCTCACCAAAATTTGGCTAATTATCCCCACCACGAACGGGATGGCTTCATTTCCAAAATTTACAATAATATCATTTTTTTAATTTTATAAAATAAGATACTTTTGCACTTGTGATGTATGGATCCGTCTACAGTTTTCACCCTTGACATCCAGATTTTTGGAAAATCAAAATTGTATAACATTTTGCAATTTAATTTTGAAACTACAAAACCGAATCCTCTGAAATCCTGTAGACGTTTTAAGGTTATCGTAATGACGGTAAAAGGTTATTCAAAATTTGTTCGTTTATCCTCTCCCAAAAATTGATGACGTCATTTCAAAATTTTGTCAAATAATTCCCATCGAAAATTGTTTGTGAATTTTCATTGCATTTATATTTTTTTAGGGTGGCTCAAAAAAATTAATGAAGGAGTCAATTTACATTATTTTCAACTAGGAACGAGTCACTCCATGTCCCCGAAAATTTGGAAATAAAATACCGTTATTATTAGTATTACACTACACCTATTCAAATTAGTACAGATGTCTTTGCAAAAATATCGATGACGTCATCACAAAAGTTTGTAAAGGAAAAACTCATTTTCTCATAAAAATAATGAAAGAAAGAAGATGTACAAACAATATTGGTTAGCGACACGACAATTTTATGGCATAAAGTAGAGTCTGCCGTAAAGTGAATTTTGACTTTCTGTTTATTGTAACCTTGGCATGCTTTGATCCTCGGACAAGCAACCCAAAAGCAGACAAGCGTTGTAAATCATCACCACTAAAATACTGAATTACTGGAGATTTCAGTGACCACTTTTGGAAACAGAAAATCAATGTTCATTATTTCGCGGACTCTACGTTAATTTTTTAAATTTTATTCTAAATAGTAAATCTACATATTCGTAATCTGTCGGTTTGTATTGCTTTTGCTGAATTTTGCTTTTGGATTTTGTTGTTTTTTTACAGTGAGTGACATGATTTGCATTTGCTTTGGATAATTTTTTTACACAGTTTATACTAATTAAATTATTTTTTTTAACAACCCAAAATATAAATAAGCTCAGTGAAATAATTTTTCTCATGGTATATCTTTTTATAATTTTTAAGAAAAAGTTCTTTGGAACGTGTCAAATAAACGAACATTCAACATAATATGATAATATTTGTTTCAAACCCACACTGCTAATTATAGTGAGGGAGAAAGACATCATAATGTTGGAAATCAAAATCTGTACGTAATAGTAATATTAGTTACTTCCGTTTACCTAAGAGAAAAAATTCTCTTTGTTCTAGTTGAAATTTAAACAAAAACCGTTCTCAGAATTTACCAGAACATTTACCTTAATCTAAGAAAGTATCGTTTTTCACATTTGTTAAGACCTACTGATTAAAGAACAAAGTTGCCGCTATGCATTGTAATGTTATTGAAAAACCACAGTGTTTGCAACAGTATCGCATAACCAGTTATCAGTTTAGTTATTTATTTTAATATTTTCACAGTCACTTACATTTCATTTGCCACCCACACACTACAGTCCAATAATCGCAATAATACAAACACAAAACGCATTCCAGTCCAAAGTTGCAGATCATTTCTCAGGGTAATGAAGCAATCAATAATGTTGTATTACTCTTACAATTTTTACATTGATAAGTATTTCAAGTAAGATCACCATCATGGATCAAAAATTAAACTTACCTCGACGCCCACTGTAACATAAGTCAAAATAAACTTAATATTTTTATGTTTAATATTAAAGTTATTCAGACATGTGTACGAAATCACTGCAAAGGGTTAAAGAAACGTTAAAGTACTAAAGTTGCATCAAATACTTCAAAAGTTTGTTTAATAGGAGTCGTTAAAATCATAATCGCTCGAAATTATCTATTGCTCTTTTAATGAACTGTATCGAGTACAATTGTTTGATTTTTTCCGCTGCTCATCGCTTTTAAATTAGTTTGCACAATTCGCTAACATCTTGTAATCAATTTATGCTTATTTTCTATTAATGGAAAAAGTCTGATCCAAAATAAAATACTGTAGACATTTCTTGGCGATGAAATTTTATTTTGGATCTGACTTGAGATTTTATCTTTTCTTATATTATTCAGTATTATTGTCAATATTTTCGTTAAAGTGAGAATATTATATCATGAAACTGTCTCTGGTTGTTTCAGACGCAAAGTTTGACGAGCATTCCTCGATCCAAATCCCTTATGACCAGACCCCCTGGCAAAGCAAAATCCAGCGACATCAATCTTTAAACTATATTAGTTTACTTTTTCACTATCATGTATAATACATGTGCTTACCGATTTGTAAATAAAACACTAATTTTGTTTAATAAAAGATATTTATCAATTGTCGTTTTTATTTCCAGTAATTTTTTCCTTTCAGTATTTCAGACTACAGGTCATCATCCTCAAACACCTCCACAAGAAGTTGTGTTAAAATAAATAATAGTTATTTACAGTTTACAGAAGAAGTAACTTGTTTAGGTAAAAATAGACGTCAGAAAAAAGTTAAAATACATCGAAATTTTTATTACAACCACAACACGAAATAATAATAATAATTCTAGTCATTTTTAATTGAGGTTGACGGTTTTATTAAATGATTTCTTGTAGGAACCGTGTCCAAATTTACCAAATTTTATTATAGGCTGTATTTATTTTGGGAATAACGGAGCATGCACAGGGGATTAATGATTTTATTCATCAGTAATATAAACGATGTAAGTTAATCGCTAACATGAACACTAAAGAACATTAAATTTATTGTTTAAAATAAAGAAATAAATGGAATATCTTTGAGATGATTTTGTAGGTAAGTATGTAAAAAGTACACTTTTCTACTGAAATTTGGTCGTTTTTTTAACAAATTTATTTATAATATTGAAAACGTGTTAGTGTTAATACTTAAAAATCCCTGACAAAAAATGAATCCTTAAAAAATCTGAAATTGATTAAAATTAGTCGACGCGTTATACCAACCTTCACACAAACCGAGTTGATAACCTTGAAATGGTTGAGCAATCATAAAACACAACTAAGAAACATCTCGATTAAATCAGCTTTCAAACAAAAAAAGGCATTGAAATCGGTTCATCCGTTTGGAAGTTACGGTGCCAGAGACAAACGTTTCAAAGTTTGATTATATATTTTGTTACATTTTAATAGTGATAAATTTTATTGCTGAATTTTTTTATTAGTGTCAAATTAAAAATAATAAGCAGTTTTAGTCCCCGGGGTGCAAAGTTATATTATATATTAGGAAGCAATGTTAACTTTGAGAAAATCGAAATCGAACACAAATCGTGACCGATTTTAGGATTTTTCGGCAGGTAACTCTAAAAAACTGAAAAACACTGGCACACACAAGTCACTGTTTCAGACGGATGTACTACTCGACACCGGTGCTGATGTGTTTATGGAACTCGGCGCGGCATAAGGAAGTCTGGAATAGTGGCCAAGAATTCAACTAAATGACAAAGTGAAATCAGAGGAAAAAGTCTGATGAACGATGAAGAGTCTAGAGTCAACGTTCATGTAGATGCAGTTACTCAGCACAAAGTGAGATGTCTGGATGAATAACGCAATGCAACACTAAAAATATCACAGTTATTCTGAATACTGATTTATGTTAGGTATACCAGATTGATACATTCCAAAAATTAGAAATTCGTTTTGGAATCACGTTTTAAAATCACAAAATGAGTTACGATATTCTCCTGAAGATACATTTATTACATAAATCATTAATTTTTTTCTTTTTATTGTTTGCGATAAACCTGGGAAACTTTTCTAACAAAATATTGCTAAGATTGAAAAAGATGGAAGAAATACAAAAAAAAGTCGACGCGTTTCGCCAACCATGTTGGCATTATTGTCTGAACAAGAGTATAGTTTAATTGGGTCTAATAATGCCAATGTGGTTGGTGAAACAAGTCGACGATTTTTCTGTTTTAGGCAGTTGTGGGGTAATAAACGTTATGGCAGTGGCGGCTCGTGACCTTTTGAAATGGGGAGACACAATTTGATTGATGACATAGATATAAAACAGGTTGTTATCACCAATTAATAGACGAAATTGTGCGATGATGTTCTGATTTTCACACAGAATTTAAGAATTTATAAAAATACCTACAAGTCACAATGCATACATAATAATGTTAAAGTTTTTATTTTATACTGTCTTTCACTTATCACTAGAATGTAATTTTATTTATAATTAAAGTCTAATCTTCTGTTTTCGTTATTCATAAAAATATTTAACATTTTATTGTCAAAATTTTCAATTGTTTGCGTTAATTTTTTTTTCAACTAATAGCATCGCGAGTGCTTTTAATCGGTCCTGATTCATAGTCTTCATAGGACACACTTGATTCTCTTTAGGAAGCGCGGAGAATGAAAATTAAAACCCGCAGTTAAGTTACTGCTGCTGGGCACTGTCCGAACAGGACCCGATTCCAGTCCAATATCGCGACTACACGCACGGATTCCATGGCAACGGTGTAAACAAAACGTATCATATATCCAAAACACAACATCTTTAGATGTAATTGGACATAAGTTTTGATACATTTTATACAAGTGGAGCGAGATAAAAAAAATAGTTTTGATAATTATGACACAAATTTTCAGATAATTTTTTAAATATTGAAAATTACTATTTTGTTTTGTCCAGTGTGTTTGTAGACGTTGTAATTTTCGGGAACATGTGTCGTTTAGTTCTGAAAATATTTCGTCAATGATTTCCTTGATATGACCTATACATATATGTTTTACCTACTTTTTCAAACAAGGTCTATAATAAAGTTGCGTCATCCCATGAACATGAAAACTTTTCATTTTGTTGCGTGCTATGATTTTCGTCCAAACTTATGCATGTCGTAGAAGTCTCTTATCAAATTTTCCAATTTTCCAATGATATTTCAAAAGTGCTTTTTTCTAATGTGGCTATTTGAAAAAAAAATATTTCGATAGGACTTCCCTCTGCTTCTTTGAAAAATTATAAAATTTGATTTTGCGAATTTTTATTATTTCGATAACTTTCTGTACACTAAAACAATACAGGTAATACCAGTAACAGTGTAAGAAAGTAAATAAGCCTTATGTGTTTTCTAACACCCAATAAATGTATTTTAGCACTATTTTTTTTTATGTTTGTCTACGACAACAAACTTTTTTAAATGACATTCGATATATTTATATATTTTTTAGAGATTCTTGTCGAGCTTGTTTTTCTGAATTCATTGTTGTGTCATAATTTAATCACCAATACTTCGCTACTGCGCTTGATTCGAACACATTAAGTTACGAAAACACACTCTGTTAAATTATTTATATTTGATCTGGAGAGCAATACTCCACCCATGATAGGAAACTAATTAATAGTTGCTTAAAAATATGAATATAGTTTATAGTGAGTTTTTTCATTTGAAAATGTCCCGATCAACATTTCAGCAAGGACACGTATGTCAATTCCGACGCGTGCAGTATAATACTTATAATAAAATAATGCGGTGTACCGTTCTAATTTGATCAATAAAAAATAAACCACAAATAAATTCCAGTCGATATATAGAGTTAATAGTAGGATTTAATTATGTCCAAGGCGGGACGGGAAAACAAAAAAAAACTTTAAATTTATTACATCTACTTCAAATAAAAAAAATATACAGGATGTTTCAGCTGAAACTCCGCTGCTTAATATCTTAACATCTTAGTACAAAAAATAAAATTTGTAAACATAAAGAAATGAAAAAGAACTATTTTTGAACCAAATCTTGTTGATTAATAAAGTGCAACTGCTTTATTTCACTCAAATTTCATTTTTTGTTATAATATGAAATTGAAATAAATATCCAAGTGTTATACAAGGTGAGTCACTGAGTGCGCGTTTCTCGATATCTCATTACTTATTAGAAATAAAAAAAAAGTCAAACACCAAAATTGTACGGTTCTTTGAAAACTATACTCTAAAATTATGTTTGACTCTATCGAGGGTTTTGTTTTTAAGGCGTAATATATTAGTTAATTTTTTAATGAAACTCCCTATATATTTTTACATATCTAGATTGACTTCCTCTTAGACTTTACAACCACTTTTTATTTTTGAAATTACGATGCGGCGATGCCACGTTATTTCATAATTTTTGAAATTTTTTGGCTTTAAGGTTTCACAAAAAAAATCACAGTAGGTTTATTTTTTATATACATATATAATAAGGTACGCGCTCTGTTCGAGTATAAATGAGATTAATTTTTTTTTATACAGAATGTTTATAAAAATGTTTTAATTATTACAAGTTTCAAATATCGATATTTTAGTTTTTTTCAAATAGAACACCCCATATTTTTATTACTGCATCTTATTTTTTATTCTCTTTCTTTTTTGATCAATATTTTCTGTATATAAAAATAGAGTAAGATACAATAATAAAATACAGGGTATTCCATTTGAAAGAACTGAAATATCGATATCTGAAAATTGTAAAATTTTAATTTTTTTACAAACATTGTATACCTATATTAAAATTTGATTTAGTTGATACCACAATACAGCACGTATCTTTGTTTATCCTTCCACAAAATATTGTAAGGCAAACGTTAAAAAGAAGCCTATTGCTACTTTTTTTTTGAGAACCCTTTCACTGCCAAAAAAATTGATAATACGGCATCGGAATTGCAAAAGCAAATTGTGGTTGTAAGGTTACGGAAAGATCAAACAAAATATGCAAAGATGTATAGGGTGTATCATTTAAAAAACTAAGTTGAGTATTACATCTTAAAAATAGAACACTCTGTATAGTCAAATATAATTTTAAAGTACATATATATCTTTCTCTCTCTCTCTAATTAATGAAATATCGACGACCGTGTGTTTAGTGACTCACCCGCTCACCCTGTATATCACTGTAATCGTAATTTAACGGTTCCTCAAAATAAAAAAATATCTGTTTCAATTTAAAAAAATACTTATTATGTTTGAGTCGCGATGCCGATGTCATATTTAAGTTTTCCTTTTCAAACTAAAAGCAATAGTGTTTACAGAATTTCAATATCTCTATCTCTGTATACGCCATTTCTCTGTTCAGCAAAAATCAAACTTTTGTAAGTACGTAGTATACCAATAGTCACTCTCAAGATCGTGACGATTGGTTGGATTAGTTAAAGTGGTGTTCATGAATTTCAGCTATAATTTTTGACATATGAGTTGTGTCAGGTATTGCAACCGTTAGATAATATAATACCCTATGTGGTAGGGAAGTTTATTTAGTGCAACAGAACCCAACATACGGTGGACTTTGAAAAAAAGAAACATACTTTATATCTGAAGTGCATTCCCATTAAATCGCTGCTTGAGAGAGTTGTGGACTCGTGGAAGAAATAATACTGGTTTTAAAGTTGGGCCCAGGACACTAAACACAAGCTTGTATTAGGTTAAAAAGAACAACAGTTTTATTTGAATACAAGTGTTATAAAAAGAAACAAAGTACGCAAACCACATTTTATTTCGAAACATGGCTACTTACTGTTAATAATATGTAAAAAGATATCGCTAGACGAATATGTAATAGTTTAGCTAATTTAGATATACATGTTCTATAATTTTCCCATTATTTAGGTATGGTTTTAATTACACTATTATGTGTAATTTACTCTTAGAAATTTTATTTAAGGCTACTTTTTTCGTTAAAAATATATTTAAATTCATGTTTATTTTTTTGTTCCATGAAAACACTTTTTAGTACGACTTAAATCTGGAAATACATAAAATTGTCAACGTCATTTCAAAAAAAAAAGAGATAAGTCTAGCTTATGAGATCCTACGTTGCCGTTGTTTTATGAGAAAAAAAGAAACTTTATAGAAAATTTATAAATAAACATCATTTTTATCTTAAATATTAAACGATATTTATCAGTAAGTTCTTCTTAATCTCAATTTTCGGAATCTGCGACGATTGTCTAATCTAATCACTCGTCAATAAAATCAGCGATTAAACCACGAGGCAAAAACGCATGCCACCGATCACTCGCTTAAAAAAAGCAAATTACGAGTTCTTCCCTGAGTGCATTCCAGTCGAAGGTTCACCTGCATTTTTCCGAATACCTGCTGCAGCGCCGTTTTGCCGCCCACACCGAAATCAGCAAACCGACGCTTGCGTGTTGGCAACTGTTACCTACGCGCTGACATTTGAACATCGTCCAGCCAAGTCGAGTTGATCTGAGAATAGCACATGAACAAGTCTTCGGTTTACGAAACTAGTGTTGTGTGTATGTGGTGTGGTACAGGATACCTGGCGACTTTTGCAGGAAACCGTAAGTTTGCCGAAACCGTTTTACACCTCTTCGTCCTCCTTCGTGGCCAAAATTGGCCGCAAACTAGCAAGTGCACCTGCGTTATCACAAACGCGGACTTGTGTTGTTGTTATCGTTTTCGCATAAATATTTGCATAAAATGTTGTTTGGTAAAGTGATAAGTTGGCTGGCCTCTCGGCGACGAGGACTATTTTTGGTGTTATTTTTAAATTAGTCGCAGAATTAGAAAATTGTAGGTTTTCGCCTACATGTGTTGTTAGTTTAAATTGCATATTTATTAATTTTACCTTGAAATATTACATAATTTTCGCATACGATTGTTATATTTTATTAACTGTTGAAACGTGTTACAAAGTCATCAAATGATGCGTATTAGGTAAAGTACGGGTATCTTTTTTACTTCTCGTATGGTTACAACATTGCTTGCATCAGTTGCTTGTCCAAATTTGGTGAATTCTAGTTGTGTGGACGTACATACGGTAACATCATCGCATAAATGCGATTGTGATAATTTGTTTCCTTTTTCATCTTTTTATGAATGCTGTCACTTATTGTGATTGCATATCTATTATAACTAACAACATAAAAAGTATTAATTGTGTGTCAGTGTAACACTGTTGTAAACGGTTTAATAAATACAGAAAGAAAATATAAAACCGTGCCATTATTATGTACATACTTGTTATTTGTTTTAATTACTTACCTGGTATTACAATATTATTTTCTGTAAGTGCTAATTCATATTCAAAAGCTTCTGTTTATTTTACCTGAACCTACTTAAACAACTCCCATTTGTTCATCAGGCTACCAGACAACTATAAACTTCGTCGTACAATTACCTAGCACAGTTATTTTGTATTGTAAAGAAGTTAACAGATAGTGAACGAAATAGTAGCGCTTCCCCTCTTACGCAAAAAACGAACTTTCGAAAACCTGTATTTTATTTATAAGAATAATTAGTATATATTTTAAGTATATTGGTTGACACAAAACTATTTTTAAAATTTCTTTTGAACTAATATTGTTTCATTATTTGCTGCACTAGACATGTTTTTCTTGAAATTTAGTTCATTTTGATTGTTGTAATTTCCAAGTTTCTGAATTGGATCAATCGTGTAGAAGGTTATCTTAAACATCATTTGTTGTTGCAAATAAACGCAAACTGCAATCGTGGATTAGATTGTTTCACAAGGTCGTGTGTAATTGAAAGCAATTTTTCAATAAAGGAATTTTCGAACATCCGTAAATCTTTTTCTTAATAATTTGAATTGGTATATCGTCAAAATTTGGAAATAAATGACATTTTAAAAAAGTTTGTTCGTTTCTAAAATTGATTAACTGGTTATTGTTAACTACTATTGTGCAGTCTTGCCATGCATTTTGTTTGTAAGTTGGTACTGACAGATTGTCAAGTTCAATTTGAAATTTGACGTTTGATGTCAAAGTTTGACCACTTTTCTATTTGAAGTTTGACGTATTAAAATTTTAGGTTAAGCAGTGCGCAGTGATCAGAGGAAGTAGCAACTGATTTTAAAATCCATAACCTACCTAGATATCAAATATTCATGAAAACCCTGTATTATTATTGATTACTTAATTTCATTTCGTAATTATCCCAATATAATACTTCGAAATAGTTATAAACTTAATTCTGACGCCTACGTTGTAACACTAATCACAACGTAGCTTTTATTATTAAATAATATTGAATGTCAAAGTTGAAGAATTAATTTCCTAATTCTAAAGTATTTTAATGCACTGGATTGTCTAAGAGACTGTTAAAATCATTAATAATTTAATAAAAAAACATTATTTATAAAAAATGCCATTTTTTTGTCAATTTTTATCGGAAAATTAGATTTTCAATTAAATTCACATTAAAACACATCAGAATTACGAAGTTAATTCTTCAATGTTGAAGTTCGATATTTTCAAAAATGGTTCAGAGACTTTTTTTAAACATTTTTTTCAAATTCTGGAGAACTTTCGTAACAAAGTATCATCGAGCAAATACCTCATTTTTTCATCACACTGTATATCTATACAATCTTTTATTTAAATTTCCGAAATGGGAATTTCTCAACAATAAATGAAATTAGTGAAACATAATAATTGTTTTTTTTTTTTATTTGATTTTTCGTTTGACTTTCATTTAGGGAAATATTGCAATACCTTTTACAATATGAGAAAGGAGGTTCTCCGTTTCCGATTTCTACCTGTGGTCTATTGGAAATTTTATTAGTCAAATAATCTCCTAAATTAATTGAAATTTTTAATGGTATCATTCCCACTAAAAATGCTTCTAGACGTGTGATATATTAATCGATTCCTAGTTTTTGGAAAAATATCCAAAATTTATTACAAAATTTTACAATCTAACTTTGAAACTACAAAATCATAAATAACATATTGCTAAAATTCTGCAAATGACAAATAAATTAATTAATAAAACAATTAGTTTGATATATATAGTTTGATAATCTACCGCTTTCTTTGTTGGGAATTCAGTATCAAATTTTCTAATTTATCTAGAGATTATTAGATTTGCTTAATTGATTGTACTCCAGGGGCTCGGGAAGTTCAGTCTAAATACTTTTAGCTCAGTTTTTATTTCACGAGCGTAAGCTAAAAAAGTACATTTGTCTGGCTATTTTTGAATATCTTGAGTTTCATGACCCCTAAAATATGAAAAAACAGATCCCCTTTCCGTCTATCTGTCTGTCGTCTGTCTGTTGTCTGTCTGTGTCGATGTTGAATAAATAGATAATTTCCATGTATTTTAGGAATGTTGTGTAGATGGTAAAATGTCTACCAAAATTTGTCTAAGTGCCCCTATCAAAAATGTGCTGACGTTATTTTAAAATTAGGCATAGTAAATGGTATTAAAATCCTGTAAGATAACATATGCTACACTGATGGTTTATGAATCCGCCCTGGTTTTTTACACCAGACATGTAGATTATTGAAAAAAAAATCACAATTGTATTATTTATATCTTTTTTTGGCGTTAATGTAAATGCTTTTTAATTCGTATAAAATAACATCTATTCTTGTGGTTTATGAATCCGACGTGATTTTTTTATCCTTGACCCCCCGATTTTTGGAAAAAATAAAAAAATTTATCACAACATTTTACAATTTAACTTCGAAACTGCAAAACCTAATGATCTGAAATCTTACATGGTAAATCGTTAATCAAAATTTATCCGTCCACCCCCTCCCAAAGAACTGATGACGTCATCTCAAACTCTGTATTAGAAAACTCACTTGAAGCCTATGCATAGCGTGCTTCTTTATTTTTGTTTAACATAGCTTACATAGAAAATTAAATAAGTACGCAAAATCAAACCTTATAATTTTTCGAAACAGCTGGATATGTTGTACTATAGTTTAGATATAACCTTATTAGTCTAATATTGTACTCCTATTATTTATATTTTATTGGTTTGTATGAATTATTTTATGTTCTCATTACGTGTGTATAAACAATTTATTATTAATATTTTCTCCAATAATAATTAATTTAATATAGTAATTAATAATTAATAGTACTTATTGAATTTTTTTTTTTAATATGCCAATATGAACTGTCTAGAAAGCATGAATTGAAAGAATAAGTTTTATTATTGTGTTGTAATTCCTGAGCCAACGTTTTTTATGTTATGTAAGTAATATGTGTATTTTGTACTAAACGATAATAAAATAACACCAAAAAGTGGTAAAATCCTTATCTATAAATGCTATGACAAAAACGAAAGTGTCATTAAGAAAATTTAATTGTTAGCATACGTATTTTGATAAAAATGCATTGTTCATTATTTCTACCATTGTTATCTTAATTCTCTCTTAGTGATTATAATTAAATAATATTTACATTTGAAATTTGTGTTGTAAGTTTTGAATTTTGTTACACATAAATAATTATGTTAACTTTTGCGTATTTTTTTATTTATGTTGATTTTAGTTAGTTTATTGTATCAACATTAAATAGCATACATTTTGTTTGGTCTTCGATGTGGTCGTGTTTTATATAGCAACTCTTGTTAATACCTTTGAAAATTGCCAAACTGTAACGGATTTTGTAGCATGCTTTTTATTAATCAAAAAGTACAATTGGTTTTTGATTACGTTCTTAGTGGCAAGTGCTCCAGTGCAGCAATCTCTACAACATAGCATAAACTTCCATTGTTTATTATATGTATTTACAGGATTAACAATGTAAAGAATGCGTTGATAAGCGATGCTCTCTTTTTTCTAAAACATAAAGAGTAACAGTTCATAGTTGATTCAAAATTTGCGTAAAACAGTTGTATATTTTTAATGGAAAACAGTCATAAAGTTCCATTTCAATTTTAATAGCTATTTTATGATGTTTCAAAGTAATGGAAAGACTTAACTACTTACTTAAATTTTGATTAATTTTTGTATTTAAGAAAAACCCCTGGCTTTTGTGTGATAATATGTCAAAAACACCGACCTAATTTTTTCATCTTTCTCATCAAAATAATATCTTAGGCGTCTAGGATAACAATTAGGTCTAGCATAAACGGTTACAAGGACCCGCCATATTTTTTGGCAGCTGAAAAAACATCCTTGACCATTAACACTCACTCATACAACAAATTATTTTGTGTTTAAAATGTCTGAAGAAAATAAAAGTACAAGCAGCGAAAGTTCAATAAAATTCAAATGCTTACATTTTCAAGAGAAATCGTCCATCTAAAAATAATCCCGTTCAAATAAATAGATACGGCACATATTTTTTTATTTCATGTCGGCGTTGAGCCAGTTCTAGAATTAGTAATGATGAATTAATTATTGGGTTACTAAGTCGCTTGTTTAGCAAGGACAAAGCGCAAGTTTAACACAAGTGAAAATTTAAACTGGGCAGTTTTAGAGACGAGTGTGTTTCTAAATTTAAAAATACAATATGACTGCATTTGGCTCACTTCATTAATTTGTCACACTCAGTCAATTCTGTTAAGTCACGATGTCACATTGAATTGAATTAAAATGAAACGTGTGTTGATGATACTGATTAAAATAAATTAAAATACGGGGAGTGTGTTATATCGTGGAAGATATGTTTACTTTCGAGCTGGTAATTTTACTACACATCTTAGGAATAATCAAATACAGCCGCCGAGAGTCTGCAATTTAGCGACCTACGATAACCTATCGTTAAATAAAGTATGCGTTTACCAGATATATTCATCGTGAGAGTAAACTGTACTGGTACGTCACGAATTTGAATATAAAGTAAAATGTGGAAGGGGGTTTTAGTGAATTTTATTTTTGGGAACAATGTCGTGGCCTTTAATGATATGGCGAATAATATCGCAAAAATATTATCCTTTACTACGTTTCGTATGTAAATATGTATTTTTAGCTGCGAAATTTTTATACTTGGTTTATTTTAACTAAGTGACCTATAAAAATTTAATTCGTGGTACAAGAATTTTGCTAAATTTCCACGGGCACGAATAATTTTCCCAATTAAGGACCACAAAGGACTAAATTGTAAAACTACCAACTGCTTAAGTTGATCGCGGATCAGGTAAATTTGAATTTATTTAAAGAGGTGGAGAATTTGGAGTTTGGATCTCTATGGTTAAATGGATCCATTTCACTTTTAGTATTATATTTCCCGGCGCCTCCTCCAATTGTAGGTCCAAAAATAGAGAAAATTGTAATAGAATGTTGGGTTGCTTCCAGTATTTTAATGTACAACAGAATTTTGTATGTCAACAGTGTAAGTGAAACTAAATTAACCAAGTGATTTATATTTTTGTTGCAGTGGTTGTTTACCAACATCCGAGTGAAATATGACATAATTATATGACATACAGTGGACATATTACACAGCATGACGAACAATTACTGTTTCAGTTGGTATCAATAAATTTTCGTTGAAATTGGTAGAACTGGCACCCCATCCAATTTCGTGTTGTCAAAATTGACATAGTTCATAGTAACAATTCAAATATGAATTTATGATTAATTGTTCTTAAAATAGCATAACCTAACTTTCTTGAGCGCCTAAGGCTGAAATAGCCCCAAGCATTTGGCCCAGGTTCGGGAATAGCAGCACAAGAAAAAATTCTCACAGTTCGTTCTTATATTGCCAATTCAAACAATATTTGTAGATCACGCTGTATAATAAGCTTATTTTTTCTGATTTATAACAAATGTCATTTGTGATTAATGTAACATAATGATTATTCAATATAAAGTAGCCCAAGAGCTATAAGGTTATACGACCGTCATAAAAGTAGTTGACGGCAAATAAATACCCTCTTTGTGTGGTTCGCATTAAGCTTATCGGTTGTCAATAAATCGTCTTCTAAACATTTCTTCCTTGGATTTAGATATTTAGTGAAAGCGGCCCCTGAACGAAACGACAACAGTCGGTCGAACTGCAGTGGACATGTTATTTACGACCCTGAAACCTTTTCTATTGTAAACAACTTAACTTCGACACAATGGGATAATTTTAAGATGGCCGTATGACCTTATAGCTTTTGGTTTACTATACATCTAATTTTTTTCTTGTACATACCTAGTTTTTAAGTTGTAACTTTCAATGGTAAGAAACTCATATCTCTCTTATATTTGCAGAAATCCCCTAAGTTATTTATATAGAACTTTCCAAGATTTTAAAACAACAAATATCATACGCAGTAATGTTTTTTTTTTTAATTTTTCGAAATGAAATATTCATTTGCCTGGCGAAGAAAATAAACAAATGTTTGTTAATGTCATACATATCTTACAAATTATATATAATAATACCTTACCCAAATTTCGAAAAATTGTATTATACAGTATGTCCCCGGCATGAGTTCACAAGAGGAAAAAAACTGTATTTTCTGTTCAAAAAAATGACATAGGAATAACATTTTTTGCTTAATTCAAAACGAATAAATCTGCAATTAAAACTTCAATATTCCTGATCTGTACTCTTAAAATTATTTTTTTCATATTTGTAAATTTTTCGTTACTTTTAGTTTTTTTCGATTTTAAGGACACAGCCTGATAATATTAAGATCTTAATTGCAGATTTATTCGTTTTGAATTAAGCAAAAATGTTATTCCTATGTCATTTTTTTTTTAATAGAAAATACAGTTTTTTTTTCCTCTTGTGAACTCAATTCGGGGACATACTGTATAATTTTTTAGAAAAACTGTAAATTTTGGTGGTACAAACTCAAAAGCAACCTCTATTTGCGTAACAGTAAAAATAGGTACTTTTTTAAACTTTGACCAAAGAGTAAATCATGCCGCCCACCCGCCCTCTCTCTTCTGAGAGGGTATGTGATTTGCCAAAATCGATCTTATTTTAGCAGGTACTAACCCCGGCCACTCGCCTTATATTTTCTTAGATGGTATCTCATTTGCCAAAATCGGTCTTATTTTAGCAGTTTCTAGCCCCGCCCACCAACCCTCTCCTTTCTAACAGGGTATGTCATTTGTCAAAATCAGTTTTATCTGACCCACCCTCTCTTTTCTTAGAGCGTATGTTATTGCCAAAATCAGTTTTATGTGAGCAAATAGTGATGACTAACTTTTACAAAAAATGATCATAAAGTATTTTTTTATTATTTTTTTGGAAACCCCCGTATATAACGTACTAAAGAGATAATGCGCCAGTTCCCAGACACCGGGTATACATACATATAAAAAAATCAGTTATTATAATTTTCAAATATCGAAATTTCAGTTTCCTCAAATAGAACACTCTTATTCTATTTTTTCTCCTATTTCTTTTTGTTAAATATTTTCTATATTTAAAGTATTGTTATTGCGATTTTTAATTTTTTGACACCGAAATATCGAAGAAATGAAAACAAAAATTAGCAGTAATAAAATATTCCATTTGAAACAAACTGAAATATTTATCGATATTTGAAAATTGTAAGGTTTTAGATATTTTATGAACACTCTGTATATTAAAATTTTAATTAAGTGATGCCATAACACCTCTGTACCTCTCCATAAAATATGTAACACAGAATTCAGAAATAACATGACTGTGATTTTTTGTGAACCCTGCTAAAAAATATCAAGAACATTCGAATAACATGGCAACATCGCATCGGAACTTAAAAAATGAACTATGTTTGTAAAGCCTAGGAACAGACTAATGACAATATGTAAAAATACTACAAAGGTGTTCTATTAAAAAAAAAAAAACTTATGTACTATGCCTCAAAAACAAAATATTCCGTATAGTCGAAGATAATATCATTATTGCATACTATGTATGTATAAAAACTGTATAATTTTGGTCTATGATTTTTTTGTATCTCTAATCTAATTAACACGATATCAAGGACCACCTTTAGGACTCAGCCTGTATATTTAAAATAAAATGCAGACAATTAAATACAATTAATATTGGTTTGGTTTCTGTACCAATGGGAGTGAAAACTGTAAGCGGAAAATATCCAGGTCTGCCTACTATACAGTGTGTCACAGATAAAACTCCGCTGCTTTATATCTTGAGAACGGATAGAGATATTGAAATTCTGTAAACGCCATTGGTTTTAGCATGAAAGGGGAAACTTAATTTAGTATATTGCAAATATGGCGTCGGCGTCACAACACAAACCTGCTTTTTTAAATTCCAAGGAACATATTTTTTAACGAATTTTAATAGATCATTAATTTGCGTTACAATCATTTGGAAAATTAAAAAAAAATATTTGAGAATGTTTGAGCCTCTTTAACGCGAGACGTTATTAATCGCGAACTAATAAGAAGTTTTGACTTTACTGTGAAGGGCGACAATTCGAACATATGCTTAAATGGGTGTTTTTGAAACAGATTTTATTAATTATATGCGTCACATTTGCGATATACTAAATTAAGATTCCCCTTTCAAGCTAAAAACGATAGCGTGGACAGAATTTAAATATCTCTGTCCATTCTGAAGGCCGCGGAGTTGTATTTGGAACACCTGTACAAGCGAATTTACGTTCGCATTTTATGATAGGTGTTTGGTTTACCGAGTGTTATTATTTTCAAAATTTCTACAAAATTTTCTGTTTTTTTTTTCTAACGACGTCATTAATGTCATGGAACGGGTTGAGTACAAAAATTCCGTTTTTCTAAACCTTAAACTTAGAAACATTTGATGGGGGAAACCAGTTTATGTATTAAGTTTCTTTGTGATTATGCGGTACGCATAAATATAAAAATAAACCAAATACGTCTTTGTCGAGGGAAATTTTTTCAGTAAGAATATAATTTTTTTAGTTAGTGGTTTTACTAAGGTATTCACGCTTTGATAAGTTGTTAAATAAATCTCGCTGACAGCGTAAACAATTTAAAATGTAGATCACATAAAAATAAATTGACCGACCTCTTTGAGTGTTTGTACCAACTGCAGCTCTGAATTTTTTATCGAACTTCTTCCACCTTTTCTGGTCTTTGTGTATTTTGTCTCGACGTGCTTGTTGTCTCTTAATCTTATTTAAACATTTTCAAAGCACTAAACTATATCGTCATTATTGGTCTGAGTCACGTGCATTACAGTACATGCATTGTTGCAAATATGGACTATGCATGAAAATTAGTTACCTGATAACAGTAATGACGACATTTGAGCTATTTTATGTCAGCGTAATACCGACAGTTATCCAAGCATGAAAGTAAGAGTTGTGAGTCGCCTCTGTTGCTTGCTTCCACATAATTTTGATACTTATTCAATAAAACCCAATTAATTATACATGATATCTGAAATGATGCGACAGACCAGGCTAGAACAAGGCTATTTTTTCATTATTTACGAACAGAAGACGTGTTAAATTATACAATCCGCTTAAACAAATCACGGAATGTTTTTGTGACCACACAAAATAGTGCTCTATTACTTCTTCTTCGGAGGTTTAAGCAGGTTGGTTGGACGTAGTGGGCGGCCTTCACACCGTGTCTCTGACTACATCGTGGTTGCTATATTTGGTTAGGTCAATCTTTAGTTTGCAGCGTGTGGGTTTTTGACCATATGTTTTGGACTGCATATTTCGTTGCAGTGATTTTTTGTTCGATTATTGTTTCTGAAGGCCACCTTCGTACAGGAACGTTGCTTCTGATGGGACTGTTAATCGACCCGAAAAGAATCTTGAAAATGTGTCTTGATCTAACGCGTGCAATAAGAGATTGGTGGAGGTTATTCCTTTCATGTCATGCAAACTTGAGCTTAATTTAGAGAGTGGAAGTTGTATATCTGCACTACGTAATGTAAATTAATGGCCATTTACCTATGATTCATGCAAGTTTCTGGAAATGTGACCCCATACCAAATGGAGTGACTCGAATCAAAAATAAGGAATAAAGGAGTCTGGTGATGACATCACTTTATGGTTAAGAGAGATTAGTTGAGGGAATTCTCTATTTTGTTTTGTGGTGTAATGTCGTCTGGTGGGGTACAATGAACCTGCACGTTTTATTTTATTTTATAACTAAAAGTGCTAGATTTAGAACCTGAATCACTTAAGGGTACTTAATAGTACTTGTAAGTGAAGCCTAACCATAAAACGTAAAAAAGTTCCAAAAATTTTGAATGCTAAGGTTCCTTCATTTTTAGAAAAAGTTGCAATGTATGATTTTATATCTTTCATCACACTGTTGAAAAAAAAATAGTCGAAGGTTATTTCAACAGAACTTCCCCCGATTTTTCCGATTTTTGTTTGTTGAAAGAAAACTATGTATATAAAGAAAAAAACAAATATTAACCCCACCCACTCGTCCCGATCTCAGTTGTGATGAATTTTTCATTCCTAATCAGACGAGGGGCGGAATTTAATTATAACATCGATATTTCTCTAAAAAATTCTATCCTTTTAAAAACATATTTCATATGGTAATTTCTTGTAGGTAAATGAGGATTTTACAACTAAACTTCACCTTTCAGCTCACAATCAATAAAGCATTCATCACAATCGAAAAGGGGTGGGTGGGCGGGGCTTATATTTCGTCCATTTTTTTCTTAATATACGAAGTCTTCTTTTGCCAACAAGAAACTGAAAACATGTTCAACTATCCTGTTGTTGAATGAAAACTATGTATTAAAAAAAAAAAAACAAAAATTAAGCATGATCCACCCGCCTCGATCTCAGTTGTGATGAGTTTTTCATTCCTAGTCAGACGAGGGGCAGAGTTTAATTGTAACATCAACATTTCTCTAAAAAATTCTATCCTTTTAAAAACATATTTCATATGGTAATTTCTTGTAGAGAAATGAGCATTTTGCAACTAAACTCCACCTTTCAGCTCACGATGAATAAAGCATTTATCATAATTGAGAAGGGGTGGGTGGGCGGGGCTTATACTTTGTCCATTTTTTTCTTAATATATAAAGTCTTCTTTTCCCAACAAGAAACTGAAAACATGTTCAACTATCTTGTTGTTGAATGAAAACTCTTTTTATTAAAAAAAAAAACAAAGATTAAGCCTGACTCACCCGTCTCGATCTCAGTTGTGATGAGTTTTTCATTCCTAATCAGACGAGGGGCAGAGTTTAATTGTAACATCAATATTTCTCTAAAAAATTCTATCCTTTTAAAAACATATTTCATATGGTAATTTCTTGTAGAGAAATGAGGATTTCGCTACTAAACTCCACCTTTCAGCACACGATGAATAAAGCATTCATCACAATCGAGAAAGGGTGGGTGGGCGGGGCTTATATTTTGTCAATTTTTTCTTAATATACAAAGTCTTCTTTTCCCAACAAGAGACTGAAAACATGTTTAACTATCCTGCTGTTGAATGAAAACTCTATATACGTATTTAAAAAAAAAAGAAAGATTAAGCCTGACCCACCCGCCTCGATCTCAGTTGTGATGAGTTTTTCATTCCTAATCAGACGAGGGGTAGAGTTTAATTGTAACATCAATATTTCTCTAAAAAATTCTATCCTTTTAAAAAAATATTTCATATGGTAATTTCTTGTAGAGAAATGAGGATTTCGCAACTAAACTCCACCTTTCAGCTCACGATGAATAAAGCATTCATCACAATTGAGAAGGGGTGGGTAGGCGGGGTTTATATTTTTGTCCATTTTTTCTTAAAATACAAAGTCTTCTTTTCGCAACAAGAAACTGAAAACATGTTTAACTTTCCTGTTGTTGAAAGAAAACTCTATATACTAAAGAAAAAGATGAAACCCCACCCACCCACCCCGATCTCAACTGTGATGAATTTTTCCTTCGTTGTTAGACCGAGGGGTGGAGCGTAATTGCAAAATACATATTTCTCTATTGATTTGAATGAGTTTGTCTTCTTAAAACAAAGGACTAAAATTATTAATTAAACCACCATTGAACAAATTGGACACAATGTCGCCGGTTCGCCGAGTAAGCTGTTTGAGCCACGAGCTCATATATCTCGTAGTGGTAATATAACGTTATACCCTGCAATTGTTTTTGCAAAAATTTTGTTTAGCCAAAAAACTGAAAGCGGATTCGTATACTACAAGTATACGAGTATATTTTTGTATAATTCATTTTAAAATATGGTTCATTGAGGTGACGTCATCAAATTGTTGGTGGCAAATTTTGGATAGCATTTACGTGATATTTCTAGCATTCATACAAAATTTGACAACAATCGGCCCAGCAGTTTCGGTGATTACGTGTCTAATAAAAATGGATACAGACAGACATACAGACAGACAGACGGAAACGGGAGAGTACATTTTTCGTGCTGTAGGGATCATGAAACGTCGAGAAAACATAAAAGTGGCAATTCGTCCCATGAAAAAAATGTTCAAACTATATTCATAATCATAACCATAACACATTCATAAGATGTCTGTAGAGTGATGGTAATTTTAATCCGACAATGATGAGAGGTAATTTTAATTTCCTAAAGCCGATTACCGTAATGCACCGGAAAAATTCTTCGGCAAAGTTTTAAAAACGAAAATTGGTCTTTATCTGACAAAAATTTAAACAAGAGGTGGTTCACTAAAGATTGTATCTTTAAATTAACTCGTTCATCTAATTATAGCAATTCTTCCACATATCTCTATTAAAACGTAGCCGATTGCGAGGTAAAATCAACGAAGTTTATAATTATATGTTATCCGGTAGTTTCGATGTAGTTACATTACACACACAGTTAAACTTGGTTATCGAAGATGTTACTAGTAATGAAATATCCCCATAATTACTCGATTTATAGATATGATAGAAATCTCAATGCCAAAATTATATATCTTCCATCTTAAATTTTTCAGATATAACTGAATTAAATATATCTATGAATATAATAGGATTTTTTTGTGTAATAATAATGCAAATTTTATATTTAATTTCAAAATTTTGCACCCCTATTTCCATTGTGATAATTTTTTTTATTCACCGTGAATCAAGGGGGCGAAGCTTTACTGCAAAATACTTATTTCTTTGCAAGAAATTAAAAACATGTTTTTGAGCGTCCTGTTCAAAGAATGCTGAGTATATTAAGAAATAAAAAGGCAAAATATAAACCCCGCCCACCCACCCCATCTCAATTGTGATGGTTTTTTTATTCTTAGAAACTTAAAGCACGTTCAAAATGGTAAATTTTTGTAGGGAAATATGGATTTTGCAATTAGGCCCCGCCCCTAGGTCTGGCATTGAATGAAAACTTCATTAGTACATATTTAGATCAAGGCAGGTATGGGTATATTTTGCCTTTTATTTTGCTTAATATACATAGCCATCTTTTCACAACAAGAAACTTATGGTTAAAATGGTACAGTTTTGCAAGGAAATATGGACTTTGCAATTGCAAAATCGGTATTTCCTTATACAAATTTTCCATTTTAAACATGTTTTAAGTTTCATGTTATGAAAAGAAGTCTACACATATATTAAAACAATAAGGCAAAATGTATGACCAGTATACAGGACCCCATAGTGGTAACAAAAAATAACCTAACCAGGGAAGTAAGATAAAGATTTATTTCTATTTAAAAAATTCAATAACTGTCTCACATTTAGATCCAGTCACTATTAATACAGATCTAATTTGAGACTTAAATGTAGTGGCTAAAGCTAAATTAAGTATAGGCGATTGGCGTATCCACTTTGTCACTAAATATTGTCTCCGACATAGTTTTGGACACTAAATTTAATGTGTTGACATTAATAAAATATCTCCAATAATTTCCCAGTTTATAGACATGACAGAAGTATCATTAATTCATTACCTTAAGAGTATCAAGCACAAGTACCTACTATACAAGTAAAAATTTTTCCTGTTATATAAATTGGCTTATTTTTAACGAAGATAATTATTATTTATTATCATCCAGCTTTGATATCAAATTTTGGGCACCAAATAAATCGTTTATATTTCATGCAAAATAAAATATGGATTAAGGAACACCAGGAATTATTTGAAATGGTTTTCGTGAGTACTTCAAATCAGTACATAAGTAGTAAATATGGCAGTAGTGAAGGTCATCGCTAATTATATTTTCACTTTCACTATTCTAAATAGCCGCAGGGTTAAGCATTCATAATTATTATTACTCATGGTCATTCATGAAATTTCATGCACGTCACAAAATGTAGAGCAAATCAGTATGCGACATATATCTACATAAAGATGATATTCGCACTCGCTATACAGGTTTCTCTTCAAGTGTCTGATTACTAATGCTTGCACTTCCTAATTACTAGTGCTAATGATTGTGTAGTAAATGAATGAATGGTGATAAGCCCGACGCTAATTAGCATGGTGAAAGTGAAAGTGTAATTAGCGACGACATTCACTGCTGTCGTATTCACTCACTACGTACATACTCGACCCAGTTCATGACACTAGCCATTAAAACCAATATAACTACACCATAAAATTTATAAGATTAACTATATAAGACAATGTTCTGATTGTTCCATCAAGTATAGCGACATTCATGACCCCCTAGAGTACAAAAAAATAGGTTCCGGTTGCGATCTGTCTGCCTATTTGTGTTCATTTTTAATGGACAGATAATCTCCGAAACTACCGGACTGATTGTTTTTTTTATACGTATTTTAAAAATATCGTGTAAATGGTACAACTATAACCAAAATTTGGATCATTATCTCCAACAATAAGATGACGTCATCTCCAAAATTACCAACACTAAATCGTTTACCATTTAAAGGTTATCAGAAAACAAAAATTTTATATAATTTTTCAAAGAAGCAAGACTTGTTGGACTGTACTTCAAGGGAGTAGGAAATTCTGTCAAAGTAACCTTGGACCAATTTTGAACTTATAGGGTTAGAGCGATTATTATTATAATTTTTCGAAGAATCTCAATTTGTTCTCCCGTACTTCGAGGTGAGGGAAGTTCTGTTTAAATAATTTTGGACCAATTTTTATTTTCTGTGGTACGTGGATGTTAACACTTCATTCACAATTTATGATAACTTACTGCCGTTAACACACTGTGAGATATCGAAATTCGGCCTCATTCTAATCTATTTATTCATATTTCTACGTATATCTGTTTCGCAAAGATCTAGCTTAGATCATTTCCTGTTTTCACTGTTCATTAATGATTTACCGGTCAAGTTTTTATTTCGTTTGGTGTAAATTTAAGTTGCGACCGACCCAATTCTTTTTCTGGAATTGCTTCAAATTATTCTTTAACCTTCTAAATAATATTCTGACCTACGACTCTATAATTTGCCATCATTAGTTTTCACGTTCCAAGCGGTTTAATCCCTTTCTAACTACAATGTACATATACATAAATAGTTTATTTTTAGTTACTTAGATATGTCTACATACATGTCCTGAAATGACCGACATTCAGACATTACGCCCCACCTTCTCAAACTTCGTATGACCAGCAACCATTGATCCACGCATCACCTGACAACTGACTACTCTGATCTAACACACTTAGGGCTAAGCCATCCTGACCAACATGATTTGAAAGTTTATTGGAATTTAAATATTTTACTTTCTTAACCTATTTGAATGATACAGGGGCTAAACAAGGAATATCGAAAATACAAAACTTTACGTAATTAACGATTAAACTTTGAACGAAACTGGTTTGGTGAACTTGTTGAAAAAATATCATAAAGCGACTGCTTCCGTGCCACCGCCTTCGCATTATATTTTTAAAATAGCCCTACCACTTTTGTCTCGAAAACTAAAAAAAGATGTGAATAGATAGCTGAACATATGTATATTTTATTAATTATTTAAAGATTGTGCTGTAAACTTGTTTCCATTAGTAATTATAACCACCTCGCATATCGGCATAATCAAAATCAAGTACAAAATAAAGAAAATTTGCCACTTGTTAAGTGGTTCGTTTTTTTAATTAGTTAGTTAGATAAAATGACTTTGTTGCCAGTTGAAAGTCAAGGTGACGTATTTTGGGATTACTGTTCTATTGTATAATATTTTGTATAGGTATGAAAGATGTAGAATAAAAATTCCTAGTTCTAATTTTGCTTTAATTATACCATTATATCACTATTATTATTATTTATAAATCTAACTTCACTAAGATAATCGATATTCAGTGGTAACGGAAATTGGGGACACCTGTATATTTGTATCACAGTTAACAAAATGGTCTTCGAAAAATTGTGACATGTTCGTTAATATCACGAATAGTTAGTAACCTTTATGTTCAGAATTATGAAATAGGTAACAAAAGTGGGAAGTCTGTTTTTTTTTTGTTATATAACTGTGTAGATATATTTTATCGTCAAAATATCCTTAACTAAATAAATTAAGGAACGTGCTATTTTCTCATAAAATACACTTCTGCTTGTTAAAATTATCATTTAACACTTAATTAAAATTAATGGTACTGTTTATTCGGTAGCTGTATAAATCTATTGATGAATCTACAGCCTCCAGCAATTTTTTTATGTACTTTTAATTCTTCAAGAATCGTATGAATCGTGGCACAATCTTGGGATATCATATCATTTATTAAATCTCGTAAATTTGCATAAAAATTTATTTTAGTCAAGTGATGTCATAGTCTCGTTATGCAACCAGTCCCGTATTTTTCTATACACTTAAAAGAACATTACACTAATTCCAATTAAAATGTAGATTGTGTGGAACAAGTAACTGGTTTCAGCCTTGCATGATACTATATCTGTTATAAAATTATAACCATTTCCACATGTGACATTTTCATGGGGTGCTAGCCGTGGATTTATCGCGCACGTGTTAGACACAAAAAGAATTTGTAAACCATATGGTACGTGTTTAATTTACATTAAAGTCATGACACAGGTGCAAAGTTCACGCCATAACGTTAACATTTTTTCAGTTTTTATTAACATACAGATCAGGCGTAACTTCGTAGAACGTCAACAGTGAATCGACGCGAGCCATAAACGAACACGTTTCTTGTGTTTGTGATGGCAATTAGAAGCTTCTTGTTTGACAAGACTTTTCTTGTTCTTGCCATATTCACCGACTCTGATGCTAACGCAGCTAATGCAAGTGATTTCTAATTTTGTCAATAAGTGAAGAGACGGTTACGTAATACCTAATGTGTGTTGGCTTGGTATGCCGATACCTGGTAACAAAATACGTAAACAACGTTTGTTGTTTGAGTGGGACGTGTTCGTGAAACAGCGCGAAGCAACAAATATATCAGCTGCTTCATTCATCCGCCAGCGCAAAAGCCACCAAAATGGAGATGTAAATAGATTTATTAGTGTAACGGTGCTCGGACTGTCGTGTGTCCAAATGTAGACTTGTACCGGGTGTCTCATTATAATTTGTCTAACTATAGAACTTGGAAACGGAATAAAGAAATCTGTTGTTTTTAAAAAAACAGACGCATTAATATGAAAGTAAATTTAGTTCAAGTGTTTGGGCTAGCCATTCATTGATTTGTATGTGGTCACTGAGATCAAGGAATGTTGCCTATCGGTGACCAAAGTGGTGTGGTAACTAGAAAATTTACATTGTGTTTGATAGATACAAATCTACTGCGGTTGACATTTCGAAACTTTGTTTCAAGTTGAACCGCAAGAGGACACCTTGAAAGTGTTTTTTATGTATTTGCGAAAATTTGTCAAGCTGTCAGAAAACATTTATTTACTACTAGAGGACAAAAGTTTTGTTTTTGTATTGGCTTTGTGAAACGTTTCTATCGTATTATATATTTATTTCAGCAAAATGGCATGATACTAATTTTTGTAGTTTAATTTGTCAAAAAGCGAGAAAATAATACTGAGAATTTGTCAGATTCGCTGATAATGTTTGGTTGTACAAAGCTATTATTATCAAAAGGTGATACATCAAGTTGGCTTTGAAATTTCGGAAATTTTGCCGCCTCGTTGTGATCATTAATATGTCACAAAATGACGCTCTTAACCTAACTTTCGGTTTTTCGGTAAGTTCGTTGCCTGATAAGAGTGATAAGCAAACCAATAATTCACATCTAAGATAGGTTTGATACTTATCTGGATGAAACGGCATATTCTTATTAAAAATGCAATAGTAGATTTTCGAGAATCAACTTCAACGATACTTGTATATACATATTTTTTAATAACGTTGATAGAAATATGTATACATAGATAATAAATATTGAAAAAATGTGCCTCGGGACATGTAAAATTTCTGGCATAGTTTTGGAAATTACATTCTACCCTATAAAATTTTATTGGCAATAACGAGACGGACAGTAGTAAAATAGCAAGAGATATTTACAACTTAAAGTTGTTGCGTGCCGGTAACCCCCAGATGTTAGAAAACAGAATAATCCAGGTCCGGACAGGGACCATCGTTACTCACGAACGAAAATCACCATTATTTTATGAGTACAACTATAAATATTTCTTACCATTGTACTACTATCCGCCTCATTATTTTCAATAAAATTTTATAGGGTAGAATGAAATTTCCAAAACTATAAATCATTTGTGATTTTTGCCTTAAATTTCAACTTGTATAGAAGCGTTTATTAAACAATTCTAGTGATTTTTTTCTTATAACCTAAATTCAGGGTAAGGCTAATGTAACATTTATTATGGGTAAAAATTTAAGCATAATGCGGAATTTAGTTTGTTTTTAGGTTTTGAAATGAACACATTCATTTTAATGTGCACAACATTACACTAACTACTACTAATTATGCGACATTCCCATAATTTATGGAAATGATACTTAAGTATAATAAATGGATTAAATACTTTTTTTTTTCAAATATCACACCTCAGTAATTCTGAAAAATAAACTGATATTATGCGTTTGAATAAATTTTCTGTAAATAAAATAAATAGTGTAATAGGTTTTATTTGACGAACGGCTAATTTCATTATTTTCGACTTTTCATATCCTCTGGAATATGAAAAAGTAGGTCCCTATTTCTCTTTGTCTGTCACCTGTTTGTTATCATATGGTCATTGTTGTGATATTCTAGATTTGTTTGAAGAATGTCGCTGATTAAAATGTATTTCTTCTCGTCATTCCTACCAAAAAAGTTATGACATCATTTAAAATTTAATTAAGAAAATTTCACTTGAGACATAAACATAGCAAGCTTGTTAGTCTGTGATTTAACAATCCATTTCTATGTCTAACGAAAAAAGTAAAATTCCGAAAATCAAATTATATGCTTTTAATTTTTTGGAGGGGATTAATAAGCATACTAATAATAATTTTAAGGTATACTTGAAATTTCAGAGTAATCGGTTCGAAAGTTTTGCATATCGACGCCTTAATAACCAAGTGTCCAATATTTTTGTGCTCTACCATATGATAAATAAAAAACTTGTCAAGTGTACTTTGGAATTTATCAAAAAAAATTGATCGAAGGTTATTTCGACAAAGTACTTCTTCAAAAAATTATAAAATTATAATTTATAAATTTTATTTTTCACTGAAAAACCAAATAAATTAATGTACATGTAAAGGAGCATGCTATACTTATCTTTCAAGTGACTTTTTCTGTGACAAAATTAGGTGATGTCGTCATCAACATTGTATCAAGGACACTTGTATTGACTGTAAAACAACAACATTCACTCATTAAGTAGGCTTCTACCGCGCTTCTTTTAAACTATTTCTTTATTATTTACAATTAATAAACCAACCGACCGAATCTGTCAATATTTGGGATGGTTTATGGCTTAGGCGAACGGAGTTCTGAAATACACTATATAGTAGATTTTTTTTTTAATTTTGGCGAAATGTTGTAAAATGGTATATTTATATTTCTGTCTTCGTTCAACACACTGCATTTATGCAGGTATCGTTTCCGCCCCTAAAATGCTGAAAAATGCGAAATACAGTGTGTCGAACGAAGACAGACACCAAAACCTACCAAATATAACTGGTACTGTAAGCTGTAAGTTCAATGTAATACTAGATAATAATGACAGTGCTGTATACTCACACTTTCGGAAAAAAAAGAAAGAGGCATACATAATATTTTGGGTACTTTAGATTTGAGAGCATTCGGGTTGGCAATTTCAAAGTTAAATTGTAAAATGTTATTCAATTTTGATTTTCTTTTCTCAAAAATCGAATGTCTAGGGTCAAAAAAAGAATCTCACAAGTGCAGAAATATTTTTTAAATTTAAATAATGGAAATTTTGGAAATGACGTCATCTTTTTGTTGATGGGTACGATCACACAATTTTTGGTTAGCGTTTTACCATCTACACGATATTCCTAATATAAAATAAGATAAAATAATCAATCCAGTAGTTTCGGAGATTATCTGCCTAATAAAAATTGACACAGACAAAAGGCAGACTCAAACGGGGTACAGTTGGCTCCAGAAAAAACGGGAAATGTCAAAGTTAGTATGACAGATTATTGTGTGAGTTTTTCTAGTTTAAACGAGACTATTTTGAAATAGGTTAGAACCATAATGACATTGCAAAAATTTGGTGTCAAAATACTGACAAAACTGACAAATATTTAACAGATTTGTCAAATTGACAAGTAAGAGACAGGTACACTTTACATTGTACAAAAATTCCGTTTTTTCTGGACCCCACTGTACCTACTTTTTCGTACTCTAGGGGTCATAAAACGTCGAGAAAACTTAGTTTATGCTCAGGAAGTAAAAATATGTTAATAGTATCATTATTTTTGACTGACGTGATTTAAATCTGGCAATTTGACGTTATATTTGATAGAGGATGAATCACGGCTGTATAAATTATCGTTGACATTGATTTACATAACCGCAAAATATAAACGTGACACTATTCGACTTCTCGTATGAAAATGACAGAAATCGTCTAGAGTTTTTTTTTTTTTTTTTTGGACCATATACTTAGTACGCTTTAACAGATGTAAAGAACTATAAAGCAATATAATTACAGTTGTTAAGATGTCCTTATAATCTGTACTTGATACCAAAAAATGATACATAAACAATCAAAACTGAATGTGTAAGAAAAATGATTTAAGTATCTACACAGTCATCTTTTTATGGTTTGTTGTGTTCTACCGAAAAAAATACGATCAATTAGTTAGTCGACGAATCGTAGTAGAGTACACAGATTTGCACTTTCAGCCATCCAGCAATAACAATATAACGAGTGTTCAATCGAAAAAGTCATCAAGTTGGCGTTGTTTTTTTTTTGATAGAGGAAAACGCAGCGAAAAACGAATTTATTAACCCATACTTTTGTATATAATTGACATAAGACAGAGTTGTCGAATTTAGTTTATATACGAAAAAAAATCGTCGAAGGTTATTTCTCTCAGCCCAGAAACACAATAAAACAAATCCAGCTTTTTCGAAAAATTATAAAATTTGGGGAGGATTAGCTAAATTTTAGTTAGCACTTAGCCATCTACATGACATTCCTAATATACTTACAAAATTTGACCACAATCGGTCCAACAGTTTCGGAGATTACGTGTCTAATAAAAATGGATACAGACAGCAGACAGACAGACAGACAGACAGACAGACAGACAGACAGACAGACAGACAGACAGACAGACAGACTGACTGTAGGGATCATGATCATGAAATATCGGGAAAACATAAAGGTGGCCATTCGTCCGTTGGACTCGATTACTATCCTTCCTTAGCTTAGCTCGGGAAGCAAAAAGAGGTTAATTTATCGATTAAATTTTAGGTTTATTGTAAACACAATGTATGCAAATAAATCAACGCGAACTTGATAACTTCTGAACACCTAATATCTACGTTAAACAAAAGTTTTATCCGAACTTGTTTATTAACACTTTTTCTTGATGTGTGGAAATTTTTTGCACTGAATTTTGAAAATGATAGTTTTCACAATTATTTATAGTGTAATAAAAAATGAGCCTTTAATTTTCAAATTTTAAACAGTAATGACAGCAAGTAAAATCAGCTACACAGGAAAAACCAAAAGCATAATTTAGTAAACACATTTCTTTATGGACTATGTTTTTTCTTCATTTTGAGTCTTAGTTATATGTATAGTTTATTAGTGTTTTCCCACTTTCGGTAAAATCAAGAAATTAAGTTAGTTTATATCATGACAAATAATTTTGATAACTGAGTGCACGATCGCAAAATAAATATTTCTGTAAACGTTTTAAACCACTGTTTATACACTTAGAAATTGTATGAGATATTCTTCCCAAAGTAACTATATCGTCACTCCATTTAGAGGAAAATGAGACTTCTAATCTCTCCAAGAATGTGCTGTCCTTTTACGATCGTCTTTACATATTAGGCTTTATTGCTGCAGATACGTTATTTTATCACCACTTTGTATACCAATAAGCAATAAGTTTCTAATTTTACGATGTTCAAAAAGGAAGTGGGTATAAAAGGACATAAACTTAGTTTTATCATTTTTATTTATTTGTTTTGACTCAATAAAAGCGGTACCCAAACAATAAAACAAGCAATTCGTTAGTGAGTTTTCTTTATCGCTCCAATTTGCTAGGTGGTGTTATATTGATCACTTGAAATCAAATCTCAGCCAGTCTGTTTACATAAAAACCTAGACGCGATTCATATAAACCGACTTGAAACTAATTATATTTTCCATCTTTCCATTAAATCACTTCACACCTGGTTCGGTGCACCCCTCCAAGATGCAGATGTCGCAACAACCGGAAGCTCCGTTCAAGAAATGGGTTAACATCTCAACCCACATGTTCCAATTAGACTTCCCGCCTTAGTTTACGTCACTTTCAACAAAGCCTGAATCCTGCAATAAAACGTCATAATCCACTCACACTCTTCATCTGAAAATGGGATTGCGGTGGAATTTCCTCGCCCACATCTTTCCGACTAGCTATTTCCGAAAGTGACCCAGATCGGCAAAGGCGCCAATTCATGTCTTCACCAGCAATGACGAAGAGATAATAATACCAATGCATTAGCATGAACAGCCTTCGATTCAGTTCTAATTTTATCGCATCTTCGCTTTTCGGAGAGTTGCGAAAATGTTTATCACTTTTTAATTGGCGAATAAAAACGCATGAAACAAATCTCTTGGTGGCTATTCTTAGACGGTTCCGCCTAGTTTTCAACGACACCTGCAATCCATTATTAGTGAAATCGTGTCGCGTCACCTATTGTAAAGGCTAGACGACGTGGAGGTTTCTGAAGAGGTGAAATTGATGGACGTTACTGGGCTAAGGTCAAGCTCCGCGGTCGCCATAAAATCCCTATTATGGGCGAGAAGGGAACCTTGACCGCTTTGGTTCATTTGGTTTTATTGGGAATTTGACGTACACCACAAATATTGACGCCTCGTCAATGCCGTCATTTACAAATAAAAGACAAGTTTCACCTCTTTATTTGTTCGTCGAAAATGTTGTTTGGACGGACGTAATTTTTATGGGTTTGGTGGACTACTAACATTTTCGAATAACAAAATGGTTTTAAAAAATGGAAAAACTTAATGGATACAGATTTGATTTTAATGGTGGGTGTCTTCAGCTGTAAAGCTTGCATGCCAATTATAAAACAAAAAAAGCACATTTGCCGGACCTATAGGAGGTTTAATAATGGCAATATAGCCGCCTTGCGTGATACATTCAAATTTATTTGCTGAAGTTATTTGATAGGCACTAATGGACGTTTCACCTCACCCTAAAATAAACTTCACTTTAATTAAAACTTTATTTACACCCTGGAAATATTATATGTAAAAATAAATATGTAACAGACATAATTCTGACCCTGAGCATATGTTCAAGAACAAGCTTATTAGCTTGTCATGTGTTTTTATATATATATATTTTTTTGTGTAGGAAACTACGACCGGAAATTTATATTTGCACCATTTGTCACTTATTTTTACGTAGTGACTATAATAATTTTGTCATTTTTTTGGCAAAAATCGATGCTACTTCAGTGTGACAATTATTTATAAATGTATACCTTGTCGAAAAAGACAGCCTTATGTCAAAAAACACTATAAAAGCCAAGGGTGGTTTGTAGAATATGAAAAGTAGGTCTCTTTTTTCGTCTCTCTCGTGCGTCGTGTATCATCTGTGCCGACTTTATTAGTCTCTATTAATCTCTGATATTATTAGATTGATTGAACATCCCAACTAAAAATATAATGACGTCGTCTCAAAATTTTACTACAATTTTTCGTAGAAACTAAAACTGATTGCTCTGAAATTGTCTACACAAATTGTGTAAGGTTATCGTGAACATGAATTTGCTAAGTAAATCCTATTTAAAATGTGCAAAATAACATATATTTCTGTTAAGAAGACGTTAACCTGCAATTTTGTGGGATTTTTTTAATTGCGTCCTTATTAATTAATGTCAGACTTGATTGTCGACGTCTTTTGGATTTTTGTGGACTGCTTTTTACTTCTTGAGGGTAAGCCCAAGATAAAAGACGAAGTACCTAGTCCATCTAGCGAATGATTACTTTCACATTTTCTCGACGTTTTATGATCACAAGAGTACGAAACAATAGATCTCCCGTTTCCATCTGTCTGTATGTCTGTATGTGGTCTGTTCTTCGTGTGTATCGATTTTTATTAAATAGATATTCTCTGAAACTATCGGACCGACTGTTGTCAAATTTTGAAAGTGATTAGATTATCGTGTAAGTTAATCCCCGGCTAATTCCAATTCTTTTTTACTTGATGGGCGTAAGCTAAAGAAGTATTTTAACAGACCCTATCCAATCAATGGCTACTTTCATGTCGTACTTAAGGTACGAGAAAGTAGATCTCGCGTTTCCGTCTGTCTGTCATCTGCCGGTCATCCATCTGGAGGAATATCGTGTAGATAGTACAGCACTAACCAAAATTTGTCTATTCATCAATGGGATAACGTCATCTCCAACACTTACAATGGTAAATGTTATTAAAATTTTAAAAATAAGATACTCTTACACTTGTGGTTTATGAATCCGTGTTAACATTTTACCCTACACATCCAGATATTTGGAAAAAAAATGTATAAAATTTTACAAATTATGTTCTGAATTCTTGCAAAAAAACTTAATACACTTCAAGTCAGGTTCGGTCAAGCCAGGTCAGGCCAGGTCAGGTCAGGTAGGTCAAGCTAAGTCAAGTTGTAAGATTACAGTGAGCATGGTAGATCGTTATTCACAATTTATTTATTTATGACCTCTCCAAGAATTGATGACGTCGTCTCACAATTTTGCTTAATAAATTTTCAGTAAATTTTATAAAAGTGTATGTGTGATTTATGAATCCGTGTTGACTTTTTAGGCATCCAGATTTTTGGTAAAAAAATCAACATTTCACAATTTAATTTTGACATTGCAAAACCGAATATTGTGAAATCTTGCAGACATTTTAAGGTTGTCGGAAACATGGTAAATCGTTAATCAAAATTTGTCTGTTTATAATCCGCCAAAAAATGATGACGTTATGTTACAATTTTGCAGTAGTATTCTTCAGATTTATGATTGTTTACGCTAATATCCAGTTTTTGAGAAAAAAAAACCGAGTGTGAATTAATTAATTAATTAGACTTCTCATCTGTGTTGAAGATACATAATCAGTCAAATTTCATTTTCTTTTAACACAAATGTCGCCATTGATGCTTGTTATCTGAAGGTGCTAATAGTCGAATTCTTGCGAAGTATAGACATAAACAGTATAAGTTAGGCATGTACTGAGAAATTGAGAATACATTTTTTCTTGTTGGTTATCTGCTTTAAATATATTTCATTTTTTTTTGTTTATAAATTTTATTTTTTTTTAACAACTGAAAATGAAACAAATATTTATGTAATCGGACTCATCGCAATTTAATGGTCATTAAAATCCGTCAAAAAATATATGTTACAATTTAAAAAATATAGGTTATATGCATCACATTTATAATGTACAAAATTAAGCTTTCTCCTTTAAACTAAAAATATTGGCGTTTACAGAATTTCATTATCAAATTCTATAGCCGCAGAGTTTTGACTGGGACATCTGTATATTAAAAAAAAAACTGGTATTTTCTGGCTGACCTTAAATGAACAAATAAAGTACAACGAAATGTATCCAGCATTTTCGAAAAACTATAAAATTTGATGTTGCGAATTTTATTTTTTTATGAGAGCCCCTATAAATTGAAGTAAACGTATATATGTAATGTTATAGTAAATGTAAAGAAGCGTGCTACGCGTATGTTTCAAATGAGTTTTTACTTGACAAAAATTTTTGATGACGTCATCAATAAATAGATATTATTGTGGTTAACAACTTACCATGATTAAAGTAACTTTAAACCGTCTGCAAGATTTCAAAGCATTCGGTTTTACAGTTCCTGATTTGTTCAATAAAATAAATTAACTCATACATTTTTTTTTGTCACCCTCTATAAGCAAATCTAAAAATGTGATTGGAATGATAAATCACAAGTATAAACTCATCATATTTTGCACATTTCAGATGGGATTTATTCGGCAAAATTTTGAGGTGACGTCATCAATTTTGAGGGGGAGGAGGGACGAGCAAATACATTTTGATCAAAAATTTACAATACTTATGACAACTTTAAAACATCTCCAAGATTTCAAAGCATTCGATTTTGCAGATTCAAAATTAAATTGCAAAATGTTGTTATATAATTTCGATTTGTTTCCCAAACATCTGGACGTTTCAGGTAAAAACTCAACACGTATTCATAATCTACACGTGCAGAACTGTTATTTTATCGAATTTAAAACCCATTTACTATGTGCAATTTTGAGCTGATGTCATCACATTATTGGTGGGGATGATTAGACATGGTTTGGATACCGTCTACATAATACACATAAAATTTTGCAACCATCCAGTAGTGTCTAACAAAAATCGTCACGGAAGGCGGACAAACAGACAGACAGACAGACGGAACGGGAGACCCACTTTTTCGTCTCTAGGGATCATGACCCATTGAAAAAATATTCAACCAACCAGCCGCCCGATGAACTCGACGGTACTTTCTTAGGTTAAGCTTGGGAAGTAATATTAAACGGATTATAATGAGAAGAGAAATCCATTTTGAATTTAAATATTCTAAAAAAAAGCGTCATCGATTTTTTGAAGGAATTATTAAATTTATAGGCCGTTTTTGAATTTAAATATTCTAAAAAAAAGCGTCATCAATTTTTTGAAGGAATTATTAAATTTATAGGCCGTTTTTGTGGTATGTAGTAAAATTGTTCGTTATATATTTTTTACCTTCAAAAAGCGTATTAAATCACAAGGGAAATTATATTTAAAAAAATGATTTGGAATAATATTTGAAACATAATTTCTTGAAATAACTTCATTAACTTTTTGACAGAATATGTCGTTTCACAGGAATTAAATGAGTGGTTTTTAACTATAATCTTAAAGTATACCTAAATTTTCAAAGTACTCCGTTAGATAATATAATAATATAATAAATGAAAAAATAATACAAACAATTTTTTTTAGTATTTAATAATAATTTATAGCAGATATAATATGTGAAACGCTATTAAATATCAAACCTTTGATTTTCGAATAATCAATAAAAAAAGTTAATAGTAATATATTTTGATGTCACGTCCTTATGAAATCATGCTTCAAAAAAATCCGGAACGGCAGACAGACGGACAGACAAAACGACAGACAGACAGACGGAAACGGGAGACCTATTTCTTCGTACTATAGAGGTCATGAAAGGTCGAGGAAACGTAAAACTAGAGAGTTGGTCGACGGACTCGATTACAATACTTCCTTCGCTTACGCTCGGGAAGTAAAAATGTCGAAAATATTAAAATAACTATTCGATGTGATGTAGAATGGACAATGATCTTGATGCAAACAAGTTTAAGATAAAATGTTTTAAAATTTTCATGTGACTATTGGCTCTTTTTAAAAAAGTCGCTTAGCATCGTACAGAAAAAAGTACCCACTTTCATTTTTCAAAAAAAAGTAATATTGTATTTAAAGATAGAAAGTTGGAGAGGGTGACACTGCAAAAGTACTCACCATAACATTTTACATTCTTTTTATTTCATTTTATCACTCAACTTGTCATTAAAAATAAGTTTTATTACTCGTTGAATAAGGAAGCTATATTTTTTTATCATAGCTCGATTAAAAAAACAACTTAAATTCTGCCAAATTGTTAACTGAATGTCCTATTTTCTGGATTAGATGTTTTTAAATTGAAATTGAATAGTGATTCCAAATTTCAAAAACCGTTAAACCTATTTTACTTTATGTATCGTGATACATCGTATTTTGATATTCAGAACTTTTGGTTATATGAAAATTCTATAGCAAGTAGTTCGATAGTTTCGAAAATTATCTTTCTAGTAAGTTTGTAAGGAACACCAGACCGACAATGATAAAGAGATGGAAATAGAATTCTAATTCTAATTTTATATTCTATGAGCTCTGGAATATGCAAGTAGGTATTCTTTCAAATGTCCCTCAACTATCGCTCTTTACGCCTTCACCAAAAGAGATAGTTGCCAGAATACATCACAAATAAATTAAATTCGTATACTATGGATGAAATGAATATTTATTACAAGTTACATCCACCACACACAAAACCACAACAAACACATCAATTTTATCTATACAGAGAATAATATTAATAGTGATAGATTGTCGATTTGGAAACGTGCTTTTGACCTACGTACTAAAATAACCAAGAAACACGATAACAATAAAAAAACAAAAAATAACAGGCCATCAGTTTCCTGTAAAAGATTATGTCACACTGATTGCAACGAGTAGATCCTTAAAATGGTGTGATAAAGATTCACATTAAACCGAATAAAAAGAAAACAGCAGCTTTAGCTCAAAATTAGATTAGATTAGATTAGGACAAATACATTTTTGTTACATAATATTTTATTGCACAGGCTCCTTATCACATTTATTATGTCTTCACAATTTTTTGGCACGAATAGCAGAACGATCTCTGATTATACGTAACATCAATAATATAACCACTTTCAGAAGAAATTTAATAAAAAGTTATTTATCATTTTCCTGAAAAAAACTTCCTAGAATTTTATAATTTTAAGATAACTACCTACTAGTGTCACCTTTATTTCCACTGGCGTGGTACTTGAATTTAGCTAGCGCATCATGAATGACTTATTTATAAACCTAGAAAATAAAAATTTTGCTTCATTTAGGCCCCCCTACTCTAGGTGTACGCTTTCGAACTACTCACTATACAAACCCGAGTTCATGGTCTGAGGAGCGTCTGCTACATAAACTTTTACAACTAACACATCAACACATATCGCACTTGCAAGACTAATTTATGGATAATTTGTAACGAAAAACAAATTCTTGTCGGAAGCGGAATCCTTTGCATAAATAATTTTTGGTTTCAGATTAAACAACATGTCAACGATCGAACGAAAAGAATACCAAGAAACAAAAATAATGCGAACCGTGTCGCCAGTTCGCAACATCCGCAGTTCCAATCAAAACTTGGCAGAGTTTGATCACAATTTAGACTACTTGCTAGAGGACCTTCAAAATTCGGTCTCCCGTCCAGGCAGCTCTCTAGGAACATACCGCGAAAACCCAAAATCCATAGAAACTACAAAAACCAACTCGCTTAATCGCTTCGCTAACGTAAAATCTTCTAATCCTGTAACCGAATACTCATCCGATGATACTTACAGCTACACGGTATGTGATCAAAAATTCTTCAAATCTTTCGCCGAACTAAATTACCGAAATAAAAAATTTTAGTCGCCTGATGGCAAGAAGCACGTCACCGGGTACAAAAAGGAAACCTATTCTTATAAAAGCAGCGGCAGTGGTCCACCTGAAAATGTGCGGATGCAAAACAACATCAACCAGTTGGATTCGCTCTTGGACGACTTGCAACAAGTGAAGAATGCGCCGTTCCCGGAAAAAGGTGAGTCGTGTTCACACCTACGTGACTAATAATCATTGTTCCGAAAAATATTGTTAAAGACTTTAATTTCGTACTGACTCACGGGATATTTATAAAAGCGTTTGTTTTCCAGATTCTTATAATAACACTGGCGCTGATCCAGAATTTCAGTAAGTAGATTGTTGATTTAATTTCATTCGGTACTCCGAAATTTATTTTGATTCGCAGAAGAAACACCACGACCTCTTCGAAAAGGTCGGTGCAACGGGAATTACACTATGGCGATACTCCAAGATCGAGCTCCAGAAGTCGGACTTTGGAAAGGGCGGAGAAGGAAGGGTCGATCACTAGGGAGATCCAGTACACAAATGAAGGTTTCTACTAAGATGTTTTGGTCTTTTCAATGCTGAGTGTTTTCTGTGTAGGGACTTATGGAGACTTGCGACAAGTTAGAGGAAGATCGCCTTCCCCTTCGTCCAAAACTTCTACTCTGACTAAACAGAAAAAAGTCACCAACATGCATACTTATCCCATGGAAGTGGTGGAAACCACGAGTCCTGATATTAATCCAGAAATTTTGGCCCACCTTGACCCCAGCCTTCACCCTCCTGGCAATACTAAAGTAACCACTACCATTAAAACTTACACTTACGAAATTCCCGGAACAGGGAACTACCCCACGAATCTCGAGACTCCAGCGGATACGGATAAATATGTCTATTCTCCGAATCAGACCCAAACTACCCCCAGTAAAAGTTTCGTTTACAAGAAAGTTGAAAACAAGTCTTCCGAAAACACTTTCAATTATCCGTCGTATCAAAAACCAACACCACCAGGTTTTACTGAAACCGTAACCACTAGAACGTATCAGCCAGGTTATACACCCGACGTACCACCAAACCAAAGTTACGTATACAACGAAACTACCACCACTCGACAGGTCGATGAAAATACTCAAAGAGGTAGTCTTCCCCGCAATCAGAATCTTCCACCAAAAGCTTACATCATTGAAGAACATCACAATACTGTAACTAATAAAAATGTCAACCGTCCATATCCTGATGACCGAGACTATCCTCGGGGAAATCCTCCGCGCCAGGACACTTACATTATTAAAGAAATCCATGACACAAACACAACCAATATTAACCGCCCATACCCCGACAGAGATTATCCTCCTCCTACCCAACACTATGTGAAAGAAATCCATGACACAAATACCACTACGAACGTCCACCATCCTTATCCTAACGGATACCCTCCAAATGAACCCAATAGAACCATCATCTACAAACATGAGACCCGTACTACCAATAACTATGGACCTGGCAATAGACCTGGACCTGGACCCAACGATGTTGAGAATTTCGATCCCAATCATCCGCCGTATCCACATGATAATCGACGACCAAACGAACCACTCAATATCCAGTACAGGTACAAGTCGGAGAGTACCACGACTAATAATTATAAGGCTGGCTACCCACCGAGTGACGAAACCCAAGCGTTGTTGCCCAAACCCTTCCCAACTGAAAACCAACCGGATGGACCTCCGAAAAGACTGGACCAGCTTTTGGCTGATATTGGTAATGAGGTACGTATCTATACGTTAAACGAAAAATTTTGTCTCACATCAAAGTACTACAGTTTGACGAGTTCTTGTTTCAACAAAGCGGCAAAAGTCAACGCCTACTTTAATCTAACGGTCTTCGATTGTTTGTGGTTAAGCAGAAAGCGTTTTTTTTTTATTTTTTATTAATTTTAATAACATAAAAACAGACGAGACGTGTTGATTTTGCATGTCACGTTTTGTGGTTAAGCAAAATTTTCTACCTTCATGTCATCCAGCCATTTGCAATGAATATTTATTTCGAATAATAAAACAATACAGACATGAGAACCTCATCCGCATGACCAAAAATATGTGGAACGCCATGAAACATTCATCTAGCCGGTAACGGTCTGGACGTGATAGTAGCAGTATATAATGAATAAAATTAAAACGACTAAAAAAGTTAGATTTGATACAGTCATTGATGTAGGGAAGAAATAGAAGAGTGTCAGTTACAGTGCACATGGACTTGTATCAAATAACTATTCTGTTTAGTAAAAACGGAGTTGAAGAATTTTACTGCACTATGAAAACGATATTGAAGAAACGATAGACATTTTCAACAAAATTTAGAACAACTAAGAAAATTTGGCGGTGGTTCTACAATATTCCGACTTTAAGAAAAGGTTGAAAGTAGAAGCTTCATTAGATTTCTAAAATATTCAGGAATTAAAGCTAACCTTCTAGAAGAATTTCTCTTTCGAAGGAATAGAGCTAGAAAAAATTGAACTGCATTGATATAAGAGTTCTAAATGGGAGTCAATGAAAATCTATGAAAATTATAAGATTCCAGACAAAGACGTTAATCCTGATCAATTATAATGGATACAAATATTTTTAAAAATATTCTAATAGAATAGTTCAAAATCGCTAGTGGAGAATTTTAAACTAAAATAGAAAAGACAAGGAGATTTGTTTTTTTCAGTAGAAAAAACCCAACAAGTTTTTGAATATTTCATTACAAAATATAATACCCTAAACGGAATTAACGGACACCGTCAAAGAAAAGTACCTGCACTAACTTGTAAACTAATAATAAGATATGTAACGTCTTTGTTTAAATTTCGACAAGGCGGCAAAAGTCAGTTTTGCATTTTTTTGTCTTAATATTCATAATCTTCCCTTCACAACAAAAAACTGAAACATGTTTAAAATGTTAAATTTCATCCCCACACTTCTCTACAAATTTACCCTTTTAAACATGTTTTCAATTTATTGTCGTGAAAAGAAAACTATATAGGACACATATTAGAAAAAAGAAAGCATAATACAAATCCCGCCCACCGCCCCTTTCTCAATTGTGATAACTGTTTTTCTTTATTGTGAGCCGAGAGGCAGAGCTTAATTGCAAAATCCTTATTTCCCTACAAGAAACTACCATGTGAAACATGTTTTTAGGTATCATGGTGTGATAACCCAAACATCCCGCCTTAAATTGACATGTGAAAAAGATTTGAAAAGCCTCCGAAAATTTCAAAAATTAAAAAATTTGGCCTTAGCTGTAATCGTTTAACAAAAAGAAAACCTAAATTGTATTTGTTTGTTTTTTTTGTGGCGGAATGAGTTCAGATGGAAGTGGTGGACCCCAATGTTAGAAAAGTACCGCTAAATAAAACACAAAATATATGGAGGACACAAAATCACGTATTCCTCCACTGACAAAAAAAAAGAAAGAAAAAAAAGCTGCGACTAAGTTGTGCCGGTTGAAAACACTTCTTACTGATCAGCTTCAAAACAAAACTTGCCTAACTTTGAATGGAATCAAATCAAACTTTCTGAATCAATCCAAATATATGCAGTGGGGCGCACAGCGACAGCGGCATCAGAGCGCTATAAGAATGTGGCGATCGAACTATATCAATTTTATTCTAGAACACATCAAAAATACTCGGGGGGGGGGGGGGCGGTGTAGCACGAGCCGAATTTGGGGCTCCTGGTCCTGGCTGTTCTCCCCTCACGGCGATGATTATATTCTATCGGCAAGCATGCCGCCCAGCACCCCTTTATCAAAAAGAAACGTGCCGCGCGATAAGGCCGTTACGGTCGCAAACTCGTGGTTGAAAATCACCGCTATAGATAAGTTGACGGCGTCACGTCATCCCGACCGCTCCCCTGACTTCTATTCAAGGCCTGCATCCTTTTGTGCAGATGGCGCGACAGCCAGCTCGACAAGGATCCGCGCACTCCGCTTCCGCCACGTGTATTTGTGTTATTTATTTACATGTTCAACTTCTACATATAACTAATATTAAACTACAACTAAACAAGTGTCAAAGTTTCAAAAAGAGCAATAAACAAAACTTCAATTCACCATACATTCTCGAGAAATTTGAAACACTAAAGAATTCTTATCTGAGATTAAAATTGGATGTCAGGCAATCTATATGATGGAAGCATTAATCAACAAAATATTTACATGCTAAAAAAAAACTAGCAAAGATTTATACAACCAAAAAAATCTGGTGTAAAATAAAACTGTGCAGACAAAAATATTACGTGAGGTTGGGAACTGCAGAGAAAATTTTCGTTCAATTTAAATTGTACAGCAAAGAAAATTACTCACGCTAAAATTGTGAGATAGAGAAAAATTGCATGAGGTGAAAAATTGCAAAACTAAAAAATTTAAAAAATGCATCCAGCGTCGCGAGAATGTTTCTCGGTGGTGTAATTTCCAACGTCGCGAGAAAATATGTCTCGGTGATGTCATGATGATAACGACGATAATAAGTGCCCAAGAGGAAAAACTTCTAGTCCCCCTGTACCTCAGTGCATTATATTATGAATTCTGTCGTACTTTTCCCAGAGTGGGACAGAATTAGCTGCCATAAATGAACTATTAACAATCTTGTGTGAAGAATTAGGAAGTTATGTAATGTAACACTTAAGTATAAACATCCAGAAACCTTATTCATAACTTGATAAACAAAGGATGAATCCTAACCAAGTGAATTTCATGAAATGTCTTACCAAGTGTTTTATCTGAACAATCCCTGACGGTTAAACTTGTGTTAGAACCAGTAACGATTAAAATCGTAACATGAACTGTGAATTTACAAACAATACATCAAATTTACACCACGTGTTGGCGTTGGTCGAAAATTCGCATATGGCGTCGTTGTCTTTACGATTAATTTTCGTTAAACAAAGGCTCTCCCTTTTTTATTAACTACCAAACCCACTAAACTTTATCTAGCTACCTTACCGCGTCCTTCACTTACAGCAAACAAAACAACAATAACGTGCCACCTACCCTCTACCAAACAATTGAACTTCATTACCAACCCTCTCACTAGATACTACCCACAACTTTCCCTAGGAGAGCTACCAACTACCCAAAAAGAATTAAACGTGCACATGGTTGCCTGTGTTTAACGATTTTCTTGATTGAATTTTTTTCAAATTCAAATTATTTAAATGCGATTTCGCGCCGCTGTTTTTTTTTTCAGCATGAATTTTTAATTCAAATCTGGTCACCACAATGGTGTTGAAACAAAGCTGTATACGTCAAGAAAAAAAAAGTCAAAAATTAAGCCCCGCCCACCCACCCTCGTCTCAAATGTGATGAATTTTTCATTCGTTGTCAGACCGAGGGGCAGAGCTTAATTGTAAAATCGATGTTTCCCGCCAAAATAAAAATTTACCATTTTAATAAACGTTTTAAATATCTTGTCGTGAAAACATCATCATCGCATATATCTAGTCCGGGGGCGAAATTTAAAAAAAAATCAATATTTCTCTACAAGAACTTATCGTCTAAAACATGTTTCTAAGTATGGGGTTGAAAGAAACCTGTATAGATTTAGAAAAAAAAGCAAGAGATTTTTACTATACCTACCTATAATACATATTTATTAGTGTTAATATCATTTCCATTTCAAAATGTGAATTTTCATCGTATTTGAGTCTTTTTTATAAGAATTAACATTCAGATGTTGGAAAAACCTAAATATAACTTCCTCGGTTCCATAAACGTAATCAATTAATTTGTTTTAGCCCCCCAACAGTCCATACAATGCTAGTTTTAACGCACACGAACACGAAATGGAACAGAAGAAAAAAATCGAGACTCTAAAACGTCAGCAGGAAGAGGTTGAAGACGCGCAGAAAAAAGAACCTGTGCTGAAGAGCAAAAATGTGTCGGGTCCTCCAGTTTACTACCCACCTGGACATGAACTGTTTGCCCAAAAAGAAGAAAGTGGCGCCTGGAGAGCAGAAGTAAGTTTTGATTAAAATCTGTTACAACACATTTTATTATGTTGTGTTGTAGGGCGGCTATCAGAGAGCATCCGGAAAATATAAATACGAAGCAGAGAGTAAAAGCAAATCAAAAAGCAGTTCAGGTGCGGCGGTGGTGCCGGTGTGTTTACCTTTATGTTGTGGCTTGCCATGTACCATTCTTTAGAAGAAATTGGCTCAAAATTAAATTATTAACAAAAATTAAAGGTGCCTTAATGTTTGTCATATACCTCATCAACGTATCCGAGGATTTTGTTTAATAATTTATACTGTTGTTTTTGTATTATTTAACATTGTTTATTATTGTACATATTAAATTTTGGTATAAAGAGGTTTAAATCTTGCAATTCCTGTACTAGGATTAATATGATGTATTAAAAACGATAATTCTTTATTCGTTGACTAATTCTTGCCTCACTATTAACAATACTGCATTGATGTAAAGATGTATTTTATTATAAATAAATTTACAAATGTTACTGGATATTTTTACTCCTATCCTGAACTAGACCCAATAATACACAATCAGCCTCCAACAAGGTGACATCTTTCTCGTATCCTAAAAATTTCGACGACAATTCGAGCTGTTTTATGAGTAAACGCACTCTGGTGCCTCTCACATATTCACTGAAACACATTGATTCGGGTAATGCTATAATTGCATAAACAACCCTTACCCAGCATTTTTCTTTGGTCGTGGACAAACACAATGGAATTTCCAACCGAAATCTATATATAGGTCGTCATCCACCACATGAAATATTTTTCCAGTTACGACTTTACCTTCAGGGTCACCTAACTAAATGAAAATTATTCTAGTAAATGAAAGAAACTTAATTATGAACATACGTCAACAAATTTTGAATTACGAAGCAAGGATGCAAAAGTTTGTGGAAGTTCTTTACTTTCTTCTGTCTTTAGGGTCTCAAATTTTTCAAATGCTTGTGCATAACCTCCAAGTTTTGAGTCGGGCGGTTTTTCTCCACTAGCGTCTGAAGACAACGTTCTAACACATTTTAAATTGACAATTTTTGGATTTAATCTAACTAATTTATTTAAAGATCTTAACAAAGCCATCGATTATTTATATTTGTATTTGCACCTAACCTAAAACTTGATTTAAGTTGACAGTTTTAAAAACACGTGAAGTTATGTAACAACCGTACAGGTTATGTACATATGCATCTGCTTTTCGGTAAATATAAAATCATTGAAAATCTCGCACAGTCTCCTATTTTATTGATTTTTCAAATTTTTGTCTTTGAATAAAATTTTGCGCGATTTTTAAACATAATAATTGCTGTAACGACTGATAAAATTTGAATTTTTTCTTAACCATTGGCCTCCCTGAATAAATGTCAAAAAAATTATCCAACTAACTTCACGCGTCAAAACCAGTGAGCCGGTCTCAGTGTTCATATTTTTAGTACCTTGAAATTATTAATTTTTATACACGTGATTCTCACGACTCTCCAGAAATTGAAAAATGCCTTGCCCTGGTATTAAACCTCTTACCGGAAAGTTAGGACTGAAACCCTTGACATGTCAGAACATTTTATTCTACTACGCACCAATTCAAGGGGTTGTAAGTTACACATCTTTATCCATTAACGTCATGAACCCATCATTAATACTAAGGTGACTTCTAAAAAAAAACCATGCGGAGTAGCGTTACAGCTTGAGCAATTTCAGGTTATTTCCTCGTAGAGATATTACAAATATTTTGTTGGTTAACACCCTTGTTGGGTCTGGTTTATATTTGTATAACAGACCACACCTCAGTGCATTAGACAAGAAGGAGCGAATTGTGTACAGGTAATTAACACGTTGTGGCTAATTGTTGATTATTAAGTCATTCAAGATGATTTTAGTACCTTTGGAGCTGTGACTTTTTCCTTGGGTTCTGTGTTAATTTGGGCTATCCTCAGGAGTGTTGTGCCTGAGAATGTACCACTGTGTACAATTTGTGGAATTGGATCAGGTCTTGCAATGATTAAACTAGGGCGTGGATATGTGGATCACGTAGATAGTCTAGTTAAGAAGTAAAGCGAAACATGTACCTTAATACTTGAGCTTACCATATTAATAAACTTGAAGTAGTTGGTACATTTGTAGTTGTTTCTAGTCCCGCTGGACTAACTTTTAAAAAGAAGTCCTCCACTAAAGTGTAAATGTGGTTTTAATGTCAAATGTTACTGGGTGATGTACCATTAACACTTCACTTACTTTAAAACACTGTAAATGTAAGATGATAATGAATTTCTACTTCATTTATTTGTTATCATTTTGTACAAATGTTAAACTGACGCAAGCGAAAATAAACGTGTATGACATTATTTGACATTTTTATTATTATATAATTCAAAATTGGTGATGGCCATACTTAACACGTAATTTCAGCAACTAAAATGAAGAAATTAAAAATACAAACTTGAGTACATAGATGCGAAGATGGCCGAAATTTTAGACACTCCTCCAGAGGGAAGTGATTATATTAATGCTGAAATGGAACATCGACACCTGCTAAAATTCCTTGAATTGTTTTATATTACTGCTACACTTCAGGGAAGAATTGCATATTTTTTAATGTCAATTCATGCAGTGAATCCATCCATTTTAAAAAGGTAAATATTTTGTTGTAGAAACAATAATATTCTGATCGCACCATATCTAGTTTTACAGATTATAATCCTAAAAAGTACTTATTTGCTAACATGGTGTATGGTGTTGGTGTAATGCTTTACTGTAGACCGTCAATGAGGGCTATAAGTAGATTTAATCGGACCGTCTTTAGGTAATATAGGAGTATTTTTAAATTTTTCGCACTAATAGTACAAATGTATAAATATTGATTCTGATTTTAGTATTTTAGGGTCCTTGATGTTTAATCATTCCAGCCTGTTATTCTATGGATGGTTAGTTGAAAATTTTTCTCACCGGCCTTATATCTTAACGTTTTTGGGATTTATTAGTGGGAGAGTTATGATGCTGCATTTACTGGCATACTTGTACCATGTGGATTCCAGATATCGCGGGTTCCATATAAGACCGTACCCAGAATATGAGTCTATGTATCGTCAACATTAATAAACTAAATACAAAATGTATTGGCTTGTATATCTCGTGTTAGGTTAACCATTAATAGGTTACTGCTATCATTTAATTATTTTTTTAAAACGGATTATAGATATGTGGTAAGTTAAGGTTTAAAGCTTCAGTTTTAATTTTCCCGGGGTTAACTCGATTCCACTCGATACAAATCGAAGCTTGGCGAATACACCAGGCACGAGTTTATTGGATCTCAGCACAAATAGAGTTAAAATTGTGTAAGAATAAAAGAATAATTTATTACAAATGAGTTGAATTCACTTGCAATAAATTAACCTTTTTGTCAGTTTGACAAGAATTCAAAGTTCGTATTGTGTATTACTATGCAGTATTATACAGGATTTGCATACATTTTTCGTATATTAATGGTTATCTGTGACATTTGCACATACCTTACAGGATATTGGCCACTTCTTAGTAATGGCGGATATTTTTAAGGTTTTAATTACAAATCAGTGCTCACTTTAGATGTAAGTAGTACCGGGTTTTAAATCAGTCACATAAACGATTTATTGGTAATTAATGGTTGATATTAAATTTTTAATTGAGAGTTAGTCATGAGTTATACAACTTTAGATTTTGTTTATTTAAAATTGTTGTAGCAAATAAAAAATATCTATACATATAATATAACATTTTTATTATTATTTAGTATATATTACTCCTCTTATTGGCGTACGCATCCAAGAAGCAGATAAATACATATAGTGAGTAACTCGAATGAAATATTTTCAGTTGTGAAACAGAAAATCTTTGGTTGTGGTGCCATTTAGTGCCGCCATATTAATTTAAAAGTACCAGATATTATTCTGCTTTGTCTACGTATGAGTTGGGTTCCTCTCACTCATTTGTGCATATTCGGAACTGACCACACCTTAAAACAGTTGTAATAGTAATATGTCTAGTCACCTTAAAAATAAGTAGTAACAAGGACATCTTGCGTTTAGACAGCAATCTAAGTTTTTTGTCTGGAATTTATAATATAATCAAAGTGTCAGACATAACAATGCTTCATGTATTTTTGATCACAATGCAACAATGCAAAAGACTAAGAAATCGAAAGTGATATATTTATTACCAAATTTAAACATTTTTTTGTTTTTCGCAGTACAAAACATAAATCAATAAATATAATAACACATAGTTTGGTTGTTAAAAAATCAATTTAACTTTTAATCCTAAGATCTAGTAGGATAGGAATACCTATGTTAAGAAATTCTTAACTGCGCGATCGTATATATGAAATTTATTACCAAATAAAATGTTTTTAAAGTTTTCAGAAATGAAAATTCTGAATTATATTAAAAAAATGTATGTAGATTACAGTAAACTAATGCTAAGACATTTTGCTATATTAGGTTCTGTCAATACTTTTTTTTTTAACAAGTACCGGACCACTATTCACGATTGTGATTGTTTTGTCAGGTTGGTAACATATTTAAAATTTTACGATGGCATACCTGATTGCCAAAAATGAAAGCACCAAGTCAAGAATTGCCAACACAAAAATTTGCTTCAATCTTTAATAGTCATCAGTGGTCACAAGGTATTTTTACGGCTTTTGCGTATTTTGGCTACTAAATAGATTAATTATATTAAAACACATATGAAACATTTATCAGTTATCGTTATCAGTAACACCAACATCTTTTCAGTTTTAACAAATCCATTACCAAATCTTGAATAAAATCTATTCACGTTTTTAAAAATTTTCTTGACGTTTTTTAACCCTTTGAGTACGAAAAAATAGGTCTTGTGGTGACCAAATTTGAATTAAAAATTTCGCCCTGAAAAAAAATAGCGGCGCGAAATAGCATTTGAATAATTTGAATTTGAAAAAAAAATCAATCAAGAACATCGTTAAATCTAAGCAACCATGTGCACGTTTAGTTCTTTTTGGGTAGTTGGTAGCTCTCCTAGGCGAATTTGTGCGTACTATCTAGTGAGAGGGTTGGTAATGAAATTCACTTGATTGGTAGAGGGTAGGTGGCGCGTCACTGTTGTTTGTTTGGTGTGAGTAAAAGGACGCGGTAAGGGAACTAAGTTAAGTTTAGTTGGTTTGGTAGTTAAAAAAAGGAGGAAGCCTTTGTTTAACGAAAATTAATCGTAACGACAACGACGCCACAGTTTCCCGAACACGCGTAGCTAATTCTTGCGGCTTTTCCAAACGGAAATATGCGAATTTTCAACCGATGCCAACACGTGGTGTAAATTTGTTTTATTGTTTGTAAATTCATGTCAGAATTTTAATCGTTAACTAGTTCTAACACAATTTAACGGTCCTGAGATTGTTCAGATGAAGTACTTTTTAGGAGATTTCATTAGATTCACTTAGTCATCCTTTGTTTATCAAGTTATAAATAAGCTTCCGGGATACTTATACTTAAGTGTTACATAATAACACCTCTTAATTTCTCGCACAAGGTTGCTAATAGTTCATTTACGGCAGTTAAATTAATCTAACGTTGTCCCACTTTGGGAAAAGGACCGTGCAAAGTACGGTAGAACCCACTGGACTTAGGTAAGACGGGATTAAATATTTCCCCTTACAGAGACATTTTTCTTGCAATGTTGGAAATTACACCACCAAGGAGCATTTCTCGCGACGCTGTATGCATTTTGTGTCTATTTTATCATGTTTTTTATTTGGGATAAGCTGGGGACAGTCCACGATATAAACTGCCAAAGCTAATTGTTTTAAGTAAGCAATCACTTGGATACTGACATAATTTAGCATCATGTAAATTCTTTGTTTGAATCGTTGATAAAGTGTGGTATAATTTAGCATCATGTAAGTTCTTTGTTTGAACCGGTGATAAAGTGTGGGAAATATTAAACTCATGTAATTTCATTAGCTTTGCAAATTTTCACCTCATGCATTTTTTCTCTATCTCGCAATTTTAGCCTCAGTAATTCTCTTCGTTGTATAATTTAAATTGAACATAAATTTTCATACTCTGCAGTTCCTAACCTCACGTAACTTTTTATCTGCACAAGTTTTTACTCCACACCAGTTGTACCTTAATATCAGAGTCATATAAATTGAACATTTAAATGGAATTGAGGCAAATAACACAGAAACACGTGGCGGAAGCGGAGTGCGCGGTCCCTTGTCGAGCTGGCGGTCGGGTAATCTGCACAAAAGACGCAAATTTAGAATAGAAGTCAGGGGAGCGGTCGGGATGACGTGACGCTGTTAGCTTACTTATAGCCGTGACTTCCAACCACAAGTTTGCGACCGTAACAGCCTGTTAGCGCGGCACATTTCTTCGTTAAATAGAAGTATGCTGGGCGGCATGTGCTTGCCGATAGGATAGAATAGAATCACCGTCGTGGTGGGAGAACAGCCACAACCAGGAGCCCCAAACTCCGCTCGTGCTACAACGCCATCTATGGATAATTTTGGTGCGCTCTAGAATGAAATAGATATAGTTCGATCGCTACACTCTTATAGCTCTCTGGTGCCGCTGTCGTTGCATACAGTTTTTGTTATAATTTTGTTCTCTTGTTGACTACCATAATTTAAATGTGCCGCCACAATTTGTGTGTTAGGCAAGTTCACTTACGTCTGAACGCATTCCGTCACAAAAAAAAACAGACACTATGTAGGTATCCATTTTGTTAGACGAATTTTGAAATTTTCGCGGGCCTTTCAATTTTATTTTCACGTGTCAATTTAAGGCGGGATGTTTGGGTTATCACAGTCTTTCGTTTCCGTCTGTTGTCTGTATCGGTTTTTATTAGACGGATAATCTCGGAGCTACTACTTAGATTGATTGTTGTAAAATTTTATATACACGCATAGTGGAAATATCATGTAGAAGGTAAAATGCTAACCAAAATTTGTCTACTCATCCCCATTAACAATTTTATGACGTCAGCTCAACATTCTACGTAGTAAAGGATATTCAGATTTTATAAAAGAATGGTTTCAGGATCAGAAAAATAATGTATGTAAAAATTGTTGAAGTCTAAGTTAATTTTATACAAAACTTTATTATTAAATTCGAAGTACATATTTACACACGTGACATTATTGCATTCACGTTATTAAAGATAAGATCTGGTTAGAGTAAAGTTAAAGAATATAATGAAAAACAGTATTTTGCCATTGTTTGGGCCACATATCACTATTGCTACCAATTTAAAAAATATGTAGCTATCTGTTTTGTAAGTACTGTTTTTCAAACTGGAGTCCATTCAACGATACTACATATCTCGCACTTTAAAATATACACATAATTCTAACACTTCAAACACAGTCACAAGAATTTGATTCATAATTTCAGGTACACACAAAAAAAGGAAAAAATATGCGAATTGGAAATATTCATGAACGTAAACGTTATCTAGTGTACAAAATTATGTATCAAAAATTATATAAATAAATATAAATTAGCTTTAAATCAATGGATGTGTTCGTGGTGATGATGGGTGGTAACTTCGAAGTGTTCCGCATGTTCGTGATCATGAGAATGAGCACCTCCGTGGCTGTGCTCATGTCCAGCTGAAAAATAATAATAAGTTAGAAATCTGATTATTTAGTTGTACACTAACACTTCTCAAATAACCCAGCCAAATATACTTTAGTAAGAATAACGGGACATGCAACATAGTATTTAGCGTATGGTACGTGTCATAAATTAAAGATATAAAAGTTTATTTTGTAGCGGTATCTCCTCAGGCAAAATGATGCAATCTGCATAATGCATGTCATTGTAACCGGCGCCCCCACCATTTTTCAACAAAACTGAAACCAATTTTATAAGTCGAAACCCGCATCTATATTACTGTGTTGTTTCTATTTTCTCACTTTTCCTCATAATCTTACAGGAAGTGACTTCCATGTGTAGTTATTTGCATTCTTATGTTCAAGGACATGCGGGGCTGTACGGGAGAGTGAAGTATAATTCGATGTAATTATTGGTCACGGTTTGTGAAAATGACACTTTAGTTTCCTTAATTAATGTATTAGATATAAAATTACGTAAAAGTTGATTGTAATTTGTTGATCTTTATACACGGAGAACAAAGCAGGGAGAGGTGAAAACGAAGGTCGACCGAGTCTCCCTAACTAGGAAAAGTTGGTTCATATTTGGCTGCGTTCAGCAAATCGGAGCAAGATGGCTTCTCATAACCATAGTGGTTTTTGTTTAAGTGGAAGATTTTGCATACAATGAATTATCTCCTTTACATTTTTTAAATGTGCATTAAAATAACATGCAACATTTTCTCGTTACATTAAGAATTTTTTTTTATGTAAATGTGTGGTTTTATGCTGTCGGCTGGTTTTTAGATTTCTACTTAAAAACTTACGTAACTGAAAAACACCTTGTGCTTTACTAGGAATTAAAATACGTTATAATAATAATATTTTATGCGTTCTTTACGAAGTTGGGTCAGATTAGAAAACCAAATGTCATAATAATCATAGCATAAGCTAGTTTCCGTGTTCACTGTATCTAAGTTGAAAACTGGTTTGATTTCCCATAATGATTTTTTTAGGAATTCTGGTTTTTATTTTGAGCACATAACGTCTATAGGGGGATCTGACAAGATGGACCAATTAGCAGTTAAACAACCGTGAAAAATATATAAAACCATTTTTTCGGAATTTTTTTCGATGTCCCGGTATACGATAACACTAACGTTTAGCACAGGTCAGGTCAGGTCGGGTCAAACATTACAAAAATTTTCGACGCGTTTCACCAAACACGTTGGCATTATCTAGACAATGCTAACTGACTTTTTTGTTAATTTTGTAAACTTTACAGAGAATAGTGCATCTGGATTTTCTAAAAAAGTTTCCTAAACAAATTTTAAAAAGTTCTATGAACTGAAATACATCACAGAAATTTGCTAGAATTTTTATTACGGTGGATGATGTGGTGTTTTAAGATAAAAAAAATGGTCTAAATGGATAGAACTTCCCTCGTGGCTGAAGTACAGATGAATACATACAGATTATTGGAAAAAATAAAAAAAATATTTTGCGAATTTAATTTTTTTATGATAACCCCTGTAAGTTAAAATAATATAGGTGTGGACTCTTAAAGTACATGTCAGGTGAGTTTCACCATAACAAAATTTCGTGATGACGTCATGAACATTTTAGTAAGGACACGTATATCAATTTGAATAGGTAGTATAATACCACGAATAAAATAGTACTGTATATTCAAATTATTATCGATAAAATGTCACTCTGTATTAGAAATTCTAAAATATATGAATAGCATAGACTGATAACATTTTGGATAAATATACATTTAATTATTTACCATTGCAAATTTTGGAGAGGATGTCATCCCAGTGGTGGTCGGGATGATGAGACACATTTTGCTTAGCATTTTACCATCTGCACGATATTCCTAACGTACATATAAAATTTGAGAACATCGATCCAATAGTTCGGTAAAACACTAACCAAAATTTCTCTAATCACTCCCACCACTAATGCGATGACGTCATTTCAAAATTGTACATAGCAAATGGGTTTTAAATTGTATAAAATAACATAGTCCTAAACATGTAGTTTCTGACTCCGATTAGAGTTTTTATTCGAAACTATCAGATTTTTGGAAAAAAAATCAAAATTATAAAACAACACTTTGCAATTTAATTTTGAATCTGTTAAACCGAATGCTTTGAAATCTTGATCTTTTTAGTCAAAATATATTTGCTTATCACCCCCTAAAAATGAAAAAATTGAATTGACGTCACCCCAAAATTTTGCTGAATAAATCCTATCTAAAATGTACAAAATATGATGAGTCTGTACTTGTGATTTATCATTCCACTAGTATTTTTTGGATTTACGTATACAGGATGACTCAAAAAAAATATCATTGTATTTCAGGAGCGAGAAAAGTTCTGTCGAAACAACTTTCGACCAATTTTTTATTTTAATGATGTAGAGTTTGACAAAAAAAGTCAGAATTCTACATCACCATACAATTTAGCTAAAAGCTACAAAACCGACTGCTCTGAAATCTTGCAAATGTGTTAAATTTTAAAAACTGCATGACGTCATGTCAAAATTTTGCTAAATAATGTTAACTGAATAAATTTTGGGAATAGGTACCGCTGTTATTAGTATTTTTACTTCCCGAATATAAGCTAAGGAAGTATAGTAATCGAGTTCATCCGAAGAATGGTCACTTTTATATTTTCTCGACGTTTCAAGACCCCTACAGTACGAAAAAAGTAATCTCCCTTTTCCATCTGTCTGTTTGTCTGTCTGTCTGTCTGTATCCATTTCCACCAACAATTTGATGACGTCACCTCAATGAACCGTATTTTAAAATGAGTTGAATGTTATACAAAAATATTTTCTTGCACTGGTAATGCGCTGTGACAACTTTTCTTTGGTGCTGTGACTAGTATTATCCATGTTGATGGTGTCATCACAAATTTTTTATTGGTCAAATTAAAAACGAGTCAGTTACCCCATTTTCTCAAAAATGATAAAATAACAATTATAATGTTCATAATATTTTGTTCGATTGTGGTTGAATTAATAATTTTAGCCCTTTGTTTTGAGGAGACAAACTCATTCAAATGAAACTATTTTCTACGTAACATTCTTTCGAAGTATAGACATAAATAAACACTTGAGCTTCAGATTGCTATTAACTAGTGCTGAAGGACAAGATGTGCTATTTATGTCTCTGGTTACAGCCGTTCTCACAATACGAAATTCGTATAATCAGATTTTATAATTATTTTTAACGAGTTGGATTTTTAGAATTATACTTCGACAAGTTTTTTATTGATCAAATTAAAGCTTTGCTTATACAGGGCCACTCAAAAAAATTAATGGATCAGTCAATTTATTTTAATGAATAAATCAAGAATTGCAAAACTGAATACTCTGAAACCTTGCAGACGTTTTAAAGTTATTGTAAGCATGGTAAATTGTTAATGAAAATGAATCTGTTTATTCCCCCGAAAAAATTGACAATTTTGCAGAATAAATTCCCCCCCAAATGTGCAAAATATTGATGAGTTTTTACTTGTGATTTATGATTGCATTCATATTTTTTTAAATTTGCTTAAACAGGTGGCTCAAAAAAGTGAATGAATCAATTTATTTCATTGATTAAATCAGGAACGGCTCACCCCATTTTACCACAAAATTTTGGGAATACAATACTCTTATTTTTAGTATTAAACTGCGCCAATCCAAGTCGATATACCTGTTTTATTAAGTTATAAGAGTTATCACAAAAATAATTTTTATTTTTATTTTGAAGTGTAAACAAAATTAAATGGATCAAGATTCATAGTGCAAACTTGCAGCGAGCCAAACATATTGAATAAATAATGCTCGCGATGTGAGCAAGATGTTCTGTACGTTAAGTTTCATGGGAACTTCAAAGTTCGCAACTCATTGGTTTTATTCAGAAGTTAAATGACTTGTTATTATTTATAACTGTAGAAATTAGAGTACGTCAAGTTGAAAATCGATCGTTCAGTGTTTTGCTTTTTATATTTTTTCTCAGTCAGGTGTATTTGTGCTCCTTACACAATCTAAAAATAAATTAATAGGTAATCTTATCCGGTTTTTATTTTGATTAAACCTGTATTGGTCTTGTGCTTTTATTAATAGCAACATTCCTCTAATATCTGTAACCAAATAAATATTACATTTATTTTTTACTATTTCATTCTGGTTTCATTTAGTTGAATTTATTGGATCAAGAATGCAATAAAAGATATCCGTGCCCATGCACCAGTTTTGGGTACTATCGGATTTTAGCATAAAACAGTTCAATATAACGACAGAAATACTAATTGATCGTCGAATATAACAAAAGCTTCTTCAGACTAGCCAATTAAAAAGTAAAATTAAGTGTTAACAGATAAATGACAACGAATAACAAGTATAAATTACATGTTAATGTGCTTATAATTACTACAATTATACGTAGAGTCTAATTGTTTTTAATCTCCATTTCGTGTGCAATCTTTTACATTATTTACGCAATTTTAGTCATCGTATTGAATAATAACAGCTGGTTAATATTAAAATGTTACATAACGTATTGTGCTTTCGTGATTAAACATTATGTTTTAATTTACTACATTTTTCCAAAAAAAAAACACTTTAAAATTTAATTCATTATAAACATCCATTTGCAATATTAGAAATTAAAATTAGACCAGGTGACGAATAAGGTTTAATAACCTTCTTCGCAGAAAAGAGAATGTAAACTATTTTCCAATTATAATATACTATCAAGGGTAACGACCTTCAAAATTCTCGTTTGAATGGCAAAAAACTTCCGAACTTTCAAATGTAAAGATTTTTTTTTTTAATTTGAATCTTCGTACTGGTTTTATGAGTGGATTTCGCACGGCTTTATACTAATTTACTTTTTATTTTTCCCAGCACTAAATTATTATCGGTCTATTTTTAGCTGCGTTTTATATGCGTTAAATTACATAACGATTAACGTAATCATTATGTACGCAAAAATCTAAATGGGTTTAGTTTCGGTCTGCGTTATTTAATTGATCTCAATCAGTCAAATGTGTGTCCAATTAATCAAGAGAGTAGGTTTAGGGGACATTGCAATTACGGTAATCTGTTGACCTCACGTCTAAAATCTAAAACGCCTAATGCATGCATAACTGAATATATAAACTTACACGTTCTAATGCTTCAGATATTTCAAAGATGAATGACTTTATTTGCGTAATCCAATTACGTCAAAACAAAAATATTTTTACTAGGTTTTTAATATTACTAGTAAGGCTAAGGTGCCTTTCACAAGAGTGGAGTTGATGGAATTCTTTATTTTTATTAAAATAGCCCCTTTCAAATATTAACCACTAATTAAAATCTTTCGTAAATGGGAAGGCAATTTTGTGATGGTACCAAGTAAATGTATGCGGAAGTTGTGTGTAAATAACTTCGCAAACTTTTCTCTTAAGTAACAGTCTTGTCGATGTATACGCTTTTTCAGAACGTTATTTTTGTTTTAGTTGAAATGAAGTTAAATGGAGTAATAACCACGAATGTACTTTTAAAATTTTTGTGTCAAAATTTAAAACTCGTGCCAAATTTTATAGGTCAAGAATAAAACCTTATTTTAAGTTTAACCTTTTCAACTTTCCAACGTTACTCAACTTTAACATTTGCAAATTCCATCTTTATTTATCTAAATCATTAGTGGTATTTTTGACTTTTCGCAGCACCATAATTCATTATATAAGATTCTTTAGTGTAACATTAGCTAATTTAAAATATTTATCAACGAGTGTTTCATTAAACAGACATTAATTTTAATTTTAGCCAACATGTCAGGTGTTATTTATACAATTTTTGTTATTATTAATACATATTTCCGTGGTAACATTTTTGCACGAAGTCCTAAACATAAATATTATTATTCACGTATTTATTATTATTCTTCTCATACGACTAGCAAGCGTAAACTACAGCCGGACAAAAAGTGACTGACCCGTTGAATGACCTTCACATAGAAGCCACAACTTTTGCTTTTACACATTAAGAGCACGTCGTTTGTTCCGGAATAGCCTACTTTCTATCCAAGTTAACTTGAGCAAAATTACGTGGAAGTTAATCACTCATGACAAATACGGCACGAGTAGGCGCTCCAGCTCTTCAAATTGACGCTAATTGAAGAAAGCTTACCAGTACTTTTTATCACCAGATCTACAACGAAAACCCACCTTTCTAAATTAAAATCTCATTGGCATTCCCCAGTTCTACAACAATACTATCAAGGCGATCAATATTTACAGACAATCGAAGGCAAACGCACAATTACAACACTTAACACGATTTCTTCTCAAAAACATTTCCTTTCGAATCGGATAAGCACTCCAAGCATTAAAATGGGGACAACGCAGTTGCGAACACCATTTTGTTAGACTAAAATGGATTAATTTCACACAGCTCTTGCGACATGGCATCGCAAATAATAGGTAATGTTGGCTTTTGATGCAATAAGTGTTGTTCAATACGATTTATGAGTGTTTGAATTGATGCTGGCGAAACTGCAACATCAGTATTTCCTTTGGTGTATACAAATGTCACTTCAGGAAGTTTATTTAATAAGGTAAATATATTGGCTTGTCCTACAAAGTAAAGGACAGTTGTGAAGATTGTAAAAACATTGTTGTTGAAGTTATTTAAACAATAAAAAGAGTACATAATGGGTCTATTTATAGCTTACATTATTCCGGTTTAGTGGTAAATGTACCCAAGTTATTTTTTTCACTTAGAAAATAGCTTCCTAAAACGTATAATGGGGCCCATCCAACGAACAACGACTTATGTTTTCTGATGACCCCTAAAATACGAAACAGTAGGTCGCCTATTTGTCTGTCTGCCATCTGCCGTCTATATACATTTTTATCAGTGTGTTTATGTGTGTCAAGGATATCAATATTCAAATTTTATAACATAACATACCCCTGCATTTGTGGTTTATGAATCCGCCTTGAGACAAGTTCGGTTGATTTAAGGCGTTGAATTTCAGCAACTTGAACTATGCGCCCGTGAATCGGATCCCACCCTCGTCGACTTTTTTTTCTAGTATATACATGAATTTATTTGAATGTTTGACCTCAGGTCCGGGGAAAGTTTTGTGTAAATAAGGAACTTTGGACTAATTGTTTCTTCTGTATTTAAGTACATTTGTTCATAGGTATGTCTACTATTACTACTAGGTTTTGTAAAATTTGTAAATTTCTTTAATTTGTAGAGTGGAAATACTTTTATAATTAATCATTTATCAAACTTTGTGCGCATACCGTAATGAGATTTTACTAGAATTGTTATAGAGACGAATTTTGAATAAATGTTATTCAAAATTTTTATTATCGGTGCTGTATATTCCTCACAAAGATTTGTTAACCGACCTAATTTCATTTGATATATCACTGGGTTTATATATATTTTTTTCACTGAAATTATATATAACGGGCGTTCAAATAAAAGCGACGTCAAGCTGGCCTTGTAAATGTAAATTCAGGGCTTAGTGAACGATTCGTTCACATTTCCAAAGCCAACTTGACGTCGTTTTTATTTGAACGCTAGTTACAAATACATTTCTAAAAAAAATTGGTTGGAGTTTCGACAGAATGATAGGTATCCCTAATATTCATATAAAATTTCACAACAATCGGCCCGGCAATTTAGAAGACTATCTGTCTAATAAAGATCGGGACAGACGCAGGTAGACGCAGACGACAGACGATAGACAAACAGACGGAATCGAGAGACCTATGTTTTTCTATTCTAGGAGTCACGAAACGTCGAAAAAACATAAAAGGGGCGAGTCACTCGATGGATTCGATTCCTTGGTTCCATGTTTCTATGACCTTTCATAACGCCTAGAGTATGAAAAAGTAGGCACTCCATTATCTGTCGCATTAAATGGATGCTGTGAAATTTTAAACGTTTTTTAGGAATGCCAGAATTTTTGAAATTCTATGGGACTCGTGATGTTTTGTTTTAGAAAAAGTTTGAAAAATCACTAGCATATTTTTTTTTCAGAAGGCGGAAGAAACTTCGGGTCTTTGTCTTTTGCTTTTTGGAAGAGTTTAAAAGAATCTTGAGAGCTCCAAGTGACTTTTTTTAAAGCTCAAGGTATCTTGGGTGTACTGGTGTTTAATTTTTGAAACAAATACGAAAAACTTAGAAATGCCTAGTTGTTATTTTTTCAAGAATATCAAAACAATATTGGTCGCCTCTAGAGTTTTTTTTGTTTTAAGAATATGAAAAGTTCTTGGAGAATCTTGGTACTAAGTTTTTGAATGAGTTTAGGAAGAATTTTTAGAACCCCAAATCTTTTTCGAGTCCGTCGGCCGACTCTAAACTTTTATGTTTTCTCGACTTTCCATGACTCCTAGAGTACATGAAAAGGGTCTCCCTTTTCCGTCTGTCTGTCTGTCTGTCTGTCTGTCTGTCTGTCTGTCTGTCTGTCTGTCTGTCTGTCTGTCTGTCTGTCTCCCATCACGGATTTTTATTAGACAGATAATCTCCGAAAGTACTGTTTGCCAACTTTTATATTTATATTAGGAACATCGTGTAGATGTAGTAAAATGTTAACCAAAATTTGTCTAATCATCCCCACAAACAATGTGATGACGTCACTTCAAAATTGTACATAGTAAATGGGTATTAAATTGTATAAAATAACATAGTCCTACACAAGTAGTTTATGACTCCGTTTTAAGTTTTTATCCGAAACGTCCAAATTTTTGGAAAAAAAAAAATGATGGAACAACATTTTGCAATTTAATTTTGAATCTGCAAAACCGAATGCTTTGAAATCTTGCAGACGTTTTAAAGTCATTGTAAGCATGGTAAATTGTTAATCAAAATAAATCTATTTATTCCCCCCAAAAAATTGATTACGTCATCTCAAAAATTTTTCTGAATAAATTCTAGCCAAAATGTGCAAAATATGATGAGTTTTTACTTGTGATTCATCATTGCATTCATATTTTTTATTGATCAAATTAAGAACGAGTCACTCCATTTTCCCGAAAATGTGAAAATAGAAACGTCTTTATTTAATAAGAATTATACTAATGATATTCAGAACATTTTGCCGATTGTAGCTTACTACTTAATAGTTTTGATCCTTTGTTTTGAGGGGACGAATTAATTCAAATCAAACTAAGTCCATCGGGCAATTTGGTACTTTCATATTTTCTCGATATTTCATAACCTCTAGACAAGGCTGTAGCTAGAGGGAGACTGAGCCTCCCCTAGATTTAGACAAGTTATAATTAACCAAATGTGAATTACTAGGTATAAAATCAAAATAAAATGTAGTGTTTTTTTCAATAAGCGGAAGTCAGAGCAATAAAAAAGTCTGGACCGTCGGCATTGTGATCCGGTTATTCCAATTCGTAAAAAATATTTTTTAGTTTAGTTTCTGTTTTACTCTCATATCTACAGGTTGATAAGTGTTATGGCTATTTGTCTTAAATTACGAGTACCAAAAATGATTTTCAGTTCAGTCTTCAGTTATTACATTCGGCAGACGTGATTAAATTATTTCGTTATTTTATTGATTATAAATCACTATTCAAGAATCACAATAATACAATACTTTTATTATTGGTATTACAATGCATCTATAAAAACTGATTTTATTATTGGTATTACAATGCATCTACCCCAACTTGCAAAAATGTGGATGACATCAACACAAAATTTTGTAATAAAAAACTCACTTGTAACAAACGGTTAGCTCGTTTTTTACCTTTACTGTGAAACATTATATACATATTTTTATTTTAGGTTATGTTATAATGGTTGCCATAAAAAACAATAAAATTCGCAAAATCAAATCTTTTAATTTTTCCCAGTTTTTTTTTAATCTATGGATATGAAAATTCTTGGAGAATCTTGGTATTTTGTGATAATTCATTTTTAAAAAGCATGAAAAATCTTTGGAGTCCTCAATTTCTTTTTACGAGCGTAAGTATTGTAGTTTCGTCCATCTGTCTGTCGTCTGTGCCGGTTTTTATTAAATTTTGTATGCAATATGCATATTAAGATATCATGTAGGTGGGAAAACCTTAACCAAAATTTATGTAATCATTCCCACCCGTCATAATTCTATGACGTCAGCTCAACATTTTCCTCCCAAAAAGGATTTAAAGTCAAATGTGACACCCTTTGATTGGAATAAACCTACAAATAAACACCTTTTTATGCCAAATCATTTGTGCAAATATTATTATTGACTGCTTTTAAATTTTCTGCAAGGTCGTTGTTATAAGTGAATAATAATGTATACACAATAAAAAAAATGTGCATTTCGTAATTTTACAATGTATGTTCGATGTTGTCAACATCCGTTAAAATTAAATTTAAATACCACTGGTGTATGTTTCATTCAAACGGCTAGAGGCGCATGATTAGATGTTAATCGAAGAACTTAAAGTTCAATACATCCATTGTTAAAACTGCACATCATCAAAAAACAACCGAAATTTGAAATTTCACAGACTTGAATGGTTTGTAATCACAATGTGCGATCAGCAAAAAATGTCTTTGAGTTGGTATTGTATACGTGGGCTTGTATTTCGTTCCCCGATGTAAAACGACAAGAAAAATGCCATTCTGGTCAAACGCCAACTTGAAGGCGCAATTTATACCTAATAAATTTTAAAGTATATCTACTTACTAAAGTAGGTCTCCATATTCTCCTTGTTGAAATTTTAGCCTAAGTATGATGCAGTTAAACTGCGCGAATGCAGTTAATTGATATAAATTGGCGAAACCACATCAACGAGGACACTTATTTTGTAAGACAAAAACAATTTTAAATGTTTAAAACATGAAAATTTTAAGAACAGGTAGAGAAACAGAACCGGTTTTGCATACTTACAGGTAGGAGTGGTAATTTTTGGCCAATTGTATTACCCTTGAAAATATAAATTAACTTAACTTTATTTGCACCTTAAAACACTTTCCGCAATATTGTTTTGGTAATAATTAAAACAGTCTTTATTTAAATTACACACCGAAACCGAATAAGGCAATTAACCAGAAATAGTGTTGAAATTAGAATAATAATCCAATAGTTACAAAGAATCATTGATGAAAAAAGAACGGACGTTTTTTAGATCATTACTTGTAACTTGGGAAACCTTTCGTGTTAATTTTCCAAGCAGTTTATACAAATTAGTGTCACTGTAGTTTACTGTATTGTTTTAAATTTCACTAAAAACAGTGGTCCTTAATTTGGCCATTAAGCACGGATAAATTTTAATTTCCTGCAATTCACTACTCGTGACAAATACTCAAGGAAATAATGTTTCTTAGTACTGCATATTTAGCGTTTACCTTTCCATACAATAAAACTCACCTTATTTATTAATCCGGAAATTGCGCAATCGAAACGGAAGAAAAAATCAAAGCTTGTTAGTAACATCATTTTGTATCTTTAAGGAAAGTAGGCGCTCCTTCACCTTCTAAAAGCAATCAGTGATTGCCCAAAGGTATGACATTGAAGAGAAAATTTCTCTTATGTAATATTTAACAATCATTATTTGAAAAATGGTGGGGGCGCCGGTCACACTAACGAGCTTAAAATATGTAATACAAGCCAACAATTACTAATAGCACTAAAAGGAATGTTTTAATTTCGTTATAATTATTGATTACGTAGTTTTTAGTGTTTTGGAAACTTCCCAATTATATGCTCACTGAGTGGATCTTCTTATTAAAAGCGTAAGACACGTGCCGAACCAAATCGGAAGTTCAATGTTTCACTCACGCTTCATTACATAAACGAAATCGCGCGTTTTAATTGAGTAATAATGTGAATGAAAGTTGAAGATCCGATTAATTAATAAACAAGTCGGTAATTTAAACTAACGGTCGTCTTTATAGTTAACACGAATACCATTTTTCTTTCAGGTTTCTATTTTGTTGACGTCCGCAGAAAAATGAGGTTTACAAGTTGGAGACATTGCTCTGACATTGACCTTGTTGCTTTCTTTTTGCCTGGTTAATGTTATTATTTTGCCATTGTTTGCCAGTGAAAACAATAATAAAAAGTTAATGAAGCACTTTATACACACTAGTACCATTAAATTCATTCACGCAGAAGTAAAATAAAAAAAAAACTGCTTAGCGTTGCGCGTCGTCAAAGGCACTTTTTTCTAAAGCCTGAATTTTGCGAAAGTTTTACAATTGTGACTGCTTTCACCCTAGCCATGTGTTATGGTTAATTTTTTTTATTACTTGACGTGATCTGAGGTAGTTATTGTTAATATATGCCGCTAGAGTTTGTTTTTGTTATGTTAAGTGTTATGCACTATTGTGTACTTAATTAAATGAAGATGATAGAAAAAAATTTGTTCGCAAAGTTCAGTTTTTATTGTTAAGCTTTTAATATATGTGAATATAATTATTGCAAAAGAGAATGTGAATGCGATTCATGTGGTTTTCATTCATATTTATGACGTCAATTTGACCTTCTGCCCTTCTAATAGCGAGCTTTTTATGGTTTGCTCTTTGGTCGGACACTCTTTATTTGTCAACCAAAAAGGATCTCTTAAATATACATAAAGTAGTGTTTAATGTTTGCTTTTGATCATCACTATTACGACCTACGTTATATGTATTTATAGTACTATGCAAACGCTTTTTTCATCTTTGTTTTCAATTTTTACAGTACCTACTAGTTTTTTCTGTCAATTCTCAGAATCAATTAAAACGTTTTGCAAAAAGCCATTGCTATTCTAGTTCGTTTTTACGTGAAATTCAACAATTTGGTAAAATTTTCAAAATCGCTTGTGTTATAAATACGAAAAGTTACCTTCGACCTTTTTTAGCAGTGATTTGGGTTAAGAGATTCATATACATATGTAGACCGACAACTAATTCTATTATATTTTAATATAAAAAATGATGTTGAGCTTATTGCAGCAAATTAAATCTTTAATTACTAATTCTGACCTGAGCTGAGCTGAGCTGAGCTGACCTGACCCGACCCCATTTCCCCAAAACTGATACGAGTCTCCGTTTCCTATCATCGGTGGAGAAGGGTGAACTGACACTCCGCACCAGACCAAATATAAACAAGTCAACTGAGTGTGTTTGTGTCACAGAATGCGTTCGAATAAAAGGCAGTGGCAAAGAATGGGTGATTAAAGTATGACACATTAATGAATGCAAAAAATCTAGTTCTACGAGAATTTCTAAAAAAAAATACAAACAATCGTATTTTTGTTTCACGAGTGTAAGGTAACTTATTAAAATATCCCATCATAGAAATTTAAAAAAACACTGTAGACTTTTTGTTTTTATAGATATAGATTTTTTAATGAACAGATTCGATTTGGACATTTTGGAAGATAATAGACAGTTTTTAAGCGACAAATTTCGGTCAAAATAACTCCTGTGTTTGAGATATATATTTATTTAAGAAAAAGTGTACGTCAAAAATCCTTTTGAGAAGATGGTAAATCTTGGGACTATTTATGCTCAGTGCGCATAATGTGTTGAATAATTTATCTATTTTATACATAATGTATCACGCTGATTCAACAAATACCTCTAAATTTTTAAAGGAAGGTTGTGCACGCAAAATGTTTTAATTTGTTTGTGGAAACAGGAAGCAGTGAAGCGTAACTGAATTTTAAACAAATATTTAAATACGCTGATCTAAAAACTTCGTTAAAATAAAAACAATTAATTGTGTATACTGTAGTTGGTACCAAATAACCATTAATTGCAAAAAATCACACGACTTAATTATCCCTGTTGATTTTGGATTTTATTTTCTTTACAAAGTGTTTTTGTCTCTCGACAGGTTATTTTTCTTTTTTTTACAAATTATTATAATAAATGTTGAAATTTGTTGCGTAACTTTCTTATAAAAGAATTTTCTTGAGTTGATATTAATTCGATTAATTAACCGATTTAGCAATAAACTGCGTTTTCTAAAATAATTAAAATTATTCCATTAGTGTAATAATTACACGATCTTTCAGATATATCCTGATATAGAAATATAGAAAGTAGATGTATTCATCGACATCTGTACCATCGCTCCATTCTCGTCAACATAAATATTTAACATATCGCAATTTTCCACTTTACATTTCGAAACTTTCCACATTTTCGCTTCATTACAAGAAATTTCAGAATTTTATAGTGGTCGGAGTACGTGAGTGAGATTAATTGCACTTACTCAAGATCTGTAAGCAGAACATGACGGCAAACCCAAGTAAAATTGCAAACAATTGCCAAACGCCGCTATGGTGGTTTCCACGTTCTCTCGCTAGAACTTCGAAGAAGACGACGTATAGAAGAGTTCCTGCTGCCATTCCTTGCAAAACGATTGAAGCAACGTCCTCATGGCTGTCGTGAGATTCCGTCAAGACTAGTCCTATTCCTATGCCTGAAAGTTCAGCATAGATTAACTTTATGTTATATAACGTATTCATTATGCGAGTAGAATGGATGCATTTTTAAGATATGGATTTTAAAGGCCGCGTAGTCTACGTCGATTATGATGAAATTTTAACCAAGGATTATGAGTTTTGTGTCAGACAAACATCAGTTCAAATTAACAACCATAATAGTGCTTAGAGGTACATTTCACGTTTGTGACTTTGTATATTATGTTTACTGTCACGAAAATTATATTGAGTAATTTAAAATCAATTTAAATCTCCCAGAGGCGCATAGCCAACCGCAAACGTGTAGCTTTTTTAACACTCGTTAGATTCGTTCTAAGTATATGTGTAAGAATAAAAACCAATTTAAATTATATTTATTAGAGTGAAATTTGCGAGAACTGATACTTTTTCAAAACAGGTTGTAGAAGTGTAACTTTTTTAAAAAAATAACACGTCTATGTTAATATCATCAGTCATAACTCTTCAGATTATGACTCATAATTTCTTTTCTTGCAAAATACAGGTTTCTTGGTTGGTAGGGAAAGCCAGACACTTCGATACGCGCAGATAATAAAACCACCCAAAGTTGAATAAATATGAGGTTTTGTGGGCGTTTTCGTATTTTTTTTGTCTAGAGTCTACTTTTAAAAGACGAAGAGTAATAAATCGTATAATAATGAAATATAGTAACTGTGCTTTTGAACAGAAGTGGCAAAACATGTACCATTCACTGGCAAGAGATTGGAATGCAAGATATGGCGAATGTTCCGCAGTTCGTTGATTAGGTATCCGAGTATCCATCCCCTAAGGCTGTGACAAACAAAGCGAAATCCTTTTCAGGTATATTTAGTTGCAAGAATAATCCATGACATAGGCGGGTATTGAAGGTCATAATTAATTATGACAAGGTGCAATTATTTATGTTCTTTTACGAAAAATGGAAGGAGGTGTACATCATTGAAATGGTTTCAGGTAAATACTTATATAAGTACGCCGCTGGACTCTGTCCGTCCGATTTTTTAAACGGACTATAGGTGTCATTTTTAATATTTCTACTTATTATTATTTATTTACAATTACAGTAAAAGTTGGTGTTAGTTAGTGATGTTAGTCATTTTCTTAAAATTGTTCTTAGTATGAGCAAAGCTGCTTTATTTAAATTGTAGCCAATGCTAAATTTCAAAAAGAGATCAAGACGTATGCTATCCTGCAATCTTGATTTAATATGTATTTAAAAATGGCTTTTACTGTATTTCAATGGCTTGAATAAGCTTAAACACGAATTTTACTCCAGTTTTTAAACATATTGGGTATGCATTTGAGTAAATTGACCTTATTTCTTTATACATTGTGAACTATCTACAATAAATCTAAAATTTAATTGTTCACAAAAAACAAAGCCAACTTGATGACTTTTTCAAATGAACATCCGTTATTAGATACGTATACAGGGTAACTCACTAAGTGTTTTGTTTTTGAGGCATAGCACACCACTTAGATTTTCTAAACTACCTCACATATTTTTACACATTCTTATTAGCCTCTTCCTAGGCTTTATTTTTTTTAGTTATTTATGTATCAAATCGGCCGAGGATATAAACTTCAAATAATACCCGTCATACATAAAAATTGTATGTCTTACCGTTTAGTTTTTAATATTAACAAAAAAAAGGTATTTTTTGCACATTATTTTATTGGTTGCATTTACTCCATAAGAACTATTTCCTTAGATTAAAACAGCGAATTAACCACAAAAATAGGATTTATGTTTCTTGAGTTTCTGGAATTTTTTTGGGTCTTATTAATTTTTTCGATTTTTTTTTATTCCTGAATTGTTTGGTTTTTAGGGTTCTGGATTTTTTTAGAATTTTTTGTTTTTTTTTTCTGGATTTTTTTTGGATTTATTCAATTTATATATATTTTTTTTTCTTATTTCTTGCATTGTTTGATTTTTTGGATTTTTTTGAACGTTGTTGATATTTTTTGGATTATCTTGTTTTTCGGATTCTTTGGATTCTTCGGATTTTTCTAGAGTATTATTTCGTCAACAACGTACCAATAATCAAACGCAAAGACAAAATCATTAATCATAGTGTAGCACGTTTTCCCAACTTTCTTATTTTTTTTAGCAATGTAAGGGATCACAAAAGAAAACGCAATAATATTATTTTTTAAATATCTGTTACAATAGTTTTTGAACAGATAAACAGTCTTTTAAAAAAGTAAGTTAATTTTAGGTCCCCTGGTATATTATTTTCGGATAATTTAAAGAAATCTAATGTTTTGTTACTGGATGAACTTGAAAAAATCTTTTGAGTTTTTAGTGTTTTATTTTTTATGAATTTGAAAAAGTCTTGTGTGTCGCCGTGTTTTTTTTTTTAAACTTAAAACAATCATTTATGTCATTTGCCAAAATCGGTCTATTCTAGCAGGTACTAGCCCCGCCCACCCTCCCTCTATTTTCTTAGAGAGATCTCATTTAGCAAAAACAGTCTTATCTTGGCAGGTACTAGCCCCGCCCACCCACCCTCTCTTTTCTTGGAAGGTATGTCATTTGCCAAAATCGGTCTTATTTTAGCAGGTACTAGCCCCGCCCACCCTCCCTCTATTTTCTTAGAGGGATCTCATTTGCCAAAATCAGTCTTATCTTAGCAGGTACTAACCCCGCCCACCCACCCTCTCTTTTCTTAGAGGGTACGTCATTTGCTAAAATCACTCTTATCTTAGTAGCTACTAAACTATCAAGTTTAAATATAGAAAATACTTTACAAAAAAGAAAGAGAAAAAACAACAGAATAAGATGCAGTAATAAAATACAGGGTGCCTAATGGAAAAAACTGAAATATCGATATTTAAATTTTAATTAATTAATACTTAATTTTCGTTAGACCACAACAAAGCGCGTAACTTTATTTATCTTTCTACAAAATATTGTAACACAGGTTTTAAAAACTGAACCGTTCTATTTTTAAAAAACTTCAAAGAATTGTACAACTGCAGTCTGTAACCATTTTTTCTATTTTTGCTAATTAATGAGGTATCGAAGAGCCCGCACTTTGTGACTCACCCTGTAGATACAGCAAAATGCAGCAATGTGATTTTTTTAATTTCTGCCTTCGTTTACCTTAACGCTTACCTCAACTGTTGAGTCATGGCCAACTAGAGGAGAAATTTAAAAAATCACCTGATGCTAGTTTTATGTTTGGAGTTAGTTTTTGGTTGGAATTTTTTATATCGTCATATTTTCTAGTGACTTTTGTAATATTATTGCAGAATTTAAACTTGCATTTTAAAATAATTATCAACTTGCTTACATTTTGAAGATTCTATTTTTTGTTAATAGGATAATTTTAAACCCAATGAAATAACTAAGGTATTTCCAAATTTGTACCACCGGAGAGGAGAGGTGGACAAGCTTTCCAAGCCTAGTTATATCCTAAATAAATCTTTTTCGAAAAATATGGCCTAACATGCATCTAAAGACAGTGAAGTTGTGTAGAAACGACTTTGATTTCATGCAGTTTAGATAATTAAATGAAGCTTGTTTTGCTTAATTTATTTACAATAATAATTTTAAAAATGTAAAACAATTTAACCATATGAGTATAACTTTGGATTATCACTTAATTTTTTCCACAGATATTAATACAATGCTTTTCAAGGTAAATAAAGTTGACAAAATTGAGGAGATACAGTTTTGTCAAACATTTTAAATTTAATATATTTTTATTGCTGTGATAATTATCCAAAACATGTAGTTTAATTTGGCTTATCGTAAATGTATGTTCGACTGTATGTATATTTATAAATTGTTGTCAGTTGTTATTGACTATTATTCAAATGTTTTATTTACATGTTTAAATTGTTGTGGTAGGTCTTTCCACCTTTCGAGCATTCCATTTTATAGGACCTTGCATGATTTAAATTCTACCCACTGTCCAATTATAATGTTCTACAACATTGGTTGTCATGGATTATCAATAAATAATAATATTATCATCATATAGTTTAGATAGTTATGCTTGCATTCTACTATAAAATTGAGATCGTCGGCGGACAAAAAAATATTCACCTAATGGGGTGACAACGGCGAACGTTCCTATATACAACAAAACCAGAAGCAACTTCGTTTTCGAGGTCACAAGTTCGAATCCCACGCAGAATGCAATGACCAACTTATGTGTGGCTATGGCAGCGAACAAATACCAAACTCTCTGGACGTCGCCTTCAAGACCCACCGCAAGTCCTTCGAAAACGGCATGGAAGCTCAGCGCCAAAACCGCCAACAAACCACTGAAGGAATTCTTCAAGGCGGCGTCAATGTTGTGCGAATGCGAGTGCTTGTCGAAGTTAATGGTGGACTGGGAGTTGAGGAGCTCTTTATTCGAAGTGCTGATGTAGCTGATGTTCCCGTCGTCGAACTTATTCAGGGTGACCCTCGGGATAGTGAGGTTCCTCTTTTTGTTGCTGCACCTGATGGAGAGCGAGCGGTGCAGACTGTCGTCGTCCAGTTTCCTGTCAAGGAAGAGGTGAACCACTTCTTCGATGAGGTACACGAAAAAGAAGCCGAAGCAAAAAACCAGTTCTGACATCGGAATTCCACTGCCTATACTGGGAATTTTGTCGTGGGATTCCAGCATCATAAAACTTTCCCGCACTTCGGGTTGCAAATGGACGAAAGTCGTGAACAAGAGCACGCCACCACCGAAACATAACAACAAAGAAATCAACAAGTTTTTGTCACCGTCCACGGACTTGATGTTAATCCACTTGGTCAGTTTAATCGGGAGAATTCCGATTGCAAAGGACCCGATGCCTAAAACGCACATGGCCACCGCTTTCGCCAGAATTAAATCGGACGAGCCTTCGCTTTTCGTCGCGTTTCTAGTCACAGCTTCCATTTTTACGCCGACTTTTATCACACTTTTCACTAATTTGCAGCTTCGTTCCTACCTCTTCATGCCGAGTCTTCTTCCTAAACCCAAAAGCACACATTAGACACGAATTTCGAGAGCAGACGGTTCGTTCGACGTCTCGTAAACATTTCTTAGAACTGGATGAACGGGTTGAAATGTTCAGACCCAGTTTTAGCAAAAAAATTAGATCACGTAGCTAAGCGGTATAAAATTTTAATGCGAGCTTAGCCGGCGAGGTAGCTTTTTACGAAATATTCCACGGACGTGATAAATTCGTGCACATTTTTGCCAGTTTACTAGAGCGATCATTGCATACGATATCATTAATTATTCGAATGCGTTTTTCAACCCTTGACTTTCACTTCAAAAATATTGCAGGGAAAACCGAGCTTGATAGAGCTCGATGCGTTCGAGTGACCTCACAGCTAAATCTGGACACATTATTAGAAAACGAAAACGAGGAACGCAACTGTCTGGTAATTAAACTCAATTAAAAAGAAACCAAATTGGACTGCCTGGATTTTAACACGTTTTAAGCTCACAATGCACTCTAGCAAAGAATTTTACTTTTTCTTTCACTGCCGTAAGTTACACAATACGATATTCTAGTTGAAACTTTTTGTGTCAGGTTTCATAATGATCCAGTAGAACGAACTCTATTGGGTTGTTCTGGCTTAAATTATCGTTATTTACAATGGAAAATCTGTTTTTCCCTTTTGCGTTTGATTAAATCTCTATTTTCATTTTTGTTAGGTAGTTGGTGAAATTATAACTGTAATCTGATGGTCTCTATTAACATGTAATTCAAGCCGCCGTAACGGAAGTCGTTTTCTGGAAGTGAAACTGAAAACGCATTTAGAACGCGTAACAAGTGCATTTTTTTGGCATGCAAATTATAAAAGGACAATGCAGAGATATTTAATTATGGTATTACGTGCTTGCATGCTTACATCATGTATAAACGTACGTAGCTTCACTATCATGATAACGTGAAACCAAAAAAATATATATAATATATATGAAATACTTACTATGTAGTCTAGACAAATTAAATTTGATCGTTAATAAATGTCACAAAAATTTGTTTGTTTATTTTTTTGTTTTTGCTGTATTAAACTGGTCTAATAATTATATTTAGATCTATATGTCTGCAAGCATTTTTAAAATTTTTGTGTTCTGAATCACCACTGTCACGATTTTACCGTAATTCACCTCCTTCATCATTCTAGAATATAATTAATTATAATGCTAGTGAATTGCCGAAGACATTTAGCCTTAAAAGTGAAAGGACATATGTCTTAAGTTGTGTTTTCTTTTAAAATACGTTAGAAGTGAAGTAATCGTATGTAATCAAGACATGCCTCTTGGGAACTCTAATGTACAACAAACACAGTTGTACGTTTTTTAAATCCTGTTGAAAGACCCGCAGACACTTAAATACCAAAGTATTATTAAAGCTAAATATTACCTCGCGTGATAAAATTATGAGAAAAGGTCAGGTTTCTTGAAATTATAGGATCCTGCAGTATTGTGCACAACTATTGTCAGGTACGACGATAAAAAATGTGACCTTCTAATTAAAATGTTAAATACTTTGACGCAACAAACTTGGCAAAGTCAAAATTTGCAGAAAAGTAAGTTTTGGGACGATGGTCTGAATTAAAAATTGTTTATGTAGTAATTAATTATACCTAGTTAATTTTGACACCTTAATTAAGTCAAAATCAGTATTTTTTTTTAATAATGAATTTAAAGTTTATCATAATAAATTAGGTGTAGATCTGAATGTAATCCTTATAATTATTACTCAACAGTTGTTTACTTACGGGAAGGGATACATCTTCAATCGAAGGTTTATTTCTGTGATGAATACAAAATGTTTACCCTAATTTTTTTTTTGATGAAAATCATACCCTGAACTCACGCTGTGTTGTATTTAATCTGGCATTCATTGTAAAACACTCTAAAATGGAAAATAATTACATAAGAAATTCTCTAATTAATTAAACTCTATGAGGAAACTTACGAGAACTTCAAAAAAAGAAATCCTTTTCGAGCACTAGTTCCGAACTAATTAATAATCTCCATGTTAGTAGAAACAACGAAGGTTCATACGACGACCGTCGTTTTTAACAGTGGAATTTCAAATAATGTTAGTGTAAGAATAAATTGAAAAAGTAGTTAATATAACTATTCATTGTTTACTTTATTCCCTTGGCAATAACGATTTTACTTTATTCCTTTGGGGACAATGATTTTGAACGAATAAGAAAAAAACTTTTAGTACTTACTACAACGATTCATTATTTCAAATCGCCCGTGCATGGCATGGCATTTGCTTATTTCTTATGTTTTGTTTATAGGTTTTCGTTTTAAATTTTTGCGTGATTTTTACTTCCCAAAGTATTATAACAGCTACTTTCATGTTTTCTCGACGTTTCATGGCCCTATAGGACGAAAAAATAGGTCTCCTTTTTTGTCTGTCTAGCGCCTGCCGCCTGCTGTGTGCCACCTGTCTATGTCGATTTAAAAATCTTTGAAATTACCCTACCGATTATTGTCAAATTTTACACCGTATAAATGGTAAAACGCAATAATTTTATTTAAATTTCATAAAATAACATCCTCCTGCAACTGTGGTTTATGAAGCTGTTTCAATTTTTTATTTTAAGCGAACGGTCCCAAAGTTTGTAAACGTTTTAAGATTATCGCGAGAAACAATTTTATATCTTTAAATAAAATCTCACTTACTCTATACTTGCGGTTTATCAATGCATTGATAGTTTTTAGAATTACTTATACAGGGTGTAAAAAATATGTATATGTAATTTGCGTATACAGTACTATTATTAGTATTACACTGCACCTATTCAAATCGATACCAGTGTCTTTGCCAAAATTTTGATGGAAAGAATCACTTGAAACGTACGCACAGCATTCTTTACCTGTACTCTAATAGTCCACAGATATCTTTATTTTAACTTATAAGGGTTATCATGAAAAAATAAAAATTGCTCAAAATTAAATTTTGTACTTTTCCAAAGAAGCTGTCCTGTCTAAATAAATTTAGACGATTTTTTTCTTTATTTAGAAGTAGAAAAAGTGTAGTATTATTTTTGCAGTTGTGGGCATTAGTCACTCAGACGATAATGGCTATCATAATTGCTTATATAATGATATACATTTATGCACCGTCCGTAGAAAAATATATTTATATTCGTTCTAACAATTTTTTTTTTGCGATAACCCGTATGCGTAAAAACAAGACTTATAGTGAGCCAAATGTTGATGAGGCGAATACAAAAACTTTGGTTTCACAGTAATTTTAAAATCCTCCTAAAATTTTACACTGATCACTCCATCCAGCAGTTTTGAAGATGAGCTATTAAAAAAAATCTCCAAGAGACAAATCACATCAAACAAACATTTTCGGTAGAAACATAAAATCAGGCATTCGTCAAGATTACATTACAACATTTGCTTAATCTTATTACTGCTACTAACCAATTTTAATGATATTTGTACATAGCCACATAACTACACCTTTTTAAACCGTTACTCTGAAAAGAAATATTTTGCCGCTTCATAACTTCAGTAGTTTTAACTACATATTAGCTAAAGTGAAAAATAAAAAAATAATTTTTAAATACTAATTGTTACAATACTTCACTGATTTACGTTTGGAAAGTAAAAACACTTCAATATTTAAAAAGTTAGTTTAGGCCCATGGACCATTTGCGGAGTGACTAGTTTTACATATTCTCGATCCTTCATAGCACCCAGAATGTCAAAAGTAGGTTACCCTTTGTCTGTTATCTGTTGGCGATTTTATTTTTTATTTTCGAAACTAGTTGACAAATTGTTGTTAAATCATAGATTTGTTTCTAAATATTGTCTAGATCTAATCTAGATCTAATATCACCACCGGAAATATGACGACATCATCTAATAGTGTTGCAGAATAGGCTTTTGTGCCTATTGTGTATTATTTAATCAACCTTATTAAAATTGTGTATATAGGCTTTAAAAAAAAAATTAAAATTGTGTTACAAAATTTCACGATTTATCTTAAAAATTGGAAAACTGATTGTGCTGAAATTTTGTCCACGTTTTTAGGTTATCATGAATATGGTAAAACGTTAGTCAGAATTGATCTATTCATTGTTCAGTCTTATTCAAAATGTTAGAAAATCGTGCATATATTTTCTTTATTTATTTCATACACTCCTAATTTTCTTTCATTTAGGGGTTATTATAATAAAACATTTTTTTGCAGAATCAAATTTTATAGTTTAAGAAACTGGATTTACTTTAGTTGATCATACTGGTTAAGCGGAGGAGGTTCTATCTAGACAACTTTCGGGATCTATTTTGACTTGCTGAGCGTAAGCTAGGGAAGTATTGTAATCGGGTCCATCGGGCGATTTACCACTTTTATGTTTTCTCGACGTTTCATGACCCCCAAAGTGCGAAAAAAGTTGTCTATTTGTCTGCCCGTCAGTCTGTCTGAGTAGGTTTTTATTAGACCCATAATCTCCGAAACTATCAGACCGATTGTACCGAGTGCTCTGAAATCTGGCAACCGTATTCAGGTCATCGTAATCGTGGTAAATCGTTATTCAAAATTTATTCCTTTATCCTCACCGAAAAAATTGACGACGTAATTTCAAAATTTTGCCCAATAAATTCTCTCTGAAATATGCAAAATATACATTATAATTCTGTACTTGTGGTTTGTCAAAGCACTCATTGTTTTTAGAATTACTTATACAGGATGACTCAAAAAAAAAATAATGGAATGAAGCAATTTATTGCATTGATTAAATCAAGAACGACTCATCAATTTTTCCGAAAATTTGGAAATACAGTACTGTTAATATTAGTTTTACACTGCATTTATCCAAATTGATATACATGTCCTTGCAAAAATGTAGATGACGTCATCAGAAAATTTAATAACTTATAAAGATTATCATAAAAAAATAAAATTCGCGAAATCAAACTTTATAATTTTTCGAAAAAGCTGGATTTGTTGTATTATACTTCAAGGGCGGGGGAAGTTCTGTCGAAATACCTTCGACCAACTTTTTCTGAAATAAACTGTGTACTTTATGGATATTTTAGAGAGTATTTATTTGGCAAAATTTTGAGGTGACGTCCAGTATTTTCGGAGAACATCTGTCTAAAAAAAATCGACACAGCCGACAGACAGACACACAGACGGAAAATATAGGAAATATTTCAGTAGTTCAAGATTTCTGGCGGTAAAAATTAACAGTAATAATGTAATTATCGTGTTTGCACATCTGTGTCCATGACAATATATGGCAATTCGATATACGTGTTTCTTCTTTTAGACATTTTATCCAATACAATACATATAAGTGTATTACATCATTGTAATCGTAATTGAATTATCTATTAAAATCAGTTAAAAATGGCATATGTGCGTCTTATTTGCAAAATACTGAATTAAGATTTCCCCTTCAAGCTAAAAACCACGACGTTTACAGAATTTAAATATGTTTATTCATTCTCAAGGTCGCGTAGTTTTATCTGGGACAGCTATTTACTAATATTTCCTGTCTGAAATATACGAAGTGATCAGAATATAGTATCTAGAGTATTGCCATATTATTTATTAAATCAAAAAGTTCTCTTAAATAAGAAAAATTTTATTTAATTTAATATGAGTGTCCATATTATGCTTATTAATTGTACATATTAAAATCTTTGTTGTTTTTAGTTCTTGGTATAAATTTAAAACTGGAAAATAATATTTCAAAACTTTACCTATATTTATTCCTCATTTCCATAAAACAAAACCACTTTTCCCAATTTTATAGCTTTTATCTCGATTTGTTTAAATTAAAATTTGTTTAAAATTACGAATTCTTACTTTCTTTGGAGTAGATCATCAAAATAAGTAGTCGACAAACCATTGCAATTGCACAAGTTTTATAGATATGTTTACGCATTATAGAAACACATTTATCATTTTGAATAAGTATATGCACTAAACTAGATATGTTTTACCCGCTCGTTAAAAACAAACACTAACCTTGCTGTTATCAATAACAAAACTATTGGTAGCATACCTCAAAAAAAAATTCACGCACTGTAGTTGTATAACCACCTACAATTCACACAACCACTCTTCGAGATCCTTGAAGACGGGACTAACCGCCTGCATTCTCAGTTCTTCTTGCCTTGCATGCAATCCCAGCATGGGATTTACCATCACCTTCGAGCCACTAAAATTGGTCCGCAGGAATTCCCGCTGCAGCTGAAGAGTTGCAGCGAACAAAAAAGATATTCAATCGCAATTGTGAACTTGAAGGTCAGAACGCCAAACGACATTTAATAAATATTTTAGAAACTTGGTAAGAGGACTTTCTAATTTAAATACCGCGCCTATATCAGGAAACGATTTTAAATGAATGCAGTCACACGGTTGTAACCGAAATTGTTTTTTATTGCAACGATTGAACTTGATTTTTCAATTGAATTTACCACGACTGATCAATGTTACGGTCGATTATTGCTCTTAAAGAATTTACATAAATGGGAATTGTTTTGAAGGTCTGAGAACATTTCAGCGACATTGAGAATGTCGACACGAGGTGGATATTTCTAAGGGTTGTTTCTTTAAAAATGTAGAAGAATTAAATTTTAATAAGAGAGTATTCTCGTAGGGGAGGACCGCAGTTGCTTTATTAGAGGTGTGTTTAAAAAATTATTTGTTGTGTTACAGGCGAGCGTTCATTAAGTAATTTTTTTCATTCATGCTGGCATTAAAATGCAGAGTAGTCACCAGCACGACGACTCTAATTTGCCCCATTCAATTTAAATTAAACTTACTTCTTGCCGCTATAATTACGCTTAGATTTCGATTTTCAACACTAATTATTTTTATGCTTAGATCGGTCTTAAAAAACACAAAAGGAAAAATGAAAAAATAAATACCTGTAGAAGCGCTAATTTTCTTATTTAGGGGCACCGCTCACTAATAAAAACTGTAGCACTTCTTCCTCACATGTTTTAATGGAGAGAACGCGGCAACGCTAACCTCATAGCGAGTCGTTGAAGACTGAAGAGAAAAGGACACCGACATTTTACCCACACTGGATACATTATTATAGTAAGTACTGCACAGTGCTTCAAAAAATGTTGTGCATACATTGCAGTTTTGACGGAGATCCGCCTATTATTTATTTGGTTATAACGGTACACGGTAATTTGGACGCGGATAATAATTTTTTTTATTCAAAGTTTCATAAAGCATTGTATGTGTTAATAGAGCGAAAAAAATGATAATTTTTGTTGGTCACAATTTCCCAAATTTATAACTCATTTATAACAAAATTTTAGTGACATAAAATTTCTCTGTGATGTGCGGCGACCCACATTTTGTTAACTGTTTATGCCAATATTATGCCAGGCAATGATCAAGTTTTAGCTATTAGCTGTGGTAAAGAGAAAAATAAATATTCAGGGAACACCGAGGTGCAAATGTTAAGAACCGCTGCCTTAAAATCGTTAATTCCTATTGGTTGCGAGGACTGTTTGTAATTGGTTTGTTTTCAAATATACGCACTTGATTCCTACTTTAGAAAAAAAGAAAATAATTAAGACGTTATAATCACCTCACAATTAATAAAGTTGAGTCCGGTTTTATTTATTATATCTACTATTACATATATTTTAGTGGTGTTGACGATGACGGAAATGTTTTATCATTAAAAATATAAAAAGTGCTATAAATTTATTTACCTCGAACTTCGTCTTTGAAGCACAACAGTCCAATATAACTTATAGTGTGCATTATAACATAAATTTCAAACATCATTTGGTTAGTAAAATTTTGAGATTCCGTCATCATTTTTTGGTGGGATTGAACAGAAAAAAATAAGTTACCGTTTTATAAAAATTATCACACTGTGTACCTATAGTACAATAAAATATGTAAACCACAAAAACGACATGACTTATGTTGCACTATTTTTTTCTTCTTATATTTGTTTATAGAAAGAATTTTTCAAAAAAAATGAATGAATTGGTCTGTGTGTATTTTATTACTTAACAGCTTGTCACGTGAAGTGCTAATTTGATTTATAATTATTAATATAATTAGTTTCAAATTAAATACACACCAAAATCGGGACAATATTCGAACTTTGTACGTATAAAGTATTTTTGGTTTTATCATTCACAACTTTCTTTTGATTTAAGTTAGCATTTGCTTGTCGACTTCTTTGAAATCGTTTTCTAGCCTTTTGATGAATGAAAATGAAACTGTGAACTTGAAACTGTTACACATGGCTGCAGCTTTAATAATTTTGAGCTCATTAGTATGTCTTTCTTGTCTCAGAGGAAAACTGAAGGGTCTGTTGAACATAAGGTTGAGAACTGGCATGTACTGTTGTGACCGGTGATGGGAGTGAGCAGTAAAATAGCGAAGTGTATTGTGTTTTTTTTGATTACACTGATTTATAACTTATAATTATTTCTAATGACAAGAGACTCTCAAGTGATAGTTGTTTATTGTGGATTTCTTTGCATGTGTATTTGAAGCTATTAAATTGAGTACAAAAAATATCTGCAAGTTCTTGAAAGTTCTTTCACATAATGTTTACTTGTCGAAAGTAGCAAAAACGTCGACTGTATAGTAGTGTATAGTAATAACATTTTTAGTTTTACTTTAAGTTTTGAGATATAAAGATACAAAGTTTTTTTATGCCTTTAAAATTAAGTGTCATGGAATGGGTAATTATTTGGCACTGTGAAGTATTGGTCGGTAATTATCTTCGATATCATTATTACGGGGATATTCACTCTCATCACCGTATTGTGAAAAATTTTTCAAAAAAATTTAGTATTACTGTTATTATTAAAAACATTCAAGCATCGGAAATACTCAACTAGTTTTATGCGACGTGTTATTTACTTAGCAAATTTATTTCATGTGGTTAAAAGTGTTATTTATCCTTCTTCTACTTATATGTGGGGCGAACAATCATAGAGAACCGGTAGCAAACGATCTCTTATATTGGAGAGCTTAAATAAAATATGGATAGTCCGATGACCCGATGCTAAAAACCCGTCTCTTAGATTTGCTAGATGCAAATCTAACTTTTTATAGTTTTCGTTTTATGGATTGTTTTAAATTCTGGAAAGGGGATCTGACAGTTATTTTGTGCTACAAAATATTAAAATAACTTGTGGGTTTAGAAGTTTTCTGCAAAATAGTTTTAAGATATCTTAAATATTTGTACCAACATAATTTTATAATTATTTTAAATGTTAAACAAATAAGAAAAAAGTTCTTAGCGTAAACATCGACCAGATTTCTTACTTCTATATTTTAAATTTTATAATCTTTTTTTACAAAGTTTAAAGTGACATTTCTATTATTCTATGGCCTTTAGACCAATAGTAAACGTAGGACGATGAAGTGTCAAAAACCCGAAAAGTTCTGTTTCTGTGGATTTGATGCTCCCTATTCAAAAGCAAAATTTTTAACAAGAAAACAGACGTCGTGAAAAGTTATATACTAACTACTTTTGCTAACTATAATACGATATTTCTTTTGCGGTAAAAATTAGTTATGACGTTACAAATACAACAAATTTTTTTCAAAATTTACAAAGTCATAGTTTTCAACTTAACCTCCCTCGCTAATGTTTAGAAGCACATAACATCCTGAAATTAGAGTAAAACAATATCTTACTCATATTTACTAACATTTACGTGACCATAAAATCGTACAATACGGTACCATTTTTAAGGCCGAGTTTAATAACTTTACTGTACAATAAAAACCGATTTTATTGCTAATTTTTTGGAATTTTTACTGTTTTATTGCGAAGTCGGGTAATAAAAGTTGTTTGTAATTCAAACATTAAATTCAAAAATTGCTCTCATCACTCAATTTTGCTTCCCGAATTTGAAAAATGAAAAAAAACTAGATTCCCGTTTTCGTATGTCTGTCTGTTTGTTGTCTGGTGGTTATGTTATTAGAAACTATAGGGCAAATTTTTCTCAAATTTCGGATATATCTACTCGTATTTTAAGAAAATCGTATTTCTATTTCCCTTTCAAAAATTCTAGTGTAACTTTTAACACTCCGCATGGAGAGTTTTGGAAAAAAAAATCAAAATAGTACAACAGAATTATATAGGTTGATTCAAAAATGACTTATAAATATGACACGTTGTTAAAGGCTTGTTTATTGAATGAAAAAAAAATTATTTAAAAAATCCTTGGGTCCAAATGTAGAAGACAGAGGACTATAAAGTTTTAACAGACAGACGACAGATAGACGACAGACAAACAGACAGACGGAAACGGGAAACCTATTTTTCGTACTGTAGGGGTTATGGAACTTGAAACATTGAGGAAACATCAAAGTAGTCACTGTTCCGACGGACTCTATTACAACACCTCCTTCGGTTATTCTTGGAAAGTAAAAATAAAATTCACAGAATCAATTTCATTAAGACAGAAAACAATTTTAGACCTTTATCATCTTAGTTTAACGAGCAAGATGTAAGTTTTTTAATATGAAAGCATCTGTTTAAAATATATGAAATTTTGCTACAGAAATTTCAAAAAAACGTTACAGTTCAGAACGCTAGAGGATGTAAACCAAATTTGACATAAGCAAAGTTGTATATCTGACAACAAAAATATTCATGTATTGTTACGAAATAAACCCATACGCCGCCCCGGTACGACGCCTATGGGTTTTCTAGTAGGTGCGGCGATGATGGGTGAGTCATCATCGGTGACGGTGGCCAGGCGACGTTCCATAAAGACGAGTCTGAAGTGGGTTAGCGAAAGTATCGATTGCGGTACTCAGAAAAACCTCGAAGCGGCGTTCTCGATCCATCGAGAGGACCGTATAGATTTAAACAGGGGCCACCATCGGGAACGATTATTATTCAAGTCTTATTACTTTTGGAATGTAAGCTAAAGAAGTACATATTGTAATAGGGTTTATTAAGGGAATGGCTACTTTCATGTTTTCCGCAACATTTCATTACCAATAGAGTACGAAAAAGTAGGAGTGCCTTTTTCGTCTGTGTGATCTGTCGTCTGTCATCTCTCGTCTGCCGTCTGTCGTCTGTCATCTGTGTCAATATTATTAGACACGTAATCTCCAAAACTACTAATTCTTGTCAAGTTTTAATTTTTAACAATGTCGTGTAGACTATAGATGGTAAAACGCTATTCAAAATTTTTCTAGTCATCTCCACCAATAATTTGATAACGTCATCTCAGAATTTTGAATAGTAAACATATGATTTAAATTGTATAAAATGACATAAGCCTATTCTTGTGACAAATGAATTCAGTTTTTTCCAAAAATTATACAATTTAATTTTGCAGAAGTTAAAGAAGCATGCCTATGTTTCAGTTAGTTTTTCCATTACAAAATTTTCTTATGACATCACATAATCAACACCTTAGTACCGCACTTATCTCAATTTAGATAGGCGCAGTGTAATACTAATTTCCTAAATTTTTGGAAAATCGGGTAAGCAGTTTTTAATATGATAAATAAAATAAATTGCTTCATTCATTCTACTGTACCTCAGGGACCGAGACAGTTCTGTCTAAATAACCTTGGACCAATTTTTACGTTGTATTCATTAATTAATTTGTAACATAATGAACATGTTTATTTTTTACACTGACAAATAAATTTGTTAATATTATTTCTACTTTAATAAATAATATTGCTGGGTTCAATAATATGGCTTTCTGACCATAACAGGGAAGAGGATAAATTTGTTTAAAAACAAGATAAAATTGGCAAGTGAACACAATATCAACTATGTCATAAATCACTGCTAGCCCTTATTATTTTAGATTCACTAAGGTTTGTACATCTTTCTTTTTGTATATCGAACGCTATACAATCCAGAGATCTACCTCTGCTATAAATTATTGTTGTAAATCAACTAATTATATGTAAAGATATGAATTATGAATTTTTGGCTCTATTTCATATAAGCATATCGCATATACCGAACATTTTTGCCACTTATTTAACTTAGTAGTACGGATTAGTAATATCCGTTTTTTCCAAGTTATCCAACATTTTACACGCTATTTTATTACAGAAATGGAAAATCCTAAAACCCATTTTAAAACTTGTTGAAAATACCTTCGTAATCAACATTATCACGTTGTTCGTGTTTTACCACTAACAGCAATTAAATAACAGTTGACTACTTTTATGCTTGTAGTGCACGTACAAGCATATCAAAAGAAAAACTGTGTGTTGTGACGCAACAAATCTAGTATTTTTACTTTGTAAATGGATGCGTACAAACGTGCTCCTGAAGGCCATCGGTGGATTTCTTAACACTAATATTATTATTATTGTTCATACTTCCGTTGATCTAATATTATCTGTGAAAAAATTTAAAAAAGTAACACAATAGATTGTCGATATTGATTCAGTTTTTTACAAATGTCTTAACATTTACTTTAATAGTAGTAATAGTACACTTTAAATTAATAATAGACTCTATGCGTTTCACAATTCTTTTGCAATCGATCAAATCATTTCATTGTGAAACAAGTCTGTCGTACTTGACACACGCACAATAAATAATATTATTGAAAAGGCGAAATAAAAAAGTTTATTTTTATTTCAAACACGGAATGATGAAATGGCACCCATGACCTATCAGGGAATTATGGTCTGCCTACGGAGCAATGAAACTTAACTACCATTTACACACCAGTGTCAATTATTATAAACACAACTGCAAGAACCTATGAACAAAAAGACCGATAACCATGTAAAATGATTTTCATTAATTCGAGACAGCAGCTACTGCATTGTTTGCATTTATGGACGTACAAAATAGAAGCTTTTCCGCTGATTTAAAGCGTGATAACAACCATTGTTTTAAGTCAGACACTGCAGCAGTTCATTGCTGGTGGATCTCCATTCTTCTGAGCTGTGGATTTACAAATACTTATCGTTTCGCTTGCTTTTTTAAAACCATTCTCTAAGAACTGTAACGTCGGTGATGCAGTGAAGGTACACAGGTGTTTTTAAAGTTCGGACTAGATGAAATGAATTGAAGAAAGTACTTTCTAACACACAATAAGGCGATAATTTACTAATTTCTGCACGAAGCATACATTTAATTAACGAGCGAAAAAAGTCCACGTGAACATTGTAAAATCTAAACAAACAATTCCAAATTATGTCTAATAAAGTTATGCAACGATCATCACAATAAGTTATATTTACATCAGCGTAAAATTCTTCACACGCGTCTAAACTCGAATTCACGTCCGGAAAAGGATTTTAAGACGTGAACTGGAAATAATCAGCACCTTTTAAATCTAAGGATTCGGTTCGGGAGAAGGAAAACAAATATTTGTGGTTTTGTGGGGATATGTGTGTATACAACAGTAAACTGAGGGCTTAAAGAACGAATTTTAAATGATTGTAAAAAAGTTCGATGAAAAATTCTAGAATGCACTTTGATAACAACACTAAAACAGGTTAAACATCTTTTTACATGTACTGCATTTCAAGAACAAATTAAACTATTTTTAGTAGTGCTGTTAAGTAAAATTTACGGGTTTACATTTTTTTTTTTTTTTTTTAATAAGGAACGGCAAATGAAGTACACTGTACGTTCCTCGCCTCTGAAGCATAACCAATACCCCGTGGACGTCATATATTGTTTTTTAGCGTGGTTTATTTAAAAACATTAGTGTTAACAGTATTCAGCAGGGTATAAATATATTGAATTTATATTTTTATAAATGAATAAATCGTTTTTAGGACATTCTTTGTAAGACATAAAAACTGCAGCTGTATTTATTGAATCATATTTTAAAATAACGTCATCAGTTTTTTTGAAAGAACTAGGTACAATATAAAAATTTGTCGTTCTTACGTATTTACTAAATCGATTAGTAGTTACATCTTAGCAAAAATGTTATCGAAGTCCATAACTTAAGTAATTTGTTAAAAAAAATTGTAAAGTTTTATTTGTGATAACTCTCATATGTGAAAAATACCAACGTTGTACAGGGTGATAAAAAATTCACGGAAAAGTGCAATGGTACGTTATTGAGAGGTCACTGTAAAATTCGAAAAAAATTATTAAAATCCCTTTCGAACATGTTAAACTTCAAATTTGAAGACTTAACTATTACATTAAGTATTTAATATAATGCCCGCCAAGTAGATGACTGTCTCATTAAAATCTCATTCTGAAAATCCAGAGACGGAAATATCTTCATCTTTTACTTACAGATTCTAATAACGTGCCACTTCCTTGTGATTTTATTCTTTGCTTTACCTTTTTGAATTTTTTCAGAGAGATTATTCCACATAATAATAATATTCTGTAAGAGATCTTACGAACTTCTTAGGTTTTCATACTTTATGGAAAGGTCAGTACGATCTTTAAAATGTGTGTCATTTAAGTTTACATATCTAACTGAATTTTCATCTGCTTTTAGAAAAAAATTGGTGCAAAAAGTCTGGACAGAAACTTTTTTGTATGATAATGCCTGTAAATTTAAATTAAAGTATAGAAGAATTATTAGCATTATTTCCCGAACGTAAGCTAAGAAAGTACTGGTAGTAGGGTCCATCTGAGGAATGGCTACTTTCATGTTTTTTAGACGTTTCACGACTCCTAAAGTAAGAACAAATAATTCCTGCGTTTTCGTTTGTCTATCCTCTGTCTGTCCATCTGTCCGTCTGTCCGTCTATCTGTCTGTCCGTCTGTCCGTCTGTCCGTCTGTCTGCCGTCCCGGATTTTTATTAGACAAATAATCTCCGAAAGTACTCGACAGATTCTTGTGAAATTTTATACTTATATTAAGAATTTCATGTAGATGGTAAAACGCTAACCAAAATTTGGCTAATCATCCCCACCACTTATGCGCTGACGTCATTTCAAAATTGTATATAGTAAATGGGTTTTAAATTGTATGAAATAACATAGTCCCAGACATGTAATTTATGACTCTGAATTGAGTTTTTATCTGAAACGTCGAGATTTTTGGAAAAAAAACTCAAAATTATGAAACAACATTTTGCCATTTAATTTTGAATCTGCAAAACCGAATGCTTTGAAATCTTGCAGATGGTTTGCGATTATGATAAGCATGATAAATTTTTAATCAAAATATATTGACTTATCCCATCCAAAAAATTGATGACGTCAGCTCAAAAGTTTGCTGAATAAATCCTATCTAAAATGTACCAAATATGATGAATCTGTACTTGTAATTTATCACTCCATTCATATTTTTTGGATTTGCATATGCAGGGTGACTCAAAAAAATTAATGAATGCGTAATTGAAATCTTGGAGATGTTTTAAAGTTATCATACATAAGCATGGTAAATTTTTGATCAAAATGTATTTGCTCATCCCTCCTAAAAAATTGAGTACATATATACAGGGTGATAATAAATGATATATTTACATCTAGAGGACCGTGAACACGACTTGACAAAAAAAATTGCCGCTTTCGAAAAACACAGTTTCTAGGCGGCAGATTGCTCGATAAATCTCTTGGCCCGACCGAAAATAGGCTTTCATAACAAAATTTATTTTCTTGTAGAGTCCACATTTTTCTGTATCATTTATTCCTTTATGATTTAAAGAATAAACGTTAAAAATTGATTCAAGTTTGACAACTACTTAATTAACGGATTAATAATGATTTCACAAAAAGTCAAATGAAGCAGCAATTTCATAGTTCACTAGAAATCATTTATTAACGCCTGGTATTTACGATTATCAAAAAAAAATTTGAAGTAAAAAATTATTGGCAGTGAATGAGTCTGGTCCGTCAGTCTTCGGGATGAAACGCTCATTCGAGTAAATTCGGATTGAGCCACACCCCTGTTACAGGATGTACACTGCTGAATTTGGACTTACGAGTACATATCTCAAAAGAAAAATCAACTAATTTTTAAAACCACATTGAATTTAAATATGTATATCGAATGACCCAAATGAGAGTATGTAGATACTACAATAATTGACAAAATTAGCCTATTATTTCTTTCCACTTCCCGAATCTACCGGGCGACTTGCTCCTTTTATGTTTTCTCGACGTTTTATGGCCCGTAGAATACGAAAAAACAGGTCTCTCGTTTCCGTCGATCTGTCTGTCTGCCGTCCGATAGAATTTTTATTAAACTACTGGATTGTTGTCAGATTTTCTATGTATAATAGGAATATAGATGGTAAAATGCTAACAAAAATTAGGCTAATGATTCCCACCAACAATATGATGACGTCCGCTCATTATATTGCATAATTATCATTATCTGAATTTTATTAAATAATATACCCCTGCACTTGTGGTTAACACAAACATAAACAATTGAAATTAAACATGTAGGGTGATGATAACACATTTTTCCCGTTGGTTATGTACTTTCAATATATTTCAATTGTCCTCACGAACCACACCCCCTTAGAATTTACACTATTGATTTTTTAGTCAAATCATGAACGGTTGATCCCTTTCCTCAAAAATGTAGAATCCAGTAATGTCGTAAGCGGAGAAATAAGTATTTTTTCTTTGGAAAATCCAGTTTTGGTAGTGAATTTTTTCGAAAAATCATAAAATTAGTCATTCTTTAAAATTTCTCGATATGATATACTACGATTAAAATCTAGATATTTTTCGACGGTTTTGACATGAAATTCTTTTAGGGTGACGAAAATTCTTCCTTAGTTGTTCTCAGATTATTAATACTTAATTTGTCACGTAAAATTAGTAACTTTGACAACTACTTTTTAAGCTAAAATACGTCCATTACAATATTATTTTTCGTCTTGCTTGGCACTACGGCACATAAGCCGGTGATATATTTGAATGAATTTTGTATGTTATTTTTAAAATTAAGAATATAATTGATCACTAATATACAAGGATGAAAAGTCTCTTCCAGATATGTAGAATCATGCCATATAATCTGGAATAATATTTTTCAAAAAGTTATTATTTGACTTATTGGTTAATAAATCACAAATGCAGACATATAAGAGGACGTTAAATAGGCTCAGGAATTGTAGATAAAGTTTTATATGCACCACGTGGACTAACGAATAATTATTATCAAACTTGGACGATTACTCAACGTTGCTTTATGGATAAACTTTACGTTAGTGGTTAATAGTGCTTTCATACTACCGCTAGAATGAATAAATATAACTATGCGACAATTAACTAATACTGTTAATAAACACTGTAACTATTTACCAAGTTGGATTCATGAAAGCTAACTATTATATTATATTATTTACGACAGTTTATTGTTTTATATAAGACTCACGTTGAGGAAGCAAGCCACTCTAACTTAATAGGTGAAAATTAAAATAATTACAACAAACCTGATTTTGCGTTCCTGTGGTTAACTTGTTTTACTTTATTCTTGACTATAAATATTTCATATGTAATTAATTAATTACAGTGCTGCGCCGCTTTATTAAATTTATTACCACAAATAACTTAATTTTAGACGCAGACCCTTTTCCAAACAACAGACACCTGTTAAAATAATCACTAAAATAAATTAAACGCTTGTTGGTGGCCTTTAAATTTATACATTATTTAGCCTGTTGTAGTTATGATATCATTAAAGCACAATTAAACAGGGGCTAACAATTAATAAATGACAACGATAATATAAACAAAAAGGTAAATAACTGGAGGAAGTAAAATTATCTCATCTTGCAGCCAAGAAAAGTCAGTGTCCACTTAATGGTCAACATTTGTGTTGTTGAACTCGTATCAAAATAATGGATTTCGTTTGCTATGCAAATTTTAACTGTCTTAGGAACTAGAATTCACGCCGGGTTCTGCCTTTAAACACTAAATTATTTAAAGTAATTGACACTAATAAAGTGGAGGTCGGCAGGAACTATTTTAATCCTGTTTCTGACGCTGGACCTTAAAGCTGCAACAAAACAAAATAGGTATGCAAAGGTGCAGTTTAAGATATTTGCTAATATTAATCACAACTTTATCCTTGACTTCAAAACACTACATCAGAGATTCAATTATTATTCATGTGGTTCGTCAAGGTTAGTTATGCTCGAATTTCTGTAACTAGGGATTTTTTGCTAATGTTTGGTTGTACATTTATATTACTCATTATTGATTTATTATTGTTAGAGGAAGTTGGGAAAATTTGATGAATTTATTTTTCACAGTGCCAACAACCACACGTTATGCCTATCATTGCCACGAGATACGTTGGTAATGCACCGCTATTTTTACAATTATTGCTTAGACCCGTTGTCTATTTTTTTTAATTTTGTGAATATAATATAATGAAGAGGCGAGTAAGGTGATATGTAAATTGTCCCATTCATATAATATAACATGTTCGAAGAAAAAGTTGTCCAGCGACCATTAAAATTTAAGTTAAAAAATTTATGTTGGCAACACCAACGTATTCCTTGTTCATTTTAACAGTCACGGTCAAATAACTGTCAAATAAAGTGTCAACTAATTCCAATGCCAAGAAACATTATTATTTTTAAAATAAATGTTATGGCCTCCTACGACTTTTTTTAACCTATGGCACAGTTCATAGAATAATTCCGATAAATGTTTAATTCTATATTTGAGCGATCTTTCGCAGTTTGAAGAATACAAAAATGTCGGTCTTACGTTTCCATATTGTTAAAGAAATTTTACTGGAAATTTGTAGCATGAAGTACTCCATGTGTAACAGTTGACTGTTCTTAAGAGCGAAGTAACCATGAACCTTAACACTATAGTCTATTCTAGGAATTACCTCAAAGAATAATTATTCTGTTTGTTGTGTTCATGTCGTGTCTTTCAGTTTTAATTTATTTGTACAGTTTAAATAAATCTTATCTTGTCCAAGGAAAATCAGAGATTTTTTTTCAATAAAAAATATTTCTAGGAATTTTTATTAAAAGTATTGCTTATTTGTTGCAAAATGTTTACAAGCACGTTTTTTTGCCTTATCTTTCTAAGTCATGAAATTTTCAAGATAAAGTATAGTGTTATTGAAAAATTAATCTTGTAAGCAGGAAGAAATAAATGTGCAAAACACTCATAATAATCCAGATATATCGGTTCAGTGTAGGAAGGCAAAAATAAGTGTTAGTGATAACTACCGTAGAATTCATATTTTCATAAAATGTCTCAACAAAATTTTTCACTTCTTTGTAAATATAAAATGTTCTTAATAGTACAATCTTCCTATTTTCAATAATTATAAACACGTAAGTACTGGCATGTAAAGTGGAGCTTATAATCAACAATCTTGGCCATTTAACAGTTAACATAACTTTATTCCTAAACGGGAAAACCCAAAAACCCCCGATTCACGTTATTCATGACTCACAAGACCCAGGTATGAACACAACACCTTTGGTATCTTAAGTGTTTCGGTTTATTTCTTAGAAACTTTTACACAACAACTTTCAGCCAGCATCAGTACCAGGATATCGCAACAAACGTGGGAATACTAGGAAAAAATTTATATTAAAAATTCAACGATTACTCCGAGGTAGAAAATCGCCCCGAAGCAACAGCATCATTACGGTTTCTTGGAAATCATGTCGTCTCCCAGGCAGACACATAGAGGTTATTGAGTCATCTCTCCATTACAGATTTTTAAAATTGTATTATATTGAAGCTAATGCAGCGTAAACTGGAGCACGCGGTTATTTTGGAGAAAGAAAGAAATAAATCAAACAGTTATTATATAAAGGAATTAAATTAATAATTCTTCCCTACGCAAGACTTATTTTTCCGTTGCAATAAGTTTGTCATTTTCACACCGCCTACGCATTTCTTTTTATTAAAAGTACAATTGCGTCCTTCCTTTTTTACCAGAAGTTGTGGGCTTGCAGCTATGACATCACACTTATATTTCCATACAAGCTTCCGTATATTATAATTCACACTTAATGTTAATAAAGACAGCAAAGAGAAAAAAAATCGAGACCAATTTTTCGCATGCAGTGCAGATGTTATAAAGCAACAAAAAACTATCTACTGATTGTAATGAGAATAAATCCTAATATTTACAGTGCGTCCTAAAATAAATAAATGAAATCTTCGCACCTAACTTCTCTCGACTCTGAAAAAAGATTTATATTTAGAGATAACATCACAACTTTCTTGTAGCATACATATATGAATTTGTTGGCACATTTTTGATTCATTAAAAATGTGTTAAATTTTTTGAGATGACGTCATCAAGTTTTTGATAGGGATACAAAGATGATTTCTCATATATGTATACCATGAAGTGAAAACAACAGAAAATGTTAATGTATCTACAGTCTGAGATAATTCAAAGGATGTCAAATTCAGTGGAGCCAGTGACCAGCGAGCAGATATTCGCTAGGAACTCAAATTAACAATGCGTTAAAAAACATATGTTTTGTGTTGCTTACTAAACAACTGGTGTTTATTGTTTAATGTTTATATATTCCAGTTTATAAGAACCAGTCAAGGAAAAAGCAGCGTTAGATAGCAGAATAATTGCTTGCAGATAATAATTAATCAAACACAAATCATAGTAGAGCAGAAATACTATGAGAAGAACACACCAATAAAAGGACTCAAAGGAGGTAAAAGCGTCCATTTGCGAGTTTAATTTTTTATAACAGCACTAAAAACCTTAGAGGTTTATAGCTTCAATGGCTTTCACTATTTCTTCCCATACTTTTGTGTCCTTCGTTTTTCGTGTCCAGTTCTTAATTTCAGCTTTTCTTAATCTTCATCCATATTTTCTATGGTCGACCTCGATTTCTTTCTCCTCCTTTATTTAATAAAAATCCAGTGCCATACATTTTATTCCCACTATTAAATTTTTTATTAAATTATCTACTATTTCTTCAATTTGATTATTATTTCGTTTGGTTTCTTGTAATACTAGGATTTCTATTCCGTAATTGTTTGCCGTTCCTACCAGACTTCTAATGTTTTCTTCTTCATATACACTTTTATTTCTTTATCTTCTAGTTTACTAACAGTAACACTTTTCTTTTGTATAGAGATTGTTCTCCCTTAACTATCCGTTTTTGATCTCAATCTCGATTTCGTTTTCTTCGCCGGGTCCGTCTTCAATTTCCCTTTACCAGTTGGCCACTTTAGTTTTTTGCTTCTTGGATTTACCTTTTATTCCATTTCCACTCTTTTCCGTCTATCACTAATCTGTTATAGCCGATCTTAACAGTTTCCCATTTCTCTTTTTACTTCCCGAGCGTAAGCAAAGGAAGTATTGTAATCGAGTCCGTCGGCCGACTCTCTACTTTTACATTTCCTCGATCTTTCATGACCCCTAGAAGATGAAGAAATAGGTCTCCCGTTTCCGTATGTCTATCTGTCTGTCAGTCTGTCCGTCTGTCTGCCGTCCCGGATTTTTATTAGACAGATAATCTCCGAAAGTACTGGACCGATTGTTGCGAAATTTTGTATTTATATTAGGAAAATCGTGTAGATGGTAAAACGCTAACCAAAATTTGTCTAATCATCCCCACCACCAATGTGATGACGTCACTTCAAAATTGTACATAGTAATTGGGTTTTAAATTGTATAAAATTACATAGTCTTACACATGTAGTTTATGACTCCGAATTGAGATTTTACCCGAAACGTCTAGATTTTTGTAAAAAAGATCAAAATTATGAAACAACATTTTGACATTTAATTTGGAATCTACAAAACCGAATGCTTTGAAATCTTGCAGATGGTTTACAGTTATGATAAGCATGATAAAATTTAATCACAATATATTTAGTTATCCCCTCCAAAAAATTGATTACGTCACCCCAAAATTTTGCTGAATAAATCCTATCTAAAATGTACAAAATATGATGAGTCTGTAGTTGTGATTTATCATTCCATTCATATTTTTTGGATATGCATATACAGGGTGACCCAAAAAAATAATGAATGTGTAAATTTATTTTATTGATTTAATCAGGAACTACAGAACCGAGTGCTTTGATATCTTGCAAATATTCATTCATATTTTTTGGATTTGCATATACAGGGTGAACCAAAAAATTTAATGAATGCGCAAATTTATTTTATTGATTTAATCAGAAACTATAAAACCGAATGCTTTGAAATCTAATGCGAAAAAAAACATAATAGGCATGCAGTCGTCACGTTTCCGACAGCGAGGGAAGTACTGTCTAAACTCTTTAAACCAATTTTTTGGACCAACTTCAATCGTTTTGAAAATTTCCCCAAAATTTAAACTTCCTCAAATAAACGAATCACGGAACCTGATAAATTAAAACTGAAGTCCTACTTACCCTGTTTTCTGTCCTTTTCGGAAAAATATCCATTTTCTTTCGTGTTCACAGCAATAACACAACAGATTTTCGCTAATATTTGTTAATAATAAATTAGAAACTCGCGAAATTGCTCTACTCTTACGCCAAAAGGACGCGACGATCTTGTCGCCATCAAACATAAATTAAAACTGAACACGAAGGACCGAAAAACGTGACCTTTGGACAGGTAACTCACGTGACAGTGACGTCATCGCACGTCACGATAACATTGCAAAAATTATTTTTCATATTTTGTCCGCGAAATTAAGACATTTTCAGGATTAACTTAACAATATTCAAATAAATTGTTTTGTTTTTAATACCATCGTGTTTTTAGAAAAACGGTTTTCGGTTTGATTATCATATATTATTAGTTACTTACCATATTTGAGCATTATAAATAATATTAATTATGTCTGAATTATATTTAATGATATCGTGAAAATGTATAGCTTTGACCGATCAACTTCAACCGTTTCGAATTTTTTTCCAAAATTTAAACATTGTCGAGTAAACGAATCACGGACTTGATAAATTAAAACTAAAGTCGTACTTCCCCGTTTTCGGTCCTTTTCGGAAAAATATCCACTTTCGTTTGTGCTCACAGTACTAACACAACACATTTTCACTAATATTTACTAATATTAAATTAGAAATTCGCGAAAAGAAGTCTACATTTAAGCCAAAATATTTAGCCTTTTTTTCTTGTTCGTAATCTTCTTTTCGCAACATAAAACTTAAAGCGTGTTTAAAACAGGAAATATGGATTTTGTAATTACGCTCCGCCCCTCAACCTGGCAACGAATGGAAAATTAATCACGATTAAGAACTGAGATCGGGGTGGGGCTTATCTTTTTATTATTGTTTTTTTTTTTTTTTAGTTAATACATATTTTCTCTGAGCAACACCGTCACTGAAGAATAGGTTTCACATGGCAAGCAATTCTTGTAGAAAAATACGGATTTTACAATTAAATTCGGTTCCTTCGGCTGTCGACGATTAAGAAAAATCATCACAATTGAGATAGGATGGGTGGGTGGGGCTTATGTTTTGCATCTTTTTTTCTTCAAAATATATATTGTTTTTCCCCATAACAAGAAACTGAAAACATGTTTAAAATGGTAAATTTTATCCCATACACTTCTCTACAAATTTACCCTTTTAAACATGTTTCAGTTTCTTGTGAAACGAAAAGTACGGACATATATTAAGAAAAAAAGGCAAAATACAAAACCAGCCCACCCACCCTCATCCCAATTGTGATGAATTTTTCATTCGTTGTCAGAGCGAGGGGCGGAGCGTAATTGCAAAATCCCTATTTCCATAGAAAAATTTACCATTTTAAATATGTATTGTCGTGAAAACATTGTTGCGTATATCCAAAAAAAAAGGCAAAATTTAAGGTCCGCCCTCCAACCGCCATCTCAATTGTAATGATGTTATTCGTTGTGAATATTGAAATTCTAAAAAATCGATATATTTCATATTGGAAATTGTGGAGATGCGAGGGAAGTTCTATCGAAACAACTTTCGACCAATTTTTCTACTTCTGCTATTTGTCTAATTTGCTTGTGCTTGTCCCTTTCAGTTATTGTTAGATCCTCATTTACAAAAAACTTTGATTCCATATTTCTTAGGTTCATCTTAGTGTTTTGGGTTAGCTTGCATTTATCCTAGGCCACTAATTATTGTCTTCCTTTATTTTAAGATTTTCATTTTCTTTCCGAAATTCTGCATTCTCTTGCTTCAATTTTTTATCTTCTTCGTTAAAGCTTGGCAGGCCTTTCCTTATATGCTTTACTTCACATTTTATATCTTTCTACTCCATCTGGATCTGTTTCGTTACTCTTAATATACCTTGTCTTCCCCCACGACCGATCCTCCTGTTCTTTTACTTCTTCCAAACCCATTCTTCGTCTCCTTAATTCCTCACCTTTTTTTCCCAAGGATCCTTTGTAAAATATTCGTCAGTTGATATGTTCTTTTCCTTGGTTTCATGTCTTTACAATTTGCGAGTACTGTCCTGGCCTTGGCATTGATTACTTTTTGAGTTTTATCTTATCTACCTCTTATCAGCAATCAATTTGTAGGAGGTTTACGTCTATCGGAACTATTTCAAGTTTGTATAAGGCTGTTTATATTACGTTTGATTCTTATGAAATTGTTCTATGATCTCTTCTCTAGACTTTGTCACTTCTGTGATTTACACCACTCGATAGCGATATAAACACGTCTACACTCTCTGTACATTCACCTTTATAATTAAAAATATATAGGAGTAAATTTTTTAAATTCGTCCATTTCAAAACGAAAGTGCCTAAGTGACAAGTTGTCGTAACCGGACATGTTCTTTCCATAGTATTCCCAGTATACAACAATATTTGTACGTTTTTTGAATGAATTAAAAATGAATATTACTTGGGAATTTACATCATATATTTTTTTACAATTAACTACTAGTGTGATTTTGTTCTACGACATACATACAGATCCACACATCATTCTCATAATGACTTGGACAGATGACATCGACATTTCATGACTCCTAGAGTATGAACAAATAGATCCCCCGTTTCCATCTGTCTGCCGTCTGTCTATCGTGTGTCTCGATATTTTATTTATTGTACTAATCCACACATTTCTTTATTTTAACTTTTAGGTGTTCTCATAAAAAATAAATAAAATTTATCTGATTTATCCTGATATAATTTACCGTCGTGTAAGTGCCCGTACTAAACCAAAAAAACGTAATTAATTATTTCAAATTTTACTTAGGTATATTTTTTATTTGGACAGAATACATATTATTGACATTAAATGATAAAAATTTGACAAAAGTCATCATACAAAGTGCTATGTTGTAAGAGACCTACGATTTATCAGAGTTAACGACAAGATTTTTTCGATAGGGCAATCTTATCTGGAAGTTTGCAGTCCTAATTGCAATAACATACCTTATTTTAAAAAGCCGCCATACTTTTTAATGTAATTTATAGTATCCAATAAAAGTATATTCAATATTAAGTGATCTAAATTTAACTTCATTATCGGTATGTTCCAAGCATATTTGCCACCACTTCAGTTTTGAATAATTTTGTATTAGAATGCATTGATCAATCAAAATTGTCACTTATAGGTAAGTATCTCTTCAAACGAATGATGAATTCAAAATGTGAACTTTATCATAATACAGAGATTTTATTTAATCAATTAACTGTCACACAAAAGTAGCAAATAACGTATATCGTCTAAATTTTACGATAAATGTATAAAAAAAGAAACTATTTTTGAAACCATTAGATATGTTATCTTATTTTATTAAACTGGAAATGTACCAGTACAACATGTCTATTTTGTTCCTTTTAAAATAGGTGCTACCTACTCCTTACAACGTGGAATATTGTTGTATGTTTTTATTCATGATGTGATAAATTAGTATTAAGCTGGCTCAGGTCATGTTCCCGAGGATACGAGCAATTCAATACGAGAAGCTGTGTTGTAACTGTGTCTTTAAACACTACTTAATAATTATGAAATGATAAAATTATGAAGCTTATAGTTGATAATGGAAACATTAGAAGTAAGTCAAGTTTTCATTTATCTAAAATTTTTATTTGGCACATGGATATTTTTATATGTTTGCACTACAACAACGTATGTAAAATTTAAATATTATCTTATGTTAATTAAATCATCAATATATTTATTCTGGAACTGCAGTGACAGTAAAGCTCAGTATAATAACTTTCTGTTTTCATTTTCATGTTTATTTTTCACAAGTTGATGGATGTTTGGTATTATATGAATATAAGTTCAGTGCATTCAAACGAGTCTTAAAATTGTGCAAATGTTTATTGGCATCAACATTTTTGACTCAGTGTTAATTACACATACAATTTGTATCTTATAAAATGTAAATGACAGAAATTAATCATATTCTCACACATATGATTTCGAATAATCTCCCTGTGTAAATAATAACCAAATTTTAACACACACTTAGAAATGATTTCAATGTACACCATTTAACTAAGTAAATATAAAAATATTCAACACAAAGATAAATTAAAACTTAAAACTAGAACTAACTACTTGGTTTAATATATCACATAACCAAAAGAGATTTTTTATAAAAGTTGATCGTAGTTAATAAAAAAATATACTACAAAGTAGAAACCGTTAATCAATTAATGAAAACTAGTTCTCTCCACAGAACTGCTTCCAACATTCAATTTTCGAATAATTTTATGCAAAGCATAATAAGAAATCCCGCTAAAACAGCAAAAAACTGCTTAAGTCCACTCTTTCTTTCCGAACTCAAAATTTCGAAAAATACTACATACAACAAAGTACCTGAAGCAAGACCTTGTAAAAGTAATGAAGGCAAATCAGTAGCTGCTTGACCATCGTTCGTGACAATAATGCCCATTCCAATTCCTAAAGGACTAACCACGGCAAAAATAAACACGTACAATACAACTAACCACGTCCTCATACCTGAAGTTACAAGTTCAACTCCAATACAAAAAGCTATAACTAACTTATGTGCACTTACTGCTCCAAACATATACCAAACGTTCCTACTCGACGATTCTAAACCCACAGCTAAACCTTCAAAAAGCTCGTGTACTGAAAGTGCTAACACAACAAAGAGTCCTCTGATGGTTACCATAGTCGAGCTGCTTCCATCCGACACAAAATGACTGTGACCTTTACCATGTTTATGATGGTGGTCCATATGACTGTGGCCTATATGTTTCTTATCTTCTACACAGATAGTAATAGGACCTTCTATGTTTGTTCTAGCATAGTCGAATGACTGTTCATTTTCTAGAGTACCACGTCTTATGGATAGACTTCTTGCAAGCACAGTTTCTTCGTTGTGCTGACGATGCAAACAAGTGTGAACACACTCTTCTACAAAGTACATGATAAAAAATCCCGCGCACATTAAAAGTTCTGCATAGTGTAAGTCTTTCGTTCCAATGCTTTTTATACTTTTCATCTTCTCTGACACTTCTGGTAGCAGGTGGACGAACGTGGTATACAGGAGTACTCCACCACCCAGACAAAGCATCTTCTCGACATACGGATTCTTCTGTGAAGTGGAGTTCCACTTAAAGATCCGTGACAGAAGAATCGGAAGGGTTCCAAGCGTTAAAGATGCGGTAAATAAGACACACATCGCCACAGACTTGGCAGTGATTGTTGTGTCATCACGGTTCATTGTAATACAACTTTGAACAAATACAGGCAGCACAAATATACAAGATAACGTTGCTTCTACGGACAAAGTGGTTCTGATTATTGTACAAACATGTAGACTACTTTATGTTTAGAAAATTTCAAAGGGAAATCTTAATGAAGTAAGGCAAACGACATATTTACACCAAATATCGTTATCGACTACCTACTTTACGATATGATATCTTTTGCTTCAGAATAGGAGTGTAACGCTCTGATTTTCGAGTATTTGGAAATGTATCCTTTAATACTTAAGGTTAGTACTTACAACTCTATTTTAGAAGTATACAATGTCTCAGCTGTCTATTGTTTCATTTTTTTTTATTTTTACTAGAAGTTTTTAAATGTTTTATTTTCTTTTTTCCCTTTACACATAAGTACTTGTGAATCCTCGATTGTTCTTCTAATTCTTTCATTGTTTCAGATTGAGCCGTTTTACTAAAAAATCTAATCTCATCTAAACTAAATTATTAAACCAACAGTTGTAGGTTACAATAATGTAAATTTCATTGTTTCTAGATGTCTCATGACTTGTACAATGCAAAAATGTCGGTTTCCCATTTCCGTCTGTCTGTTGTCTATTGCCTGTCTGCTAGAGATTTTATTAGTCATGTACCTAATCGCTGAAACTACTAGACTGATTCTTTAGATGGTAAAACGCTAATTGTTCGGTCCATATTTTTATGATCAATCTAACCAAACTTTGTCCACCAAAATTTTGATGACATTAAGTCAAAAATGTATCAGTTAAATTATATTTAAAATGTGTAAAATGATATGTGGCTATACGTATGGTTTATTATTCCACCCACTTCTTTATTTTAACAGGTTAACATAGAGAAATTAGTACCATGTTATTAGACAAAACTTGAAGTTTTTAGAACAGGGAAATAGATAATGCCAATCACAAAAAAAACCCATGCTGTAATCTCTTATTTCTACTATAAAATGTTTTAAGTGTACTTTTTATGCGAAAATCTGGGTAAAAATCCAAGGCACATTCATAAACCACAAGTATAGGAGTTCAGCAGTATGTTATTTTATAAAATTTAAATAACATACAATTTTTTTTTGTGAAAAAGGCAAAAGATTATGGTGACATCATCAAATTGTTGCTGGGAATAATTAGACAAATTTTGGTTACGGTTTACCAGTCTACTCCTACTTGATCTTTCTAACATACATACAAATTTGACAAAAATCGGTCGATAGTTTTGGAGATTATCTGTCTAATAAATATCAACACAAACAACACACGACAGACAGACAGACAGACAGACAGACAGAAGACCTATTTTTTCATACTCTAGGGGTCATGAAACATGAAAAAAACATTAAAGTAGCTTTTTGTCCGATGCCTGTTAAAATACTTCTTAGCTTACGCTCAGCAGAATCAAGTAAAGTTCTGTCGTATTATATACATATGATTGTTTCCAATTTTTCTTTTCATTTCCCGAGCGTAAGCGACGAACGGCTACTTTCATGATTCCTCAACGTTTGATGACCCCTAGAGTACGTTTATCTGTCGCATTTCGTCTGTCGGAATTACCGGACCGATTCTTATCAAATTTTGTATGTAGAATACCGTCCCCCAACAATGTGATGTCATCTCAAAATGTTGCTTAGTAAATGTGATTTAAATTTTGTAAAATAACATTCTCCTAGACTTGCGGTTTATGAATCCGTCTTGATTTTTTACCCTCGATATTCAGATTTTTGGAAGAAATCAAAATTAGATAACAACAATTAAATACAATTCAACAAACACCAAGTGAGCAATTTTTTTCATTACGATAAGAATAAAATTATGCGGACCTTTTTAAGAATCAGACAAACACTCTGTGGAGTCGCCATCAGTGGCGGAACAAGCATGAAATTCCAGGGTGGGCCAACGGTTGGGCCCTCAAAATCTTAATTGGGCACGCATTGCAATGTTATATGTATAACCACATAGAAGTGACTTACCCCTAATGAAGTAATATTCGACGATTGTTGTGAGCAGCATCGAATTCTTTAACAATATCTTCGATGTTTGAAGATTTTGCCACGGCAGATTCGACGATGGTCACAACAAGATGAATTAGTCTTTCATTGGTCATAGAATTACGCACACATGTTTTTAAACGTTTTAAAGTGGAAAAAGTACGTTCACATGCAGCACTGGATACTGGAATTTTAGCACTAATAACCGCTAGTTTGTAAGTTTCAATAAATGCAATTTTATAAATTTTTAACATGTCTAAAAGGTCCATTATTCTCGTGATTTTCACGTTTTTTTCATTTTCATACATTGCCAACGCTGTTGGACGTATCATAAGTTCTGATTTCAACAAATCCAAATTACTTTGATAAAAAGTGGCTAAAGGAGTTAAGGCGTCAAAATTTAAAAATAAAGTATTGCTAGGATGCAAAGCTGCAACATCATCTGTGGGCACCGGGTTCATTTGCGGGGACTAAAAAAATGTTTTCGAGATTTTATTACAAAACAAGTTAAAAATTTACACCGGTATTCTTAGAAAAATTGAGGTGGGCACCAGGGTGGGCCGCAAAGTTTTTGGTTGGGCCATGGCCCACCCTGGCCCCCCCTCAGTTCCGCCACTGGTCGCCATGCATTTTTTACAAATAATTTGCGGTCAGGATGAATTTTTAATTAAAAGAAAAAAGTTCACAAGTAGATAGCCTTGGTAACAATATTATTTAAATGATTTAAGTGAATAAAACAAAGGACTAAAAATTATAATTGTTTACTTTGGCACAAAATTGTGGCGATTTGTGATTAAATGATTATACGAAAGAACTGTAAAGTGGGCCATTCGTAAACGTTTGGTTTATAAATCTACAAATCACTCAAATCCCTCAAAAATATTAAAATTTAAATCACTAGTCGATTAAAATGCGACGACAGACACTTTTCAACGACTTACTTTAAGATTGTGGCAGCTGTGGTTGTTGTTATAGACAACCAACACCACGATATCCTCACCATTATTCTGTATATTTTAAGTAAAGCTAAATGAGTTTTATTGCATCCGATTTCTAACAAAAAAAAGTTGACACTGTATTCTGATACGGTGTCTAGACTTTTGTAAGCTGCGAACAGTGGTGGAAACCGCATTCCGAAATTTTCATAAATATATAATTGAGATAGTGACTTTTAAAAATATTTGATGCAAAAATTTCAGTGAATCCTTTTTCATTTTACCACTATCCATCAATTTCGTTATACCTATATAATTATTATTTGGAACAACAATCAACTTGCCAGTAAAATTTGTTAAACTTGGAGATCTTTACGTGTTTTAATTTTAATGGACAAATATGTTTTTAAATAATAACATAGGTACTTTTACATTCTTAATTTTTGTTGAAAAATGTGAAATACCTATGTTGCCTCTTTATCATTCAAACAATTCATTTTTCACAATATTTTTTATTCTAAAAATAGTCTTTGTAATCATTTAGGTAATATGAATAGTTGGTAAATACATTCATTCACATAGGAAAATATTTACTAATTTTTATTGATATTCTGAGATATGAGTTCCCACGTATGTTTTATTTTAAGCGGAATACAAGTAATCTACAAAGAAAAAGGACAGTTTTTCTTACTATACAATAACATTAGTAATGTTTTGATAATAAAAGAGTCCAGACAAAATTCCTGTTCAAGTTTCAATTAGTAAATTAGTTGCATTTTGTAAAAAAAGAAATATTAAAACTGATGCAGAAACTTCGAGAAAAAAAAATTACTTTTGGTCAAAATCTAACCTTCACTAAACCTTACATTTAAATGTAATTTTGAACCTATAAAATACGAACTAAACTCTTGTTTGCGAACAAAAACATTTGTAAACACTGCTCATAGTGAAAATATGTAATGTATCTGTGTATATACATTATACACACACAAGTTAAAGCCTTAATGGTTACTTTATCAGACAAATTACTTGGATTCCCCTCACTTATTCGTCCATTTTAAAAATTTACCACAGCTTGAAAAAAAATACGTATACTAATCTTATTACAATTTGAACAATCATGCCGCGGAAACAAAAAACTGTTTATGAAAATTAAATAACTAATTTCTAAAAACATAAAATTTATAAAAAAGTATACAAATAAAAATTTTCCTGTTTCCTTGGTACAAATCATATTCGTTCGCCATATATTTTTAAACGCCACCTCTGTGTATTAAACTGAACGAAATTGAAATAATTCGTAAAACATTATGTAAATTTTGCTGTCTTGTTGTGTTTATTAATGACTACCGTCGTCAGTCGCCGAATTCTCCTAATCAATATCGGTTTGTTTGCTGAGTGGTAGATAACCAGTAATTCACTGCGAACAATAGACTTGCTACCTATCTTAACGAAAACACAAATTCTTAATAAAATTCCATTGACAGATTTTCCAAAACTAATTTGGCGAAATATCTTTATAATTACCTTGTATATTCTCAGTGAAACAGTTTTCGTTTTTGTGGTAAACTAAAATTCATTAATTTAATAACTTTAAAGTGCTTCCCAAACAACTAATGTTAATGGAAAAACATTTATTTGTTCTTACACATTCTCACAAAAAGCGTTATTTTCTTACTGATTAATAATACAGTGCGATTTTTTAAATTTCTGCTCTAGTTGGCCATTACATGCAAACGACTGACCTAAACGTTATGGCCAGCTAAAGCAGAAATTTGAAAAAATCACCCGATACATTCACACATTTTATTTATCTAATTCTTAATCTTAAGTTATCAATCACCATATTAAATGTTATAAATTTTACTTATAATTAATTGCAAAAAAGGTTATTTAAACAGAACTTCCCTCCTTTCCAAAGTACAGTGCAACAAATGGCGTTGTTTCGAAAAGTTATAAAATTTTATTTTATGAATTTTATTTTATAGTGTTAAAGTACAGGTAAAGATTCCAGAAGCATGCTGTAAGTATGTTTCAGGTGAGTTTTCCACCTCGCCAACATTTTACCAAGGACACTAATATCAATTTGAAATAATAATAATAGAATGAGTCGTTCTCCTCAAATTGGAAAATTTTGTTAAAAAATTGTAATCGCTTCAAAAAATCTGGAAATCTAGAGAAACAAATCAAGACGGATTCAGTTGTATAAAATTTAAATAACGTTTGCTACGCAAAATTTTGAAGTGACGTCATCACATTGTTAGTGGGAATGATTAGACAAAATTTAATGATTAATCCATTCATTTTTCGCCGTCCCGTTTTAACGAGAACATTATTATCAACCATAAAATTTTACGAGGTATAAATGCAACGAACGAAGTATATAACAATCAGTCCAGCAGTTTTGGAAATTGGATACCGGTCTACTAAAACCGCCAACAGACAGGCAGATGACAAACAGACGGAAACGGACGATCGCTTCCTAAATGAGCTTTATTTTAGCTTACCTTCGGAGGTAAAAATATGATACACAATTAAACCCTATTACTCAAAATAAACAGTGAACTTTTTATTGAAAGAGCGATAAAACTAATACTGATTTTCCAATCTGCCAAGAATTAATACGTTATAAATTTTCCTGCTAACGAAAATTGCACTGATAAAGAACTCTAAAAAATCTAGTCTATGAATTAGTGTGTATTTAAAATTTCACCATTTTTAACAGATTATAATTATAATTAGGGCAAACAAAAATTATAATAATACCTGGTTAAGCAGTCTAGAAACTATTTTTTTTGTATCAGACAGCTGATTAAATTCATGCAGTAATACTTAAGCTTTTAATCCAACATTACGCAGTAATTATAATAGTAATAGTAAAGTGTTCAATTTGGACCGATTTAGAAATCTGTGTTTATTTTACAAAAAAAAAACTCTTACCTCATAATTATTGTTTATCACAATTTTAAAATTATATTATTAAGATTTGTGTTACACACTTTTTGCATCATTTTAATTTACCAATCACACCAGCGTATTACTAATTTTTTTTTGTAGCTAAAACCACATTTTTTTTAATTAAAATTCGGCTTTTTTTACACGTTTTTTTTTCGTTCTGATATTTCCTTAAATTACTGGAAACATCCAACGATGAAATAAATGCATGTATTAAAAAAAAATGTTGCTACATACACTCTTATTAAGGGATGATATAAATTGTGTTATAGTTGGCGCGCGATAATCACATATCTTTGTAGATTTCAACTGCCTAATTCAAGTATTAGACCCACCATTGCAATCTAAAATTTTATTGTTAGTAACAATACCAAAATTTGTAGTATCTAAGGTGACGTTGAGTTTTGTACTCGTCTTTTATTTTATCTTATATCTACTACTCATTGTCGTATAAATCTATCTGTCAAGGAGTGATTCTCATCATCGTATTTTTCCGCATTAATTTATTTTTTAGGATTCTTTTAAGATAATTTCTATAAATAAACCTGTACTTTTTTACCCTTTGTATATGTATTTCTTCATTTTTCTTTTTGTATATTCTCACAAATCATACCGAAACAAACAACTCTTCCATATACAATAAAATTTTTATCGTTGCTTGATAATATATTTAAAATAAATAAATAAATTATTCACTTTCACTAAAACTAATTCCTAACATTATCAAAAATCCTAACAAAATAGCAAAAAACTGTTTGATTCCCGTTTTCCTTTCCTCTCTCAATATTTCGAAAAAAACAACATAAAGTAGGGTGCCAGAAGCCAGACCTTGTAATATCACAGACAATAACGCAGTTGAAGACTGTTCTTCTTCAGTAATCGCAATTCCAATTCCAATCCCCATCGGACTTACCACAGCAAACGTAAACACATAAATAACGACTAACAGTGTTCTCATTCCAGAAGTTACCAGCTCAACACCAATACAGAAGGCTATTACGAGTTTATGGGCACTTACAGCCCCAAACATATACCATACATGAGAACTAGACGACTCTAATCCGACCGCTAAACCTTCAAACAGTTCATGTATTGATAGCGCGAGCACTACAAGTAATCCTCTTATTGTCACAACTGTGGAATTTTCGATAATCATATGACTGTGACCTTCGTGACTATGGTCAATATGGTGGTGATATTCTGGGTTAGGATTTTCTAAAGACGGCACCAACTTTTCATCAGAACTAGAAGATAACTGACCTCGGCTAACAGAAATGCTGCTCCTTGCCGACTTCAAGTGATGGCGATTCTCTTTTTTGTGCAGGTAGACGTGAACACACTCTTCGACAAAATACATGGTGAAGAATCCTATGCACATCAAAAATTCGGCAAAGGGAAGTTTCGTGTCCGGGAAGTCTTGCAATTCTTCTAGGTTTTCGGCTACTTCTGGGAGAAGATGAATGAAAGTGGTGCATAGCAGCACCCCACCACCCAGACAGAGCAGTAGTTGGACGTAAGTGTTGTTTTTGGCATTGGTTTTCCATTGAAACCAATGAGACAGTTTTATGGGAAGGGTGCCTAAAAGCATCGATGAGAGGAAAAGAACACACATAGCCACTGCTTTTGCAGTGACTGTGTCGCTGCTTTCGTTCGTTGATGACATCGCTGTAAGAAATCTGTAGGAGAATGGGTTAAGGTGATATATATTTATCGCTGGGTATCTAATACTTACGTACTATTGGCTTAACACGCTGTTGGAATTTAGATCAGTAGTTGATATGGAATGAGAGTTTCCACTAAATTGAACGACTTATATAGCTGGGAGAGGGGAAGTGCATTATTAAAAAAAGAGATAATATTAAAACAATATACTCTAACTTCCACAAACACAGACTGTTAAATGCAAATAAGTAATTTGATAAGTGGGATTCACCTTAACATCAGCGTTGTTATTGCTAATTTTAATTGTCGTTTTATAAACATGTGCATTTTGACAAAATTAATTAATAATAAACCAGATAAAATATTTCCTTGTACAGGTAGTAAAGAAAAACTGAAAATTTAGTTGAAGGGTGTCCTTAAGAACATATTTCGTTCTGTCTGAATGCTGTTGTTACACTTTAAGTTTCAGTGTTTTGTGGCTATAAAATAAATTAAAAATGTAACTTAATAAGTCTACGACCTCAATAGTAGCATACATATTTTTCACATATTTTAATGACAACAATGGCATTATAATACGTGGAATAAAGACATTCTCTTTGAAATCTTTGCTGGTCGTTGATAAAAATGCTGAACAGAAGACACTGGATTACGATGTCAAAGTTTTAATTGATGTGAATTCACAAACTGATTAAATGTAGATAATCCCCAAAAAAATATAGATGAGTGTCTAACACAATATTGCTAAAAAATATTCACTTACAATGATGATGTATTACATGCATAAATGCATGTACTTCAAATTTTTTGTTAAAATTGGACAAAAATCTGAAAATAAATATTTTAGCTGTTGCAGCTTAGTCATCAATTTTGCTTAATTTTGATTGTAATTCTAAACTGTTAACTGAATTAAATTCACTCAGATCGAATTTTTCGTTGCTTTATATTAATGAATGTACCTACCAACAGAAAACGTTAAAATGTATATATAATCTACGATTTTATTGTTATTATTAAGTAAAATACACTGCCGATCTGACACAAAGGTTATACTTTTCAGGAAGTGTTTGACATTGTTTAGCTCTATTTTGTAATACTGGGTGATTCAGATAAACTTTATACGCCTCGTTATTCTAAGACCTGCTTGATTAAAATTCAACTGCAGCACTGCAGCACCCAGTATTTCTTCGTAATATAAAAAAGTTTAAGACGCCATTTTTTAAATTCAAGTATGAAATAAAAAAATATATGAAAAATCAGGGACCGTTTCTCGGCGAAAGTTATAACTCGCTGTGCTTTTTAAAAAATACCAATATATTCTAATTTAGACTATGTTTTTAATTTTCTCTTAAAATTGTAACTTTTTTAGTTATTGTAAAAAAAAAACAAAGTGCTTTTGGGGCAATCTCAGAATACGAGTTCCTGCACAGAGTGGGATATTGCATCCCCATTTCAAAGAACTTTTTAGTTCTGGTATTAGTTATATAACCTACATTATATAGTAAAACTTATGAACCGGAAAATCCAAAGCAATGATAATCTGATAAAATTAGCAACTATTACAACGACTTCAAGAAATGACTAATAAATAATCCTATTTATAACAAGTTTTGCGAAATCTCAGACAAATAACAGTTTTATTATTATTGTCCCAGTTATAGGCCGAGGAACTTCACACATTACGTTATAAGAGAATTATAAGTCACAGGGATAATGGTAATAGTGTAATAGAAAATCCGGGTTGCAAAAAAAATGAATAGAGAAATCACTTATCTACTTATTGTACTGAAATTAAAGAAATAGCAAAATCACCAAAAGCAGATATCAAATTTAATAATTTCTTAGAAATAATGTTGTAAAATTTAGAATAGCTACTGTGCTATCAAATTACGTAAAATGAGAAAAGTATATTAAATAAAAAAATTGGTCTAAAGAGTTTAGACAGTACTTCCCTCGCTGTCGGAAACTTGACGACTGCATGCCTATTGTGTTTTTTTTCTCATTACATTTTTGTAGTGGGAATTTAAAAAAAAATTGCGATGACGTCATCAACATTTTTGCAAGGACACGTATATCAGTTGGGATAGATGTAGTGTAATACTAAGAATAAAATTATTATATTCTCAAATTTTCGGGAAAATGAATTGGGTCGTTTTGAATATTGATTTGTAATAATCAATAAAATAACGAAACAATTTACTCACGTATACCTACGTATCAGAGGCAACTGAAAATCGTGTATGTATAAACATTCGTAATTTAAGATGACAGGCGTAACAGCATACGTGAGAGTCAAACAGAGAAACTGTAAACAAAACGACCATCGGTTTTATTGCTTCGACTTCCGCTTATTATATAAAACATTGGGTTTTATTTTAATTCTTGACGGTGAAATTCACAATTGGTTGATTATAAACATGTCTATTTCATATTCGCGGAACCAAGTGAACGCATAAAACAAATGCAGGTCTGTAATGTTAAAGTCGATGTAAATAAGCGTGCTACCCTTATGTTTCAACCCAGTTTTTCCTTTAACAAATTTTGTGTCTACCAAATAGGGTTGGTTGGGGTGTAATACTAATAATAAGTGTTGCCTTTAATTTAATCAATAAAATAAATTGACTTCATTAATTTTTTTGAACCACCTCTTAAGAAAATCTAAAAAATATGAATGGAATGATAAATCACAAGTACAAACTCATCATATTTTTTGCATTTTAGATAGGATTTATTCAGCAAAATTTAAGGGTGACGTCATCAATTTTTTTAGGAGGGATGAACAAATACATTTTGAACAAAAGTTTACCATACTTATAATAACTTTAAAATATTCCCAAGATTTCAAAGCATTCGGTTTTGTAATTCCTGATTAAATCGATAAAATAAATTCACGCCTTCATTATTTTTTTTGAGTCACCCTGCATATGCAAATCCAAAAATATGAATGGAATGATAAATCACAAGTACAGACTCATCATATTTTGTACATTTTAGATACGATTTATTCGGCAAACTTTTGAGCTGACGTCATCAGTTTTTTGTAGAAGATAACCAAATATATTTTGACTAAAAATTTATTATGCTCTTTATAGCCTTAAAACATCTGCAACATTTCAAAGCATTCTGGTTAGCAGATTAAAAATTAAATTTCAAAATGTTGTTTTATAATTTTGATTTTTTTTCCAAAAATCTGGACGTTTCGGGTGAAAAGTCGATTCAGAGTTGTAAACTACATGTGTAGGACTATGTTATTTTATACAATTGAAAACCCATTTACTATGTACAATTTTGAAGTGACGTCATCGCATTAGTGGTGGGGATGATTAGACAAATTTTGGTTAGCGTTTTACCATCTACATGATATTCTTAATATAAGTACAAAATTTCACAACAATCCGTCGAGTACTTTCGGAGATTATCTGTCTAATAAAATCCGGGACAACAGACGGACAGACGGACAGACGGACGGACAGACGGACAGACAGACGGAAATGGGAGACCTATTTCTTCGTCTTCTAGGGGTCATGAAAGATCGAGAAAACGTAAAAGTAGAGAGTCGGCCGACGGACTCGATTACAATACTTCCTTTGCTTACGCTCGGGAAGTAAAAATTGAAAATTTTAAAAAGGATATTTTAAATTCATATATATTTGACAATTACGAACATTGTGCAAGCTATTTTTGTGAAATATTTTATGTTTTGTATTGATGTTTTCATCAGTTTTATTCTTTGGTTCTCTCTAATATATCAAAATTTTCCGTCGAAATAATCTATTATAAAGTAAATGTTATTTTCTTTCTATTAAAATAACTGTCGATGGTGTAAATGATGATCAAAATTGCAACATAAATTTCATTTTGAAAACTGCGTCAAAACTAAACTTACTAATTGTTTTAAGTTAAAAATATGTAATCAAATAAAGAATATTCTTGAAATAGCTGAAGTAATTATTACCAAACACAGCTAAAAACCATCTCGATTAAACCAGCTTTCAAAACAAAAACACATTGAAATCGTTTCATCAGCTACTGTGCCACAGATACACAAGCAGACATTTTCAAAACAAAGTTATAACAGCTCTCCTTTTCACCAGAGGTTCTCTGTTACAAATTTAACATGCACTTAAACTCAATCATATGGAGTGGAAAGTAATGTTTCATTAGAAACGAGCTTTTTTTGTTGGTTTGAATTTGATCCAGGATGAAAAATGTTTATACGGTCAGCAAATACACATGCACTTTTAAGTCTTTTGTTTTCCACTAAAGTGCAGTAGTATTGCACAACTTGGTAATTAGTAGGTCATTTGGCTCGCGTGATTAACCTTGTACCTACTGATATCTTTTATCTCTTTTATTGTGAAAAATTTGAGTAGGTAAGTACACTTAAGTAGGCATGTTGTTCAGGTGTGAAATGGATCTCAATTGATAAAAAAACCTGGGCGTCATAATTTTAAATGACTTAGGTAAGTGACTTAGATTATACCGTATCTCTGACTTGTTTGTCCATGTTCGGAATGATGTGATTTCCGATACGATGAATATATGTGTAAGCTGTACCCATTGTATTAATTTTTTCGAGACTTTTCTACAAAGATAAGACGTATGACTTAAGTAATGTAGTTGGACATGACGCTTACGTCAACCGTTTCAATTGCTGTGCTGACGTATAGTAGCTGTCACAATAAGCTGAACGCCTCAAGCGCTGAATAAACCCCTAACCACGGCTTATAGATGCCATAAATTTGGGCCGAATGCCGCGTACCATTCAGTTAGTACTTAAATAAGAGCTATGCTGTGCCCAAACAGTGGAGAGTAATAAAAATTACAACCATCCTAATCACTTCAATGACTGGCAGCACGACCGCGCCCCAGGCAGCCTTCGGTCTAATTTGACGGCCACAATACGCATCATGGCCAACTAGAGCAGAAATTTAAAAAATAATAGGGTACCCACATATTATTAAAAATTTTAATAATTTTTTATTAATCAACTATTGCTTCTGCACTATTCGAAAGAAAAGTACAACTGAAGCGATTAATATATAATTATTACACTTTATATATATTATTAATATTATTGTTATTAAATATGCCAGCCAACAGGTTTTCACCCAATTACAAGCCGGCTTATAACAAAAAAATATTAGAAAATTATCGTCTAACACAGTAAGCAGCTATTATATTATTGCATATCCCAGAAAGGTGAGTTAAAGCGAAATAAAGAAATAAATGGATAAACAAATTTTTTCACTAGCAGCCATCAAGCATGCAAATGTCGACTCATTTAGTGGTAGCAAATTCAACTTTTGCGACCACCGGTTCAAAAAGAAAAATTGAGGTTATGTACGCAATGTTTGATGTGATTATTTCTTAAAAAATGAACAAATGTGTGCTACAAACATTACTTGAGTATACATATGGTAGTTGGTAGACGGTAGAAGATAAAATGATTAACTCAGCGACAAGTATAAACGGTTTTCTTTGTGTTGAAGATTTAGATTAAGTTTGATTAGAAATCAAAACAAAATCATGTTGCGTCAAAAAATTGAACGTTTATTTTTTCAGTTTATTGTCTTATGGTTTCTACTAATGAAAAAAATAGTATATTAACCACGATTGCAAAGCCACTTCTAGACCTCGCGCTTCAGAGCCCTCGACGCTGCGCGTCTCGGGTTCTAATTTGCGCTCGGTCTAGAATGCTTGGCTCTGCAACCTTGGCTAATAATATACTATTTTCTACTCACTATATAGAAAATGTGATTTTCTTCCCTCATTTAAGGGTACAAAGTGTCACTTTACCTCCCGGCGGGAGGTAAACTATTTTGGCTCCCGCCGGAAGCTAAATTACATTTTTGTCAAAAATGACATTTATAAAAATATAAAGTCACTAGATAGATCTATCTAGTGACTTTATAAAAATATAAACCATCTCGCCATCTCGTGGCTGTCGGTATTATAGATTCCTTCAGTAAACGTCGAGTCCCGAAACTGTCACTTCATTTCTTGCCATTTCGGAAAATATTTTTAAAATGAAATATTTTTTAAAATAAACTCAATGTCGGGGAAAAAATTGAATCCAATTTTCGTGCGTTAGGCATTTTGCAGGTTTCGGTCCCATGCCACCCTCCGCTTCGCGTCGGGTGGCAAATTAGGAGCTCAACCTGCAAAATGTTACCTACCGCACTCATAATGTAAATAACTATTTCATTTAAATTTTTATAAAATTGATTTTAAACGTTCGTTCGAAGAAAAAATTATATATATATCACTTGACCAAAGTGCCATTTCCTTCCTCGGATTCTTAAGGCCCTCCGCTATGCGTCGGGGCTCAACCTGAATCCGCGGGAGGAAATGTTTCACTTTGCTCCCTTGATATATAATAGTACATTATGGAACTAGTGGATGAAGTTGAATTTCAACGGCGAGAGTGATTTTTTCACACGAGCGAGTGCAACGAGCGAGTGCGAAAAAGAAACTCGAGCCGTTGAAATTTCTTCATCCGCGAGTTGCATATACTATTTTTTCTAAGAAATTAGGAAATAAATGTTTGTTTATGGTAGGTATTTTATTTTTGAAATACATTAACTGTAATAGAACAATTTGTGCAATTATCACCAATAATATTTACACTTTTATCGTAAGTATTATTTGAACTTGTATCTTTGTTTAAACTTAGTTGGCTGCTTCCTGTATCAATAACTGCACTTGTATCAGATTCGAAAATGCCGCATTGGCAGCATTCAAAATTTCTTCAAAAACTTCGTCAGTCTCACTCATGTTCATTGTTTTCACTTGTGTAAACTAGCAGTATTAAACGTCAAACACTAACGGGTCGTCCAGCCTAGGCGTCATGATTTTCGAAGCGCGCGAAGCGGACGGTGCGGTCGGTGCAGGCGATACGCGACACGTTTCGCTAGCTGCGAAACGCTCAGGCTGGACGACCCGTTAAAATCGTAGACGGCCGAGTATTTTTCCACTAGAGGGTGAAATGAAATTTCATCCACTGCCAGCGATGGGAAAATGACAAACTTCAACCTTAATGAGTAGAAAAATAACTATTATCTAAATGGTTCGAAATTATCATGGTACTTAGAACACATTTCATACAAGGGAAAAAATTTTTGAAATTAATACCTGGTGTTGCCAAATAAAATAGTTGATGGTAACGAGAAGAACATTTAGCTATGCCAAAACACATCTGATTTAGCAGTTGTGAACAATCGATCTTAGGGTAAATATTTTTTTAAGAAAAAACAATGAAGCTTTAACACGCCTAGATTGTAAAGTATCAAAGCCAAATCTTTGCAAGAGTTCGGACTGAGGAGTTCCTCTGACAGGATAAACACCATCGACCTTGTACGTTAAAAAATTCAGAAAACGTCTTTGAATTTTTTCAAGGGCATCAACATAAATTTGAGACGACGGAGCCCACACGATGCTTGCATACTCTAATTTGGATCTTACAAAAGCACAGTACAAATTACAAAGAGTGTTGATATTAAAGCAGCTACTATATAGACCTAATTATAAAACCAAGATTTTTAAAAGCTTCTGTGACTATGTTTCCAATGTGGTAAAAAAAGGTAAATTTGGCATTGAAAATAATTCTCAAGTCTTTAAATGAATCAACTCTTAATAACACAAATGCATCGGCGGTATAGTCATAAGATATTTTATAATTCTTATTTGTCACTGACATAATGCGGCATTATTATTATAATTACAGGTAAATTGTTAGATCTACTCCACTCCAAAAAGGTGTTAATATCGTCCTAGAGTTGCAGACAATCATTTACAGAGGAAATACGCCGGAAAATCTTGAAATCATCTGCATACATCAAATCTTCAGATTTAATATCCTTAACAATATCGTTTATAAAAACATCGAAAAGAAGAAGGCCTAAAATCGATCCCTGGGAAACGCCTGAAGTTACCGAGATCCTATCGGACTCATAAGCATAATGTTTAACATACTGAAATCTTGATGACAAATAAGAATAAATTAACTGAACCAGATGTCCTGACAGACCAATATTCAGTAACTTCACCAGCAATATCTCGTTACTCAGCTTGTCGAAAGCTTTCGAAAAGTCCGTATAGATTACGTCGACTTGATGTTTATTATCAAAGCTGTTGGACACAAATTGAGTGAAGTAGTTCTTAAGGCATGGGCGATATCTTCATTGGCCAGGTTATCTCACTGTTGAATACTCGTTGGTACTCTTGCAGTCTTTTAGTTCATGAACTACCTACCAAACATCGGGGACAAGAAAAGCTCTTCTTCCAAGTTATGCTGGAATGGTTAAAACCATTGCATTTGCAGTACCGGATAATATCCACAACATCATAGATATTGCGGCTGTCCAGTCCTATCAGACAATGACCGCATTTTAAAGTGTTTTTATATGAGATAATGTCAACTTGCAAGACTGCTTGAAAATAATCTTGACGATTCTTGATGGGCGCAAATTTTAAGAGAGTGCACTGTGCTGATTCCGCCAAAATATGTTTGTTTTGTTTTAACAAGTAAGAGATCGCCGTTTGTTCAGTTATATCTTTGGATTTACCCCCGCGATACGAATTCATTGTAACGGAGATTTACGTCCTGTATATCATATTTATCCTTAAGTTTTAACTCGTGTGCTAGTTTCTTAAATTCTGTTGGATTATGACATTTTAAAAGTACACCACCATTCTTTATTAATGTGTTTAACTTGCGCAATTCCAAGTTCTTCAGTATTATCAGGGTTAATTAATAGACGACAACTGCAAGTGTACTTTTAAGAGTAGCAGCATAAGTCAAACCAACTTCATTAGAAACATCATTTCCACCGTGGCGGTTAAGATTAGGATTTTGCTGCGTTACTTACTCTTTTAATTTAGATTATTGGGCAGATGTTTTCTGCATTTTTATAATTTGTTATAAACTATAAATAGTTAATTTCTGTAATCAGTGCCGACTGGTCAGACAAACTTATATAGGCTTGTACCAAGAGATCAATAAAAAACACGATTGGATTTTTGAAAGTTTGTATTTGTTAACTCAAACTTTTTAATCGACGATAATCTGACAATTCTATCAAAGACAAATCTTCTGCAATCCATGGCTATGTTTAATCGTGTTTTTTATTAGTCTCTCGGTGCTTATATGCAATTTACTAATTAATATGTTCAAACGTATTCACTATTCTGGTTGATTATTATTATTATTTTGCTTGTAAAAGTTTTTCAACGAATATAACTGACAATTTTTTTTTGTTTCATTTCGCCAGAATTTAATGTCTACGTAGTATTAATTTTGTAAATATGTACTTATTAACTTTTATACGATTCACTTTCAGCTGTAAATGACTTTACGTTGGTATGCAACCCTTAATTCTCTACCTGTAACGTGGGTGGCATATCTATCAAATATCAACTAGAGAATTTAAATTTGCGTTCTATTTCGCTTTGTGATGTTTTGTGACTGTTGTACAGCAGTTTAATATCTAACAAATACAAAAAATGGAAAAAAAACCTAAAGAAGCTGAAAACCCAAATGACGAACAAACTCTCAAGAAAGGCCGTCATCGGAAAAAACAACTGTACAATTCGATTTTGCAGCAAATGGAGTTCTATTTTAGTGATTCTAACCTCACAAAAGACCGCTTTCTTTCACAATTACTGCAACAAAGTCACTGTACGAACAGTCCTACTTTGGTATTTATTCTTAATTGATTAATGTTTCTTTTTCAGATGTGGAATTGAATGTGTTTCTCAAATTTAACAAAATCAGGAAACTTACATCAAGTGTCGAGGATATTCAAAAAGCTGTAAAGAACTCAAAACTGATTGAACTCTCAGAAGACAAGAATAGCATATGTCGGAAAGAACCAATTAAAGAGAAGACAAATGTTGACGAGTGCACAGTTTATGTGGAACGGTTGAAATCAGATGCCACTCATGAGTGGCTTCAATCAGTCTTCTCTGAATTTGGTAATGTCGTTTATACTTCCCTTCCAAAGTACAAAAACAGTAAAGGTATAAAAGGGTTTGCTTTTATTGAGTTTGAGAAAGAATCAGAAGCAGAGAAGGCTTTAACTTATTTTGAAAGTATTGGTTGTAAAATGCCTTCAAGTACAGAGCCTGAACAGTTGTGTAGTATTACTACATTTGAAGGCGCAAAAGAACGTGAGTTTACAAAGAAGGGGCTTCAAAGTTTGTCAAATAACACACATTCAGATGAATCTGAAATGAAAGAAGTTCAGAATGCATCAAATAAAAGAAAATTCCAAGAAACTGATGAAAGTATAAATGGTGGTAAAAAAGGGAAACGATTTTCTGATTTGGATGCGTCTGAAGGTGCTAATGACAATGAATTGAAACAACATTCTAAAAAAAAGAAATTAGAAGAAATGGAAGATAACAATGAAAATGATGAGGGTGCGAAAAAATTAAAGAGTGAAGCTGGTGAGATATCAGAATCAGAGGACACAGAAAACAGAAAAAAGAAAAAACTCAAAAAGGAACATAAAAAAAAGAATTATATTAAAGAGCTTGGTCTGCAAGTTTTATCAAAGTACGTGTGGTCGAAATTATATAATTATCTGATAAATATCTAATTGTTTTAGGAAAGAATGGAAGAGAATGAGAAATCGTTATTTAGATTTGCAGAAGAAAAAGATGAAAGAATTTAAGCAACACCTACATAAAATGAAATATGGTAATACGAATTATGGAGATAGACAAAATAAACCAAATGAGGCACCAGAAGAAAAAAAAGAACAGCCTTTGCCTAATAATGAGTTTGTGAAAGGTCTTATAGTGAAGATTAAATTGACTGAACCAATTGCAGATCCTAAAAAGATAAAGGTATAAATTTTCAATAATTTTTTACTTGAAAAAAAATATTATATTAAACATTTTTTTACAGAATGAAATTAGGTCTTTATCAACTGATATAAAGTATGTAGATGTACCAAATATAGGGAGTGAAGACATTTATGTCAGATTTGAGAACGATAAGAGTGCGAAAAATTTTTTTGCTCAGGAATTTGCTGGTAAAAAGGAAATTTTAACAGGCGAAGAAGAAACAGTTTACTGGGAAAAAATTCAAGCAAGTCGGGATGAGAAATTCAGTAAAACTAAGAAGAAACAACGTGGCAGGGACAAACTGTTAAAAAAAGCAAAACATATAAAGTTTGATGAGTAGTATTATGTACAGAATATGTGCAAACATCGTTCTCTGTTTTCATTTAAGTTTACAATAAATTCATATAAAAATATTCTATCAAAATTATGGTTTTATTTATTAAAAACCTTACAAATATTGACAACAGTCTCCAATCACACATAAAAAGCATACAAACATGTTAATCGTGGTAAAATGTTTGACATATTTTCACTACCACCTTTTACCACCTCCGCCTCCTCGTCCACCACCACCCCAGCCGCCTCTAAATCCACCCCCGCGGCCACCACGACCTCCAAAACTTCCTCCGCCTCCTCCTCTTCCTCCAAATCCACCACGATTACCGCCTCTTCCGCCGCCGCCACCACGTCCTCCGCGACCGCCACCTCTTCCACCTCGCTTCTGCACTGAACCAGGTTGTTTGGGTAAAAACCTCTGCAAAGGAAGCAACTTTGCCGGATCTATAAACAACTGCAAACAAAATAATTAACACTTCTCCACACATAAACTACTCAGTATTACTTTCTGATTCTTCTTGAAACTATTAGCTTTTACATCTTCTCCAAGCCGAATCGTGACATAGTAATCCCTTAAATTTCCAAAAATTTCATCAATCTTGCCTATTTGCTCCTTATTTTCTAAATAAATTGGGGCGTTGAAAAAAGGAACGTCTTCAATTTCCACTTTAGCAACTAAATCGTCTTGCACTGTGTAATCAAAGTAGCCTAGAGGAATGACTCTTTCTGGGGGCCCTTGATCGAAGTTCCTGCCTCCTCCTCGACCCCCAAAACCGCCTCTACCGCCGCCAAAACCGCGGCCGCCGCCGCCACCTCCAAAACTATTTCTTCCTCCGCCACCTCCTCGGCCGCCAAAGCCACGTCCGCCGCCGCCACCTCCGCGACCTCGAAACGACATCTTTTAAATGGTATTCACCGGTTGATCACGAATTCAGCTGCAACACGTGCCGAACTTTCCAAACACTTTCCAAACATAACCAACACAACGCATGTTTGAACAGTCGAGTGACATTTTAGTGATAAATTAAAATCCCCAAAAACTTTGAAAATTAATTTATTTTTATTAATAAGACTAATTACAACAAGACAACACAACAAGCACAAAATTACATTTTCCGGTGATTTGTCATTAACGCGTTTCATTAATGCATGATTTCTCTCTACAAATCATTCATTAATAAGGGCTATTAACGAATCATTTAATTGCTTTGATATAGGCAACCAGATATACATTTGACATTTACACCAACTAGATTTTCAAAATTTTAAATTTAAATATGATAAATTTAAAATAGTGCTTCATCAAAAATGGATGAGTACGAAGGTTTAACTCCCCCAGAAGTTGCGAAGACCGCAAATGTGGTGTCATTAGGTTTATTACCGGAAAAGAGTAGAATATTGTACGAAAAAACATACTGCGAATTTATAGTGTGGTGCGGGGAAAAACAAGTGTATATTTGGTTGCATAATTTCACTAAATTTAAATTTTTAAATAACTATAAAAAATTTATTTACGATCACCGAAAAAGCATTGTAACCAACACATTTGTTAAAACGCGATTAATAATCTCGAACATTAACGCGCTCGTTCCTCGCGCGTTAAAATATCTCGATTATTAATCGCCTTTATTAATAAACTTGTTGGTTAAATCGCTATTTGTACAAGTTTCTCAAGTTTACTCTAAAGGTTTCCTATAAACAGATCATGATTAACTACTGTAGCAACCAAACCCTTTTCGTTTTGAATTTTAGTTTCATCTTTGTCAGCTCATCATACTTTGTTGTCATTTTACCTTTCATTGCATTTATGCATGCATTTATGATTGCGTTTCCCGCACAAATGTTTCATTTTTTGATCGCGGTTATATGAACATAGGCATCCGCATTTCCCATTGCGACCTCTAGTGATTTATAACCTAGATTATTTGATCAATATTTAATCAAAAACATGTATTTTCAATTACCTGCACAAGTTGCTGAAATTAATTCAAATTTTTGGAAATTTTTGTTGAGAATTTTTTTGATTTCACCACTGTGCAACATTGACACAATATTCTTCAAAGTGTCCCTCTCAGGTTTCTAAAACAACGTACTCTTTTTTTAATTTGATGTTATCTAACACTCCTACCACATATTCTAAGTTACTAGACTTGGCGGTGTCCACCCACGCCCAGAAAGTCCGTGACTGACTTTCCAGAAAAGGTTTATGTCTGACACCGATCACAGGTTGGCCTTTTACAGCAACACATACCATTCTGTCACATACTGATACAGTTTTCCTACGTAAAGAAAGCATTAATTCTTTAAAATAACATAATCTTCAATGTACCAGTGTACTCGTATGTGGCATCTAAAGGGTCTATCCACACTGCAACATCTTTAATATCCGTCCAGGAATCATCTAGTGTTGTAGGAACTTCAACTTCAAGAAAATCAACTTTTTGATCTTCATCACATTCAGCTTTTTTCTCTTCTGAGATTACATTAAGTGTGGGATATGCATGTTTCAATGTTTTCATTATGGCACAGTATGACAAATAGTCTGCTGTCGTAACACTATCTTGCATGCCCTCTTTGGTAAGTCCCATTGTTTCAATTTTTAGGTTGTCTTTGTTGGAAACAACTTCTTTCCCGCCATTTTCGGCTGCGTTTATTGCCACTTTTAATAAGAGATTCTTTAAATTTATTTTAACAGACGATGGTAGTAAGAAGGCCCCTTCAGAACACTTTATTTTTTTTTTTATCATTTTGCTCTGTTTTTTAACGGCCTTTTTAAAATTAACATTTTTCAAAGATTTTTAAACTGTTTTGAATTTTGTACTAGTAAGGCCCCCTCAGCACACATCATTTTTTATGGAATCTACCCCGTTTTTCACAGTACCTTTAAAAAAAGTTAAAATTTTAAGGAAACTGTCTTGTTTTTCTGTTGGGACACTTCAGCACTAAAATGAATACGATTTCAGGCAAACAAATTCACCTTTGAAAACACTTAAAATTGGCCTTTTTGCCTTGTTTTTTGTTGGGTCAAGTCAGTGAAACGTTTGTTATTGTGATTCCTCTATAATAATAATAAAATTCCAACAGCCCCTTCAGAACGCTTTGTTTTTTAAGCATTTCACCCGTGTTTTTAAAGTATACTTTAAAATTAACATTTTTCAAGGATCTGACCTTGTTTTGAAGTTTGTACAGCCCTGTCTTTTAAGGTATCTTAAAAAGAGTTAAAATGTCAACCCTTTCAAACTGGTTTTACAACTATATAAAATCTGGTCAAGTAAGCCCAGAGACAATGTTAGAGCTAGTGTGTTAAGGCTTTTCCCTAGCAATCCTGTTTATGGGTCTATTCATTAAAACAATCAAACATTTTTAGACTTCACTGAGCAAAATTTAAACAAATTTTAAGAAAAATTATTTGATTTCTCAATCATCACTACCATCGGATTCACTGGAACTGGACCTAAAATTACAAGATCTAAATAGAAACAACAGTTAAACCAATCTTACTGCGGATCTAAGTCCCCTAAGGCCTGCGTGAAACGCAGTCTTTCTTGCATTGTTGCAAATGTAATGGTGATATTCATAAGATCATTGATGCGGAGTAGAATTTCTCTTTCTCCCATTAAAACTAATTTCTGCAGAGGCAGCTTATAATTCTCCTTGGGTGGATTTAAAGGCGTTATAGTTATTCGTCTTGTAGACACTTTTACACTTTTTTCGACCTCTTCGAAATTACAGAGGATAAGCGCTTTAGTAGCGAACGGCATAATCATGCGTTTTTGTTTAAGAGCAAACTGAAATAATCTCAGTTCTTCTATACGTGCATTTTTTACTCCAAAACGTTTTTACTCTATGGTAAATGATAAGCAAATATGTACAAGACAGAGTCGATTTGAAAAAAGGCTAATAAATGATAATTTCAATAATCTTTATCTAATAGTATCAATTTTATTATTCTCATATATCCTTTACGGATAAAGTAAAATAGATCGAGATAAATAGTAGGATCTTTGAAACAATTTTTAAATTTAAAAATAACTTCTTCTTTCATTGGATAATTAAATTTAATACTGTGGAAATTCCGCTGTTTGCTGTTTGAACAACAAACTAACGAGCCTATTTTTGTTGTCTGGAAAAATGCGTATCGACCAATGAGAATGCTTCGTAGCAGAGGGTGTGGCTATTTTAACACATGATTAGAGAGCGGATTTCTGTCGGGCTAGACAAGGCCAAACTCGGTACGGCTCGTACGGGATGGGAATTTATTGCAGGTACCGGCTGCACTTCGTTTATTTGAGATTAGAATAACGCTGCTTCGTTGCACTCTGCTGTTAATTCCAGTTCTCATTTACTTAGCCGTTTGATTAATAAATCGTTAATTGTATTTATGGAATCAAATGACAATTAAATGCAGTGATTACCTATCACCCGCTACTGAGTCCCGGCGATGCAGCGCGTCCCCACCTATATCGTGACGTAGCCCGACAGAAATCCGCTGTCTACACATGATACAAGTAAATATGGTATGGACATCCCATGAACCAAAACTCATCTTCTTCTGCGCAACGTTATCTGACGTCATGTGGAATGAATGACCTTCCACTTCTGTGTTGACATCTGATGTCAAATATCAATTTTAAGGGTTATGAGGCAGTTATGAGTTTTTGTGGTTATGAGGGTTATTGTTTATTGTTACCAAACTGATGCGTAAAAACAAATTGGTGGTTTGCTAGCGACCTAGCGTTGTTAAAAAAATAGCGGGGATGATAGCAAATAATAAGAAAATATGTATATTTCAGCCGAAGATACTCTGCAGAATAAAAATTGTGAAACATTGCAAATTGTTTTTACACTGATTGTGAATAGTAATAATAATTGTACAAAGAATCTCGTACATTTGGTAAGTACTAACCAATAATTGTCGTCAATTGCCTTGGTGGTAACACGTCTTCCACGACTGTTTGCTGGTTACCGGTGACACTTTCTCGTTGAATAGGGCTGGAGTTACTTTGGGACTGGAATAGTGTTCTTTCTGGTCCGTTAACTCAATAATTCTAGTACAGTCTGTCGTAACCTCAAATCGTAAACACATCAACCTTTCGTTGACAGATAGCGAAAATTACTAGCCTCGCGCTATCTTTGTTTAACACATAGGTTAGGTTCCTCTCTGTCGAATTCCGACCACAGGCAGTTTGCCGTACTTTCTAAAAGTAATAGTAGATCTATATTATTTTTCAAAATGGGCGCGAAGGTCAAGGACACGCAAAACCCAAAAATTTACTCTTAACTGTGTAGTTTAGTATTTTTTTACACCTCCTTATTTTACTTTATCGACAATGCAATAGTGCCTGATCTGTCACTTGAGACGTCAAGAACCGCATTAATTTTCAATCGTTTCTATGAACGCGTTCTATCGCAATATTTATGATAGTTTATGCTCGGAGTGGGGAAGTTAGAAGAACAACTTAAAAGCACCCAGCAGAGATCCTAAAAGAACAGATTTATAAATATGCCTAGGATAAATGGTATGGCAGTGACGAGAGCAAGAGGAATTATCCACCTATTTTTCAATATTCCTACCACTGTCAGTATAATCCAATTGAACTGGCCTAGGGACAGTGTAAACTATATTATAATAAACATATTCGGGAACACGCTGGTGCTATTGGCTATTGGTGTTGTACAGTCCCTATGGCGGGAGACCCCTTGCTACAGTAGGTGCAGACAAATAGCAAAATTTTATTAGACATTGTGAACGGCTGACGGGGATGATTGGAAGCGTTTAATGGGTAATGAATCATATGAAGACATACCCCCAATCATAATTTCTCTTGATTCTGATTCTGAATCAGAATGTTTTTCTAATAACTTGTCAGCTTGTCACTTTTTCATTTGGCATTTAATGTCAACAACAATCAGCATTAAAGCCCTCAATGCAAACGGCTCTAAAGTCCTTGTTATGTACTGCAGCAGTGTTGAAAGATAAGAGTGAAAGCAATGTAAATTCTGTGTTTTCTGTTATATACCATACTATTTAGTTACATTTTCTTTTGTTTACAATATTATAGACGTGTACAACAAAACGTGTTGTTTACTGTAATGTCCGCGACCCTACAGTTTTGCGAGGGTTCTGATCTCCGCTAACTACACTGGTAAGTTGTCGACCTTGAAATTTGCTTAAATTTTGAAAAGTGACTTTAGTTGGGCTCGGTAAATATTTCAATTTCCCGCCTGAATACAGCCAGGTGACGTCAGCAAACCTGCGTATGTCCATACCATATTTACTTGTATCATGTTTTAACATGTCTTATTCTAGAGGTATTATGCAACCAGTTATACAATCGGTATGAATTTTTGTTTCCACCAAAAAACAACTAAAAACAACTTAGTTTAAAAATTTATATTAAGTAGATTTGTACTATTTGTGGTAACAAAAAAATATACAACTGATTTTACCTCATTTTGAACTATTTATTCTTGTTCTTGCAGACGATCTCGGAACAGTTCGACAGATGTCGTTTATTTTCGCTCTTGGTCATTGTCATTTGTCAAAGTATTTTGTTTGATCTTTCGATTTAAGCAAGCAGGAGGGTATTCTATTAGCTGTGTCTATTAGTATTGCATTGGATTGAGGAGGATCATCTTGTTATCACAGGCATCCAACCATTCTGCTACAGTTCTATAGATTGGTAAGTGGATTTTTTCTTTCTTTGTCGTACTCATACTAATTTTATGTTTACGCATTGTTTGCTAAAGTCACAGTTTTTGTTTTTATTTTTTTGGAACCCTGCTCTGTTTTCCGCAAGATCATAATACACCGGATACCTAAACCCCATTCCAAATCTATATAGTTGACAGTCAAATTAAAGAATATTAAAGTGTAAACGAACGATAATATCCTTAATATACAATAGTTTAAGATTTAAATTTATTGAGGGTGTAAAGTTGGTTGAAGCCAAGCCCGCTTTACACAGTGCTTAATTTAAAACTCACTTTTGAGTTAAGTAAATACGATTTATGATACCACAACAATTAAAAATGGTGTGTTACAATCCTAAATATAACCATTAATGATGATTTGCCGGCTTTCCGTTTCCAAACGAATTTTTTTTATAAAATACTTATGTTAATTCTTTTGTACAATTAAATAAGTGTAAAGATTGGAAGTCCGATTATGTATCCCCCACATTTTTATCAGTGTGGGAAACAGTGTTGATGTAGTGTGAGGCGTGGGTACATATCATTAACTTGGTTATTTAAATCACTGAACCTGATGTTATATCAAATAGCCACAATTTTTCACAATAACAAATAAAAATTTTGGCGGTCGCTAACACGCTTGAAAGCAGTTAAATAGATACGTTAATTGACGTTAATATGGCAAATTCAACAGTTGTAAATAATTACCGGTAATAGTGGCGAAAAATTTAGATTTATTGGCGGTTGTCTATCTTCCGTATAAATATAAACAACTATCTGCAGTAAAATTAATACCAAATCGTGTATACGTATTGTATTAGGTGTAATAAATGTGTTCACAACATATTATTGTTTCAAAAAATATTGTTAAAAGTTGCTAAATGAAATTATATAAACTTGGAGATTAAAAAATACAAAAACAAAAATTACATACCCCCTAAGAAAATAGAGACCGATTTTGATAAAATGACTGGACAATATTAAGAGTACTCACTGGAATGAAGAGGGGGTGGGTGGGTGCAGGGCCGGCTTAACACGGTAAGCGAAAGATGCACCGCATCGGGGCGCCCGTGACAAAGGGCGCCGGGCGGCGGGCGCCGCCTATGCTATTATATTAACTCTATAAAAAAAAAATTAATATTAGTTTTGCATTGAATCACTACCAATAAAATATTATAGCAGTAACAGACCAAGGCGCCCATCGAAAACTTTTCAGAAAAAGCTACATTTTAACATTCCACTATGACCACCAAAACAGATCCCAAGAAGTCAATTCCTGACACTTTCAAACTGTAGTAATTGAAAAAAAGTGCGCCTTTGGGTTGGGTGATGGGACTTTTAGATCAATACCGACAAAAAATAACCAGATTTATGATGCATTATCTGGGTAACAATTTGACGAGACAGCGGTATGACCACACCCAGATGTTTTTCCTAACATTTGTCACGTTTGTTTTTACCATAAAAGTCCATGTCGGCATATTTAAAAATTTTATTTTCCAAGTCTAGTCGGTTGGTTTTGGTTGTGGCGGTTGTTCAACAGTTTTGTTATATTTTTCACTGTTCCTGTTTGTAGCCGAATTTGGTTGTGTGTATCATTTCGTGGTAAGTCTAAATTTAAAATAACTTTGAAATCGTATCAATTTTACAATATTAAAAATTGAAAAACGTTTGCAATATAAATATTTTTATATTTATACTATATATAGTTTAGGAAATATCGGTGTATCCCATAAAATTTTATTGACAATAACGAGGCAGACAGTAGTACAATGGTAAGAAATATTTATGGCTCACACCAGTCCCCCCGAATTTGTAGGAGAACATTTAGCAGGTAATTGTGCGCATAGGATCGGACTTCCGCTGCTTTAGAAATTTAAGGTCTGCGGATTACCGCCATGCGACAACTTTAAGTTGTAAATATCTCTTGCTATTGTACTACTGTCCGTCTCGTTATTGGCAAGAAAATTTTATAGGGTACAACGATATTTCCTAAACTATAGAAAAGTTGTTGCCCGCAGCTCCGTTTGCGTGGAATTCGCAATTAGGACTCATAATTTTTTTATACATGATCGTTTTCCGGGTTGGAACCGTGTAAATTGGGTTTCTGGGCTCAACGTTTCGCACACTTTCGTAAGTGGCATCTTCAGGAGCAGGGTTAAGAATAAGGCAAAAGAGCACGGTAACTCAGTATGTCAACCATACCAGAGGCGAAACTTTTTTGAGAAATTACACGGTTCCAACCCGGAAAACGATCATCTATTAATTCCGACCGTGGAAATCTCCGAAATTATCATTTTTCATCTCGTTCACAACTCCAGGGCCCCAGTGAACCCGTCTGACTTAAAAACTCACGGGATTTCTGCACAAAGTTTCATCCCCTATTTTGTCCCCGTAGGGACGGAATTTCCAGAAATCTTTTCTTAGGGTGTTTATGACAGAAAAGGAACCTACTGTCTAAATTTCATGTTTGTAGCTTCAGTAGTTTAGGCTTTGCGTTGATGAATCAGTCAGTCTGTCAGTTAAGACAAATACTTTTATATATTAAGATTGATTCATCATAATTTTATGCATGTTTGTTAATAAAAAGTATCTCTCTACAAAAATATGTGATTACAAAATTTTATTTGTTTTTTTTTTACAAATTTTTTTTTAAGGGCGTTGAACAATAAGTTTGCATCGGGGCGCCTGGTCGCTTAGAGCCGGCCCTGGGTGGGTGTGGGCTTGCTTATAAAAGATTCTGTATGAAAAAGTTAAACTTAACCCCCCCCACCCACACCTTCTTATTTTTCTTCAGAAATAAGAAATAAATGTTATAGCAAATAAGTAGTATAACAAAAAATTACAATTAACAGTCTACGTTCTATTAATTCCCATTTTCACTTTACAAACGAACATAAAATTCATAACGCCCACCCACTCCGCCTCCATTTCAGTGATTCATTTTGTCTAGTCCGAATGAAAGATGGATCTCAATTGAAGAGAGATAAACTCGTTAGAATGAGAACAGCGTGTGTGGGCGGGGCTAGTATCTGCTAAGATAATATTGATCTAGGTAAATGACATATCCTCTAAGAAAATAAAGGGTGGGTGGGAGGGCTAGTACTTGCTAAAATACGACTGATTGTGCTAAACGGCATACCCTCTAAGAAAATAGAGGGCGGGTGTCCGGGGCTAGTACTTGTTAAACTAGAAAAAGCTAAATTTAGCCCCGCTCACCTCCGTTCTCCATTTCATTGACTTATTTTATTCAGTGTAAAATGGAAATTGAAAAATAACAGTATTGTGTACCCACAATTTTCTCGGAAAATGGAGTGAGCAGTCCCTGATTTAATCAATAAAATAAATTGAACTTTTTTTTGAGACATTCTATATAAGCAAATCTAAAAAACATGAATGCAGTAATAAATCACAAGAGTAGACTCATCATATTTTGCACATTTAAGATAAGATTTATTCAGAAAAAATTTTGAGCTGACGTTATTAATTTTTTGGCGGAGATAAGCAAATATATTTTGATTAAAAATGTATTATGCTTACTGTCGAAGTTTGTATAAATGAATAAAGACCAGCGAACAGTAAGATAAATGTATATTGCTAGTGACAAGTGTTAGGATAAATAAGAATGATAAGAATAGAATAGTATATGACCGTGCGGTCGAGATAGTTGAATGTTAGTTACGAATTGAGAATTGTGAATTGAATGTGTATGAATGAGTTAAGAATTAAGAATCAATGCTACCCTGTGTTCCAAGGTGGGGGTGGCTCTGGCTCCCACCCTTACGGGTGGGGAGGGGTGAAACAGGTCCCCGCCAGAGGCTCTAACATACCCCCCGCCTTGAAACAATTACATTGTTTTAAGACCAAAAATAAAATATATGGAATATTAGAATGAAAACATTATTTAGTAATGATAAATACAGATGAAATTACATGAATTGGGTGGACATTGTTACAGAAAGCAATGAACCTGAAGAAATGCATTAAACGTTAAAAAAAGATATCTAAAACAAATTACATGTGTACAATATCAGTGAATACACATATTTACAATAGACCTAAAAGTAAATTTACAACAATTATAACGTACCGAATCAATGAATAATATGATGAGTGAATAATATGGCGAATGGATATAACAATATAAATATGAATTAATGTACATAATACAATAAACCAACAAGGAGATGAATATAACAAATTGACAAGATGTATGCAATATGGTTAAATAGAATGATAATGCATGCGATTGCGAAATTATCTTTTGCACTTCACCGACACTACACACACCACCACTTCCTTTCCAAAATGATGTTGGAGGGCCGCGTCCTAACCGCCACTGTAGACGCGGAAATTTCTCCTTTTTCACGAGGACCCATCTTGCCATTCCTGGAACGTTGGAAGATGGTCTTTGCCACCCTAACCTGCCTTTCAGTGTGGTCAAATATTCGAGGTACCACGACTTCCAGAAGTGTTGACGGTAAGCGTGGATGAGGTGGCAAGGGATGGCCTGTTGATGGGAACGACGGCGTGGTCTTTTCCTGAGGGACCAGTTGATGGCTGGCCGAAAGAGGCACTGGCCAGGTATAAATGCGACCAAATTATTGCGGTCGCTGGACAGAGGCTTCGAAAGGCGCGAATTCAGGACGGCTTTAACTCTGACAATGAGCGCATACACGCCCTCGCCCTCAAGATGGTTTTTATCAGTAATTTCGTTATACTTCCCGCTATTCATATTTAAACTCTTTGAACTAAGATTTAAACGGTCAACAACCTCGCAAAGTTTATTGGAAGAAACTTGGGGATTTAAAATACAATTGTGTGACAGGTAAACGGAATTATTTGCGGAATTTTCGTTAAGTACCTTCAGGTGCACAAGGTCTAGGTACTTCCTTTGCGAGACAATAAAACCCTCGTTACGTTTATGATTACGCCGCTCTGCTAACAATAGCAGTTGGAGAGCGAATTCTGGGGAATTTCCTAATTTAGGTACATTTTCGAAATAAGGGACTGTGGAATGCCCCAACTTCCTCTCGACTGATAATAGCCACTTTGGATGCATTTGTGTAAAATTCTCTAACCGCGGCTGATTTTCCGAAAAGGGGTGTTTGACCATGAAATAGCCATCGGGTGAATGGCCTGTGGTAGTATACTGAAAAGGGGTTGCACAGAGATCGCTTTTAAACCCTTTGCTTAATGACCTGCTTCCGGTTTTGACGGTTTCAGCTTCCAAGAACCGAGAAATAATTTGGGCTGAACTAATTTTGTGATTATGGGAAGTATTATTTTTTAAAAATGCAAAACTGTCGCTAAGAATCAACCCCAGCGCGGTATTTTGAAGCACCGGTGGGTTTTTACAGAAATGATTTTTTATTTTGGGTTTAGTATTTTCGGAATGTTTTTTCTTGTCGAGTATTGCTACGTTTGACGTATTGTCTTTAATATTCGAGTCTACGGATTTACATAAACATTGCGATCTACATTTAAATTGATTACAAACTAACAATAAGTCACAGTTTTTCGAATTAACTGTAAGACTTTTTACTTTGTCTAGTGCGGTAGATGACTCTGCATTAGAAGTTTTATCTAAATTAATTTGAGATACGCCTTCGGACTTGTAACAATCATTAACAGGATGATTTTTATCTTCATTCGGTGTTGAATTTGGAAATTTTGAACGATTTGATATTATACTAGGAGTTTTTGAAATAACGGAATCAAGAGGGGATTTTTTACCAATAGTGAACCTCAATTTACGTAGAGCATTGAAATGGGTTTTGTGAATTTTGATGGGTTCTCCATTTCTTAATTTGTGTACCTTTAAAGGCTTTAAATTTTGACAAGTTTTTTCCAGATCCGTGGTGGCTACGTTAGTGTTTATCTTACATGAATTCGAGAAAGTACACAATGGATTAGTTTTTTCAATGAGAACATTATATAATTCGGATATTTTTTGAATATAATTTAGCACGTCTCTGATATTATAAATTATAGGTTTGATCGTTTCCGTGTTACTCGTGTCATTCGGGACTACCATTGTTTCGGATTTTTGCTGAACTACAAGCATTTGTAATTCTGAATAAATTCGCTGTACGTCTTCATATCGACGCTTTAAGTGGCCTCTTTTTTGATGATTTGCAACATTTGATATAAAATTAGAATGTGAATCTATTTCGCTGAGAAGAATTGAAAATTTAACAAAAGTATTGTCTTGGATTACCACCATCTTGAGTACGAGAATAATGTATTACACCAATCAAACAGAATTAAAGCTTACCTGGAATCCTGGATTCCTGGATAGAATTATCTTGGCTGACGCTGAATGATACTTGAGGATTTTGCACAGCACTCGCGGTCGTCACCGATAGTTGAACACTGCGCGGATGATTTCTGTGTGATGTTTTGATAACTATTTTGCTGAATTCCAGCCGATGAATGATATGTTGAGAATTACACTTATCACTACCACTGTTATTCTGTCGCTAATCCGGCTCGAAGGACCATGTCGAAGTTTGTATAAATGAATAAAGACCAGCGAACAGTAAGATAAATGTATATTGCTAGTGACAAGTGTTAGGATAAATAAGAATGATAAGAATAGAATAGTATATGACCGTGCGGTCGAGATAGTTGAATGTTAGTTACGAATTGAGAATTGTGAATTGAATGTGTATGAATGAGTTAAGAATTAAGAATCAATGCTACCCTGTGTTCCAAGGTGGGGGTGGCTCTGGCTCCCACCCTTACGGGTGGAGAGGGGTGAAACAGGTCCCCGCCAGAGGCTCTAACACTTACCATAACTAAAAACATCTGCAAGATTTCAAAGCATTCGGTTGGGCAAATTCAAAATTAAATTGCAAAATGTTGTTTTATAATTTAGATTTTTTTTTCCAAAAATTTTGACGTTTCGGGTAAAAACTCAACACGGTATCATAAACTACAAGTGTAGGACTATGTTATTTTATACAATTTAAAACCTATTTACTATGTACAATGTTAAATTAACGTCATTATATTATTGGTGGGGATAATTAGACAAATTTTGGTTAGAGTTTTACCATCTACATGATATTCCTAATATAAATACAAATTGTGACAACAATCGGCCCAGTACTTTCGGCGTTTATATGTCTAATCAAAATGGGGACGGCAGACGGACAGACAGACGGAAACTGGAGACTTATTTCTTCGTACTCTAGGGGTTATAAAAGGTAGAGAGAACGTAAAACTAGAGGGTCGGCCGACGGACTCGATTACAATACTTCCTTCACTTACACTCGGGAAGTACAAATTAATATATCAGTCGTTTTAATTTATTGACCTATCTCATTTAAAAGGGTCAGGTAAACTCTCTTATTTTTAAATTCTGGAAATATGCTTTCTGAAACGCATACGATGTTAGTCCTACATTAAAGAGTGAGGAATTAATAAGTCTCAGTAAATTTACTGATCTTTGTTTTCTGAAAATTTTGCGTTCGTCTTATTTTGTGTAAATGTATTTCAACATTTTAATTAACGTGCCAAACTGAAAATAACCCAGAATACCAGTTAATATTTACAAAATAGTATTTCAGGAGAGAATCTTAAATTTTTTACAGAATTAATTGTACTGAGTTCGGTAGTTCGAAAATCATATGCTCAAAAAAATTTCAACACACAGATGAAAACGTGAAAATTAAAGAATTGAGGACGTAAACGATGAACTAGATGAAGAATTTTTATACTTATTACTTAAAAACAGTAAAAAATAAGGTAAAGTATAAACTTTTAAAACGGTGTTATCGTTTAGAACGTTAAAATCCCATTACTTTAGTATTTGTAAAAGCCTTAATTGTGTTATGTATTCTACTGATACTGATTGATAGCACACTGAACAAATAAGATTTCGACACTTCATGAAGTCAATGATTTTGCACTTACTTGATTATTTAACTTTTCACAAAAAAAAACAAAACAGATAAATAAGCTATATAACTGATACAGATCTGATCTCGTAAAAAACATCACCTGATAGGTAAATTGGTAAGCAAACACATGAAAAGACACCCCAAGTTGTCAATATGTCTGTATGTTTGAATTTAAAATTTTGTAGATTTTCGGAAAAATATTGTCATGTGAAAATGGCTGCTATATCACTTGTAATTAAAAAAGTATGCAGCACCTGTTAACAGTATATATTTATGATAAAAGCAGGACGTAGTGCTACAATTATTCATTTTGTTTATCAAAATATGAAGAAAGATTGCATACTCTGATTCATACATTCTTCGTTACGAAGAAATATTTCCACGGAAGTGTGTATACGTACAATAGGTATTAAGAAAATGTGTTTGTATATCCATATACTAATATTCTAGCTGTTGACACCAACATCAGGAAGCTGCTACTCCAATCGAAGTACCTAATTCAGTAATTGAATTAACCTTGAAAGTTATTTTTGATCCCTAACTACCTACTGTCACTACGGAGTTCACATTACGTGGGTTTGTTTGGCTCGTTCCAAATAAAATACCGTTCACATAACACTTAGAAAAACAACAAAGCTAATGTTTTTAATAATCTTCAAGAAAAACGACAACGTGTGAGGTTTTTAATAGTTTCCACTATTTATATTTGCTATACTTGTGTTTACTTTAACTTTGTTGACACAGCTTTCCATTCATTTATTATTGTTAGATGTTTGTAGTAAAATTCCATAAAAAAAAATTCGTTGGTCGTCTGACGACATTTTGATTTAAAGTGTATTAAGTAATACTTGGGTTGGGCACAACAATGCAGTTTTTTTTACATAACTGAGTAACAATCAATTCATTTATTTCTACAGCAACAAATCAATTCATTGTTACTGAATTAAAACTAAAACTAGGTAGTTTTCATTTGTACGTCAATGTCAAAAACTGAAAAATGATGGAAGGAGCTTGTATTAAGCGCACTCGCAAATCGATTAACATTTTTAACACAACAGGTTGCGCACAATCCTCGCAACAACGAATTCCATCTACGTATTTATTTGTTTTGCAGAAGAGATGGCTCCTGCTTACAAACTAACATACTTCCCGGTTGAAGCCCTCGCCGAACCGATCCGTTTCCTCTTCAGCTATGGTGGCATCGAATTTGAAGATTTCCGTTTTGATCGCGAAAATTGGCCACAGATGAAGCCGAGTATGTTTGTCTTTGTACCAGAAAGAAAATTAAATTCCGCGTTTTAGATATGCCATTTGGGCAAGTACCCGTTTTGGAACACAACGGAAAAGTTGCCCACCAAAGCATCGCCATGGCCAGATATGCTGCCAAAAAGGCAAAACTAGTTGGTAACGACGAATGGGAAGACTTGGAAATTGATGCTATTGTTGATACTGTAAACGATTTGCGTCAAAGTAAGTTTTCAGAGTTTTAAATGAATACAATACAGTCTAATTTTTTTTTTTTAGAAATCGCCTTATACCATTATGAAGCTGATGCAGCTGTTAAGGAATCTCGCAAGGAGCCACTTTTCAAAGAGACTTTGCCATACTATTTGCAACGTTTAGATGCTGTGGTTAAAGCCAATAATGGACATTTGGCACTGGGAAAGGTGACCAAAGTGTTTTATTGTTTGAATTTTTTAAATTACTGCTTTGTTTTACAGCTAACCTGGGCAGATTTGTATTTTGTTGCCATTTTGAAATATTTGAATTCCATGTGTGGTGGTAACGATATACTTGCGGACTACCCGAATCTTACTGCCTTGAAGAATACTGTGCTTGAGCTTCCAGCTATTAAAACTTGGGTAGAGAAACGTCCTAACACTGACATGTAAGACATGTAAAGTTAATATTATTTCACAAATGAAAGAATTGGGAGACTATATTTTGTAATTAATGTTCATGTAATAAAAGCATTGATAAAGTTACTGCATATTTTAATCACCTATTCACAATGTGCTGCTGTGTATGTAGGTTAAAAGAGTGGATTTCTCGGATTGGGTTCTTGGGCGACGGTGACTTCTCATTTGGTCTGGCAAGCGGACCAAAAGTTGCTGACATATTGTTTTTCCCTTTATCCTTGTCGTTCCTACCTAGTCAGCATTATAATTATTGTTTTATTGTTCTTCCAGTGATGTAGTCTTCCGGTTAATTTTAGAAAATTTTCCCGACTAAGTTTCTCTTTCCCACTGGCCCGTTCAAGAAGTCATGGACTATGTATAGTTTCCAGCTCATAACAGGACTTTCAAAACTTTACCAACGTTTCTTCTTCGTTTAGACGACAAAATATTTCAGAAGGAGCTAGGTCCTGTTTTTACAGGTATTTTATTGTAAAAAGTCCTTGCAACTTTATTTTTCCTTTGAAATTATTTGTTTTTTGACTGAGGTTCATTTGACTTTCTACAGTGGCTACCATCTTAACCCAGGTGGTAGCTATACCTTTCTCTGTTCATTCTTCTAAAAGAAAATTACTTTATTAATTCGTTGAATGTTCGAGAATTTCATAAAAGTTTTTTATTTTCGTCCCTGTTTTGACAGTTAACATTACAATTCAATGCATAATCAAAGGGGTAACTCTACCTCTAGACATATTATTTTAGAAACTTCGCAATAATTTCTTTTTTTTTTTTTTGTTGAGCTGTGTTCGTAGACTGCAGTGGAAATTCATTCTTCCTTTTTCCATTCCAAATAAAATTTTTGTTTAAATTTCTTGGTTCTTTAATTTCAGTTCGTACTGAGGTCGAAAATGTTTGTTCTTTTTTGTTTCCTAATAGAATTCTTCCAGAACTGTTAATTCCGTTTTTGGTTTATTTATTTATTCAATTACGTTGTGGTGACCGAATTTAAATCAAAGTTTTCGCGCTGAAATTAATTAACAGCGGCGCGAAACACATTGAATAATTTAAATTTGAAAGAAAAAAAAATTCAATCATAAAAAAGGAAATCGTTAAACATAGGCAACCTGGTGCACGGAAATGCTTGGTAATCGGACGATTTAGCGCTAGGGGTTTTTAGTTACAGGGTTGGTTGATTGGTAGAGACAGGGCGGCATGGCGTAAGGTCATTCTGAATGTGCTTGTGTGAGTGTAACCACGTGGTAAGCGCTAGGTTTAAATTAGTTGGTTTGGTAGTTAATAAAACGGGAGGAGGCATTTGTTTAACGACAATCAATCGTAACTGACGTCACTCTGTTGTCCCTAACCTGCGTGGTTAATTCTTGCGGCCTTTTAATCGGAAAATGCGGACTTCCGGTGAATGCGAAACACGTGCTGTAAATTTGTTTCATTGTTTGGAAATTCACCAATCAAGTTAGTTTTTCTTGATAGTTAGCTAATGCAAACACAGTTTAACAATCAGGATTATTTAAATAAACCACTTGCTAGAAGATTTCATGAAATTCACTTAGTCAGGAAAACACCTTATTGTTAATTACGAATAAGTCTCTGGATGCATATACGTAAGTGTTACATTATAACACTTCTAAATTCTTCACACAAGATTGCTAATAGTTCATTTACGGCAGTTAAACAAGTTCATTATACTGTGAACTGGCGGGAGGGGTTTAAAATGTTTTCTTCCCTTGGGCGGTTATCATCGTTATCATGATTAATTTATCAAGGCATGCCCTCGCAGCGCTATAGATTGATTAATTTATCAAGGCATGCCCTCAGACGCTTTTTCCTCGCAACGATTTTAAAATTTACATCACCGAGACGCTTTTCCCCTCGGAGCGATGATTGGATATTTTTGTGTTTGTTTATCATGTGTTTTGTTGGGGTAACCAGTTCGCGGTATTTTAAACTCTCAAAGTAAATTGGTTTTTTGAGTAACCAATCACTTAGATCATGATATAGTTTGACATAATGTAAACTAGGGTTGCCAGATTTTTTCAGAAGGTATATATGAGTTCCATGGAAAAATATATATGAGATCAGTTAAAAATATATGAGACGTTTTAGGCCGAGTTTACAGAAGCTCGAATTAATATTTAATTTAATCGCGTTTCTAATTTGACGTTTCTGCACCACTTTTTTGTCATGATTCAGCCGACAACTTTGCATACATGTTAGACAGTAGACTCTGAATTATTGGAATTCGAATTTAAGTTTCTGCGTCTAAAGTGCAGAGTACAGAATTCGAAATGGCGGTTAAAATGAAAATATATGAGATTATCTCATATATTTAATACTTGGTATGAGGTATGAGATTTTCTTTAAATATCTAATACTCATACCAAATATCTACTGTGCCAAATATATGAGATCTGGCAACCCTAATGTAAACTCTTTCTTTGAATCATTGAAAAAGTGTGGCAAATATTAATCTCATGTAAATTTTGTTAACTTGGCAAATGTTCACCTCATACAATATTTCTGAATCTCAGTTTTAACTTCAGTAATTTTATTTGTTGTATAATTTTAATTGAACGTAAATTTCATGTACTACAGTTTTAACCTCACACAATATTTCTATTTGTACAAGTTCATTTCACACCAGATCTTTTGTTTCATAAATCCTTGCTAAGTATGTTTTGTAAATACATACTGTGTTGATGAATGTTTCTATCATATAAATTATTTGATGTCCCATCTTTAGTCTCATATAAGAATTATTTGTTGTTCAAGATTTCACAAGATTGTATGGCGAATTTAAATGTTGTTTATTGCTCGTTGAAACTTTAATACTTGTTCAGTTGTTTTTAATATCAAAGTTATAAGAGATTGAATATTTAAAAATGGAATTGAGGTTAAATAACACAGACAACGTGGCAGAAGCGAAGTTCGGTTCCTAGTCGAGTTGGCGAGATTTATCGTGTCACGTGTACAAGTCCACAGGTTTGGATAGATTCAGGGGCGGCCGCCGATGTTGTAAAGTTCTCGGCTTCTGTCCGTAGCCGAGCTCCTCTTGCGGGTCTGGCGACCGTAATGGCCTAGTTTCGGACGGCATGTTCGTCCTATAGGCGTGTAATGTGCTGTTTGGGTAGGCTTTGCGATAGATAGAATCACCGTCGTGGGGGAAGAACAGCTCCAGACCGGTAGCCCCAAACTCGGCTTGTGCTAGCACGCCCCAGGGGTACTTTTGTTGTGCTCCTGTTAACTGCCGTAACTTAAAAAAAAAATCTGCTGCCACCGCCCCTAATAACTTGTGTATTTGCAACCAGTTACTTGATTCAGTTTGATAATAAATTTATGGCACTTAAACGATCCTAAAGGTGAGTCCATTTTGAGAGAAACGATCTGGAAAAGTTGCGGTTGATTTCATACCTTCGTGGACTCGAAAAACTGGAGGGAGTTACTTAATAGTTTTTACAGGTTTAATAGTTTGCTCAGGTCTAATTATTTTCTTACAGATTTAATAATTTTCTTGCAGCTTAAATTTAACGTTTATCCCCGAAGTACCCCGGACGTTTTCAGAGACCAGCTGATTGCGATTTTGATCGTATTATATATATATGTGTTTTTTTATATATACGATGTGTTTTCAGTTCACGAGGTAACCTGTGAATGTGATTTTATATAATTAATAAGTTAACTAACACATGATTTAACCGCATGTAAATTCTTTATTATTTAAAGTTCTTTGTTGATAAAGTGTGACATAATTTAACGCCATGTAAATTCTTTGTTGGTTGAAATTCTTCTTCTCTACTCTACTCCACTGACAAAAAAAAAAGAAAAGAAAGCTGCGACTAAGTTGCGCAGATTGAAGACCTCTTATTTAGTTCTCAACTGCAAAAAAAAAACTTGCCTAACTTGGAATGAAATCAAATTAAACGTTCTAATCTAATGTGTGGCGGCACTTTTAAAATTATGACAGTCAACAAGAGAACAAAGTTTTAATAAAAAAAAACTATGCAGCGGGGCGCACAGCGACAGCGGCATCAAAGCGCCTCCTCGTGAATGCTTATGACTCCAAAGTGTGTGCGATCGAATGATATCAATTTTATTCTAGAGCATAGCAAAATTTCCCATAGGTGGTGTTGTAGCACGAGCGGAGTTTGGGGCTTCTGGTTGTGGTTGTTCTCCCACCACGACGGTGATTCTACTCTGTCGGCAACCACATGCCGCCCAGCACCCCTTTATTTAACAAAGAAACGTGCCGCGCTAACAGGCCGTTACGGTCGCAAACTCGTGGTTGGAAATCCCGGCTATTGGGCCAAGCCGCGAGCGTCACGTCATCTCGACCGCTCCCATTTCAGCTCGACTAGGAACCGCGCCCTGCGCTTCTGCCAGGTTTTTTTGTGGTATTTACGCCAATTCCCTTTTAAATGTTCACTTTCTATAACTGATAGTAAACTACAACCGAACAAGTGTTAAACCAATAAACAAGATTTAAATTCGCCATACACTCTCGCGAAATTTTAAACAGCAAAGAATTCTTATCTGAAATTAGGACTGGACATCAGATAATTTATATGATGGAAGCATTAATCAACAAAATTTTTACCTGGTCAAAAAAAGTCCACTAGACTATGGAGGAGCGTATCTTTCTCCGCTTACCGACGTGTTATTGTGCCGCCACAGTTATAATCAAGGCGCGGAATAATATCACACGCTTGATCCAGTGCTGCCGCGTCGGTACTTTGATTACAAATATATTTTTCTTTTGGACTGTATCAACATAATATAACATTTCAAGATCACAAATCTGAAATGTGAATTTTTCAACCCTGTGGTTGAAAAATTAAAAAGGGCACCGAGTATTATTATTTGAAGTAATATGGTAATATAGAAGTAGTTTTTTTACTAGCTGTAAAGACTCCTAGAGACGTACTGGTAAGGGCTTGTGGACCAGATCAAAGCGTCCCCGCTACTCGCCATAAAACACACCTTACTTCAACTGGGGGATTGTAGCACTGTGATATAATTCCGCGCATTGGTTATAATGTAACACTTAAGTATAAGCATCCAGAAAGTATATTTATAACTTGATAAACAAAGGATGAGTCCTGACTAACTGAATCTCATGAAATCTCCTAGCAAGTGCTTTATATGAACAATCTCATGACTATTAAATTGTGTTAGAACCATTAACGATTAAAATCTTAGCATGAACTGTGACTTTACAAACAATAAATCAAATTTACACCACATGTTAGCCTCGGTCCAAAATTCGCATATTTCAGCTTGGAAAAAACGCAAGAATTAGCTACCCTTGTTGGGGAAACTGTTAATTTTCGTTAAACAAACGCTTCCCCCTTTTTTTAACTACCAAACCAACTAAACTTATTCGAGCTACCTTATCGGATCCTTTCACTTACACCAAATAAACAACAGTGAGCAGTGACGCATCTCACCCCTCTACAAAGCAATCACACTTCACTACCAACCCTCTCACTAGATACTCCCCAGAAATTCCCTAGGAAAGCTACCAACTACCAAAAAATAACTAAACTTGCATGTCTATGTTTAATTATTTTCTTTTTAATGATTTTTTTTCAAATTCAAATTATTCAAATGCGATTTCTCGCCATTGTTTTTTTTTTCAGCGTAAAATTTAAATTCAAATTTGGTCACCACAACACAACGTACTAAAAAATTAAATGAATTCCATTATGTGGTTTCATCGACAAATCGTTGATTGTGCTTTCTCTGAATAAGTATATTGTCAATGATTTCAAGCATTGTGTTTCCACATACAATTGCAGAAAAATTAAAGAAAAAAATATAATTGTTGACACTGTTGTATTATGTACTAAAAAAATAAATGGAAGTGTTTTATGTAAATCGTAAGATAAACTAAAAAAATTAATTTTGTAGATAATCGGTACGCTGAAGTTGAAAAATATAAACAGAACATTGAACCAGAGATCGAAACGCATCATAATTTTGAAATATCAAAAATCGTAATAAAGATTTACCAGTTTACTGCCAAAACCGACCGTCAGGCGGAAACTGGTGTCCGTTGTTGTGAAATGTTGCGAAGACATGCCTTCAGTTATTTACCACACCTAGCTCGAAAAGTTAAAATAAAGAAATAACATTTTAAATCATTTATTAAGGATGTAAATAAAAGTGTACACAATTTATTAAGTTTGTTCTACAATTGATAAACATGCTACTTACAAACTAATTTTAAAAATTATAACTCATAATTGGCCATATTAGCAGCATCTGACCAAGCACCAAATCTAGCACCATCCATTTCTGTTGCCACCGTGTTTCCGGCGGTCAATGTGTGGTGTCTTCCTCCAATTTTTGCTTTACACTCAGGACACACCGCTTCCTCCATTGCGCCTCCGCATTCTCCAATTGCATACGGATGACCGTTGGGACATTTGTACCAGTGTCCCTGCCTAAGACCAATAGCTTGCACAATTTCTCTTCGTTCTTTATCTGAAATCCCTATGCTTGCAGCTACCATTCGGCTCAGCTCTTTTAGAAGTACTATAACTTTGTCTTCGTCGCAAAATTTTGTAGCACCATGTAAAAGTTCATCAATTTGTTCCGCAATTTGTCGAACTCGAGCGTTACATGTGACGTGTACCCTATAATTCGGCGACTTCTTAATCTTGCTGAGTTCTGTCATTCTAGTAAGTCTATTTAGTTCAAGTTGTATGTCTTCAATTTCTTGGTCTGTGATGTAGTCTTCATCGCGTGAGAGAATTTTCACTAAAAATTTTACCTGGGGAGCGTAAGCGTCAGATTCACCAACGTCCACTTTTAGACAAATTTTGATGATGTGTTCTATTATTTGTAATTTTGATTCGATCGCCTTCAGTTCGGGTTTATTAATCTCTTGTCGTTTGCCTTTTCTGTCTGTTTGTAGACGTGTCTCGATCAGTTCTAAGAATGTTCTTACTTCAGCACAATCTGAAAGTTCAAGGGAACTCTACATAGAGGTATGCTAACTAGCAATACAATACTTACGAATCCTCATGACAATAGGCATTGTTTCATTCAAATCTTCTAATTTTGCAAGCAACCTTTCTCTCATCGTCTTGATTTCTTGCAGGTTTCCATAGAAGTCGTTCTTCACTTTACTAACGTCCGCCAACGCTGTCTTTATTAAATTACCATATCGCTGAGTAGTTTTAATAGGAGTCTTACATCCAGGACACACCTTAAATCCGATTTTGTTGCTGTCCTGCGCCATCCATCCATCTAACCCGACACTTTCGAAAATATGCCCACAGTCTTTCAAAAGTACAAAACGAGCACCTTCGTCCTCTTCAAAACCAAAGAATATTGTCGTCAGTTCTTCTTTGTCGCATATCAAACATTTGGGTGGACATGGATCTCCGCAAAACCCAACGCATGGATGACCACATTGTAACTTTTTGTCACAAGGTTGCTCACACGGAGGTACGTTACAAATAGAACCACAGAAGTTGGTACATTTTTGATGGGAACATCTCCTTGTGCACTTTTCTTTGCACGGGGTGCAAGCATCACCACATCTCTTGCTGCAAGACCCATGTTGACACTTATATGGGCATGGACGCGCGCATGGTCTGCATGCTTGCCTACAGGGGAATTGACACGGGTGGTTACAGATCAAGGGAAATTCACACTTTTCGTTGCAACGTTTGTGCACACGACCTTGGTGACATTCTCCGCACGTTCCTGGGCAACGATGGCCACACTTTAGCTGAGCAGAGCAAGGTTGGGTGCAGTACTTCAAAAGGGTTGCTGAATTTTGACGAGCACCTTAAAATCGAACGTTACCTATTGTTTGTTTCGAGAAAATAATTGTAAAATTGTTTTTGGAGCAATAACAAGAAGTTTATAGACTAATTATGAGAAATATTTTTCTCCAAAAAACAATAAAGATACTTAAGTACATACTATCTGATTTTGCTATCCAGCATTTAATTCTGGTCAGGCTGTGCCCACATGGAGCCTGTATTTTACAGTCAACGATTTCCCTGCAGCGTGTTGTACAGGGTTCGTTACACTTCTTTGTGCAATTATGACCACAAGGTAACTTAAGGGGGCATTTCTTGTTACATAAGGCTCTATCCGGTTCCTCACAACACTTAACTTTAATGGGATGACCGCAAATCGAATTGATTTTTTCGACCTGCAAGAATTGAAGTTGGCTTGGAAGGTTTAAGAGTTAGCCTGAGTGCTTACCTGAACTTCACATTTTCCACAAGGTTGATGACATTTGCTCTTACATTTATGTCCACACGGGAGTATTTTTATGCAAGGTTTTTCGCAAATAATTTCGTCAACGTTCGAAGAACAAGGTACGTCATAAACGTGTGGACATATGGTTCTCTTCTTGCGAACACGAATCAGACAAGGGTCGCATTCTTCATAACAGAGCTTTGGACACAAGTGGGTATCTATTTCCAGAGAACAGTCTTTTCGGTACTGTGCACATCTCTTCGTACACTTGTACTAAAAAATGAAAGGATATAATTTGTGTCATGATTCGGCAAGTTTTAAAATCGACTAATAATAATTAATAATGTAGATTAGCACAAATAGATCAGAGTAGTGTAAATTACGTTTCAAATGATAAGCGCATAACAGTGAGGCAGCAGACGAATTTATAAGAAGGATATCAATCAATCCACGTATAGAATACAAATACTTTCAAGTGTATCAACCACTCATTCCTACACATAACTTTTTGATAATTACCTGTAAATGATCTGGATCCTTTCGAATGTGACAATTCTGTGTACAGGCATGGCCACAAGGTTCAACCTTGATTTCGCAGGGGTGTGGACAGCGGTAAGTTTGAGGGTCTCTGTGACAAGGTTTATCGGCAACGTGGCCACATGGAAGGGTTGTGGACACCAAAACGACGCATTGGTAAGTATCTGGGTCCACATGACATTCCAAGTTAACAGTATGTCTACATGCCAAAAACCTAGGAACTGGATAGTAGCATGGACCACACTCTTGATAGCACATTTTCTCACACAAATGACGCGCGTCTGCGTCACACAATCTCCTTAAAACACAAAAATGTACCAAAATGCATCAAGTGATGAATTTCTTACTTGTTGCACACTTCTCTGCATCTATAGTTGTTGTGGTCTCGATCCGCAATATGACACAAAGACGTACATTTGTGGCCACAGCTTAAATCCGCTCCGCATTTCTGATCGCATCCGCCTTCCGGGATTTGTAGAAAGTCTTCACCTTTTTGTACGTAAGTAATTTTGTCTGTGTGCACTTGGCATCGTAGTTTTAATTCACTACCAATGGCGTTCTGCTGCTCAAGAGTACGACGTATTTTTTGCCAAAGCTGGAAGAAAATTTGAGTATCGCTATTTAAACAAAATATTGGCCACGAACCTGACTTGCGGCACATAGTTGATCCATGTTTCCCATTATGTAGAAACCGTTCCTCGCTCGGGAAAGCGCCACACAGACACGATTTTCTATTGATAAAAATCCAATTCGATTTTCGCTGTTACTTCTAACCAACGAAAGTAGAATTATATCACATTCTTCTCCTTGATAGTTATCTAAAACAGCTATTCTCATGTCTCCCAAGACATGTTTGTGTTTCTTCTTCTCTTTTTGCATCTCAAACATCTGGCCTAAGTACGCTGCTAAAATAGTTATGTTTTCTGGTTTGTAACCATTTAACACCAAATGCTTGGCAAACTTTATCAAAAATGAGGCTTCATGAAAATTCTTCTTGCTCGTTCCTTCACATTCGGCCTCCTTGTGAGTATGATTAATGAAAAATAAACAATTATCTAGTCCTTTGATAGAGGGTCTGTCGTTTACGCTTGAGTGATCTTCTAAAGCTGGATAAATAGTAGGCGATATCAAGCTAGATATCTCTGGCCTCATTCTATGTTGAACATTCAGCGTATAGAGTTGGCTTTTATTAATGACCATCCTTTCAAACAAACTAATTCCCAATTTATAAAATTTCTCAACACTGTAATTGGCAGTGCTGGGTTTTAGTTGTTGATGATCTCCAATCAGAATCAAATGCTTGCAGTTTTTAGTCAGTGAAGATACAATATGAGCTTCCAGAACTTCCGCTGCTTCTTCAACAATTACAATTGGGCTTTTTAGTGCCTGCAGCGATGACCTTAAACGCGCGGCACCGGTTGTTGTAATGCCAACAACTAAAGCGTTTTTCATGGATCTGGTATCTTCAACATCGCGTAGTTCTTCGTACGCTTTATAAACTTCACGAAACTCTTTATTTAAAGCTTCTAACCTTTTCCGCAACTTCTGTTTGTACAAATCTAGCCAATAAAAATAAAGGTTCCAGCGATCATTGGGTGGTATTTTGTGGGGCTGGTTTAGGTTGACAAACTGAGGCATTTGTCTCGGGACTGCACTTCTTTGCTTACCTTCTATTAGTTTTGCCTGACAACAAGATAGTAAAGAAAAAAAAAACAACAAAATAATACAAAACGTACATTTAAATAGTCATAACGACGTCTTAAAACCAACAGTTCTAAACGACATTGGTCTTCAAAAATGAGTTGTTCTGTTGTTGGTTCTTCAATTAGTTCCAATTGTGATATAGCACTTTGAAGATAAAAAATTCGGTCATTCATTGACGACACGGTGACAAGGGGAATACTGCAAGGGACGAACACCGATTTCACCTCATCAAACAAGTCGTCGACTTGATTTTCAAAATTTTCGTCCATTTCATCTTCGTTTTCGGATTCTTCTAGTTCGTCTTCCTCATTTCTATCTTCGACATGTAAATTATTAATTCCTTCGGAAATCTGAAACAAAATTGGTTACATCTTGATAGACCTACCAAAATGCAATTTACCTCAGCTACACTTGAACGGCCTGCAGCGTCTGGAAATGTAAAATCTTCATCTCCACTCAACAACCAATCTAAAATATCATCTTTTTGGACTTTTCTAAACCAAGTCTTTCCGAAATTGGGAACGACTTCTTCAAAAACGTCGAATGCTCTAATGCTGTGGTAGAACTCTATTTGTTTTAAGTTTTCCGTTATACTTCTTATTTGTCCCAACATTACCTGAACTTCATTTCTCTGCTGGTAGACGGCTGCACTCATTTTGAATCTGCTTCTGTTTTTCAAATTGAACAATTTCATCTTTTCGTTTTTACTTTGTCCTCCAACTCGGACAATCTCTCCGGTGAATTCGGTTATTCCTTCTAAAAACTGATCCAGAGCATGGTTCGTGTAACATATAACCAGCATAGGTGTCTTTGCATACCACAGTCGCCGATTTTCTATCAACGTTTTTGCGATTTTAAGCCCCAAAAATGTTTTACCGGTGCCAGGAGGCCCTTGAATGATTGAAAATTCTTGCGTCAACGCTGCTTTGAAAGCTATACTCTGGGATTCATTCAGTCGGTAAAAGTTTGTACTAGGCCAGTTTAATAATGGTGAAAATTCGTGTCCTCGTATGGTGTATCTACAAATCGGAGACGTCAAGTATTGAGGAGGTTCGACTGAAGAATCCACACGAATGATGTACTTTTCCATTGGAAAATTATCAACATTCATGGTCTGTAGCACGTTTAACACGTGATAATAGGGTTCAAAATAAACACCGCACTCGACCATTAGATAGTCGACATTGAACTGTACCCCAATATTTTGATCAAATCCAACTATCAGTTCACCTTTTTCTAGATCTTCGACTTTTCTTTCTGCAACTTTGCCAAAAATAATTGTCCTGAAGTTATCCAAAGTAAAACATAGCAACGATCCAAACATAAATCTTTTTGAGTTCTCATACTTGAAATTTTTCTTTTTTTTGGTGAAATCAAAACGCAGGCGGATGCAAAACTGTTCATTTACGGTTTCTGGATTTAAAAATCTTACTTTCTTGTAGACTTTGACATTTTCCACGCGTTTTCTTTCTCCTGATTGATTTTGTGACCGATAAGACGCAATGCCAGTCCTTAGAGGTCCCACGAAATCTTCTCTCAGCAAACGGAACTGGACGTCTAAGTAATGATTGACATCCCTATACGGTCCTTCGACAACGTTTTGTCTTAAAAATAGGGGAACACCACCCACTAATTCAAGTGAGCTGGGGTACACCGAGATGTGTCTAAAATCATTTGGCGGCTCTTCCTCAACCTGATTAGTCAACTTCTTTTCCATGTCGGCCTTTTGTTTTTCTTCATATTCTTTTACTAAAGCGTCGACAACTTCCAACAACTTTTTTACATTCTCTTTAATTTGATCAGAAATGTGGCGTTTATGTTTATGCTCGAAGTGTGGGAAACACTCATTCAAACTCTCCAGAATGAGGGGCAATATTTTTCGAGCGAACGTCGGTATAGCATCAGATACCTCCTGACAAATCCCGATGACATTATTCCAGAACTCATCCGGATTTTTCCAAAAATATCTGTTTCGGTTTTTACGGTCCATATTCTGCAAGGGTAAAAACAGAATGTACTTCGTCAGCTGTTCGACAAAATTATCGTCTAAATACATCTGTAAAACTTTGTATTTTCTTTCATCAAAAGTTGCATCGGTCACTTTCCGTAAAATTTTAATAAACAAAACGATTGCATCTTCGAACAAACCCATACTTATGAGTTCGGCAATCCCCTTTTTACTATCAGACAGTTCTAACAGTAATTCTTCTGGATCCTTGTCCACGAGAGCTTCTAAGGCTTTGAAGCCTATAGGCCTTGCAGTTCTACCTCGGTTAGTAGAATCTATGTTTTGATTATGTCTAGTATGGTTATTTCTGGGACGATCATCTCTCTGGTTTTGACTCCCAGAACCGTAATTAGTTCCTCTTGAAAAGGATTGATCTGAACTAGCGCTCGCTGTACGATATCGACGTGCTCCTGACGAACGAGAAGCAAATCGTTCTTCAGATGTAGCCCCATTTTCACGGTTTCCTTAAAAACAAATTACAAATTTTAAGCTATATTACGTTGTACATTATTAGCGTCTCTAAAAATAACTTATTAAAAATAGATACTGTAGTGAATTACGTCCGGATTTTGATGTCCGAGATCCTAGCAGTGGTCGTCACAAAAATTGCCCTTTAGGTTTAGGGTTGCTTCGGAGCAAGAGAACAATAAGTGACCACAAACATAAACATTAGGCTTCGGATAGAGTTACGTACCCTTATAGAATTATGCACAAAATATAGCAGAGCAGAGTTGTTTGGAACTTTCCTCAGTCGCGGCTCTTGGTTTGAAGGAACTCCGGGTAAAGTGGGACTAATCTAACCGTTCGTATTGGATGGGGTTTCCGGTGTTAAGGGCGGTGAATTGAGCGCGTGGACGAGGTGAAAACATGAGCAATGCCCTAGAGGACTGACTCTACCAGTACGGCACGCAAGGTCTGTACATAATCGAAAAAGGAAAACCCGATTGGGTGGTTCGTAAATTTGTCGTAGTTTTATATTTACTAGTTGAGTACACACGCAGAATTAATTAGGGCAGTGATAATTTATACCATAAGAGCCATCTGATCGAGCAGCAAGTTGAAAGTTGGGGAAGAGTCGAGAAGAGGCTCTTCGAACACGTTACAACCAAGGGGTGGAGGAAGTTGGGTATCGGGATTTAGACGGACTAACAAAACGTCTATGTCAGCGGGACTCAACTAAGTCCCTAGTCCTAATAGCATATTCTATTTAGGAGTATGTCGGAGTTTGGAGACAAGTTTCCATGCAGCTTTTTGTTGTTAGGTCAGACAGGTCATGAAACTATCGGTGACGCCTCTGAATCAGGGTCATCTCCGATTTTAATCGCCATTGAAGTATTCTGATTGGTTCCGAAGAAAGTTTGCCGATATTTGGCTAAAGAATGCGCCCTCCACGTGGACTGTTGAATGATTTCGTGGGTAGACAGTGAATTCCATCCTTATGTGGGACGGATTATGGATTGAATGAATTTTTGTAAGAATTGGAATAAGAAAACGGCTGCGATGTGGATTTGCGACGCCTTGAAAAATAAAACATGATTTTGGTATCCAAGGTATTTGAAGATGATGTCTTTGATCGTGTTTTATTGCTTTCTCGATAGTATTAACGACCGTATTGGGTTTCCAGAATTTCATGAAAGTTGTAGAAGCCATTTTTTTAAACAATAAAAAATAATGTTTCATTTATTAATTTTTCGAAATACAACATTTTATTTCGAAGTATATTTTTTGCACTTTATTCTATTCTAACTTCAAGAAAATATTTTCCACCACTTGGCCCTTTATATACATATATAGGATCGCGTGTAACGGTCTGATCTTCTGGTACCTTCGTGTTAGCAAATTTTTTTTGGAAATCCTGTTTATGGGAACTGTGACACTAAATTGCGCTTTGTCTTTTTTCTTTAATGTACGTTATTTTAAATGTTTTATATACTACGATGTGGTGGATAATTATATTATTTATATTACCTGCGAGTCCTGAAGCTTCATCCAATCTGCTGGAACTTCCATATCTTTGGGGTCTGAAACCTGAAAAAAATTGGTCGAAGGTTATTTCTACATAACTTTCCTCGTCTTTGAGGTACTACATAACTCCACCAAATCCCGCTTCTTCGGAAAATTATAATCTCTATAAAGTAGAAACCAGTGACGTAAATAAGATCCCTGCAGCCCCTGCACCGCGAGGGCGCAAATTCTAAGAGGCCGCCACAAGTAATACATTATGAAATATAATTAAAGCAGATAATAATCAATGGGAAAAAATGTGTTCTCATTCTCAATGTCTCCGCATATGTTTAAATTGGACTGTTTATGTTTATAGTTCGAAAGAATTCGACATTAACACGTTCAGATGATCAGCAGCAGCATTTATTTACTTGGGAATTATTTTTTTTTTTGTATGTACAGTTCATTTCTAACATTAGTTGCACAATTTTAGAATAGAAGGGACAATTAACAAAATTAAAAATGTGAAATGTGGTGTGAAACCATCTGATATTTGCAAAATTAAAATCTTTAAAAGAGATTGTTATGGTGTCTGCAATTTTGAAAAATATTAGAAGCTGAAACAATGCTCAGAAATAAAAAAACTCAAAAATCTTTGATAACATGCCACAATCTCAGGTATATGTATACTCTGTCTCCCACTGTGTTAAAACCGCCACCAAAACTAAGCCTTGGAGAAAAACTGCACTGAGCAAAACGTTCACCAGGTCTTCTCCAGCCCCTTTCATGTCCATCTGGAGGGGTAGAGCAAAAAATTGAACCTAATAACAAAAAAATTGGTCGAAGGTTACTTCAACAAAACTTCCCTCGCCCTTGAGGAACAGTCCGACAAATCTCGCTTCTTTGAAAATTTATTAAATTTGATTTCGCGCCGCGGAAGCGCAAATTCCAAAAATAGTACATGCTAAGATAAAACTAATTTTGGCCAATCATATACCCTGTAAGTAAATATAGGGTGGGTGGGCGGGGCTAGTACTTGGTAAGGTAAGATTGAATAATATTAAAGAGCAGTCACTGGAATGAAGAGGGGGTCGCCGGTGGGGCTACTCCTTGTTTATAAGACTCTTTAGAAAACCTAAACTAACACATTCTTAAAAAAAAGACATTTGGCGCCCTTTAGAAGGTTTTACATTTTAAAAAAAGACAGGTGGGACCCCCAAGAAAATTTCACATTAAAAAAGACATTTGGGGCCCCCGTGAGGGTTTTACATTTTTAAAAACGGCAATTGGGATCCCCGAGAAGGTTTCACATTCTTAAAAAAAGACATCTGGCGCCCCCGACAAGGTTTTAGATTTCTAAAAAAGACAATTGGGAGCCCCGAGGTTTCACATTAAAAAAAGACATTTGGCGCCCCCGAAAAGGTTTTACATTTTTAAAAAGACAATTAGGACCCCCGAGAAAGTTTCACATTAAAAAAGACATTTGGCGCCCCCGAGAAAGTTTTACATTTTTAAAAAACTGTTGGGAGCTCTGTGAAGGTGTCACATTAAAAAAAAAATACATTTGGAGCCCCCGAGAAGGTTTCCCTCGCCCATAAAGTACAGCTTGTCAAATACAGCTCTTTCGAAAAATTAAAAGATTTGATTTTGCGAATTTTGTTTTTTACTTTCCGAGCGTAAGCGAAGGAAGTATTTTTTATGGCAACCATTATAAGCTAAAATAAAAATATGTATCTAATGTTTGAATAAAGGTAAAGAAACGTGCTAATCGTTTGTTACAAGTGAGTTTTTCTATTACAAAATTTTGTTTTGTTAAAACGGGGAAAATGTATTCTCAATTTCTCAGTGCTCGCTTAACTTCGACTGTTTATGTTTATACTTCGAAAGAATTCAACTATTAGCATTACCAAAGTTATGCATTTGTGTTAAAAGCAACTGAAATGAGAGAATGTCTAACATAAACACTCATAAATTCGAAGAAATTCGGCACAACTGTAACATGACGTCATCATTTAAGGGCGGGCATAAACCGGCAAATTTTGAATAACGATTTACCATGCTGCCAAAACCTTGAAACGTTTGCAACTTCTTTTTTGTTTTCTTAAATTGTAAAATCATGTTATCAATTTTAATTTTTTCTTCAAAATTCTGATGTCTGGGGTAAAAACTCAACACGGATGCATAAATCACATATGCAATAGTTTGTTATTCTGTAAAATTTAAACAATAAATGTATTGTTAAACGCCATCATTTTTTGGGCGGCACGAACAACAAAATTCTGATTAAGGATGATTTACCATGTTTGTGATAACCTCAAACGTTTTCAAGATTCTGGAGCATTTTTTTTGGAGTTTTTCTTTATAATTACATAACTTTAAAATTACAAAATTGTAGGCTGAATTAATTAATTGATCTTCTTCTTTGTTTTGAGGAGACAAAATCAATCAAATTTAATTTTCTTTTAACACAAATGTTGCCGCGGATGCTTGTTATCTGAACCGGCCAATAATCGACTTCTTTCGAAATATAAACATAAACAGTTAAATATGTACTGAGAATACATTTGTCCCGTTGGTTAGTTTTAAATACATATATGTATTTCATATTGTCCCACTTGTGCGGTTCGCGTCCTCTTGGAATTTGCGCAAAGATGCGGGATTTGTTGGACCGTACTTCTGGGGCGAGGGAAGTTTTGTAGAAATTACCTTTGACCAATTTTTGAAAACCATGCCGCGATGGACACTCCGAAGAAGATTTTGGTTAACTTTAATAAATTTACAAAATTTAAACTAAAATTAAAGGAATCATCGTATTGTCCTCAATCACAGAAAAGATACTCAAGCGGAGGAACAATATAACCTAAGAAAAGATCCCCTAACGTTATCGTTCTTCGTCGCCCTCTTATCTTTATCTACAATATTTAATGACACATGATAACTCACTCCAGACATCGCACATTCGCGTAACTGATCCGTAACGATGCTATTACTGTACCATGCTACGCCGTCATGTACCTATACTACAGAACATATGGGTATTCTTTGGATTTCTTATAGTAGTTACGATTAGTAGCATAGAAAATATAGAAAAAAGAAAAAAAAACAAAACAAGATCGAATAATAAAATACTTCAGTGTCCGATTTGAAAAAACTAAAATGTGTATGATTACTTAAAAAATTATCTCTATTAATGAAATAGCGATCGAGGAGCACTTGTTTATTGACTGAGTATATATGTTATATCGGGTGATTTTTTAAATTTCTGCTCTAGTTGGTCGTGATGCTGACATCAGCCGTTTCAATTGGACTACTGACGTATGTGTATTATTCTAATGCTGCAATAAAATTATGTTTTTACAAACTGTCAAGACTTGTTAAAACAGCAACAAAGTCGTCGTTTACCTGATTTGATTCTCACAATTTTTTTTGAAAAAAGTACATTCGTCATCGTCCTGTGTATTTTTATTCTATTTTTGACGCTTCTGAAGTAAAATTATATTTAATGTGTACACATCACTACCGTGAGACATCAAAAAATGGTACACATTAAATGGTTGGTCAAACGCAAAATCCGATTTTTCACAGGTAAGTACAAGTTGTAAAAATGAAAGTTATTTATATTTTTATATAAGAAACGGCATTTTATTTCAATTTCTGAGAGCTACACGCACTTTTTTTGACAAATTACATAGGGACTCCATTAAAGATTAAAAGTTGTAGCCCGCAATATCAACACATGTGTACATTCTATTGACGCATTTCTACAGTTGTATTGTCTGATGAATATAAAATGATTAACATATAAACATATTTGAAAACCACGTTACAAAATAAATGTGATATCTAATTCGGGCGTGGTTTCCGATACCATTTTTGCTTCCATTGTTGCATATTGTTCATCCTTTTATATCGTTAAATACTATTTTTGCGCTCTAATCGTATCCTGAATAATAAGCGCTTAGTTCTTTCTGTGTACAATGTTCAAGTGCTGATAGGTAGTTATTTTATAATGGAAGATAATAAATCACTTGGCGGTTTTATTAACGCTCGGTATACAACATCTTGTGATATTACATAAAATCGCTTATTATAAAAATGTATATTTTTGCAATTTTGAATCAATATGACGACATTTTAGTATTCTGAGAGTAAATTGAGCATCAAAAGTACTAAAATAGAGTTTATATTGCAACTAGTGTTGAAAAATAAATTAATACTTACAATTTTCAGGAAAATTTTATTTAGAATTAAAAAAAAATACTTTTTTGTTAACGCAATTTACGGCGGTATATTGTACAGTGACCTTTTTTGGAAGGTTTTTCTTGTTTGACAGAAAATATTAGTTGACAGTTTAAGTTTAAAATTTTACATTTGTTATTTCTCCACATTCGACTGTGTAGAACAAAACACTTTCCAAGCAAAATTTAAATCAATTATTCTTATTTTTATGTCCTTTTTTGGCAAAATTGTCTCTTGAAATATTTATTTTTAAATTTTGCTGCAGAAAAAATCTTGCTGGCACACCTATGGGTGCGTCTAGTGCGTAAAGCATACCATTTCGCAACTTGTTGCAGAAACAGCTATTTTACAATTTCTATTAACAAAATTCTCATTTCATCTATGCACTTGACCCTGACGAAAGTAGAGTGAACTTAACTTCCACCACACTTGACCTTGACGAAGGCGGAGTTACTTTCCTTCTTTAAGTATTCATCAAATTAGTAATAGTACAATTAACATTTTTATGTAAACGAAATACCTAAGCAATATAATTTTCTGAAAATTCTGCGAAATTGGAAAAACTATTGTATGATACACGTAAATAAAGAAATTTTATCCACCCAAAAACATTATCGCACTCGGTTTCGCCTCGTGCGCTGAACTATTTTTCGTAGACTTATTCACTTATACCATAAATAGCTATTACGTAATTAAGTTTTTTTTCGAAGATAACCCTATTAATTTGAAGATACACAATATAATTTTAATTGTAATATCATTATCTTGTTAGATTATCCAACAACACTTGTCCATTCTCTTTCTCTCTACAATCTGTAAATAAATTACTTCATTGCTCTTGCAAAGGCAAAATTCTAAAAAATAAAACTGTATTATCAAAACACAAATAACAATGCATCTCGGGACATGTTTCTTAAATTGCATAGATACTTACATATACAGCGTGTTATTGAAATGTACGTACAAAATAAAATCGGCAATTGGTCTCAAAATGTGGGTGCTAAAAGTTAAAAAAAGTTCTGGCAAAAGTGTTCTTTCAGAGATAAAAATTATTAAATTTTTTTATTAGTCTTGAGAAAACTTTTATTTTTATCGTTGCTAGGATTTGCTAAAATAAATTAATTTTACCTATTTATCCTTCAGTAGCGTCTAAAAAGGTTAGATAAAGGTTCATTTTCCCTTTATAATTTTGAAAACACAAAATAAGTTTTTCAGGCTTCTTAGACTTCGCGAAGAACTGTCAATTTTGTTGTACGTACCTTTCAATAACACACTGTATACATGTATCTATGTAATAAAGTTTTTGAGATGACGTCATCAACTTTCGAGAGGGGATTTTATTCAAAATTTCAAAAATGTTCCTTATGTAAGTTCTACAACTGTAGATTTAACAGTAGTTTCACTAATGTAACATTTACATCATTATGTTATCATATTTAAATATGTAAATTTGATTTAATTGTTAAAAACCGTTTTTTTATTCTCTTTCTTTCAATATGGTGACGTGTTTCCTAAAAAAGTGAAAAATCGCAGAGAAACTACCAACTTTATATATAGAAAATACTTAACATAAAATAAAAAAGATCAAGTACAATAGTAAAATACAGAGTGTTTTGAAAAACCTGAAATATCGTATTTGAAAATTGTAACAGTATAATTTTGTATAACCACTACGAGAACCACTCTACATAGTAAGACCAGAGCTATGAAAGTCTCAGCTGATTCCATAAGAAATACATGGGGAGCTTACGGAACGACATAAAGAGGTCACTAGCGTCACTAAGGGTGCTCCGACCTTGAAGAACATAGTTTCTTTTTCATTTTAAGGTTTTCGGTGAACGTTGTGTCTGGTTTTGTCAACAAGAAATGTCATATTATTTACGGAATCATACGGGATGTTGGGTTATGGGGTTAAAAACAAACGTAAAATTTATTTTAACAAAGTAATAGATACTTACGATACATGTAAAAAAATACTAGAAAATTCCAGGCTAAAGAGGTCAACAAACTGCAGGTTAAACGAAATAGTTTAATTTTCGATGTGTACGTGTTTGAGCGGTCCAAGATTTATTTTTAAATTTTAGTGTGTAAAAAATTCTAACTAATAAAAACTGAAACAAGGTAATCAAGAGGAAAGTCTTTGCAGGGGTGGTGGAATGGTATTTTTGTATGGTTCGTTTTTTAGCCGCAAACCAGTTAACGACTACGGTGCATAAATTGGGAAAAACTCACAAAATGTATTACCATCGGAGTATAAACTGAAAAATGTTTAGGTGGTGGTATCATTAAATCACCAAAAATCACATCTTCATTGAAAACTTTAAGATGTCACACAATTAAAACAGGATGTACCACTTCGTAAGAATGTGCAAAGTTCACAACAAACTTCGCAGAAGTGGTGGTGTAAGAATTTTCGTATTAATGAGTATCCACAAACATACCATAAACAGTTGTGTTCTTTCAAGGTGAGTTTCCGGTAACTCACATCACTTAATGATTGTTGAAGAGGTTGAAATACAGGGGAGATGTGTTGTGGAAGTTTGTTTAAAAGTACACCTTAGCAAATTTTTCATTTCAAATAAAATAGTGTTTCACAGTTGGTTCTTGCACTCGTATCGAAATAATCTGTAGTAAATAGTTTCCGAAACACGCTTTGGAATTGTATTGGTGTGGGATTTATACAATTCCCAAATTGACGTCTCACAGAGCCAAACAAATATGTCAAACAAATTGTATTCTTTGAAAACTATTAAAAATAATAAGCAAAATGTTTATGTTCCTGAAGTTATTTTTTATTTTTTTGTCAGTGATTAAAAAATATTAAGAGTGAATTATAGGTAAATTTTGCAATTCACTTATGGATAACAACTTATTTCTCAGACTTGTTAAAGATTTAATAAACGCAGTTTAAAACGTCAAAATTGAATAAAAATGTTTTGCTTGAATATATTAATAATTTATAAGAAAGAAAAAAATGGCCAATGTCACTAGTACATGCCAACCATTTTTATTTTTGTGTACAATTATTAGTATTATATGAATCACATATGAATGTTACGAAATATTTGAATCTTCGTGTTTCCCGGGAACGGGCTCCCAAGGTCACACCCGTTCTGCAAATATTGCTGAAGTTTCGTTACTGATCTACTGTGGTAAGACTTCATTTTATTGATACTGCGTATCTTTGTTGTTGACACAAATCTTAAAAATAACTCCAATGCTTAATGCGATTTTTTTGTGAATTCTTGCATTGCTGAAAAATTAAAAAAAAGAAATGTCGTAGTATCGAAATTTCAAAAATAATATGGGGTTATAAAACCTAAAAAGACAACGATCTGAGGGTGTACAGATATACAAGTTTTGCATTTAAAAACACCAAATTTATGTTATGCCTTCAAAAAAGCACATTCTTTGTATAGTTGAAAGTAATTAATTTTTTCCATTTCAAATAATTAACGAGATATCGAGTACGCTCGCTTGATGATTCACCCTGTATATAAATAAATATGAATAGTTGAATACAGTTAGTTTATTTCCATAGCTGACATTTCTAAATTTAAAACGTCAAACACAAATGTCACGTTTTAACGAAGCCAACTTTAAAAAAATTAATAATTCGTATTTTTATTTAAAATACAACTCTAAACCGTGATAACACCGAATCCAATAAAAAAAATCTCAAAAAACGAACTCCTCGACAGAAAACCGTACTCAATAAAGTATTTATTGCAGTTACTGTACGACCTACCGTGCGGATGCCTCCAATTTTGGCCTCTGTTGGCCGTCCGTTCGTTTGTGGGATTACCCTGTCTCCGATTCATTTCGTAAACGTCACAAGTTTGCGTAACCGGCTAAATCAGTGACTCACTTGTCCGATTTATTTGACATTTTGCAATTTCTGCAAAAATGAGACTAATTTGGCAATCACCGATGCACTTTGAATCACACAATTAATAAAATAAAAGGAAGCGAATTGCAAGTGCACTATCACGCTCTCGCCTCGAAACGACGATTAAAATATCCATCGATTGCACGAGTGAGCTGGCATTCACGCTTCGTGTAACGTCGTGAGGTTTTCATTAGTTCGAAATTTCGCAGGGTACAACGCTTTGGCAGTTTCGCAGTTATGCAAATTCGACGTACAGCTTCGATGTAAAATAATTGAACAAGGTTGGTTTTTAAATTTAGCATGTATAATTTAAATTTACCGATGCACCGTACGAAGAGACGTTTTAGTACTAACGCCAAAGATTTAATCATGTATCCATATTTTTTACCTTGCAAACATGAGTTATCGTAAAAAGTAAAATCTAGAAATTGAAATTTTACAATCTGTCTTAATAAGGTTTTATGGTTTTAGTTCATCAGTGGTTTTAATAACAACATCACAAGTTTGACTGAAATTTCGATGAGACTAACATCAAATCTAACATTTATGTAATGAGTATAGAATGTAACTGATGAACTCGAACTGATGCCAACCCTGATGGTGTCAATTTAAAAAACTTTTATATAAATAATACTTTTTTTTCCTGAAAAATAGTCTCATTACCATTAATTTTTGGCAAAATAGCTCCGACTGTGATAAGATGAATTAACACGTTTATTTTAATCTAGGTGTCGGATTTATATGCATAAATATTTGGCAAAATATGCGCATTTATTTGCACAAAAATTCTTCGAAATATGCACAATGTTTGCTAAATTTGCACAGAGTTGTGCACATATGCAATTTACCTCCGGCGATCCAGAAAGAAAGAACAATAAACTGCAAAAAAAACACGCGAAATATCTATAATTACATTTATTACCTATAACATATTTTTACATAAGAATAAAATACACCATAAACTGCACATTTTTTTGTTTACAATTGTTACAATTAACAATCATATGTTTTTCCAAATTTTCCATTGTAAAATTCTGTCTTCAATCTGTCGTTAAGATTTTGCTTGAAGAAAAACTTCTTTCTACATCAACAAATGTAATTTTTGTTATATAAGTACGTAAAATCCAGCAAAAGATAAATGCAAACGCCGTCAACTATTTTATGAGGAGTATTTAGTAACTTAGACCGCAACCTGCAATAAAACCATTACGCATTGGGAATGCGTTTACTAGAGAACAAATACGGTTCTGGAAAGGTACAAGGGTAGCCACTAATTTTGATTGACAGCTTCGAAAGCGACTGGAGATTTTACAGCGGCAGTACTCATAATTGGAGTCCTTTGCATTTATCTTTTGCTGGACTTTATATACATGTCTTTCGGTCTTCGATGTAATCTTGATGGACACTGTGATAACCCAAACTTCCCGCCTTAAAATTTTGACCTTGAAACAGTTTGAAAGGCCCGCGAAAAATTTAAAAATTCAAAGTTTGGCCTTGGCTGTGATCGTCTAACAAATGAGAACCTACGTTGTGTTTTTTTTTTTTTTTGCTTTTGAAAAATGGCGGGAAGAAGTTCTTTCATACAAGTGCATACACTGTCGAGAGCGCAAGAAATAATTAACAGAAATTGTTTTGGAGGGGGGGAAACGGCACCACCCTCACAGGGGGAAATACGCTGCGAAGATTTACCCCTCAGCGCAAAAACCCCCTTGGTTTTATTCCCGGACGACATTTTATTACATTTCAGACCCTTAAGATATGTGAAAGAAAAACACTCGCGAATTGATTGAAAGAAAAACACTCGCGAATTGACTGGAAGAAAAACACTCGCGAATTTACAGACATACACATATGAAAAACGAACAAATGGAAAATTCTATAAATCTGTTTGGAATCAATGCAAATATTTGAATATCATAAGTTTAATAAACAAAGCAAAAACTGAATCAAGTAACTGGATGCAAATACACAAGTTATTACAGGCGTGTGGCGGCCGATCTCTTTCCCCTTTTTTTTTTTTGTTACGGCAGTTAACAGGAGCACAAGAAAGGTACCCCTGGAGCGTTGTGGCATAAGCGGAGTCTAAGCTACCGGTCTGGAACTGTTCTCCCCCCGCGACGATGATTCTATCTATCGCAAAGCCTACCCCACACGCATATCCCATGACGAACTTTGCCCTGCGGAACTAGGCCATTACGGTCTTCCAACCCGTAGAAATCTCGACTATTGGGCCAAATCGAGAAATGCACAAAGTCGGCGGCCGCCCCTGAATCTATCCAAACCTGTGGACTTGTACAGGTGGCGCGATAAATCTCGCCAGCTCGACTAGGAACCAAACCTCGCTTCTGCCACGTTTTTCTGTGTCATTTAACCTCAATTCCATTTTAAAACATTCAATCTCTTATAACTCTGATGTTAACAACAACTGAACAAGTGTTAAAGTTTCAAAGAGCAATAAACAACATTTAGATTCGTCATACAATCTTGTGAAATCTTAAAGAACAAATAATTCTTATGTGGGATTAAAGTTGGACATCAAATAATTTATATGATAGAAAACATTCATCAACAAAGTATTTACAAAACAAAACTTAGCAAGGATTTATGAGACGAAAGATCTGGTGTGAAATAAACTTGTACAAATAGAAATGTTATGTGAGGTTAGAACTGTAGAACATGAAATTTACGTTCAATTAAATTTATACAACAAATAAAATTACTGAGGTTAAGATTGTGAGATTAAGAAATATAGTATGATGTGAAAATTGCAGAGTTAACATAATTTACAGGAGATTAATATTTGCCACACTTTATCAACGGTTCAAACAAAGAGTTTACATTATACCAAATTATATCATGATCTAAATGATTGGTTACTTCAAAAATAATTTACTTTGAGAAGTTAAAATACTACGAACTGGTTACCCCAACAAAACACATAATAAACAAATACAAAAATATCCAATCATCGCTCCGAGGGAAAAAGCGTCTCGGTGATGTATCCAAAATCGTTGCGAGGAAAAAGCGTCTCGGTAACGTAAATTTTCTGTAGCGTTGGGGGCATGCCTTAATTAATTAATCAATCTGGCGTTGCGAAACATGCCCCGATGAATTAATCGTGATAACGATGATAACCACCTGAGGGGAGAAAATATCATAACCCCCCGCCAGTCCGCAGTATCATGAACTTGTTTAACTGCCGTAAATGAACTATTAGCAATCTTGTGTGAAGAATTTAGAAGTGTTATAATGTAACACTTACGTATATGCATCCAGAGACCTATTCGTAATTAAACATAAGGTGTTTTTCCTGACTAAGTGAATTTCATGAAATCTTCTAGCAAATGGTTAATTTAAATAATCCTAATTGTTAAATTGTGTTTGCTCTAGCTGAGTATTAAGAAAAAGTAGCTTGATTTGTGAATTTTCAAACAAAGAACAGATTCACAACACGTGTTCGCGTCCGACCGGAAGTCTGCAATTTTCGATTAAAAGGGCGCAAGAATTTACCGCGCGGGTTGGGGACAACTGTATCATTATGCAAAATACGTTTGATCGTCGTTAAACAAAGGCTTCCTCCCGTTTTATTAACTACCAAACCAACTAATTTAAACCTAGCGCTTACCACGTGGTCACACACACACAGCCACATTCGTAATGACAGACCCCTCCAGTTTTTCTACCAACCCTCTAACTGAAATTACCCTAGCGCTACGTGCTGCCACCTACTCAAAGATCATGCAAACTAACTCCTAAGCGCTACGTGCATTAGACCATCCATGCATATTTGGTTGCCTATGTTTAAGGAGTTCCTTTTCGTGATTGGACTTTTTTTTTTTTTTTCAAATTCAAATTATTCAAATGCGATTTCGCGCCGTTGTCAATTAATTTCAGCGCGAAAAGTTTGATTTAAATTCGGTCACCACAACACATTTTGGTTTAACCATTCTCTTGAATTAATTCATAATTTAACATCATCGTAAAATTACCAAGACTCGCTTATAAATGACCAGTTTTTACGAAATGACTTCAGTGTAGATATCTTGAAACTATTAACGTAATTTAAATTGTGTAATAAAAAAAACGCTAATAAAAATATTTATTAAATTGACACATACAGACAAAATTATGAATAATAGTTTCTATAATATATGTATGAGAAAACTCCCATCGAAAATTAACATATCGGACTTAACGTAATTATTCTTCAATTATAGATGTGTTTGCGTTAGTGAAAACTCCAGACGTAACTACATTACTAAACTGTTATAAACAATAATCAGTAAACTACTATGTAACTAAAAAAAAAAAAAAAAAAAACTAATGGAGAGAAGAATAAACAAGCACTTTCTTAGTTCTCCAAGTTTCGTATGTATTCCAGATCATAATTCATCAAGTTTGCTCTTTCCGAGTACGCACTATACGTAGCTCCATCCATTTCGGTAGCAACTGCATTATCATTTAAAAGTTGGTGATTTGACCCACCAATCTTTGCCCCACACTCATAACACTGTGCCTCTTGCATAGCACCACCGCATTCCCCAATAGCGTATATATGCCCATTGGGGCACTTAAACCAATGTCCTTTACTAAATCGCATAGCTTCAACTATCTGGATTCGCTCTTCTTCGGAAATGGCTAATCCAGATTTCAGAACATCATTTAATTCAGTCAGAAGTGCTTTCAGCAGGTCGTTCCTCTTTTTTGAAAATCGTTTACTTTCAAAAAGCTGCTTCTCCACAGAAGCGATTAGGTCTTTACCTTCTTCGTTATTCTTGGAGTAAGCAAACTGTGGAACCTTTTGTATACAACTATAATCTACTATTCTGGCTAGTCTGCTAATTTCCAAAGTAACATCCTCGATTTCTTGATTTGTAATGTAGTCAACATCCCGTGACAAAACACGAACTATAAAATTTACTTGTGGGAAGAAAATTTCTCGAGGTGTCGCAATCGAGACAGTTTTGTCGCAACAAATGTTAACCACAAGTTCAATGAGTTGAAGCTTTGCTTTAAGGGATCTCGCTTCATGGATGTTGATGTTTGGGTGTCTGCCTTTCTTGGTTGTCTGAATTCTAGTTTTTATGCCTTGTAGTAAAACGTGTATTGGTTGACAATCTGTAAGAACAAAAATTAATATTAATCATCATAACGTTTAGACACGTAGAGGGTGACTATATACTTACACATAACCAAGTTCCCAGATTGTTGTTCCAGTTTTCTTAAAACATACTGCATATCCTTTCTGATTTCTGTAATATCCTCAAGCCTTCCATTAGTTTTAAACTTAACTGCCGCCACATCTTGAATAGCTCTTTTGATATAGTCACTGTATCGTTGGGTAGTTCTAATTGCCGTCTTACACTTAGGGCAAACTTTATACGAAATCTGATTTTCATTGAGGAGTAACCATTGCTCCAATCCTGTATGTTCAACAATATGCTTACAATCACTCAAATAAACGTATCGAGCATCTTCACTCTCATAACCCAAGAATATCTCCAACAACTCTTCTCTATCACAAACCATGCATTTCGGAGGGCACTGATCTCCACAAAAACCAACACATTGGTGTCCACATTTCAGCAACTTCTGACATGGTTCTGTGCACGGAGGCACACTGCAAATCTCGCCGCAAAATTTATTACACCACTGATGCTTGCATCTTCTGGGACATCTTTCTCTACAGGGAGTACAAATTTCACCACAGAATTTCTTACAAGCGCTATGTTGGCATCTATATTCACAGACTTTTTTGCAAGGTCGGCATGCTTGCCGACAAGGAAACTCACATTTGTGGTCACAAACAAGTAAGGTGCCACATTTTTCCGAGCACCTTTTGTGAACGCGTCCTTGCGAACATTCACCACAACTTCCAGAACACGAGTGGCCACATTTCAGTATTTCTCTGCAGGGTTCTTTACAATATCTCACCAGTAGTTTTGGATCTACACACGATGTCGTCATGTGGCACTCGGTTCTGGTGACCAAGTGACCACATTCTGCTTCTATACCATCACAATCGACAATCTCGGTACATTTTTCAGTGCACGGTTCGTTACATTTCTTCGTGCATAAATGGCCACAAGGCAACTTCAAGGGACACTGTCTATTACAGTACTTGCGACTGGGGGCCTCGCAACATCTCACTTTCACTTGGTGGCCACATATTGCGTTTTCCTTAAAAACCTACAACAAGCTAGTTGAAATCATGAAAATAAGATTGTTTTTGTTACCTTCAACTGACACTCTCTGCAAGGTTCGTTACATTTAGCTTTACAAGGATGACCACACTTCAAGATTTTTGTACAAGGTTTCTCGCAGACGAGTTCATCCACGTCAGATTTACACGGTACGTCATAAAAGTGAGGGCAAAGGGTTCTTCGTTTCCGAACAGTTACAGTACAGGTATCGCACTCCTGCCAACACTGTTTCTTGCATCGGTGCTCCTCACTCTCAATAGAACAGTCTTTCATAAATTTAGTGCAAGGTTTTTTGCATCGATACTGTAAAACACACATTAATAAAAAATCACGGGAATCCTCAAATTACCTCTAAATGATCCGGATCTGTTCGAATGTGGCAGAGTAATTCACAAGAATGTCCACAGGGTTGAACCTGGACATCGCATATGTGTGGACACCTGAAAGTTTGCGGGTCGTAGGAGCAGGGTTTATCGGTTTTATGCCCACAAGGGAGTTCAGTCGGGACTTTAACTTGACATTTGTAGGTTTCAGGATCTACGTGGCAAGGAATATTGACTTCGTGACCACACGGCAAGGTTCTTTCTACCAAGTAAGTACACAATCCGCAATCTTCAAAACACATTTTCTTACAAATGTGGGTTTCGTCTTTGCTGCACAGCGGCCTGAAAGTGGTGGAAGACAAAAAATTGAAAAGTGATTATTGTGGTGTCCCGATTTAAAAATTAATTCGAATAACGGAGGAATTAGTGAAATGATGCACTCTACTGGTTGGTCATTCAAGCGTTTTGCAATGTGACGAAGGTAGATTATAAAGGGTTTCTTGAGTTCACTTTCTGGTTTGGTGGTGCGTATTAAAAATAGTGGATTTTTATTTTAGTTTGTAAATTCACAGCTCACGTTAAGGTTTTTAAAGTCGATTGCCGCTCACGTTCGTGTTCGCCGTTGACGTTGCCGTTGTAATTAAGCCCCGCCCCTTGATCTGATAACGAATGAAAAATTCATCAAATTGAGAATTGAGATCGGGGCAGGTATGGGTGGAGCCTATTCTTATATACATAGTATTCTCTGAATAGCACGACACTCAAAAACATATTTTTACTTTTTCGTGGAGAAATAAGGATTTTGCAGTTAAGCTCCGCCTTCTTGGCTCAAGACGAATAAAAAAAATCATCACAGTTGAGATAGGGCGGGTGGGTGGGGCTACATTTTGCCTTTTTTTCATAAAATGTGTAGACTTATTTCGACAAGTATCGATTTTGCAATTACGCTCCGCCCCTCGCTTTGACAACGAATGAAAAATTCATCTTAATTGAGCTTGGGATGGATATAGGTGGGGCTTAATTTTTGGCTTGCTTTTTTCTTAATATACATATTACTCTTTGAACAACACGATTCTCAAAAACATGTTTTTTATTTCTTGTATAGAAATAAGGATTTTGCAATTAAGCTCCGTCCCCTTGGCTCACGTCGAATACAAAAATCATCACAGTTGAGATAGGGTGGGTACATAGGGTCTTACATTTTGCCTTTTTTTCTTAATATGTGTATTGTAGTCATCTTTTCACAACAAGAAACTTAAAACATGTTTAAAATGGTAAATTTGTATAGGGTAATATCGATTTTTTGCAATTACGCTCCGCCCCTCGGTCTGACAACGAATGAAAAATTCATCACGACTGAGTTTGAGACGGATGGATGGGCTTCTATTTTGGTTATCTTTTTTAATTAATACATTTAGTTAGTTTTTCTTTGTAGAACACCATTAGTTAAGAACATATTTCACATGATAATTTCTCGTAGAAAAATAAGGATTTTACAATTAAGCTCCACCCCTCAGTTTACTACGAATAAAAAAATATATCAGAATTGAGATGGGGGGGAGGGTTATATTTTGCCTTTTTTTTTCTTAATATACATTGTCATCTTTTCACAACAAGAGACTTAAAACATGGTTAAAATGGTACATTTTTCCCAGGAAATATGGATTTTGCAATTATGGGGCTGAATCTAATTACTTTTTAATTAGTATTTCTTTATACAAATTTTCCATTTTAAAGATCTTTAAGTTTGATGTTGTGAAAACAAGTCTATACATATTAAAACAAAACGACAAAATGTAAGCCCGCCCTACCGCCTACCCGCCCTATCTCAATTGTGATGATCTTTTTATTCGTCATGAACCAAGGGGGCGTAACAGCAAAATATTTATTCCTTTACAAGAAATTAAAAACATGTTTTTGAGTTTTGCGTTCTTCAAAGAATACTATCTACATTAAGAAAAAAGGGCAAAATATAAACCCCGCCCACCCACCCCATCTCAATTGTGATGATTTTTTTTGTTCTCAGAAACTTAAGACATGTTTAAAATGGTAAATTTTTGTAGAGAATTATGGATTTTGCGATTAGGCTCCGCCCCTAGGTCTGGCAACGAATGAAAACTTCATTACTACATATTTAGATCAAGGCAGGTATGGGTGGGGCTTAATCTTTGACTTTAATTTTTTCTTCATATACATAGTATTCTTTGAACAACACGATACTCGAAACCATCTTTTTAATTTTTCATAGAGAAATAAGGATTTTGCAGTTAAGCTCCGCCCCCTTGGCTCACGACGAATAAAAAAATCATCACAACTGAGATAGGGCGGGTGGGCGGGGCTACATTTTTATTCGTTTTCTTAATACTTATAGACTTATTTCGACCACAAGAAACTTAAAACATGTCTAAAATTTTTTGTAGTAATCAATTTAAATCCCCCACTATTCTTCCACAATCCCTTTAAATACGGCAAAAGCTGAACATCAAAGTTACTATGAACAGCAATTTGGCAACGAAGTTTATAAATGACAATTTTCAGTTCTGAAAGCAACGTCAGCGGGAACAGCACGTTTATAAATCCCATATAACCGTTATAACATTTTATGTAAATGATTCACTTGTTCAAACTGAACTTATTTTAGTAACGATATCTAAGATTCTAGATTGATTTTACCTAAGTTATTGTATTATTCACACTTCATTTCACACTTCATAACTTCTCACAGGTTTAAAAAAATGTGGTATTTAAACTACTCTTAAACATGAATCCATTTTGAAAAAAGAATTTATCATCGGTTAAATGAATATCATTGTGGACTCGAAATGGAAAGAGTGTTTTATGTTCATTTAGTAGTTATTACATATACGAGTCATTTTCTTACAACCTTATTCATTGTTCATGTGAATATTTATCTGCAATAGCCGTCAGTGTATAAAATACTTACTTGTTGCACTGCGTCTGGCACTTGTAAAACATATGCGTTCTGTCCCTAATATGGCACAAGTATGTACACTTATGACCACACTTCAAATCCATATCACACTTTTTGCTGCATCCACCTTCAGACACAGAAAAGAAGTCAGTATCGCATTTAACAAGCGTGATTTGATCTTGATGGATCTGACACCTTAATGGTAGCGCCTGACCCAGAGCATTCTGTCTTTCTAAACTTGTTTTAATTTTCCCCCAAAGCTAAAAGAACATAAACAATGATTCTACAAAAAAAAAAATATGGTTATGTATACTTTATTTTCACTGGAAAGCTGCGCCATGTTGCCCATTATGTACATAGCATTTCTAGCTCTGGACAGAGCAACGCATACTCTGTTCTCTATAGACAGAAAACCAATTTTATTATCTTCGTTGTTTCGAACTAGTGAAAGAAGTATAATATCGGATTCCTCTCCTTGGTAGTTGTCTAGAACTACAATTTTTACACCATCCAACAAATCGAGATGTGCTTTAATCATGTTCTTGAATTCGAAGAACTGGCCTAAATAAGCAGCCAAAATTGTTATATTTTCTGGATTATATCCATTCAGAACCAAATGTCGTGCTAAATATATAAGAAACCTAACTTCGTGAAGATTAATTTTGCTTGACCCTTCATAAGGTTCTTCTAGGTTGTCGTGGTCAATGAAAAAGAGACAATTATCAATGCCTGTAATTACTGGTCTTTGTAGTACTGAAGGATGATCTTCCAAAAAGTCGTAAATTGCTGGTCGAATCAAACAAGCAATTTCTGGTCGCATGCGATGTTGTACATTAAGCGTGTAGCAGTGTAACTTATTGATAATCATTCTTTCAAATAAGCTAATCCCAAGACGGTACTGCTTTTCCAGATTGTAGTTAGCTGTACTTGGTCTTAACTGTTTATGATCGCCTATGAGAATGAGGTGTTTGCAATGTTTTGTAACAGAAGTCACAATATGTGCTTCCAGTACTTCAGCTGCTTCCTCTACGATCACTATAGGGCTCTTCAAAGTTTGTAACGAAGACCTCAAACGAGCAGCACTTGTCGTAGTCATTCCTATCACTTGTGCATCTCTCATAGTTCGCACATCTTCGATTTGTCTCAGTTCTTCATATTCCTTACACAACGTAGGAAAATCTTCGCAGGTCATTTTCAGAACATCAGCTTCACGCTGTCGATATAGACTTAACCAATAAAAATATAAATGCCATCTACTTTCAAAGGGAATCGTGTGCGGTCTACGCAAGTCGACGTTATCTGGTTGTCGGATGCGGCCTTGTAGATATCTACCTTCGGATAAACGTGCCTGTTTGGGTAATGGTTGTTAATTACCAAAGCAAGTGAACTACTTTGTAGAGAACTTACCTTTACATATTCAAATGTGCGGTGCAATTCATCCAGGTATATACGCGTCTGTTCTTCTCTAATTAGTTCGTGGAAAGTCGGGTTATCTATTTGCATTAGTTGCACTAGTGTAGTTTCGTATTCTCTCATTTGCTCTCGCATCGAATTCAATGTAATTAAGAAAAAGCTTCTTTTCACCTGAGGTAAGTAATCGAACACTTCCTCAAAAATCGAATCAAATTTTGAAATGATATGATTGTTAAAACTAGCGTCATCAGCCGAGTTTTCTGAGTACACATCGTTATTAACTTCGTCATTGATTCCTATTCGGTTGAATTCATTCCAAACCTGAAAACCATAAATTCAGTCCTAGACATATCTTTAAACACACTTTTTACCTGCATCGCTTCTAGATTATTGTGTGTCCTGCGCTGTCCATGATGAGTTTCTTCTAGAAGCCATTTTATTATGTCATCTTGTTTTGCCGTTGCAAACCAAGTGTCTTCGTAATCGGGTATTACTTCAGCGAAGTTGTAAAATGATACTACACTATTAAAATACTCGATCTGTTGCAGATTCTCCGCTGTAACTTTTATGTTGCGCAAGCAATCTTGAAGTTCCCTGCGTTTAATAGAAACGGTGGCATCTCTTTCAGATTTGTTTCTCAAATTATAAGGTTCTAATCTCGGGTTTTTAGACTGGCCACCCACACGAATAAGACTAGTGGTGACTGGAAGAAGACCTTCCAAAAATTGGTCTAGTGCATGGTTGGTATAACAAATCACCAACATGGGAGAAAAATCGTACCACAAATCTTTATTTTTTAATAACGTTTCTGCTATCTTTAGTCCCATGTAGGTTTTGCCAGTTCCTGGAGGACCCTGAATCACCGCTATTTCCTGCGTTATGGCCGCTTTAAAAGCCACCATTTGTGATTCATTCAAACTATAAAAATTGTCGTTGGGCCATTCTAACAAAGGGTTGAATTCGTGCCCTTCTATTTCGTAGGTACAGTCAGGCGCTGTTAGGTATTCAGGAGGCTGGACGGAAGGATTCACTCGTACGATGTACCTTTCCATGGGAAAGTTTTCTTCAGTCATGTTTTTAAGAACTGTTAAAACGTGAAAATAGGGCTCAAAGTAAACGCTACACTCAACCATCAGGTACGTACTATTATAATCTACAGTCAGTCTTTTATCAAAAGCGACAATTACTTGACCTTTTGTCAAATCTTCCATTTTTCGTTGAGCCACCTTTCCAAAGAACAAAGTCTGGAAGTTATCTTGAGTGAAGCACAATAATGAGCCAAACATAAATCGTTTGGAGTTCTGAAAACTTAACCCTTTCTTTTTTTTGGAGGCAAACTGAACTCGAAGACAGTAGAACTCATTGATGGTTTCGCTATTTAAAAACTGGACTGCCTTATGAATTTTAATGTTGTCGTTAAGAGGTTGCGATGCGCGGTAATTGGCAATGCCATCTCTCAAAGGCCCCACGAAATCCTCTCTTAGAAGCCGAAACTGCACGTCTAAGTAGTGATTTACGTTCTGGTACGGCCCTTCTACCACATTTTGTCGCAGAAACCCGCGACCGCCAACTATTTCTTCAGCACTTGGATAAACGCTGATTTGGCGAAAATCATCCGGAGGGTCCAAACTCTCAGCTGCGGCTGCTTCTTCCGAACATTTTTGCTTTTCTTCTTTTTCTTTAACGAAAATTTTCATCATGTCTTGCAGTCTTGCGGCTTTATCTTTGATATCTTTACTCAATTGTATGTTGTGCTGATCTTCAATGACGGGAATATAAATCTTGAGTGAATTCAGGATCGCTGGAAAAGTTTTACACGCAAAAGTGGGGGTTGTGTGCAGTAAATCTTCACAGATTTCCAACAGATTCGCCCAAAATTCATTAGGTTCTCTCCAAAAATGCGAATTAGGTCGCTTTTGGGCTAGTGGCAGGCAAGCGATGAATTTGTTTAGTTGCGCCACGAACTTGTCGTTGAACGAAGAGTGAAGGATGCTATATTTTGTATCGCTGAATGCGGAACTACTCACTTTTGTTAAAATTTTTACAATTAAGACAACAACGTCGGGGTTTAATTCTTTTTCTAATAAATCGGTGAAACCTTTGCGCTCTTTTACTAATGTTAAAATTATTTTTTCCGCGTCATTTCGAACTAAGTCGTCTAAAAACGTGTAGCCCATTGATCGGGGCTGTCTGCTACCGAATCTACCATGGTCCGGTCGATGTTCCTGAATACGTGAAATGCGAAAAGGTTGTCCGTTTCCTTTGTTAAACTTGGGTTGATAACTTTCATTTTCCCTTTTATTGTTGTACATAGAACTGGAAGGCCTATCTTCTTCATTTGCTTCATTTGTAAGAAAAAAATATATATTAACATTTTTTTCAGTTTCAGTTTCATTAAATGATATTTAGAGGGCGTTGTAAATTTTAATGATCTTTTAATGATCTGTTTACATCAAGGGCGAGAGATAAGCTTCGACCAACTTTTAACTTACTTAGTTACGAGAATATACGGAAAATTTCAAAACATGTCTCAGATAAAACTAAGATGTTGCGAAACAATGATAGATATTAAGTAGATGTGTCGGAATGTCAAACCGTTTGTTTATTGTTTGAGTAAATCCCTAAAATTACTTTTATATGTACTTAAGTAGTTTATTTACCATTGAAGCTTATTTATATTTTTACCCTGTTCCGAGTGGTGAGTTAAAATTAATACCATCAAACGCGCGGATAAAAAACTGAACAATTCTTGAAGTTATTCAGATATTTCCAATAAATATCATTTAATAATTTTTTGAGATCACACCAATTTTCTGCTGGAGATTAAAAATAAATTAATCCACAACTGCGCAAAAATGGCACGACATAATAAGAAGAAAGGAATTGATATTCCTACACTTTAAGAGATAATGTGAGATATCTCTCCATTCATTGTTTAGTTTATAACACAGAAAAAATAACGAACAGTATCTACATATATCATTCGTATGCGTCATTAGTCATAAGCGTGACTAATAAAATAATGATAATACATTAATCCCATGTATCTGCACATGTTGTATACCCGACGCTCATTGTAATCATTACATAAGGTGTTGCAATTTTCTGAAGGATTTTTTCATTCACAAGCACAAGTCAAAACAAGTATTGTGTCCATCTGACGAATGTCTAATTTCATGTTTTCGCAATGTTTCATGATTTATTCTATCTAGGTATAATCAAATTACAGTACTTAAATCTGAAAAGAATAAAATTATTTGAAATTTAGTAGGACGCTGTACACTAACTTAACAATTTCAAAAAAGTAGAGGGTCGGCCAACGTACTCGATTACAATACTTCCTTCGCTTACGCTTGGGAAGTAAAAATGAACAAAATTGTATTTATTCCTTATAGAAAACTTATGACGTAGTCTTAAACAATAAATTATAAAATCAATGTTTATTATAAGTATACTTTCAACATACTAGATAATTTTTTTCTATAACTGCTATTCAAAAAGCCCATTTTCGCATTGGAATTAAAGCGCAAAGGTAGTGAGAAATTTTTGTTCACACTGCACATGCGTATTAAAACGTGCTTATCATATAGCCTGGGACTGCAATTGTCATTATTCTGTTATTTAAAAATCAGGACTGTCGATAGAACAAAAGTCGGACTGAGATTAATTTAATAAAACAAGTAAACAAGTCCGATTATTGCTAAATTAACAAATAACTTCGTGTGTTTATGATTGCATGTTGAAATTTGTCATAAGTGCCTTGAGTGACGATTCGGACATTCAAAATACTCCATCAGAAATAACGGAAAAAGCAACAAATGCTTGAGCGAATTTATTATCAACGATTTTTCTCGAAAAGTATGAAATAGCCTACGATTAACTGTATTTCAAAATGAGTTGTATGATAAGTTTTTAATAAAACTGTTATTGTAAAGTTGTAAACTTAAATTTGGTCAGAAAAAAAAATGTGCTGACTTGGAATATATCAGAGACTAATGAAAAATCCGCTGGAACGCCACAAAGTTGCGCCGGAATTATTTTGTACATATTCGCTCTGTAATTAGTCGTGTAAATTCGAGTTACTAAGAAATAAAATTACTGAGTTTAACCCACGCCGATTTTAATCACCCGTTCAACATAACACTATTACCACATTTTTTTGGAAAAGATTGTCTGGTATATGTAATACCCATGGAGGTAGGATGATATATATTCTAACCACGGTAATACCATCTATCAATAGGAACTGATTATGTGTAACGCTGTCTAAAAAAAATGAAAAGATAATTTACTTGGCAAATTTTTGAGCATTGTCGTCAAAATTTCGCTGGGAAGGAGTGGCAAATTTTGGTTAGTGATCTATCAAACTGACGACAACTTCAAAGTGTGAGAGAAATTTTACAGCAATTGCAAACAGATTGTAAAATTTTATTATACTATTCTATTTTTGTTTGCAAAAATCGGCACTTGCAGAGTAAAAAATATAAACGACAAGCCCTAATATAGATTATATTTTCCATATCTTAGTGTTTATGCAGCAATAAATAAGCCATTTAGTTAGCTGACACAATCGAGTCAAATACATTTCTTTATATATTTTTTTAAATATTATCTAAAGATAAGAATATATTATGACGGGAACAGATCTTATCAGTACACGTTAAATTAATGTTCTATAATATCGAAATTAATGCTATCCCACAGTCTCTGAGATAATTATTTTCGAATTTTGTAGCTATTTCGAAAAATTATAAGATTTGATTTTAAAAATATTACTTTTAAATAATAACAGTACTGTACTGCCAAATTTTCAGGGACACTGAGTGAGTCGTTTTTGATTTAATCAATAAAATAGATGATCTCATTCATTAATTTTTTCCTGTATAACTACTTAATTCTGAGAAATGAGAATGCATTCATAAACGACAGAAATAAAGATTATATTTTAGGTAGGGAGATAGGATTTATTCGCCAAAATTTTGACTCGCGATTTAGACTGTTTACGATGTACTTACAACATTTGCAATGTTTCATAGTTTTAGGTTTTCAGTTTCAAAGGATTTTTAAAAATACTTGCAAGTGTAACTTATGAACAAAGTTCTATTCGATTAATCCCTCATTTTGAAATAGTTCTGTTATGAGAAGCTACGTATTCCTTACGAAAAAATTGGTGTAGTAGAGACAGTACTTCCCTCGCTGTCGGAAATGTGACGACCGCATGTCTATTATGTTTTTTTTCTCATTACATTTTTGTAGCGGGGCATTAAAAAAAAATACGATGACGTCATCAACATTTTTGCAATGACACGTATATCAGTTTGGATAGATATAGTGTAATACTAAAAATAAAAGTACTGTATTCCCAAATTTTCGGGAAAATAAATGCCGCGTATATTAGCAGAGCCGACTGAAAATCATTTATGTATAAGCATTCTTAATTTCAGACAACAATCGGTAACATTTGTTGAGGCTGTGTACGTGAGAGTGAAACAGAGAAACTGCAAACAATACCGATGGTCGTCCAGACTTTTTTATTGCTTCGACTTCCGCTTGTATATAACAAAAATTTAAATAAAATCCAATGTTTTATATAAAAACATTGGATTTTATTTAAATTTTTGATGATGTAATTCACAATTGATTGATTATAACTTGCGCTACAAAACAAATGCATGTGTGCAATGTTAAAGTAAATGTAAATAAGCGTGCTAGGCCTATGTTTCAAACGAGTTTTTACTTCACAAAATTTTGTGTCTATCAAATTGGGTTGGTGCAATGTAATACTAATAATAACAGTCTTGTATCTCCAAATTTTCGGGAAAATGGAGTGAACTATTCCTGATTTAATCAATGAAATAAATTGACCCATTCATTAATTTTTTTGAGCCACCTGTTTAAACAAATCTAAAAAATATGAATGTAATTATAAATCACAAGTACAGACTCAGCATATTTTGTACATTTTAGATAGGACATACTCAGCAAAATTTTGAGCTGACGTCATCAATTTTCTGGAGGGGACAAGTAAATATATTTTGATTAAAAATTTATCATGCCTATCATAACTGTAAACCATCTGCAAGATTTCAAAGCATTCGGTTTTGCAGATTCCAAATTAAATTGCAAAATGTTGTTTCATAATTTTGATTTTTTTTTTTCAAAACCCTGGACGTTTCGGGTAACATAACCTACATGCGTAGGACTATGTTATTTTGTACATTTTAAAACCCATTTACTATGTACAATTTTGAAGTGACGTTATCACATTATTGACGTTATAAAATTTTGGTTAGCGTTTTACCATCTACATGATATTCCTAATATAAATACAAAATTTGACAACAATCGGCCCAGTACTTGCGGAAATTATCTGTCTAATAAAAATCCCGGACAGCAGACAGACGGAAACGGGACTCATTTCTTCGTCCTCTAGGGGTCACGAGAGGTTGAGAAAATGTAAAAGTAGACAGTCGGCCGACGAACTCGATTACAATACTTCTTTTGCTTAAGCTCGGGAAGTAAAAATTACGAAATGAAACGATTAATTTTATACACCAAATCAAAAAAAATTGGTCTAAAGAGTTTAGACAGTACTTCCCTCGCTGTCGGAAACTTGACGACTGCATGCCTATTGTGTTTTTTTTTCTCATTACATTTTTGTAGTGGGAATTTAAAAAAAAATTGTGATGACGTCATCAACATTTTTGCAAGGACACGTATATCAGTTGGGATAGATGTAGTGTAATACTAAGAATAAAATTATTGTATTCCCAAAATTTCGGGAAAATGAATTGGGTCGTTTTGAATATTGATTTCTTATAATCAATAAAATAACGAAACAATTTACTCAGGTATACGGCGCCGGTGTGTAATATCTAGAGAGCGGATTTCTGTCGGGCTAGGCAAGGCCAAACTCGGTACGGCTCGTACGGGATGCGAATTCATTGCGATTGCGGACTGCACTTCGTTTATTTGAGATTACAATAAAGCTGTTTCGTTGCACTCTGCTGCTAATTCCCGTTCTCATTTACTTAGCCGTTTGATTAATAAATCGTTAATTATATTTATGGAATTAGTACCGATTAAACGTGACGTAGCCCGACAAAAATCCGCTGTCTGGTAATATGAAAGGCAACTGAAAATCGTTTATGTATAAACATTCTTAATTTAAGATGACAAGCGTAACAGCATACGTGAAAGTCAAACAGAGAAACTGTAAACAAAACGACCATCGGTTTTATTGCTTCGACTTCCGCTTATTATATAAAACATTGGGTTTTATTTTAATTCTTGACGGTGAAATTCACAATTGGTTGATTATAAACATGTCTATTCTACATTCGCGGAACCAAGTGAGCGCATAAAACAAATGCAGGTCTGTAATGTTAAAGTCGATGTAAATAAGCGTGCTACCCTTATGTTTCAACCGAGTTTTTCCTTTAACAAATTTTGTGTCTACCAAATTGGCTTGGTTGGGGTGTAATACTAATAATAAGTGTTGCCTTTAATTTAATCAATAAAATAAATTGACTTCATTAATTTTTTTGAACCACCTCTTAAAAAAAATCTAAAAAATATGAATGGAATGATATATCACAAGTACACACTCATCATATTTTTTGCATTTTAGATAGGATTTATTCAGCAAAATTTAAGAGTGACGTCATCATTTTTTTTAGGAGGGATGAACAAATACATTTTGAACAAAAGTTTACCATGCTTATAATAACTTTAAAATATTCCCAAGATTTCAAAGCATTCGGTTTTGTAATTCCTGATTAAATCGATAAAATAAATTCACGCCTTCATTAATTTTTTTGGGTCACCCTGCATATGCAAATCCAAAAATATGAATGGAATGATAAATCACAAGTACAGACTCATCATATTTTGTACAATTTAGATACGATTTATTCGGCAAACTTTTGAGCTGACGTCATCAGTTTTTTGTAGAAGATAACCAAATATATTTTGACTAAAAATTTATTATGCTCTTTATAACCTTAAAACATCTGCAAGATTTCAAAGCATTTGGTTTTGTAGTTCCTGATTAAATCAATAAAATAAATTTACGCATTCATTAATTTTTTTGAGTCACCCTGTATATGCAAATCGAAAAAATTTGAATGGAATGATAAATCACAAGAAGAGACTCACCATATTTTGTACATTTTAGATAGGATTTATTCAGCAAAATTTTGTGGTGACGTCATAAATTTTTTAGGGGGGACGACCAAATACATTTTGATCAAAAAGTTACCATGCTTATGATAATTTTAAAATATCTTCAAGATTTCGAAGCATTCGGTTTTGTAGTTCCTGAATAAATCAGTAAAATAAATTTACGCTTTCATTTATTTTCTTGAATCACCCTGTATATGCAAATCCAAAAAATATGAATGGAGTGATAGATCACAAGTACAGACTGATCATATTTTGTACATTTTAGATATGATTTATTCGGCAAATTTTCGAGCTGACGTCATCAAGTTTTTGGAGGGGATAAGCAAATATATTTTGACTAAACATTTATTATGATCTTTATAACCTTAAAACATCTGCAACATTTCAAAGCATTCTGGTTAGCAGATTAAAAATTAAATTTCAAAATGTTGTTTTATAATTTTGATTTTTTTTCCAAAAATCTGGACGTTTCGGGTGAAAAGTCGATTCAGAGTTGTAAACTACATGTGTAGGACTATGTTATTTTATACAATTGAAAACCCATTTACTATGTACAATTTTGAAGTGACGTCATCGCATTAGTGGTGCGGATGATTAGACAAATTTTGGTTAGCGTTTTACCATCTACATGATATTCTTAATATAAGTACAAAATTTCACAACAATCGGTCGAGTACTTTCGGAGATTATCTGTCTAATAAAAATCCGGGACGGCAGACGGACAGACGGACGGACAGACGGACGGACAGACGGACGGACAGACGGACAGACAGACGGAAATGGGAGACCTATTTCTTCGTCTTCTAGGGGTCATGAAAGATCGAGAAAACGTAAAAGTAGAGAGTCGGCCGACGGACTCGATTACAATACTTCCTTTGCTTACGCTCGGGAAGTAATATAGGACACCTGATCTACAGTATATAGTAGAAATCATACGTCATTGTAAGCTTTTTTTTCTCACTCTTGCACACACAGTATCTTTACATATTGTTAACAAATTAAAAACCAACACAAATATCAGGACTGCCTTATTTATTTTATTACATAATAAAGAAAATCCAGACAGGTCTTATCTTTGTCCTGAATCCTGATATTCTGAGAAGACAGAATTATATCTGTGTTTATTCAAACTGTATGCATTTATCGGATCGGATATGGAGAAAAAATTGTTCCTCCATGATTCGTATTAAAAAATTGATTATAAAGAAAATTTTGATGCAAATATACGCAAAGAATTGATAAAATTCGTGTAATCGGATTTATCATACTATTATATCAAATTATCTTACCTTTTGTTCTCCAGGTTTTTTCCCTATAAACATTGGGGGAGCTATTGCCCGATCTTCTTCCATGAAAATTGTCCATAGCTGTACTTCACAAAAGTGAAAACAGTGGCCTCGGTGAAAAGCTTCTACATACATTTAGTATTTTAATAAGAACCGTCCCAATAAATAATAAATTAATAAATAGGCACTTACCACCCAAACTAAAGAAAATATCTTAAAATAGGTACGTCTCACAAATACTTTCTTTTGGGTCACCACCCAAACGCGAATGACTCCAGCACGGAATATTCGCGATTTTACTCCATTTAAAACATTCAAACTGTATTAACCGTTCCTGTCTATCAACATCTTTTGTTGTCTATTTTTCAACATTAAGCACAATTTGACAAAACTATAAACTGTGTTTCACTAAACATAACCGGTTATTGAATATTTGTGTCCTTAATAGTGGAATTAAAGCTTGTATGACAATTATCGTCGCTTCCAGTATCAAGTAATGTTGAATGCACTCTGATATCCAAACAAACGTTGCCCCGTTGAGACGTATAAGAAGGGGAAACCCAGAAGTACGCCGGGCTACCAACCCTGCACCGTTAAAAAAAAGTTTGTGAATTTGATGATTCGATTGAAATAAATTAGAAGAGGAACGAGTCAGACAAGAAGAGGATATGCTTCAGTGATCAGTGACAAGAAATATATTCTTGTACAGCTGGTGTAATGCGACTTTGTGCAAATTATATTGTTTTAATTTTTACCGTTGGCAGTCCTGTCGTAACAGTACATATTTATATCCACCGTAGCGAAGAAATTTTTTTAAAAGTTTCTGTGATCAATTTGATGTTTTTTGAACTTAAATAAATAAATATGTATAAAATAAAACACGTTATATTTTACACATCACATTTTCATCTGGAAACGACAAAGAGCAATTGTTGAGAACACAATTTTATTCAATTAATTATTATTTTTGTGCGTCAGCTTGTTATAACAATACAAACATTGGTAACAAATCGTCACACATACAAATTGTTTTTGCATTATGCATCAGTTATAAAGTGTATTTGACAATAATTCAATTATTCAAGAATCTAAACATTGACCCTTAGAATACTTTAACAGTTAAAAAACTTGTTTAAATTACTCTAAGTTTATTAATTACTATTGTACTTTGTGGTAGACCTAGTCCTTACACATCTATTTGTGCGTACTTTGGCAGGAAATAATATAATAAAACTACACAATAACATGGAACACAATTTTTTAACTTTTAAATATTTGGTTAATTACAACGCAATTATGTGTAGATGATAGACACTATCATTAAAACTGTTAATTCAATTATAAAGGTATTGTATAATAATTGGTTCAGACATATAATAAATAAAATCTATTAAAAATTTACAACTAACAGCGTCTAGCATTACATAAAATCTTTAAAATCACAAGACCATAAGTAAATTATTTTCATACAGAATCATCTGAAAGCACAAGGTATTAACATGTACTACACTACACACAACACTCTTACCATGATACCACCATTTTGTTTTCTTTGGATTCTTATTGCAAGTTTTCACATAGAAAGCATTGTCTGGTGGTCTTTGCTGCAAAGGGACTTTATAGAGACATTTGATTTGTTCTAGCCTAGGTGACTCACCTTTTCTTTACAACTACTGAGCATCGATACAATCGAAAGACAGACCGACTGAACTGACAAAGCAGGTGACCAATCGTCTGTTAGTATAGAAAGACAAATATGTCCATTGCTGTATATGTGTGGATGAACTGGAATGTTATTCCCTACAAATGTTACCTAAAACATTGACAAAACAATAAACACTATTACAACAAAAAAATCACTTTGACACCTCAGGCGAGTCAAATGGGTATTTGTTACTAAATTTAAATTGCAATTGAAAACGTTCTCCTTCATACAACGTTCCTGCAGCCCCTTCCATATTTATAATCCAACTATGAAGAATAATATTTTTATTATGGATTAGCCTATCTACAGCGAACTTACTGTAACAAATTCTGTTCGGCCAAGTCGGCATCCACTTCTACGCCCGGTGGAGGCTCCTTCATGAGGGACATTAGTTCTTTTTGTAGTCGTTTCTAAAACGAACTCGGCGCATGATAACGCAATGAAGGAAAAACCAATGATTTGACTTACTTCAGATGGTGACATCCCTGCCATTTTGGAACTAACTTTTCATTATAAAATTGATACCTAAAGCGATCTAACTGAACGCAGTAGTTAATAAATCAACTTCAATTTAGCATCGACAGAATTTGGAAAACTTACTTTTGACGTTGAAAACAATCGACCAGATTAATTTGGCCTCTAGCACGTCTCAATTCTCAAACAATGAACAGCTCACCATGGTTTTGTAGCAAAGTAAATAGTTCCATTATTCACTTCTACCAGTGGCGTAGAGAGGGGCGTCTTGACAGGTCACGATATGAACACGTCACGATTTCAAAACACTCGCAGATAAAATTATCTATGGTTGGGAAAATAATTTGACATTGGTTTTGAACATTTTTAGTTAATTAATGTCCCTCCTCTTCTAGCTGTGTGCTGTGGTTCTGGTTCCTAACAAATAAAAAAAAAATTTTGCAAATTTTCATTAAAAAAAAAACTTGAGCTGCAGTAACTAATTTAAACCGATTTAATAATTTATTTAAAATATGTAGGTTACAAATGTTCGATTACGATTTGTACATGGAATAAACAGAACATACAGTTTGCTTCAATAAGCTGATGTTCGTTGAGCTATACATTTTTATTTAAAAAACAAAGAAGGTACATTCAAGTTCCAAAATATCTAGCCATACAGTAGTTAAGATATACGAAAAATCTTGCCAGTGTCACACAATCTGTTATTTGTTTGCTGAAGGTACTAAAGAAACAGTTAATTGATTATAAAATTTTGAATTCACAACTGAAAGATGAATCGTTAAAAAAAAGGTAGCTATTATTCTCGTTTAAATTTATAGTTTTTACGTATTTAAATTTTATGACTGCTATTAACTGAAGTGTTATAAAACCATTTGATTTGTGCTAATCATAGGTTGCACTCATAAAATTTTGTGGCAGCAACCATGCATAAATAAAAATCACAAGCATGAATTAAAAAAGTTTTTTAATTGGTGGTCTTTTATCGAAGGAAACATATAGATAATAATCTATATAAAAATGTGAATATTTCCATACAGTATGTTTTTTTAAGTCCACCACCTGCTGCTTTGTATGGGTAACATTAAAACTCTCCTATACATCTAATAATTTTGTACAGTGGCAGTGGTCTACCTCATTTTGGCTTTTTGTTTTAATATGTGTAGACTTCTTTTCACAACATCGAACTTAAAACATGTTTAAAATGGAAAATTTGTGTAAGGAAATATCGATTTTGCAATTAGGCTCCGCCCTATAATTGCGAAATACATGGCCATCTTGTTGTGTAAAGATGGCTAAGTATGTTAACAAAATAAAGACAAAATATAAGCCCCGCCCACCCGCCCTATCTCAATTCTGATGATTTTTTTTATTCGTCGTAAGCCGAAGGGCGGAGCTTAATTGCAAAATTCTTATTTTTCTGCGGGAAATTAAAAACAAGTTTTTGAGTGTTGTTCAGAATCGAAAATCAAAGAAATCGAAAAATCGATTAGCTGGAAATCCAAAAATTGTAAAATTAAAAAATTTAAAAATTGGAAAATCGAAGATAACATCGAGAAAATGAAAATATAAAACTGGGGAAAATGAAAAATAAAAATCAAGAACTTGAAAAATTGCGGAAGCGAGAAATTGAAAAGGTTGGAAAAATTAAAGTTGAAAAAACGAAAAATTATGAAACCGAAATATTGAAAAATGGAAAAATGAAAGTAAACGAAAAAACGAAACATTTTGTTATCAAAAAACTGTAAAATCGAGGAAAAAGGAAAACGAAAAATTGAAATACCAAAGAATTGGTCGAAGGTACATAAGTTCAGATTTTTAGAATAATTATAAGATATTAGAGGTAGTTCTGTAAAAACTTGTTAAATAGGGTTACTTTTCAAATCTAGTACAGAATTTTGTGGAGAGATACATAAAGATACGCACTTTATATGGTAGAAATAAAATTGGGTTTTAATATACAGAGTGTCCACAAAAAATAAATTGAAACAATTTTCAAATATCGATATTTCAGTATTTTCAAATAGAATGTTCCGTGTTTATTACTGTATCTTATTGTTTTTCGTTTTCATTCATTTTTGTTAAATATTTTTTGTAAAGTTGATACTTGTTGCGATTTCTCACTTTTACTTCCCAAACGTAAGCTAAGGAAGTCTTTCAGTTTCGAATCAAAAAAATGCAAAAATTACAAAATTTTAAAATTTAAAAAATCAAAAATGAAAAAACAAAAAAGCATAAACTAAAAAAAATGAAGAAAAGAAAAATTCAATATGTTGTCTTTTTCTCTTAATATACGTAGCAATATTTTGCCTTTTTGTTTTAATATGTGTGGACTTCTTTTCAGAACGTGGAACTTAAAACATATGTAAAATGGAAAATTTGTATAAGGAAATATCGATTTTGCAATGCTCCGCCCCATAATTGCAAAATCCATATTTCCTTGCAAAAATTTACGATTTTAATCATGGTCTAATTTCTTCTTGTGAAAAGATGGCTATGTATGTTAAGAAAATAAAGGCAAAATATAACCCCCGCCCTATCTCAATTCTGATGACTTTTTTATTGGTCGTAAGCCGAGGGGCGGAGCTTAATTGCAAAATTCTTAACAAAATTAAAAACAGGTTTTTGAATGTTGTTCAGAATCGAAACTCAAAGAGATCTGAAAATCGATTAACTGGAAATCCAAAAATTGCAAAATGAAAAAACACAAGCGCCTAGAAAACTCAAAATTTAAAGTAAGAAATCTAGAAGGTGCCAGGTTTACAAATGTGACAAAGGAAGTAACTTAAGCTAATTTTGTTTTCGTTTTCCACTAAAAACAACGTTGTGGACTTAAAAAAAACTTCTTTAGGTATCATATGATTGAAAAATCCCCCACTAGTGAGTTATGGATTTAATTTTTTCAAAAACTATGGTGGCAGTAGTATGTTTTTTATTGAAGTTGGCTGTCAGTTTGACATTAGCATTGTCAGTATAATAAAAAAATGCTAGAAGTATAAAAAAAAACAGAATATGCAATTTTAATTAACCACAGTTGTTATGGAAATGAAGTTTGCGAACAATTTTCCATGATCTTACGAATGAACAGCTGTGACAGTCTAATTTTGCTAACACAATTTAAAAAAAATATATTCTGTAGCTCACTAGAGTTTTTTTTTTTTCGATCATATGGTATCTATTACTCCTATACCGCTCACTCTTTAGAAATCCCATATATCTAATACTACTAGTACTAGATATATGAGAAATCCTATAAAAACGGTCTTTATGATCGAAAAGAGACAGAAGATATCTCCTGTTTTCTGCCTTTCTCACCACCAACGACGAAAAATATGGAATGCCAATTGTATGGTTTATCTTTTTAGCTTTTTGTTATAGCAACATTTGAAAAGTTGTTTTTTGTATTTTAAGTTAGAATTAGTTTTTCATATTACACTACACTCTTATTGCCTCACAAATTGCAATATTCTGTCTGGTCATCCATACAAAAATTCTTTGAGGAGACAGGAAGTCGAAATTACAGTCGGGGCTAAATAATCTTGTCCCTCAATGTCATTCCACTGTTACAACGTGTGAAACACCCATAAAAATAAAACACTTTAAAAGTATTGTAACATTTTTTTTATTAGTTTTGTCATTTTTGACTCTGCGGACATGCGACTTTCAAATTTTTAAACTTCAAACAAGTAAAAGTATAATACAGACTTCCTCAAAATTTTTAAAATCATAGAAAAATGGCGTCCAAGATTTTCTGGCCCCGATTGTATTTGTAAAATGAATTTACAAAATATATATTAAAATAAAACATGCTTTTTAGCTGTGACATTAAATACTTCCATAATCCGCCAAACAACCTCAAGACCATTTTAATTCGACGCCTCTGATACACGCATCATTAGTAACCTTGAGTTTGACACTTTGCACTAAGGTGTCTAACTTCATCATTGTTATCAAAGGTTAATAAATAAATAGTTCCCGAATTGATTATTTCAACAAATACAGCCAACGTGCTAGTATTTTTTCCTTTTGCGTTTTATTCTTATCATTATTTGTGTCATTGTAGATTCACCAGGTTAAAACCATTTTCATAGTACCCCCTGGTATGCATACAAAACTGGCACCAAGAGAATTACACCCCTTCATAAAACGGAATAATATGGTATGAGAAATTATTCAAAAAGTATGAATCTTGGAGGTGTTATTCGTTTAAACAAAACTGGAGTATGTGTTTTATTTGGTGCTCTAGTGATACTCTTCGTGTACATGTTGACTAGTAATTCAAACAGAAATGCTGCTTCGTCTGTTAAAATAAATTTAAAGAATCTCTTAAAAGTGGCAATAAATGCAGCCGAAAATGGCGGGAAAGAAGTTGTTTCGAACAAAGACAACCTAAAAATTGAAACAAAAGGGCTTACCAAAGAGGGCATGCAAGATAGTGTTACGACAGCAGATTATTTGTCACACTGTGCCATTATGAAAACATTGAAACATGCATATCCCACACTTAATGTAATCTCAGAAGAGAAAAAAGCGGAATGTGATGAAGATCAAAAAGTTGATTTTCTTGAAGTGGAAGTTCCTACAGCACTAGATGATTCCTGGATGGATATTAAAGATGTTGCGGTGTGGATAGACCCTTTAGATGCCACATACGAGTACACTGGTACATTCAGTTTTATGTTGTTTTAAAGAATTAATGCCCTCTTTACATAGGAAAACTGTATCAGTATGTGACTACAATGGTGTGTGTTGCTGTAAAAGGCCAACCTGTGATCGGTGTCATACATAAACCTTTCCTGGAAAGTCCATCACGGACTTTCTGGGCGTGGGTGGACACTGCCAAGTCTAGTAACTTAGAATATGTGGTAGGAGTGTTAGATAACATCAAATTTAAAAAAAGAGTACATTGTTTTAGAAACCTGAGAGGGACACTTTGAAGATTATTGTGTCAATGTCGCACAGTGGTGAAATTAAAAAAATTCTCAACAAAAATTTCAAACAATTTGAATTAATTTCAGCAGCTGGTGCAGGTAATTTAAAATATTATTTTTGATTAAATGGTAATTAAATAATCTAGGTTATAAATCACTGGAGGTTGCAATGGGAAATGCGGATGCCTATGTTCATATAACCGCCATTAAAAAGTGGGACATTTGTGCGGGAAACGCAATCATAAATGCAATGAAAGGTAAAATGACAACAAAGTATGATGAGTTGATTGATTACAAAGATGAAACTAATGTTCAAAACGAAAAGGGTTTGGTTGCTACAGTAGTTAATCATGATCTGTTTATAGGAAATCTTTAGAGTAAACTTGAAAGACTTGTACAAAATGTAATTTTGTGCTTGTTGTGTTGTCTTGTTGTAGTTAGTCTTATTAATAAATACAATAAATTAATTTTCAAAGTTTTTGGGGATTTTAATTTATCACTAAAATGTCACTCGAGTGAATCAAACATGCGGTGCAGTTAACCTCAACATTTGAATTTCAAGAATGAACACTCACTTTATAAATTTAATAAAAATTGTTAAAACCACAGTTATTCCTAAAGCCAACTCCGCTTTTAGAAACATCTTCAGTGAAAAGTATCTGCTGTATACAAACATCGGGTTGTCTGCAACGTTGTCAGGTGTGGGTGACTGTTTGGAACAATATCATGAAGTCCTGAGGTACAATACAGAAAGTTGGGATAAAATTCGAACCCGAAATATGTCAATATTTGGAGTTAGTGCTGGCATATTTTGCCACCATTGGTATATCTATTTAGACCGTCGATTACCAGATTGTACTGTGCGAGCTGTAATAAAAAAAGTCATAATCGATCAGTTTGTTAGTTCACCTGTTTGTATAGTGATGTTATTTCTTACTACGGCGGTTTTGGAAGAACAATCGAAAAGTGAATTGTGGACGGAGATGAAGGACAAAGCGTGGAAACTGTATGCAGCTGAATGGGTGATATGGCCAGCAGCACAATATATAAATTTTCAGTTCCTGCCAACGAGGTATAGGGTGCTATATGACAACTTAGTTTCTGTAGGATATGATACATATACATCGTACATAAAGTATATCGATAAGATATCAGAAAAAAATGAATGTGACAACAAATCCTAGTAAAATATGACCAATTAATTGGTATGTAAGTTCAAAAGTCCACAGAACAATAAATGTATATTTTTTACGTTCAAATGCAGTATTGAATTAAGCGAATGGAAGCTCTTTTTTATACTACAATACCCCACCACCTGTTGAACTACGTAGGTAACATGTAATCATTATGTAAACACTTATTCTTAGAAAGCAATGCTCAGAGAAGTTGTTGACAGCGCTTGACATAGTGTTCAGTGGCGTAGAACCTGTATGTGTATGAGCATATAACTATATTAATTAAATATTTTAAAACTATGAGTAAAATTCGCCACTTCGCTAAGATGTTACGAACGATGTTGATGTTATTATATAGTCTTAACAATAACTGCATTTCATGCCTCTACTTCAACAGCTCAGTGCATAGTCAACTGTCTAATTGCGAAATACTACGCCACTGTCTTCAGAAAATGTTGGAAGCACTGGGCAGAATCAGCGCACATTTCAAAATAGAGCTATACCAGACAATGATACGAGTATTTTGGGCATGGAAGACGGATTGTAATTATTATATTACATTATATTCATTTTGTCTGTGTTTATGGCTAGTTAGTTACATTTACATAACTGTGACTGGCCAATGACACAGCCAATGATGTCATTTTAGTTTTCATTTTGTAATGGTGGTATTTCGTGTGTCAACTTTTGTTGTTTTTTTTAAAATGTGAAGCTCTGAGGTTATCTTATAGACCTTCTAATTTATAATCAATTAAAAAATAATAACGCTACCCCTTTTTAACATAAAACATGAGCATTTTCCAAGATAATTCTCTAGCGGTTGATAACCCTCAAAGCAGAGAAGAGGAGGAGGATCTGGAAGAACAGCGGCGTCGCGAGGAAGAAGTTAGTATTTTGACCAATTTTTCAAATCCTAACAACATTTATATGTATTAGTTGTCAGATTTACTGGCGACTGGAATACACGCATTTAATTATGAGGACAGTACAATGAATTCTTCTGTAACTTCAGTCGAAGAGGTTGGACCAAATTATGTGAAGACAAAAGGCAAAAATGACTTTAATTACGAAGATAGTAGTAAAGCAGTCCCAGACAACTTATCCGCTAATTCGTCACAAGTTACTGAACGCAATTATAAAAACGTCGACCAGCAAGAACAGTTAAAAGTATTGTATGACGTTCGGGTAAGAGAAATTAACAATCTTAGAGAGGAGTTTAACAAATTTAAAGCTGAAAAAGAAAAAGAAATGACGGTTTTAAAACATAAAGTGACGTTATCAGAAGCAGAACTTCGTCATTGCCAGGTTACTTTATCAAATTCGGAAAGTCTGTTAGGTATGAACATGTGTTTTGATATGAAATTATCGGATTAGTAAATCATGGCTGTCCTGTAATTGTATGCCAATCTGCTAACTGACAATAAAAAAAAAACTGCTTGTGCTACGTTTGTGTAATTTTGTGAGGTAACTGAAAAGGTCAGTTTTGTGGTGATAAGGGTTTTCTTCACTTTTTATTATGTAGACGTTTATTGTAAAAAAGGCGGATTAATAAACCACAAATATAGAAGCACATGTTATAAAATTGAAATAGCATGCACCCAGCAAAATTTTGAGATGACGTCATTAAATTGTGGGTGGGGAAGATCAGACAAATTTTGACTAGAGGCAATTAAAATTCCGTTTTAATGAATAAAATGTTTTCCATTTCGTCAGCAGCGAGCAGATTGACATATATTTATGCCACACCTGTAGATTTACTTGTATATTTTAGTGGAAAAAAATGACGTTATTAACCATTTAAAAGGAAACATTACCTCACAAGTAGACGAAATTAGTAATTTAAAGAAAGTGCTTGAGCAAGTAAGTGTATCTTGTTAATTAATATTAAATGTGTTAATGAAAAACGATTGTAGCAAAATTTGGAAATTTGCACATACAAATCAACAGTTAATGAGCTGCAGATGAAACTCGCAGATAATAATCCATTTAACACAGGCGCTCGTAAATTAAATTCTGAAGAACTGCAGAAGGCGCACCGAGATCAGATTATAAAATTAGAGACTTTTCTACAGGAAAAGTCCAAAAAAGTGGAAATATTAGTAAGCATAGTTTGTTATTTTGTTATTTTTCACTTTGCTCCTGATACTTTTACTGTATGGCCCAAAAACATTAATTTTAGTCTGCAAATTTCACAAAAGTGAAAAAATATGTGCGTCTCAGTCGGGCACCAATTTTTATTTTTAATATAATGCAATAATTAATTAGTTAAAATATAGATAATACGGATCAAGATAAATTAACAGTGTTCCAGAACTAAAATAAATGAATTTGTAATATTGTTCTTAGGAAAAAGAAAAAAATAATTTAAAGGAAGACATGAAAAAGTTAGTTGGACAGAAAAATGAAGTGGAAGAAGAAAATAATTTAATGATTATAAGTTTATCAAAAAAATTGCAAAGCGCCCAACAACAATGTAAAGATCTCTTCTTATTAGGCGAAGCTATAAAAAAGGAGAGTGACCACTTTAAGGGTACTTTCAATTAAAAATTTGTGTATTTAAATAAACATTACTATTGTAGATCGAATTCAACAGTATGACAATAAAATTGATTTATCGGGAGACAGTTTAGCGCTTAATAATGTGGTAAGAATTAACTTTTGAATTTTCTAAATTGTAAAAATTGACAATCCAGACCACGTGCAATAGTTGTATGAAACCATTTTGTGATATTGATTTTAGGACAAAGACACCATCGTCGTACACATCGAAAAATTGAAACGTATGTTGTTAGACAAAGACGTCGAATTAAATACTCTCAAAACAAAACTAAAGTAATCAATATTATATCGGAAGTATTAAATAATACGTACGTGTTGTAGGTTCTACAACTCCGATCTAGATGAATTGTTTGAATATAGACAGTTGCTTAATAAAATGTACTCATGTGAAGTTAAGTTATGCAGTAGGTTTACATATTTATTTATAGTCGCATACGTAAAAGTTTATTTTAGACAATAGCGAGCATGAAGAACTCATTATTTTTATGCAGAGACAATTACAAAGCTACCAACAAGCTATTGATGACCGCAACAACCAAATAATGAGTTTAAATATGGTCAATAAGGAATTACAGGAAAAAATTGAAGAAATGTTAGAACAAACACGTACAGACATTCAGAATATTTCACAAAAGTATAGTTTGCCCCAGTTGGAAACAATGAGTAACGAACTGAAAAATGCGGAAGAAATGATCAACAATTTAAAACAACAGTTAACGGAAAAAGGCGATGACAAGGGAAAATTCGAAAAAATTCTTCGCGAAAAGGAGGATTTACAAGAACTTGTTACCCAAGAGAGGAAAAAGTTTGAGGAAAGTGTGTCACAAACGAAACGAGAGTTGAAAGATATAAATAACGAACGAAATAAGTTACTCCAAGAACTGTCAGAGTTTAAGAAAACCGAATTACAGTTGACGGAGGAGAACGAAAAAGTTAAAACACAGTTACAAAAGATTTGTCTAAACCTTGGGCTTTCAGAGGCTGAAATATTCGATTCTGAAGATATTCATGACGTAAGCACTTTAAAATCAAAATACGGACAAATACACGATCAGCTGCAGCACGTTCTTATGCATTTGGAAAGTATGAATGTGAAAAGAACAAATTTCAATATCGTTTTTAAGTTGAAAAAACAACTGCAGAACTTTTTAAATTTAATGACTGAGCAAAGTTTGGAGCAGAAACACGTTGAAGACAAATTGGAGCAGTGGGATAATATGTTGAGCGATTTTATTGAAAGTTTGAGACATGATGCAAGTTTGACGAACGGCGATTTGGAGCTGAAAGACAGTATTGAAGATGTTACGAATGCTAAAACGATGTTGGAAGGGGAAAAATTTGCGCTGGAATATCAGCTGAAAAGTCGCACACTTGAACTGGAAGAAGCTAAAAAGCAAATCGCTTTGTTGAATGAAAACAACAGCAGTCTTAGTCAAGAGTTTGAACAGAGTACGCGCTCGGTTCAGAAATTAAATGACCAGATACAAAATTTAAAGAAATGTTTACAAGTGGTTGAGGAGAATAAAGTTGAAGTAGAGAAACAGTTGGAGAACACTCAAAAACAGCTGAATGAAGCAAAGCAAGAGACCATAGATTTACGTAAACAAGTTAGAGAAGTAAATGAAAATGTAGTAAGAAAAAATTTGTGTAAAGAATTAAGAAATGTCGAAGACACGTTGCAACAAAGTAACAATGATGGTATTTTTGTGTTCACAATAAAACAACTTCGCTGATTTTTCGCAGTTTTAGGTAGTGATATTTTTCAAAAGTGTTTACAAGCTCAGGTGTTGAAAGCGGAAATTACTTTACGTGATAAACTTCATGAAGAAAATGTACAGAAAATGCAAAAAATTGAAGATCAGTACAAGAATGTGCTAACAGAAAAAACAGAAATGTATAACAAAGAGAAAGAAAAGTGGAAACGGCAGGAAGCCAATTATAGAAAACAGTTTGCCGCTCTTTTAGAAGAATGTGGTAAAAAAATGGAAGAATTAGAAAACGAAAACATTAAGTTAGTTAAGCGTGTAAATGGAGTACTCCAAGAGCACGAAGCGTTTAAAAACAACGCCATAATTAGCATTGAAAAATCAAACAAGGTAGCTGCCGATTGTAAAAAAGCAATGAGGGTATGGTATTGTCAATGGATATATATGTTTATAAATGTTTTAAATTTTTAGGAATCTAGCACTAAATGGGCCACACTTTTACAAAGTTATATGACCGATGCTACCAAAATTGAGAAGCAACAGCAAAGAATTGCCAAAGGCGTTTTAAAAAAAATTAAACTAAATCAAGCGGAGGTAATGCTGATTATTATGTTGCCACATTGGTGGATGGAAAAATAAACTCCGTTTTTTGTGAGTTTGCAAAACTTTTGTTTGACGGCTTACATTGAGTTTGTATAATGGAGTTTACTGTTTCCATCTATCAACATTTGTGTGAACACGAATCTTTACGCAATGATAAAGTAATGCTTGAGGTTCATAAAAACTGTTTTGTAAACGCAATAAAAGTCAAATTAAGCTTTAATTCCGCTATTAAGGTGCGGTTAATAAAACGTCCTGAAATTGGCGCTGGACGAACAAGATCATTGGAGGAATGATAAAAAGAAAGCTTACAATCCAACGCCAAATTAAGGCCACTTTTATTGGTTGCACCCTGTTTTTTGCATTGCTGCAACGACGATATGACGTCGTCATACCAGTGTTTTCAAAAGTAAGTATGTATCTTATGAATGATGATTGAAAAAAGTCCTTTAATAGGTCATTTATTGTTAAAATAATGATGTTGGTAACCCTTGTTCGGTTTGACAGTTACGGGTGCCAACATTATTTTAAAAATAAATTTCATAGCCTACTAGAGAACTTTTTTTCGATCATATGGTAGCAAAGTTGCGGTTTAATAACTGTCAAATATAGTGCCAAATAGCTGCAATGTCAACCTCATTATTTTAAAAATTATTTTTTTGGGGTACTAGAGGACCTCTTTCTGTCATAAGATACAATGCTATTTTAAGTTGGCCGCCACTTATAACTTTGAAATCGCTACATGTACAACTTTGAATTTTAACACGAATGGATGAGTAATTAAATGAATTTAATGGTACTCATAGTGACACGCGGTGTCTGAAATGTCAAAACTATGACAGTTAAAAAACTAAAAAAGATATTTTCTCAACAACAAATTTGTTTCTTGTGTATCAGTGACACAGTAGATCAGTGACTTCGGCGTCATGTGTAGGTAAAATAAATGATCAAAAAAGGGATCATATAGCATTTAAAATTTTTTGACATTTCAAGGTGATTGCGTGTCACTGAGTTCACGGACTACCCTACTACTACTGAGTTCAATCTCATCAGCATCATCCATTCAAAATTCAAAGCTGGACCGCCATTCAAATGTTTTAATGATGAAACAACGAATTTAAAATGAACTTTTTGCCCGTTTACTCTCATCATGGGTTGGGAAACGAACATAACCTTACTCGAAATTTAATTTGACAAGTTTGCATTTTGACGCGTAAGGTTTAATCAACGAAGTGAAGTGTTTCCCTGGCCTACCGTAAGCTGAAAACTTTTTGCTTACACTTTTTTTCTTTCGATAATGCATATCTCGTCTACACACATTTTTTTTTCATAATATACAATTTTTTTCTTTTCATTATCTTAATGTAAATTTATTTAAGAATATAAAAAACAATAAATCGACTGGAAAAAGTATGTCGTCCCATTAAAAAAACAAATTACGTCATAGTGTCGCCATAGCAACGCATGAGATAAAACACTGGAAAGGTGGAAAGTGGGTTCTCTTTTTATTTTTACCATTCTGATAAGTTTACAAATTTTGTACTTTACCAATACGTTACTTTATCAGTTCGGCTTGTAATTTTTACATCATTTTTAATTGTAGGTAACTCTAATAGAAAATTTGTATGACAATAAAATTAAGCAACTGAAAGAGAAAAACCTGGGTAACAAGTTCAACATTGTGTGATGAAATTTAGTTGATATTAACAAAAATGTATTTTCAGTATTAATTTGTGTTATTAAACTTTTTTGCAATTTTATCGGTGTTTTTTTTATTGTAAAAGCAAACTTTCGTTGGCGCGCTTCAATTTTTTTTTTTCAAATTTATTTTTTTTTTGCTGTCTTCATAGTGCACGAAATATGTGTAGATGTCGCTAGCGTATCCGGAGACGGAAGGAAGAGATCTTTATTTTTTGAAGCACATGTAAAATTTTTGACGTTTTTTTGACATATTTCGTGGTGTTTTGTGAGGAAAAATAAAATTCTCTTGCGGTTTTGTTACATAATATGGGTAAATTTTGTAAAACTGGAAAAAGAAGCGTATATCCCCCACAAAAGTGAAGTCGGTGTTGATCATGCGTAGTTTCATAATTATGTTGTATTTGGTGCATGTGTTGTGTGTTGCGTGAGTTAAAAGATGATTCTGGTAAATTAAAGTGGTGAAAAGTACATTAAAGATTCGATGATGGTCTTGGACCATTTTAAATTTAGTTACTTTTCAAAAAGAAATAAGACTTTGTGGATAAAAGCCCCGTGTATACCTAAGAAAGCTTCAAAGGTCTTTGAAGCTTTCGAGGCCGTGTTCATGGAACTATGAACCTAGACTCGTTGTCTTTTACCTTGTCACAAATAAGTTATTTAGTTGCATCATTAACCAAAAAGAACTACAAGCAAGTGGTTGCGGACCTCACAAAGGTAAGATTGGCCCTAACATGTCGAAATGTTTCAATATGCGTGTTCAAAATTATCAAAATGACAAATGGAATATCAGCCATGTTTGCAGTGCCAGCTGTCACGCTTACTTACCGATAGAGCAATGTTATTCTGAACAAAGGTGTTTTGATTGTTATTATTTTTTTTCGTTCACGTTCTCGCAAAAATGTCAATCAAACTGATGAAGTACTTTTTTCTCTCCCGAAGTCTTACTAAATTGAACCCATTCGTTTGTAGTTTGTAACTTTGCATGGTCTGGAGGCGGACCGTCACTTGCTCCAATGTCTATTTTCATCAGTGGACTTTTCTGAGTCTACGAGCAAGATAACCGCACCATCTCCCCAAAATCAAGCATTGCTAGAGCAGTGCTCCAACTTGTTGAACAAACCCTCGCTGCTGACGTCTGTTTGTTACATCACAGACAATCCTCTCAGTAACAACAAGGTAAATCGAAGACATACAAATTTTACTTATAACTTTGCTTTACATAAGCAAAAAACTATCTGGAAGTCGATGCTAATGCCAGTATTTTGATAAAGACTTTTAAACTAACCGTGCTTGTCGTAAGCACCATTTTCACCATGCAGATACTTGGCAGATATGAAAGACTCTCCAGATAGCATTGCTTGTGTAGATCAAGCCAAACATTGGTAATTTTAATTTAGCCACAAGAGACTAATTTTTATAAAAAATACGTAAGCGCTTTTCTTTGATATAGACTTGATAACCTGAATAACGCTAAAAAAAACAAAAAATCCATCCATTTAATCTACATTGGATACAAGAAAGAATTACACTATTTTGGCGACTGGAATATAGTTATATTTATTATTTGTAGACTTTGTGCTTCACTAATTTATTTTAGTTGATTTTGCAGCAACATCCTTAAAATTGGTTAATTTGTTACTATAATGTTTGAGTATTCAACAAATGTTTTATACAATGTGTATTTTATACTATTTTTTCTTTTTTGCACCTTTTTTAATTGAAAATTGGGGTTTTTAAATTTTGGGGAATTTTGAGTAAATCTCGTTCTGATGCGTACAAAAATGTATAATTTTGTTTTTTTGACGTTTATTTTATTCGTGATTTGACAGTAACATTTGTAATGCTACGAATTTTGAAAACGTAAATTATACCAGTTCTATTACGAATTTATAATTTGGGTGCTTTTAACAGCACGGTTTTGAATAAAAATTTGCACCTGTAATTTTCTGAATGAAAAAAAGTGTCACTTTATTCTGGTCCATGCATAGTGCAAAGGAAAGTAAAGTTTAAAAGTATTGATTCATAAAGCTGCGCTCTTATCGTTGGACATTGGTATTTGATAAAAGTTCAGTTTAATGACAAGTTGATTCATATATATTGGTTCTAGAATTATTTGAATTAGTTAATCTCTTTTATTATAAGGGTATTTATGTTCCGTTATGAAAGCAATTTCTTTGTATCAAGATCTAATATCACATGTCATGTGAGCAAGGAATATTTAAAAACTAAGTGTAAAATAAAAGGAACGTAAGCATTGTCAGATACTTCAAGCATGACTCATTCTACATAAGTTTTTGTAAAGTTTGTGTCATTTTATAAAGTAACATTGCATCATTTTTGTAGTGAACAAGAGTGTGACGAATCATGTTACATATTGTGTTTGTTGTTTTATATGTAAAATTTTAATTGTAATATGTTCAAATGTTTTTATGTATCTGTAAATAATTATGTCCATACACAAAATTTGTATTGTATTTTACTATGATTTGGATTGATTTTGACATGAATGATTGTATCGCGGGGAACTATATAGCCACCACTGTATTTTTAGCGTTAGATATCTACAGTACGCAGATATTTCAAGTAATAAGGGAGCTGTTGCATGTAGAATAAAATCTGAGACATCCGGTACGAAAATATGACATTACAAAAAAACAATAACAATAATAATGGGAATCTATTATCAGTACTTAGTACACGTATGGTTTTAAAGAAATTATCGTTAAAGATAAGCTTACATATGTAGATAGTTTACTATTACTCAGGTTATTTTCTTTTGTCTACGTATCTTATTTTATTTGCGTTATATTACTGATGATTGTAGAAAGAGTTTGTGTGTCATGCGCGGAAAGTCACATTGTCAAGCTGCGTGCAGTAAATAGTTTTTGTATAGAACGAAAATCACGATTTGTTTCTTTTGGTGAGTACAAAATGAATTTCATGAGGAAAGTGGTGACAACTAACACAAGTACATAAACACAATAATTTCAATCCTGTAAAAAGATTGCCAAAACCATTAATCTATGTAATTCCAGTTTTCAAGTTGATCGTATTATTGTAAAGTAAGTACAATCAATTTTGTGAAATATTAACTACTAAAGAAAAATTGGTCTCAAGTTGCTAAATTAGTTTGATGAGGCAGGTATTCTTTTACCATTGGTGTTTCGACAGAGATATGAATTTCGTTAAATCTCTAGATTTTCTAGGTTTTTGCTTAATTTTGAAACTATGCAGTAATAAAAACGTGTGATCTAAGTCTGAGCAACAAACTTAGCGTTGCCATTGGTTAGACAATACGTGGCTTGAAGTCGCAGTAAATTTAATTGAACTTTGGTGTGGGCATGCGTGCAACTTTGACCTGATTAGTGCATTTGCTGGTCGATTCTAGTAAGTGAGTGAGCGACAATAGCTCCGGAAAATGTATGAAACATTCAGGAAAAAATTCGAGATTGTTTGTACTCAGAATATTGCAAAATATGTACTCGGGTAAACTGATGCACTGCATGTTTCTATAGCATTTAAAAAAAAATCGTTTGTATACAAGTAACTTTAGTATAAAATGTTTTTCCAACTTCTCAAATTTTAATTGTAATTTTTTACCTTTCAAAACTTTTACACCTTTCTATTCGGTTTTAATATCTTCTTTTAAAATGCGCATTAAGAATAGGATTTCTGTTTAAAAGATATCGATAACATCGTAACTTTGAGAGCGCCAGCTGAAACTTTTTAAATTTATTAAGTGTTCTTGTTAGATAGCATTTGTGAATTTTTATCAAATTTGTTCTATAGGTTATATGAAAATATCGACTTGCAAGATGAGAGTAATAATTTCCTAAAATGTTGCCATGTAAATGAATTTGCATAAAGTATGAAGCGCATTATTCAGATAAAATTTTGTCATTTCCATATTTTCAAAGGAATAAATTTAATGATGATGTAATTTCCTACTAGAACCTTGTTTCACTTTTAAAGCAAAAGTCTCCGCGTGATAAAAAATTGTAAAGTTAAATATAAAATAGTTCGCTTTAACCGAAGTCATATCTCTTGTCGTTTCTCAGGTAATACTAGTGGGATTTGCTCTTGTAAACCAGCCTAACACTTTCCTATCTCGGCAGGCCCCCAAGTTCGGCCCCCAGTTCTTCCAGCAGTTGAGCAAGTGCCTTCGCCTCTCAGCTGTCCAGGAAGTCGTGTTTGCCCTCGCCCTCCGTCACTCCTCGAACCCGGAAGTCTCCTCTCTCGCCCAGGCCCACCTGCGCTCGACCGTCCCCGCTCTGGTACAGTCGTACGTCGAGACCGAAGGCAGCAGCCGGCAGCACGAGGGCGGCCTCCACGAGACCACCCCCGAGGTGCTGCACCTGATCCTGTCGGCGGTGCTGAAGGCCCCCAAAGAGGTGGGACTCGCGAACAACGCGCACCGGGCCTTCCTCGACACCCTGCAGCGGGACTTCCCCAAGGACCTCGTCCCCGTCGTGCTCGCGCCGCTCGTCTACCCGGAACACTGCGAGCTCTCGCCGGAGATGTCCTCCGAGGGCCCCGGTCTGTCCGGGGGCATGTTAGAGACGTCGATGGCCGATTTGGTGGCGGAGATCGGCTTCAGCTTCACCTCGTCGGTGGAGGAATGCTGCAGCAACCTGATGAAGCTCGGGGGGCGGGAGGTCTCCCCCGCCACCGTGGCCCGGATTCTCACCGTTATGTGCCGAACACACAGTGGCCTTGAGGAGTCGCTCAGCCTGCAGTCGCCGGGGAACTTCAGCAAGGGGAACGAAGGACGCGCGTCGTGGAACGTCGAGGTTTTCGTTCAGGCTTTGAAGGAGGTCGTGCCGAATTTTCAGTGGACGAATGTCGTGGCCGAGTTGGACCACCCCGATTTCGTTATTAAAGACAGACAGGGACTGATCATTTTAATAAGTGCACTTCGACAAGGCCTCCAGACGCTGGGATTTCATCCGGAGACGTTTCCGATCGACCAGTTTTACAGGAGATGGACGAACGTCGAAGGACAGTTCAGTCTGATGCAAAACATACTCAAGAATCCGGATGTGTTCTGTTTTGCCGACTACCCTGCGATGACTGTGAGCGTCGACGTTTTGAAAACACCACCCGAACAAGATAGTAAGGAACTCGCGAATTGGAGGTCGTTGAATTTGGTAGAGCTTCTACTTCACATGTCTGAATGCGGCTTGTTCAACTACGTACAAGAACTGTTCAAATTTCCGATACACAACTGTCCGGATGTCTTAGTCTTAGCCTTGCTGCAAATCTCAGGACCCATAACACTACTAAGACAAGAACTGCTTTCGACTCTCATACCGATTTTCTTACTGAATCACCCAAACTCGGCTATCATTCTCCACCATGCATGGCACACGACTAACATTAATATAAAATCGATCATAATGCATGCGATGGCCGAATGGTACGTCCGAAGCGACTGCGACCAAACCAGACTATCCCGTATTCTAGACGTAGCCCAAGACCTGAAAGCCCTCTCGATGCTCCTAAATGCCCAAAACTCCCAATCATATCCGTTCATAATCGACCTAGCCTGTCTAGCATCCCGTAGAGAGTACCTCAAACTAGAAAAATGGCTCGCCGACAAAATCCGAGAACACGGCGAATCCTTCGTTACGGCCTGCGTTAAATTCCTCCACCGCCGCTGTCCCCAGTTAATCGGCAAAAGCGACGACGCGATGACGAAAGCATCGTCACTCCCTAACGAAACCCTAACCACCATAATGCTGTGCTTACAATCGTGCGTTAACAACGTAAATCCGGAATGCCAAGAAGCCATAATAAACATCACCACCAGTTGTACGTTACTGTTAAAATCGCGTCAACAACCAGCCCTCGTGAGATCCAGGGGTGTCGATGGCCCGTTCAGTGTTTCAGCGATCTCCGGACAACTCTACAACCATTCGGGCGTTGACACGATTCCCGGTTTGACCACCAACTTGGCGAGTATGACGATGTCGGGTCCCACGACGTCGGCGTTTAATCTCCAGGGCGGGTTAGGGCCGCTGGTGCAGTCGCCCGGTTCGCCGTCGCGGATTCTGGGGGCGGGTCCGTCGAATAGTCCGTTCCCGATGATGCCGCTGCAGCATCAAGGGCCCGTGGGGACTAGTTCGTCGCTAGTTTTGGGGGTGAACCAGATCGGGAATATCGGGAGGATGGGGCCGACGTCCAATATTGACAAGAGGATTCCTGAGTATAATTTGTTCCCGGATATGACGTCGAACGTGTCGAAGGATATCGAGGATGAAGCAAATAGCTACTTTCAGAGGATTTACAACCATCCGCCGCATCCTACGTTGTCTATTGACGAAGTTCTGGAGATGTTGAAGAGGTTCCAGGATTCGCATAATAAGCGCGAGAGAGAAGTAAGTTGGTTTGTCTTTTATTTGCATTTGCTGTTTGTGAAGTTGCATTTTTTGCCGTCAGTGATGAAAAGGGAGATCTTAGGTGCCGCTTTTTGATTTATAGCTAAGGTTTGATAAGCAGAAGATAAAATTTTATTGTTATGATTTATGCGATTGGGCGTAGTTATTAAATTGTCAAAAATCTAGAACATCCATGCAAATCGGTATCCAAAAAATTTTGTTTTTAAAAAGTTTGTTAATAATATTGACAATTCTGAAGATGAATTTAGATGTTGGGTAGTTTTTTAAATGTCGATGTATTTTTTTAACGTTTATTTCATTTACAATTTCGCCAGTTTACTGAAAAAAAAACGTATTATAGAATTTATCCATAAATGTTCGCAATGTAGGTTGGCAATGTGTTAAGTCTATTATATTTTGTATGGTGAAGTTCATGTCAGTTTTTCCAAATCTATCAATTTTCAGAAAAAGTCAGTTAATTAATCTTATATGTTTTGAAATTTTCGATATACGAAATTTTTACTTCCGAAGCTACGGCTGATTTAATATTTTCTCGATGTTTCATAACCCGTGAAGTATGAAAAAATAGGTCCCCCTTTTTATTTTACTAGATAGATATCTTCGAAATTATTGGACTCAAATTTTAGGTGTATTTTACGAATGTCGTGTAGATGGTAAAACAATAACCAATCTTTGTCTAATCATGCTCATCAACAATTTGATTTGAACTCAATCCTCCTTAAAGTTATTAAAATAGCATTACTTCTGTACCTGTGGTTTATGAATCCAGTTTAATTTTTTTACCTTAGAGGTCCAGATTGTTGAAGAAACACTTTTAGAATTTAACTTAGAAATTGCAAAACTAAATGCTCTTGCAAACGTTTTAAGGTTTATGGAAAGTATGTTAAATTACTAATCAAAATGTATGACCATTCCCTCCAAAAACATCTCAAAATTTTGTTGGATGATCCTTTTCTTATTTTGTCAGGAACAGATTGCTCAAGTTTTTTGCATTTATTAAAAACCACCCTTGCTTATGAACCTTCGACCAATTTTTTTAAATAAATAACATTACACATGACACCTAGATTCTACAGAAATAGAAATAATTCTCAGTTTGTTCATACTTTTGGCGATCACACAAATATTTAAAAATTTACTGTTACATCATTTTTAAATATATTAGAAAATAAAACAGTACCAAGAGACAATTTAATAACTCGAATCGCATTTTCTCAAATGTGACTTCTGCAGGTCAAATTTCTTTCCATCAAATTTAATATAATGGGCGACTTGAAATGATGCACCGCATCGTGAATTAAGAAATTTATATTTTATTTATATTCATTGTTTTTATTTTAATTTCACGGCACGTGATTAACTTGGTATTTCTAAAGTTGCATGAAGCACGACTAACCACTAAATTTATATTTTATCTATGAAAAAGTCATTCTATAATGACTTCATGACATGCTGTTAACAACCAAAAGGTTAATGTAGACAGCTGAACAACATTATTATTATAAAGAGACAAAACCGATGTGAAATCCATCGAGTACGCACTAATTCGCAAGGGATGAATGTTGATTGTCTGCACATTAATTTTTGTTGTTGTCGTAGTTGTTACATTAAATTTGATAAATGTGCGTAGTCGAAAATTGGAGGGAAAGTGAATAGTGCATTACTTATCTCAGTGCTTTTAATTTTTATGGAGAATAAAATTTATTTTTGAGAGCTGACCCCAAAGGTTGACTTGGATTGCATATTTGGCATGTACTTAGTAGTGTTTGTTTTTGGTGTTGCTGCTTTTCTTGTGTTATGTAGTTGAGTGTTCGAGACGTGCGAACGTTTGCCAACGAAACTTTCAAAAAATTCCCTTTTCAGGTGTTCAATTGCATGCTTCGTAACTTATTTGAAGAATACAAATTCTTCCCCCAGTACCCCGAGAAAGAGCTCTTCATAACCGCCCAACTGTTTGGAGGTATAATCGAAAGAAGCATAGTGACGTCATATGTTGCTTTGGGGTTGGCTCTCCGTTTTGTCCTAGAAGCTCTTAAAAAACCAGAAGGTTCAAAAATGTACTATTTCGGCATAACAGCCCTGGATAGGTTCAAGGGTCGTCTTAAAGAATACCACAAATATTGCGAACATGTCAGAGCTATACCGCATTTCTCAGAGTTCCCTCAACATTTACAGGAATATGTAGAGTATGGTCTGCAAAGTCTTGAACCACCAAATAAACCTCAAGGTACAGTTTTACCAGCCAGCATGGCTTCAATGTTGGCACCGCCGAACACGCCAGTCTCGCAAGTGTATAAGCCCAACTCTACCATAAGTTCGAGCGCACCGAGCAAAGCTAACACGACCACGACTAGTACTTTGGGAAGTCGACCTTCCATAGCTAACGCTACCAACATCGATACTTTATTGGTGGCCACAGAGAAAGATGAGAAAGTGATTGCTCCACCTGAAGCCTTACAAGATAAGATAGCTTTTATTTTCAATAATTTGAGTCAGCTTAACCTTAAGACGAAGTGTGACGAATTGAGAGACTTGGTGTCGGAGGAGTACTTTCCATGGTTGGCTCAGTACCTGGTGATGAAGAGAGCCTCAATAGAGTTGAATTTTCATGGCTTGTATTCGAATTTTCTCGATACTTTGAATATCAACGAGATTTATAGAATGGTGACTAAGGAAACTTACAGGAACATCAAAGTGTTGTTGAGGTCGGATAAAGGTATTGAAAACTTTTCCGATAGATCGTTATTGAAAAATTTAGGCCACTGGTTGGGTATTTTGACGTTGTCACGAAATAAACCCATTCTGCAGATAGACCTAGATTTGAAGTCGCTGCTAGTCGAGGCGTACCACAAAGGTCCGCAAGAACTGTTGTACGTAGTTCCTTTTGTTGCTAAAGTCATAGAATCGTGTGCCAAGAGTAAAGTTTTCAAACCGCAGAACCCATGGACGATGGCTATAATGAACGTTTTAGCAGAGCTACATCAAGAACCTGAGTTAAAATTAACTCTTAAATTCGAAATTGAAGTCCTTTGTAAAAACCTAGACATAGATGTAGCTCAGCTCAAACCGAGCATGTACTTGAAAGATCCTGAACGTCTAAACAAAATCGAATACCAACTGTCACAACCGACAAAGAAAGAAAACGCGATGATATCTTCATCTCAAGGGAACAACCAACCGGCTACCATCAACGAGCCAGAATTAGTCAATATGATGCCAGGCCAAGCGGCAAACTCCCCCGTAACACACAACAACAGTACTACACCTACTTCTGCTTTGTCAGCACCACCGGAGCCCCGTTTCAGCTATGGAGACATACAGATCGCTGGAATGACGTCGTTCCAAACCCATACGGTTGTCAGCCCGTCGATTCTACTTTTCCAAAACCAGCCTCAGTTGAAGCCTTTAGTCAGATCATCCATCGAACACGCTGTACAAGAGTGGATCGCTCCCGTGGTGGATCGTTCCATCAAGATCGCGCTACAAACCTGCGAGCAGATAATCAGGAAAGATTTTGCCTTAGATCCGGACGAAGGTAGGATGAGGCTTGCGGCTCACTTCATGGTGAGGAATTTGACGGCCGGTATGGCGATGATCACCTGTCGCGATCAGCTCCTGACTGCCATCAATACGCATCTGAAGCAAGCCCTTCTGGCCAACATTGGCTCACCTACGTTACAACAAAAAGAGATGATCGAACAGGCGGCCAGTATTATTGCTAATGATAATATGGAGTTGGCTTGCGCTTTCGTTCAGAAAACCGCCGTCGAAAAGGCTATTCCCGAAATAGATAAACGATTGATGAGCGAGTACGATTTGAGGAAGATGGCGAGGCAGGAGGGAAGGTAAGCAGTTTTTTCTTTTCTTTTTTCCTAGTGTTTAACAATTTGATTTTTTTTATTCTGGTGTACTAAATTAAGCTTCAAGCTAAAAACAATGACGTTTACAGAATTTCAATCGTATCCGTTCTCAAAATATGAGACCGCGGAGTTTTATCTGAGACACCTGTACATCGGGTGTCCCTGTTCCACTTTAAGATAACAGTTATTTGAAAAGATAGAAGGTTTTATAACACATTTAATTAATACAAAGAAATCTACAAATACCGGGTGATTTTTTTTCACTTGTGATCTAGTTACGCAAAAATTTGTGATAGAAAAAATTCGGCTGAAAAGTCGGTCGTAATTAGACGCAGTTTTTAATTATGTAGCGGCACAATAATAGGTTGGTAAGCGAAGAAAGATAAGCCGCTCTGTAGTCTAGTGGTCAGGTCAGGTCACCCGCCCGGCAAGCGGGAAACGTGTGGTTCAATTCCCACCGGGGCAGCAACATTTTTCTTCGCTTACCTATAATTAAATATATATATATATATAACCATAACCCCTCGGACATTTTCAACAGCCTTGGGAGTTAGTTTTATTGTTAATGTGCGACTTCCTGATTTCCTCCTAATACTACCGGTCTCACGAAAAAATTTTATCGCATAACTGAGTGTCCGTGAAAAATTAGTTTCTGAGAGCTGAGAACAAGGCCAGGGGGTCGATTCTCGAACTCGTTCGAATAAGTTCCGCATACGCAAGTGGCCAACTTTCGAACGGTTTTGAAGATTCGGTATTCTCGAAGCGCGCGCACACGTTGGTATACGCAAATGTTCGAGCGCATACGAACGTCAAGTTACGAGTGGGTAGATGCGATCGCATTTTGGTTTGCGAGTGGTGAAAGCTAACCTAAAACTCTGTTTGGTTTTGGTCGTTCTGTTGTAACGTCAATATAATATCTTTAATATGCTGTATCTGTTAATATACATTAATAGAAAGGGTTACCATTCCAAAAATACACAAATTGTAATGTATCAATTTGATTGTGGGAATTTTATAATTTCATTTACAATTTTGACATTTGTGATGCAAATTTAAAAATTTTAAATTGAAACAGCTGATTTCTGTGTAGTACACATAATAGCTACATATGTATGAAGAAACAACGGACTATTGCGATATTTTGGGTAATTTCTAATTAACACGTTCTTATTATGGTTGTATCAATAATTTTTAGGTGACTCTGGCTAGGCACTGCGAACATTTCAAATATACGTGCAGTTGTTTCAAAAACAAAAACTAAAATGAATTCTGAAAGATCATTTACTGTACAAAACGGTTGTAATGGTATGCATAAATATACCTGAATAAATATCGGGTAACCAAACGCTAAGAATTTTCTATAAACTAGGAGAGTACACGCAGCAATAAAGGTATTAATATGCAAATACCTGCTGGCTGCGGTGGTCCCACTCAAAAATAAACATTATTAAGTTTGTATCTGCATCATTGTAAAAAAATCACAAGAATTTGTATTAAATACGTAGGGTTGCATAAAATCATAAAATCAACATTTTTTTTTAATCACGATTTTTTTATGTTTTTTTAGTCTGTCAATTATTTGGGATTAAAATCCTGATTAAAATAGTAAGTATCCGACTTAATGTCATCCTTGAGTCGTACTTCTTAGTTTTGAACAATAAAGAGAATTTATTGTAATTTACATTGCAAAAAAGGAATTGATAGTGTTATTTATAATATTTACTCCTATAATCTTTAAAATACAATTTAAAAGAATTATCGTTCCATTTTGTTGGAAATATTGTATTCTAGTTAAAGTTCAACTGATATTGATATAAATTTGCATTAAAAGGGCCGTAATATGCATTGCATATTCCAAACTGTAAAGAAAACTTAAAAAAAAACAATAATACTTTAAAGCAATAATTTAAATCGAGCCAATCCTGCTAATACGTGTTTTGCTGCTTAATAAATTTGAAGGTAACAAATTAAAATAGTCCTTCTTGGATTCAAACTCACTCCGCGTGAGTTCTGCCAACCATCGCATTTAAATATCCTCTGTATTTTGCCGCTGTTGCCATATCCTCACTCGAACAGAGGCCTTCGTATGCGCATCGAGTTGCTATTCGCATTGAATCTCGTTCAAGAAGACGGATTTTCGTTTCGAATAGCATCTTGGCATGCGCATCGATTCGTACTCGCATCTTTGCGAACGAGTTCGAGAATCGACCCCCAGGATTCATATACCCATTCAATATGCATTTGTTGGACGTTACGGACTCAAACATGAGTTTCTTATGATCTTTTTATGTCGAGATGAAAATTCTGTTTCGGTGTCTAAATACCGGGATAGTTTTGGTTCACTTTTAAATAAAGATGTAGCCTTAAAAAAGACTGAAATACAGTCAAACCAATCTTTCTTCGGTGAAAAGTTTCAAAACATAGTAGGCAAAATATATTTACTTATCCCCTCCAAAAAGTTGATGACGTCAGCTTAAAATTTTGCCGAATAAGTCCTATCCAAAATGTACAAAATATGAGTCTGTACTTGTGTTTTGCACATTTTAGATAGAATGTATCGCAGAAAATTTGGCGATGGCCTTTTCAATTTGGGGGTAGGGAGGAAATCAATTGTAAAATGTTACACAGTTTTGGATTTTTCTTACAAACACCTAGATATCAAGGGTAAAAAGCGGGACATAAACGATTAGATATTGATTTGCAAAATTCCAAAATAAATTTATAAAATGGTGCTATACAATTTTGACTTTTTTCCAAAAATCTGGATATCTAGGGTAAACAATTTACACGTATTCATAAACCACAAGTGCAGGGGTATGTTAATTTATAAAATTTAAGTTTCATTTATTTGACAACAATCGGTCCAATGGTTTCGGAGATTATTATCTGTCTAATAAACATCTGGACAGATGACAGACAGACAGACGGAAAAAGGAAATGTAATTTTTCGTACTTTAGGGACCAGAAGGCGTCGAGAAAATATGAAATTAATAAGTCGCCTGACTCTATTATAGTTCAGGAAATAGCGTTGTACCCTATAAAATTATATTGACAATAACGAGACGGACAGTAGTACAATAGCAAGAGATATTTACAACTTAAAGTTGTCGCGTGACGATAATCCGCAGATCTTAAATTTCTAAAACAGCGGAAGTCCGATCCTGTGCGTACAATTACCTGCTAAATGTTCTCCGACAAATTTGGATGGACTGGTGTGTGCCATAAATATTTCTTACCATTGTACTACTGTCCGCTTCGTTATTGTTAATAAAATTTTATAGGGTACAACGATATTTCCTAAACTATACAGCGCTTGGGAAGTAAAAATCACACGGTATTATAAGCATTATATTGTCGCCTTCGGTTTTTCCAAATGTGACATCAATTATTTGTCTTCACACAGAATATGTGTGTTTTAAGCAAGTTAAATATAATATTTTTTTTTATCTTTTCATACATGACATACTTGTTTTAATGCTTTAAAAAAATTGTGAAACAGCAGCCGTGTTTTATTAGTTTTACTCTAATATCTCGTTTATTTGAAAAGCTAACATTTTGAAAATTGCAAGTGTAAGTACATTAACACACATAAAAAAACGTTTAAAACGCGTATATTTTTAGCGGTAGATCACTTTTAGTTTTTCTGGAAAGGACTTCCAACTTTTTCCTTTTCCAGACAATATTATGTAAGTGTGTTAAATTGAATATTATTTACTGTGCACTGAAGTAGAGATACGATTTCAACATGGTGAGTCATCAGAATCTGACAACGGACTGTCAATCAGTAGCGTAACATGAACACTTCAGAAGGGTGATTTTTTAAATTTATTTTCAACACACTAGCTCGAATGAGAATGTATCTATCCGGTACTAATCTAAATAGGTACTCTTACGCCCATCCCTTAAATTTGAAAGTGGACTTGGCCCGACCCATTTTGTGCTTCTATGTAGATTTACGGCTGTGATGTACAGTGAATAATGTCTAATACGTGGTGCGAATAAGTCTAAGTGTAATTTTTTTTAAACTATCTATTTCAAATTTCTGTGTTTTCAAATAACTGTGAGGAGGCTTTCACGGTCGGAATCAATACATGATCGTTTTCCGGGTTGAAACCATTTAAATTGAGTTTTTGGGCTCACCTACCCCAAAAACTCAATTCACACGGTTCCAACCCGGAAAACGATCATGAACTGTGGAACAGGTAAACTGGGACACCCGGTAAATGTGCGTATTAATTAAATTATAGCGATTATACACTCAACCGTTTTAATTCAATTTCACATTGTTATGTTTTGATTTAATTTGAAGTATCTACACATGATTTTAAGTTCCATGCTGATTTTATGTGTAGCTTATCGGTTACTTTACAGACAGCTGTGTAATTGTTATATACTGAGAGTCCAACACATTTTTGAGTAGATCGGAAATTAAGATGAGTTAAAACAACAGGTTCTTAAAGAATACTAATAGATCTAGTTGTATTGAATTATTTATAGATGTTTCGAATCTCTCAGGAAAAACAAAATGGAAAATGAGACAGGTTAAGGCAAAGACAATTGGTGTTTAGGGGATATTAACAATAACAGTAAATTTTTGATTGTGATTAACACCAAAAAGAAGGTGTGACATTTGATTGATCTGTTTTGTTATTAAAAATTTTATGTTGGAATCAGTGATTACGAATCGTCAAAATTCAATGAATTTTTTGATAAAGAATGTTTTCCCATTTTAAATAGTCTTTTTTTTATTATGTCGCGTCCAGTGTGTAACTTTAATCACAAGAATCTGAGAGCAAATTTTAAAACTTTTTTGTCGAATTTCAGACGCTATTGCGACGCCATCGCCTTGACTTACCAAGCCGAACGAATGCCCGAACAAATTCGATTAAAAGTGGGTGGTATTTCCAATAGTCAGATGGCCGTTTACGAAGAATTTGCGCGAAACATACCAGGATTTTTGCCAAACGAACGAGACTCGAGTATTCTTATACAGAAACAAAATCTGACACCCATTGAAACCCAATTGCATGCATCTACACCATTTCCTTTACCGCAAGCCGCGGTCCTCAACGACGATTTATCTTTACTTTTTGAAAAACTGGGTTTGGAAATCGAGCAATTTGTGCAGGCCACTTCCGGACAACCACAGTTTGCACATATGAATTCTAACTTGTTACTAATCAGAGATTGCCTTATGCACACTTTGAGAAATAGGGATCCCACACCACCACAAGCCATTGTACAAAAGGTAAGATTTTAGCGTTTTTCGAGGTATATTTTTATTTAATTTATGTTTAATCTTCTCTAGTGTGTGGAAAGTTTGCAAGATTCCCTTGTTTCAACCCTAAACGACGCCGATCCCGTTGTTATGCGTTTCAAAGAGATCATCATCAGGATTTTGAAGTCCTTCCAAGACCCACGTGTCTTCGGCCAGCAGTGGACGAACAAGTTGGTCACGAGATTCTTAACAGAATGTCGCGAAGACTACCGTTACAACCTCGATGCAGTCGACACTTTGATTAAGTCTGGCCTTGTTCATGTTCCACAATATGACTTAGCGTTAGCCCAATGCATGGAAAATGGTGTAAATTACTTGGGCGTGAATTTCGCCATGCAATTGGTGCAGCTGTACTTGATAGATGACCGTTCCAATCAGTTCGTTACCGATAACGATCTCTGCAATACGATCGAGATGTTGGCTAAAATACAGAATCACGCCAGGCAACCACCGGAAGGGTTGGGTAACATTATCGACATCTTGCGACAGAACCCGGAAACCCCGTTCTTTGGAGACAGAGCGCCCGTTGGTCCCACAGTTCACATCCACAACGGAATATTACAGGTAATGGTTTTATGCTAGTGGGTTAATTTGTTAGTTTCATCTTAAATGTTGGGAATACTTAAGGAGTTGGGACTGGCTGACTGTTTATTTATTGTATCAGATGTAATACTTCTTAAATTTGTTTTTGCATTCGGTTATTACGTGTATCATCTACGATCTTCCTCCCTGTCCCACTCTCTGTACTGTTCCAAAGGTATTTCGTCTCCTTTTTTTTTTACCAATTGTCATTTCTAAAATATTTTCTGGTATATACCTGTAATTTTCACAGTTTCTTCTATTTCCTGCTTTGTGTGTTAGAATCATAGTAGAATTTGTCCATTCTTGCGGTATTTTCATGTTTAATATTTTCAGTAATTCTTTCCTTTTAATTGCACTCTCTTCTATCATTAATACTCAGTTTTTACCTTTTAGCCCATTTTAGTGTTCTCTATTTTGTCTCCCTTACGTTTTCCTTTACTGTGGTTCTCTGTTTCTAATACTATAAATCTTTGCGGTTTTGATGTCTACAAGATGTCTGTAGATATTATTTCTGTGCTATTTTTTTCTCAATTTTGTTTTTTATTTGTTCGCTGCACTATGACGTCTGCTTTTCCTTTTCGGTTGCTTTATTAACTCCAATTTCTTTTGCCGAACTGCTGAGAACCTCTAAAAAAAACGTTTTTCTTTCAAATTATTTCTTTTTGTTTGATTTTTTTCTTTCCCCATTTCTATATACTTTCGTTTTATTTCTGTTTGTTAGAACAAACCACCGGTACCGACAAAGTTTTATGTATTGGATTTTTTTTATCTATGATGTTTAATCAATCAATTCGACCAACACATCTTGCATGTTCACCCCCATGCGCATGATAAATGGACCCTCTTTCCCAGTATTGATACAGTGAAAACATCTTAAAAATACATGTCATTACGAGTTTCTTCAAATAAATACTTACTTGGTACAGGTGAACAAAGAAATATTTTATCCACGTGTGGTAAAATCTCTTACGTTTGCCACACTTTTTTTCTGTTAATTACTTTTAAAGTTACATTAAAATTAGTAAATCTTTATTATTTGCAACAAATTATTAGAAATTTGGCTAGCCATATATTTGTATTCTTTGTAAGTAATAGATTGCTTTATACGAAACCAAGTATTATAAATATAACTCACTTAAAAAAGAAGGGTGGAAAAACTCAAATTCAGAAATCATAATGAAATCCAAAAAGGTTCTAACTGTGAAGCTTGATAAACGCGTTTATTGTTATTAACTTATAAATAGAGTGAAAATTCTATGAGAACATGTTGGGTCATATAACCTATCACTGGTAATGAAAATGAAATATGTATGTAAATTAGTATAAGGTACGACACTGGACAAATAAAATTATTTTTAAATTAAGATATAAATAAATGTTTAATTAAATGTACAGTCGCAAATTATTCGAGTTCTGTAGTTTAGAATTGGTAAAAATTGAAAATTTGCCAACACAGCATAAATTTTTAATCGGACTTGGTCTTTACTGGATTTCCTCTTAAAAAAAATGATAGGTTGACGTTTTTACGAATTTGTATGTACATTAATAATCGTTTACATTTATTTAATTTTGATTTTGAATTTAAAATTTTAGAATAGGCACAAAATCAGTAAATTAGATATTAAAGCGATATCATTCGGGTTAGTTCGGGACAATTTTCTTTCCACTTGAGTGTCAACTAAAAACGAGGGAAATTGACTTTAGGTGATAGTTTTTTTTATCCTTAAGAATGAATGGGTGGAGATTATTCGGGCTATCTCAGGCCAACTCCAAGATTCTTCAAATTACGCGTTTTATAATTCTCTGTTTTATTTATTTATTTATTTATTTTTTGTAATTCATTTTTTATTTATTTATTGTTTTTATAAATCCGTATCCAATAAATAATTTCACCAACGAAACCATGAAATGATTCTTTTAAAATGATTGTCTTAACCTGAATGGAAGCATTTACTACTTACGTGCAGAAACGTTAAAAATATTAATGAAACAGCAGTAATTTATCACTTCATATCTATTATGTATAAGTACTTATACATTTAAAATAAACGTGACACAATATAAATGCAATTTAAAAATTTATCGCAACAAAAACGGTTATAAAAAAAGTGAAAATGGTCGATAACAAAAATAGCTAAAGGTCTGTTTTTGTCTGTGATATTTCTGAAAGAACCCTCCACCGGGCATGGGTCAGTTGCGTGCAGCGGTCAGAAAAATGGTCATATAATTCGAAGGGATAATAGCATGAACAGTTGTTGCTTGTTGCAGTCGTCTTTTATGATGTAGATTACCAGAAAAATGCAATTTTATAAAAGTAAAATTGGCAACACTCCACGCACCTACTGCGTGAGTACATACCTTCGGCTTATTTCCTGATTTCTTAGTAACGATGGTGACTGAAATCCACCTATTTTTTTTAGACCGATTTTGGCAAATGGCATACCCTCTAAGAAAAGAGAGGGTGGGTGGGCGGGGCTCTTACCTGCTAAGATAAAACTGATTTTTGCAAATGAGATACCGTCTACGAAAAGAGAGGGCGGGTGGACGGGGCTCGATAATAACGGTTTACATTTTGAATAGTTTCTTTACGAAGTTTTATTATTTCTATGAACCATTAGCAATAATTGTAGCAACGAGTTTTAACAATCAGGTTGCTATGCATATAATTTGTACCTGTAGGTTGGTGGTAAGGTAATTTTGTGCATATCAATGGCGCCGAGTGGGGTCAGGATTTTAGACTTTTTACCTCTGCATTAAAATTAAAAAAAAAAAACATGAAAACTTCTACACATTTTCATGAAGGCGTGGGTGTTTTTTCCACCTCTATTTCAAAGTCACTTTGTATCTAGATATATACTTTGGCATTTTATACAGAATTATAAGTTTGAAAAAAATGCAAAAACGTGTCAAGCCTTTCATTTTACTTTCCATCTTTTGAAATAAGTCAAAAAAAATTACTTCAAATTTGTAAAAGTCATGACATCATTAATGATTTTTTTTAAATGAGACGCTATAATTTTGATCGGATTATTTGATAAGCGTGTAAAAAAAATGGAGAAGTTTAAAAAAAAAAGAAATTCGATGAAAGGTGGATTGGAAGGCGTAGACCAATAGAATCGCCACCTAGGTCTCCGGATCTGACACCCCTTGATTTTTTTTTTATTAAAATAAAGTTTATTTTGTTGTTATTAATTTTCTCAATTTTTTTGTTACGCAACCCCTACATCAAGCTACATTTTCATATGCAATCAAAATTATACCTTCCTATTTAAAAAAATCATTGATGACGTTATAACTTTAACATATTTAACGTAAAATTATTTTTATTATACATGTATCATAATTCTTGATTAAAACACGCAGATGCGTGTGCAATGTGGCCTTTAAAGCACTAGTGTTTTAAAGTCGTCTAGGCAACAATAAATATTATCAGTAAGCGAGTAGGTACTAATTTTTATTCAAATAAATATAAAAATTACAACTACATATTATTGTTTGAAACTTGAAACCCCTCCGTTTTAAGTTGATTACTATTTGTTAATTGGAAACTAGTAGTAACTTCTTCATTTTCACTGTTTGGTTGAAAGTCCAGCAATGCGTTTGGAAACTATTGTGTTTGAAGTGGATTCTTCAATATTTGCCACTGGCCACGCTCGAAGATTTCCACCCTACTTGCCGTTTCAGCTCATCCACGCTCACTCCACTATTTGCCATGATCAAAGCCGAACTTCGTCTAAAAGCATGACGGGTGTATTTCTCAGCGTAGTTAGATTTTCTGGACGGAGTGACAGATTTGTTGAATAACTTGACATACAATATGTCAGAATCATCAATAACTGCAAATTTTCGGCCTTTTTCCGTTTTAGATGGACAAATAGTGTTTAATAAAACAAAACCCTCGCTCTTAATGTCAGACATGCGCCAATCACAGAGTTCATATCTTCTACATGATCCAAATATACCACAAATAGTTACAACCTGAAAACCAATAGCATCGATTCACAAATGTAAATGTATTTTAAGTTGGTACTTACTTTCAAAAACAGGAACGTATCATCTGGGGCTTGGGTAAAAAATGTACGTAACTTTTCTTCCGGAAATACTAACGATTTTTTGGGGTCATGGCCTTTGTTAATTCCTTTTTTAATTCTCAACATTGTCTGTAATTTTGAGTGAATACACCAAAGTGATGACGATTTATATTGACTTGACTATAAAGAATTAGAAAATTAGTGTTCATGTCCACAATGTCGGAATTTTTTCTTGGCATCCATTTCACTAATCTGTCGTATTATTTATAGTACGCAACTTTGGATTTCTCAGAAATTAATCTTAATTCTGCTTGTTCTGCCAATTTTTTAATATCTTCGTTCGTTTTGTACCAATTCAGGAAGGTTTTTGTTTGATTTTTTTGCTCAAACATAACGTAAACAAACAATTGCTATAACCCGTGCTATAACTAACTCTACGGAAACGATTGGATTTCAGAATCACATATAACCTTTGATCATTACAAATTTTATTATTCTCATTCCAATTTTCACATTGTAGTGCAGGTATAATAAAAAATCGCGTATAATAGTTGTATATAAGCGCCTTTAAAACACTAACGTCGTGCGTGTTTTAAAGGCTTGCTTATACACGCGTATTATAATGTACATACTATTAAGCATGACATGTTTTTGCATTTTTTTTTTCGGTTTTTTTCGGTTTGCCCCACTTCACCTTATTTCAAATTTTCAGCGTGATGTTGCTTCGTAAGCATTTGAATATTCAAGACGCTTTCGTCAGCCGGATTGTTGACTGCCAGGTTTGATTGGAATCTGATAAGGAAAGGTTGCACTCTGTTTTCTCCACAAAAAATGTAAAAAGTCGAATAAAGTACCTAAGATCATAATAAGTTGCCACGGGGTTTACTTCTCTGGAAATCGTGTATTTATTCCACTTCAAAGAGCAGAACCGACGCTAATGTTATGTTGTTTTTTGAAATATCATTTAAATAAAAAGGCACTGTGTTAAGTTTATAGCACCACACTATCTGTGTAAACTAAAAAATGAGATAAATGGGGAAATACTTTGACGCATTTCCCCATTTATCTCAGAAACACCAACAAGAGTGGCAACTCATTATGATTTTAGATAGTTTTTCACTAATTACAGTCGGCGTTTCATACCTTTAGAAAAAAAAAAGTCAGAGTTACAACTTATTGTCATTCCTTGTAAAATCAGAAGCTAGTTGAGCCTAATATAATATTGTTACATCTTAAAATGAATAATAAATAAAGGCGATGATTTGAGTATACATGGTTGGTTTAAGTATAGTAAGAAGTGTGTCAAAAAATTGAAAGTGCTTTCTTAATGTTAAAATAAGCGTTGAACACAAACACAACAGCCTGCAATGTTTACAATGACACTAATTTATATGTACACTCTTGCTTATTCATTTGAGCGCACGTTTTTTGCAAATCTAACTGAAATCTCCATAATATAATAAAAAATCAGCTTAAAACAGCTAATAAAATGTATTCTGGAGTTAATAATAGGTTAGAAAACTCCATATATAAGTGATTTAGATGCAGTTGCAGCAAAGAAATTACTCTTGGCCGAAAAATATTAGAGTGGGCAAAATTGCATGGAATGTATACCACCGAAGAATTACTATGTAAATGCTGTTTATCACTGTTCTGCTTTTAACGTTTCAAAAAATTATATACCCTCTCATTTCTAGGTGCGTGCACCAAACTATGAAGATCCTCCCGGCTTAGTCGAGAAAACCGACTTCCTCCTCAGAGAATGGATTAGCATTTACAACCAGCCCCAAGGGCGCGATTCCACGAAAGCTTTCAGTGTGTTCGTCCACCAAATGAACATGCACGGGATTTTAAAAACCGACGATTTAATCACAAGATTCTTCAGATTGTCGACGCAACTATGCGTAGAGGCGGTATACAGAATCTTTTCTGATAAAGCCAACGCCGCTCAGTTGCCAACCGTCAGAGCCAAATGCTACAACACCCTCGACGCTTTCGTTAGGTTGGTAGCGCTGTTGGTGAAACACTCTGGCGACGCCAACAACACCACCACGAAAATCCACCTGTTGAACAAGGTTTTGGGAATCGTAGCGGGGTGTCTGCTGCAAGACCACGACACAAGAACCATCGAATTCAACCAGTTGCCGTATCAAAGGATTTTCACGATGTTGTTCCTGGAGTTGAACTCGCCTGAGCCTGTATTGGAAGCCATTAATTTCCACGTTTTGAACGCATACTGCCATACACTCCATATTTTGCGTCCGACCAAAGCGGCTGGTTTTTGTTACGCTTGGTTGGAGTTGGTGTCTCATAGAATTTTCATGGGGAGGATGCTGGCGAGTACTCCACAGCAGAAATGTTGGCCTTTGTACGCCCAACTCTTGATCGACCTCTTCAAGTACTTGTCGCCGTTTTTACGGAACGCAGAACTGGCTAAACCGGTTACTATGCTGTACAAGGGTACTTTGAGGGTTCTTCTGGTCCTTCTCCATGACTTCCCGGAGTTCCTATGTGATTACCATTACAACTTCTGTGATGTGATCCCACCAAACTGTATTCAAATGAGAAATTTGATCCTGTCCGCTTTCCCGAGGAACATGCGACTGCCCGATCCCTTCACTCCCAACTTGAAGGTCGACATGCTGCCGGAGATCTCCTTCGGTCCCAGAATCCTCGCCAACATCCCGATGATAATCACCCCGGCGCAGTTCCGAAAAGACCTGGATTCGTACCTTAAAGCCCGAGCCCCGGTCACGTTCTTGTCGGAGCTGAGGAGCAACCTCCAGATCTCGAACGAACCAGGGGTTAGGTACAACATCCCGTTGATGAACGCGCTGGTCCTGCACGTGGGGATGCAGGCCATAGCGTACATCCGGGGTAAAGGTCACCCACCCAACATGACCACGATCGCCCATAGTGCCCATATGGATATCTTCCAAAACCTGGCTGTGGATCTCGACACCGAGGGCAGGTATTTGTTCTTGAACGCCATCGCCAACCAACTCCGGTACCCCAATAGCCATACGCACTATTTCTCGTGCACTCTGCTGTATCTGTTCGCCGAAGCAAATACGGAGGCCATTCAGGAACAAATCACTAGGGTCCTTCTGGAGCGGCTGATCGTGAACAGGCCACACCCGTGGGGTTTGCTCATCACGTTCATCGAGCTGATCAAGAACCCGACTTACAAGTTCTGGAGCCACGAGTTCGTGCACTGCGCTCCGGAGATCGAGAAGTATGTAAGCGGCTTAGTCGCGAGAATGAGATTGTAAGGTTTTGTTCTAGGTTGTTCGAGTCGGTGGCTAGATCTTGCATGGTCCAGAAGACGACGGTGCAGGCCCAAGAAAATGAAATACAAGAGTGATAACATGTCTTTGTGATTTGTATATATTGAAAAATGGTTACACTGTGAACTCGAATTTATTTTATTTTGCTTTGTATTCAGTTTTAATTGTTTCTGGTATTAAGCGATTGATTAAGTTTTCATAGGTATAAGGATAGCGTGTAGATATAGCTCTGTAAAAAATTAGTTATTTTTAAGAAATTTTCAAGTATTTGTAATTACTATAAATATGTGGATGTATTAAATGGTTTTCAATGTTTTGAAGAAAGCAAAACGAGGTTTTTCATTTATCTTCGTCGGCGATCAGTGAGGGTTGGGTTACGGTGCACTTAAAAAATGCCAGAAATGAAATTAAAATTTAACAATAATGTTTTATTTAATTTACACAGAGCCACTCCCTACATTAGTTACATCCACGCCTTCAAATTGAAGTAAAAAGTTGTTTTACAGTACGTACATAATTAATATACCCAGTCTGTGTGTCATGACCAGATGCACTCAAAACTTGATCCAATCAAGTTGCGCTATACTTAGTGGAACCGCTTCATTTAATGATATTACATCTGTTTACTTATAAATAACATAAATTTGAAATAAAGACATTAATTAACAGGAAACAAAATATACATAATAGGAAATATATGTGATAGATTAGCCGAACATATACAACAAAACGGTGTATATCTAAAATTGTCACAACCAGAAATCTATATATAAAAAATAAATTGATGCGTCATAAAACAGTACAATATAAAATTGAATAAAGTGTAAAACATGTAAAGGCCACAATATTCCATTCATAATTTCCATAATATACAAAATCATATAAAATAAACATACACATCAACTTCTGTATATAATAGTGCTGGATAAAAATATATCCTATATTGGCATCTATCTACTAGTTAAATGGAAAGTCTACTAGACAAGTTTTGTAACCCACTGCTATGTTTAAAATGTAATGTAGGTTAATGTTGCTCTGATAATGGTCCCTCATTTTCCCAAGCCGAACTCTTTAGCGTCATCCTCAGTGATGTCACCATATTCCCACATGTTGGAATGGTTCCTTTTCGCCACTTCTTGCGCCTCTCTGTACGAAGCAAGCTGAAACACAATACAATAAGCAATAACCAAAATATATTTGATTATCCCCCCCCCCCCAATAATTAATGACGTCATCTCAAAATTTTCCCGAATAAATCCATCTAAAATATACAAAATATGATACATCTGGAATTGCTTATACAGATGAACCACAAAAAATAATGAATGAGTCATCTTTTTTATTAATTATTAGATGAAATCATTTCAAAATTTTACCAAATGAATGCATAATGGCTTGTGAATTGCCATTGCATTCATATTTTTTTTACAATTGCTTATACAGGCTGACTAAAAAAAAATGAATGAGTCAATTTATCTTAATGATTAATCAGGAACAGCTCACTCCATTTTCTTGAAAATTTGGGAATACAATACCGTTATTATTAGCATTACACTCCACCAAATTGATATACCCATCCTTGCAATAATGTTGATGACTTCATCACAAAATTTTGTAAAGGAAAAACTTCAAACATATGCGTAGCACGCTTCTTTACATTTACTTTAACATGACAGACATATATTTACTATAACTTATAGAGGTATAAAATTAGCAAAATTAAATATTAGAATTTTTCGAAAAAGCTGGGTATGTTTTATTACTTTTTTCTCTTGTTAATTTGTGTAGTTTTTAAAGAATGATGCTCTTTCGTCGGTAGGTAAATATACTTTTTATAAATATATTTTTATATTTTTTATTGGCAGAAATTCTTTAATTTTTCTTCTCTGTATCAACGCAACTTATTCGATCATTCACTAATAAACTATTTGCTAAAGAAAGATTTATGAAGTAATTGTCGAAAGTTACTATCGCACGCAAAAATATTATCGAAACCCAGCAGCGAGGGATTCTAGACTGTTCCGCCTCCTCACTGAGGGTTCCACAATCCCTAAAATTAAACACTTCTAGGTAGAATAATATGAACAAGGATCAAACTTTCCTGGTTTGATTACAGAAAATATTGAACTCGAAACGAGAACTTTTTGAGATATTTTAAATATGTATTTTAAACATTTTAATCCAAACAGTGTTCTTGTTAACAATAATTAATATTTCTTTAAAAAATTTATTACGGGCAGATTTAGATGGGAAGTATAGTAATCGAGTCCGTCGACCGACTCCCTACTTTTACCTTTTCTCGACCTTTCATGACCCCTACAGTACGAAGAAATTGCCGTCTGTCTGGATTTTTATTACACAGATAATCTCTGAAACTACTGGACCGATTGTTGTCAAATTTTATGTGTATTATGAATATCATGTAGATGGTCCAACGCCAACCAAACTTTGTCTAATCATTCCCACCAATAATGTGATGACGTCACTTCAAAATTGTACATAGTAAATGGATTTTAAAATGTATAAAATAACATAGTCCTACACATGTAGTTTATGACTCCGTATAGTTTTTATCCAAAACGTCCAGATTTTTGAAAAAAAAAAAAATTAAAATTATAACAACATTTTGCATTTTAATTTCGAATCTGCAAACCGAATGATTTGATAAATTTTTAATCAAAATATATTTGCTTATCCCCTACAAAAAATCGATGACGTCAGCTCAAAATTTTGACGAATAAATCTTATATAAAATTTGCAAAATATGATCATCACTACATTAATATTTTTTAGATTTGCTTATACCGGGTTTCTCAAAAAAATTAATGACCGAGTCACGATATATTTGTTTATTCCCTCCAAAAAATTGATGAGATTATCTCAAAATTTTGCTGAATAAATTGTACCCAAAAGTTCTGTCGAAACAACTTTAGACTTATTTTTGTTAAAAACTCTGCTAAGGACTGTATAACTAATTTTCCACTAATAATCTTGTTAAGATCATTTAACCATTTTAAATTGATTTACGGTACATTTTGATTTTAATAAATACATACATCTTTATTTAAATTGTATTATTTATAATATTTAATATGTCAAGGGCCTTTAAAATACGTTACTTTGTCAGTGTGAGGATTTTCAAGCGATTCTGTAATGTTTAACACACAAAAAAAAATAGGAAACAATACAGGACAATGGCACTTTTTTTCATATTTCTCTGTCACATTTTGATTTTAATAAATACATACATCTTTATTTAAATTGTATTATTTATAATATTTAATATGTCAAGGGCCTTTAAAATACGTTACTTTGTCAGTGTGAGGATTTTCAAGCGATTCTGTAATGTTTAACACACAAAAAAAAAATAGGAAACAATACAGGACAATGGCACTTTTTTTCATATTTCTCTGTCACATTTTTTTGGTTTAAAACATTAAAAACTTCACAGTTTGATGTACAATACATCTAACAACAAGTGTCAAAATCAGTCATATCTTATAAAATGCTAGCCCCGCCCACCCGCCCTCTATAATATATAATTATGTTCTCCTATGAAGAGAAAGTGAAAACGTAATCGAATCTAGGGTGCGAAAAAAGTAAAAAAAGCGTTAATCGTAAATTGTTATACTATTTGCTACTGGCACTGTCAAAATTGCTACATTTCAATCGGCGATTTTGGAAGAACGATAGAAATTTTCGAAGAAACAAAGCCGAAAATGATTTATGGATGTCGAAATCCACAAGAAAATGTCTAGCCAATTTTCTAAAATGGTTGAAAATGTAAAGTGTCAAAATCAGTCATTTCTTATAAAAAAACTAGCCCCGCCCACCCACCCTCTATTTTCTTGGAAGATATGTCATTTGCTAAAAACAGTCTTATCTTATCAAGTACTAATAATAATAATTTTATATAAAAAAAAAATCGTTATACCTCCCCTTATTGTTATTTCTCCTATGTGGTAGGCAGTTGAAAACAAAAAACAAAAGTCATCAAATTATTGGTGGGTATGATCACATAACTTTTGGTCAGCGTTTTACCATATACACAAAAGTCATAAAACACACCTAAAATTCCACAATAATCAATCCAGTAGTTTCGGCAATTATATGCCTTTAAAAACGTCAATAGTCGACAGATGGACAAAAAGAAGACCTACCTTTTCAAATTCTAGGATTCAAAAATCGACATCACCCAAAAATTATTATTAATTTTTTATTTGATGTCCAACGATAAATGCGGTTTTGGTTGTATTTCTACCCGACACACCGCACCCCCAAATCTAAACCCCACTTACCAGTTTGTTCTGTCTTCGTTCTTTTCGATTTTCCACCAGAAGCAGTCCTTCAGTGATCAGATTCATGACGATATCCCCTTCTGAAGTGCTGTCGACGTGCAGAGATGCGGCGGGCGGAGTTCCTTGTACTCGGTATTCCACGTTCAGGAGCAACTTGCTCACGGCCGTGTCCTCGCGGAGATACTTGATGGCCATCGCCGAGAACTCGTCGTCTTTAGGCAGGCTGACGTAAGGCAGGACGTATTCAGTGGCGTACGGCTTCTCTCCGACGTACGCCGCTGGCAGAGTGGCGAGGCGGGTGGTTGGAAGAGTTTCGCGGTTGCCGTAGTCGAAGTAGTGCACGGTCGCCTTGCCACCTTGCACTTTCTCGACCTTCACCCTGTACCACTCGTCGTCGACGGTGTACTTGGCGGCGCACACGTCGCCGCGTTTCGGCGTGTAGGCGCCGGGAAGAGGCGGGTTGGCTTGGAATTCTTGGCGGAGTTTCGCGTTCAACGCCTCCGCCTTCGGACCTTCGGCGATTGTTTGGACGAAGAAAGAGCCCTCGGGAGTTACCTCGGTTACCACCACTTCTTCGTAGCTGACTTTCCGTTCAACGGTCTGCAAAAGGGTGTGTGTAACACTCGGTATAACATACAAATTACAGCACATAAGTCAATACTCCTAATATGTAACAAGACATTATTATTATCATCACTGGTCTATAATGGCGTGAATTTGAGGCACGTTGTTGAGCAAATAATACCCTAGGGCATTAAGAATAAAAACGCAATTGGCTGGAAATCAACTATTATTTAGTGTACTGTGTATTGCGCGGTCGCCGTATCTACACAACACGGTGATAGCACTAATTTATATTATTGAAATCACGATCTCTGGTAACAGGCAAAGTAAAAAAATCCAAATAATCTAAAAAATTGGAAAAATCGGAACAATTCAAGAAACGCAAGAAACTGAAGAACCTCAAGAAATGCAATAATCCGAAAATAGAAAATACCCAAAGAAATCAAAGGATTTAAGAAAGCCAAAAAATCTAAAAATGCAAACAATCCAAAAAATGAGAAAGATGCGATAAATCTGAAGGAAATAACTCAAAAAATTAAGAAATTCAAGAAACCCAAAAAATCCAATAATCCAATTAAAAAAAAAGGATTTAAGATATCAAAAAAATCTAAAAAATAAAAATAATATCACAAAAATTCCAAGAAATGAAGAACCCCAAGAATTTTTTTAAGAAATCCACAAAATCAAAAAAATCCACGAAACGCAAGAAACTTAAGAAATCCAATAATTCCGAAAATCCAAAAAATGAAAAGTATCCTAAAAATCCAAAAAAAAAAAAACAAAGAATCCAACAAATGAAAGGAAAAAAACCTCAAGAAATTAAAAAGATCGAAAAATAAAAGGATCTAAGAAATCCAAAAAATCTAAAAAAAAATCCAAGGATGCCAATACACTCAAAAAACTGACGAAATCCAACAATTCCAAAAACCCCCCCAAAAAAATCGAAAATTTCCTTTTGGGATTTTTGATCCCAAAAATCAGGAAGATAATAATAAAGCATCTAAAAAAATTAAAAAAATGCAAACAATCCAAAACAAATTTTAGAAATAGGAAAGGTTCGAAAAATAAAAAAAAATCAAGAAATGCAAGAAACCGAAGAACCACAAGAAATTCAATAATCCCAAAATTCGAAAATGTCCAAAGATTAAAAAAAAAAGATTTCAGAAACTCAAGAACCTCAAGAAATTCAATAATCCAAAAAAGAACGTAAATATCCATAAAAATAAAAAAAATCAAAGAATTTGATAAATCCAAAAGATCTAAAAAATCCAAGAAACTCAAAAAACTCAAGAAATGCAATAATTTAAAATATAAAAGATGCCAACAATCTAATGTTCAAGAAAATACAAGAACCTCAAGAAATCCAATAAATCAAAAATTCGAAAATATCGAAAAAAAAAAACAAAGAATTTATGAAATCAAAAAATCCGAAAAATCAAAAAATTCCAAGAAATGAAGAAATCCAATAACCTCGAGAAAACCGATAATCAAAAAATTAAAAAAAAACATGAATTTAGGAAATCCAAAAATCTAAAAAATACACGAAACTCAAAAAACTCGAGATATCCAATAATTCCACAGTCCCAAAAATCAAAAATATCCCAATAACCCAAGAAATAAAAGATACTAGAGAACTTCAAGAAATCCAAAAACAATCCAAGAATCCCAAGCAAATCGAAGAACTCCAAAAATCCAATAAATAATTCTATAAATCCATAAAATCAGATATAAAAAGAAAAAAAAAATAACATTATCCAAAACCTGAAAAAATTGAAAAAAAAAAAATCGAAGATATCAAAAAAATAAAAAAAAACAAAGGATTTAAGAAATTCAAAAAACCAAAAAATCCCAAAAATTCTAAACATTCCAAGAAATGAAGAAACCCAAGAACCTCAAGAAATCCAATAATATCCAAAAAATAAAAAAAAAATCAGAGAAATTAAGAAATCCACAAGATCTAAAAAAAATACTTCAAGAAATCCAACAATTCCAAAAACCCCAAAAAATCGAAAATTTCCCAAAAATTTCAAGAAATAAACAAACCCAAAACCTCAAGAAATCCAATAATAAAAAAAACATCAAAAAAAAATCTAAAAAAATCCAAGAAACAAAAAACTTAAGAAATCCAATAATTCCAAAAATCCAAAAAATCTGGAAATAATATGATAAATGCAAACAATCTGGAAATGAAATATGATAAATGCAAACAATCCAATAAAAATTTAACTAATAGAAAAATCCAAGAAATTCAAAAACCTCAAGAAATCCAGTAAACCAAAAATTCGCAAATATCCAAAAAATAGCAATAAATACGAAATCAAAGGATTTATGAAATCTAAAAAAATCTAAAACATCCGAGAATTCCAAGAAATGAAGAAACCCAAAAACCTCAAGAAAACAGATAATCCAAAAATTCGGAAATATCCAAACAATTAAAAAAACAAACAAAAAATAATTTCAAAAAATCAAATATAAAATTAACATTGTCCAAAAAAACGAAAACATTAAATAATTAAAAAAACAAAAAAGGCGACAAATCCAAAAAAAAATCCAAGAAATGCAAGAAACCCAAAAACCACGTGAAAACCAGTAACCCAAAAAATAAAAAAAAAATCGAAGTATTTATGAAATCCAACCAAAAAATCTAAAAAAATCCAAGAATCCTACGAAAGCTAAAACTCATGAAATGCAATAATTAAAAAAAAAAATAATAAAAGAAAAACAAAAAATGAAAGGATTTAAGAAACCCAAAAAATATAAAAAAATCCAAGAAACTAAAAAAACTCAAGAAATCCAATAAATCTCACAAATCCAAAAATTAAAAAATCGAAAATATCCACCAAATTATAAAAAGAAACAAAAAAAAAAATCAAAGAATTTAAGAAACCCAAGAAATTAAAAAAAAACAAAACATGAAAGTTAATAATTCCAAAAAATCGAAAATATCCCATAAATCCAAAGTCAGAAAATAAAATAAAAATAAAATTATCCAAAAAATCGAAAAAATTGAATAAATCCCCCAAAATAAAAAATCAGAAAAATCCAAACAATTCAGTAATCCAAAAACCTAAGAAAGTAAAAAAATCCAATAATTAAAAAAAATCGAATATACAAAAAATAACAAAAAAATCCAAGAAACCCAATTCAAAGTGCCTAAAATACTGTCGATCGGTATTTGTGACATATCAATACATTAATTCGTTTTTTATGGTCAATTCGCTATTTAATTCCGAGGAAATAAATTAGTTTTTCTCCAGAAAATGCAAGTAAGTAATAAAAGAATGTACAAAGGCGACTCTTTTTGGTAAACATCAAAAACTAAACGGCAAACAGAATTTTCTAAATAACGATTAGAGCACGAACCCCGAAACTATACGAGACGTTAGGCGAGTTTTCCGAGAAATGAGTGCACCAAAATGCCGTATGAATCGCGTATTTTATAATACATTGTTACAACTCATCACGCTACTTACGGTCTTCTCTTCCTCTGGTTGTTGTTCTTCCTTTTCCTCTTCGTAGTTCTCCCACATTCGCAATCTTTGCTGTTTGGCACTGTCTTCGGCTTCTTTGAGGAAGGTAGCATACTGTGATTTTTCTCCGGTGCGGTGTACTGAAGCGAATCCTTCCTTGACGAGAGCGACGGATAAGTTGACGTTATCTACCCAAAGCCATCCGATGAAGTTGCCTGCTTTGTCATGGGTGTCTACCTGAATCGAAACTTCTCTCTGAAGGCAACGTTCCTTTGTAAATTGCAAAGCCTCGTCGCCGAAAGGCTCCCCTTCTACGGCTGCTAGTGCATTGGTTGCTTGACGGGAAGCACGGGGACAGTTTATGCCTCCTGAAGAAGCGAAAAATAAAGTAGCCAAAAAAATATTTTCCAACTTTGTGGTTAAATTAATTTTACAATATATTTAAACCCCTTAGCTTAGGAAGTAAAAATATAATAAAATAAAATATTTTTTCATGCAAATTACTTATATTTTCTAAAAAGTAAATTATTCAATTTGACAGAATAACCATTAGTTTTGTTATATAAACAGAAAATTTTATTTTATTCCAAATATGTACTAATGACAAATTAGAACTTTATTTTGCAGACACCATAAAAGTCAATGTCTGATATGTATAATTAGGTCAATATCTAGAAATGTTGCAATTGATCGGCAACGATGACAAACAAACTCTAAAGCATTTCAACATCGATCAGCAACTTGTTGTAAACACTTTATAAGTAACATTGATGTAATCGTTTTTGTGTAAATGGATATGAATATGAAAACTGACACAAATCGTCTTATTTTCCGAAAAGAAGCAATTTACGCAACCCAAAAGTAAACCAGGCAACCTAAAATGCTCAATACTAGCGGCAATATAGCTCAAATCTAGCAAAATTCACAATAAGAGTAAGCGTTGAAGTTTGAACTACAGAGAAATCGACATTAATTTGAAACAAACCATAATAATTCACAAAAATTGTATACGTGAAATATTTAAATTTTAAACTGTTTGTGACGTGAAATAGTGGCAAACTCGTTAAAAAGCATTACCACGTTGGAGTCCACAAATAATCTGGCATCTACTATTGTCACACACATACAAAATGTGCGTGGGGTTTTCTGAGATGCCCAAGAAACAAACAAACAAGAAAAAAGTATAACAACTCACCCAATAAGAAGGTACACAAACTGTTTGACTTCGGTATAAACAGTCTCAACCTGGTGCCACTTGCAACGAATTCCACAACGGCATCGATTTTCTGCGCACGTTGGAAGGAAGACAGTTCGAGTTTGGCTCGAGCGGCGTCTATTTCGGTCACCCTATGTGCGGGAACCTCTTTTTTATTGTGGATTCCCACTTGCGATTTTATGGCCTTGCTTTCAGCGGTTAATAGTTCGTCGTAACGAGAACTGCGCTGATCATCATCTGGTCTGTATTTTACGACGCTGGCTAGACCTTTTGATACGAGAGCTTCGGCAACGTTCCTGTCGACAAAAAATTTAAAATGGTTGCTTTGAATTGTCGTTTATATCGTACTTTCCGCCGATTGAAACAGTCGCACAAACTTTCTCGGGGTACCCGTCTCTGGCTTCTTGGATGTAGTCGATGACGACGTGCACTTTTTTACCGATCAGTTTTTTGCGTAAGTACTCTCTGGCTTCGAACATCCACGGAATATCGTACAATGGACGGAATCCTTTAGGTCTTGGAGCGGTCTTACCATCTTCATCGGCAACACTAAATGGAAGATGAGAGATTAAAAAGTTTTAATATACAGGATGTCTGACTGAAAAAAAAAATCTATAAACATTATAATTGATGAAAACCATTGCATTGCATTGGTGCCAGTTTGCTATATTTTTCAGTTATAAAATATTTACATGTAAAACTTTCACTGAAATAAAACGTAGTATCTTTATAGCGCAGTCCGCGTTTTAGAAGATATCTCAACCAAAAGAAATTAACAAATTTCAAATTAAATCATTCTCCTAAGTATTAAATTTCTGAAATTGAATCATTGAAAATCAAAAACAGAATCTTCCAACGAAATAATGAAAGGAAAAATATTACCAACCGAAAAATTACCCATATTTTTTCCAATCAATTCATTGTTGGCACACCCTCATACCTCTTGTTATTTAAATTTGTATCTATAACATATTGTTTTTAATTATTTCTTTTAAAAGGTAACATTAATTCTCACAATTAATTTTTAATAAAATTTTGATCAACCATTGTGCTTTTTTGACTTGGTAGAAGACGGTGTGGGCAGTTTTTCCTATTACTTTATTATTAATTATTATTAATATGGTGCATTGTCCATTATCACAACTTATGTGGTAGTAGTAGGAATTAATTGATTAATCACCCACATTCAAAACCTTTTTGTATTCACTGTTTTGTAGTAGGTACTGTTATAAGTTGTCGCACCCAGTAAAAAAAATCACATCCCATAAAAGGTGGAAAATCTTTTATCTTCACTTCTAAATTTTGAAAGATTAATCTTTTTCGCGAATCCATCCAGGATGCTACCATTTTGGTACATCCACGTTTTATAAAGATATACAAAACTTACGTTTTCGTCGAACTTTTGATACTGAAGAAATTTTATGGGGGAAAAAACAAACAAACGATAACCCACGAAGTTTAAAATTTTGTACAAATCGTAATCGCTCTCCCCCAAATTCCAATTTTTCTCTTACATCTGTGTATCTCGAGTAAAATACAGATTTTGTCAATTATATTGCCAAATATGAGATTGAAGATGTTTTCGAAACACATGTTTAGAAATTTATCAATTTTAGCTCTTTTAGTGCAAAAGGAATATAAGGCAATAAAAAACATTAATTTATTTACCTCCATCATTACTGAATATCAATAAGGAAATTACCCTAAAAATATGTAACAGCCTTTCGATAATTTTTTCATTGGTAAAATCTGGTCTATCTTTTTTTTTTTGTTTTTTTTTTCACAACATTTTTTGATACACGCTTTCTTATCGGTCCAAATTACTTTCGGAATTAACCGAAAATTGAAAGATAAAATGACAGGAGTAAATTAGCATCATTAATGACAAAACTGGTAACAAGGCCAATATTTAAAAATAGAACGCTAGATGATAGAACCTAGCAAAAAATATCTTGGCCTGCTACGTGTGATACTAATACTTAATAACAGTATTGTTATCCCAAAATTTTCTGAGAAAATGAAGTGAGCCCTGATTTAATCAATAAAATAAATTGACTCATTCATTATTTTTTTGATCCACCTGTTTGAGCAAATCTAAAAAGTATGAATGCAAAAACTCATCATTATTTGCTCATTTTGAGTAGAATTTATTGGGCAAAATTTTGAGATGACGTCCTCAATTTTTCGGGGACAATAAACACATAGATTTTGAGTAACAATTGACCATGCTTACAATAACTTTAAAACGTCTGCAAGATTTCAAAGTATTTAGTTTGGCAATTCTTGATTTATTCAATAAAATAAATTGAGTGATTCAGTAACATTTTGAGTGATCCTGTATAAGAAAAGCTTAAAAATGAGGTTCTTAATTTGATCAATACAAAATTGGTCGAAGGCTCTAAGCATAATTCGACAAATCCAGCTCTTTAAAAAAATTAGGAGTATAATATATACATTGTTTTTACGATTTTCGTTTTGTGATAACCGCTGTAAAGTAAAAACCAGAGGCATAAATTATCATTCAACACTAGGTAATAGCAATCTGAAGCTCAAGTGTTTATTTATGTTTATACACCGAAAGAATGTCACGTAGAAATTAGTTTCATTTGAATGAGTTTGTCTTCTCAAAACAGGACTAAAATTACTAATTCTAATACAGAGTATTTATTTTTTTATACTTTTTTTTAGAAAATTAATTGCTTCTTGTATTAACTTTTTTGATACATCCTGTATAAATACGTGTACAGCACATAAGGTGGACAACAGCGGTGGATTAATAAATCGCAGACACAGAAGCATAATATAACACTTTAAATGGGGTTTACTTAGCAGAGTTTTATCATTTCCATTGATTTAATTGATTTAAAAAAATATATACAGTTCTATCACTAAACAAAATTATTAATGGATTAACTGAGCGTATAAAACCCATTACAACGAATTATGTACTAACGAATTTGCAGCGGTATTGTCAGTTACCAAAAACCTATCGATTTCTGAAGAAGTTTGTACTTGAAACGTGTAGAATTTACTACAAAATTTGTCTCATAACTTCAGAAATGCGTTTTTTAGTTTTTATCACGGTATATTTCAAAAACTGTTCAAAATCTAGCCTTCGTTTGTCAACAGTAATCTAATCAAACACTACTGATTCTAACAAGATATTTTTATTGCACTAGTTGTTTTAAATTTTAAAAAAATCTTTGTTGCGTGCACAAAAGGTGCATTTAAATTTTCAACAAGCGGGTTTTTTAATTGAAAATTTTATAGTCGATCAGCGCCAAAGTTGTCGATTATGGTCTAAAATAATTTGTTTAAATTCCAATACACCGAATTAGAAAAAATGTTTCGTTATTGATCATCTTAATTTTTTAAAAATAATTTAAGAGTATTAACTACAACTTTGTCGCAAATCAATTCAAAATTTTCAGTAATAAGAAAAACTCGTCTGCTGAATTTTTAGCAGCACGGAAGGGTAACAAAAGAGTTTTTTAAAGAAGTTTAAAGACATGAATAAAATCACAGTTGCATTGTCAGAATCAGTATTGTTCATGTACTGTTAAAAACCTAAGGCAAAACTTGATGCAGATGTTAGAATATGGTGTGACAGCAGAAAAATTAATTTTAAAAATATCAAAATTCAAGAAAAAAAATCGACTTACACGAAACTTTTAATAAATTAAAATCGCATTTTTAATAGAAAAGGAAAGGGAATTACACTAGCCTTTCAAAAAATTCTGCAAACTCATACAACTGACTTATTTAGGTGTGTCGGTATAAAACATTAACTAAAAAAGAACTAAATAATATGCATATTAAATAAATGTAATAATATCCTGCTATTTTTTAGAATTGCTTACACATATTGTTTACAAAAAAATAAAATATTAAGAATTGAAGAAATATTTTTGACGAATTATCTGAGATAATGCATTACTTCACTTCCTTGAAATTTTCGAACCACGTTATAATCAAAATTCCATTGCACATCCTACTATTGTATTTGTTCTCACCAAAATTTCGTACTTTCAACGCAAAAAATGGTTATATAAATCTTTAAATATTATCAATAACACGCTCTGAGAAGCACGCGGTATTTGTCGAACTTCAGAGACAAAGAAAATTCCAAGTAAATAATTGTACAAAATTGTGAAACTATAGGATGCCAATTAGAACAGTTCCCAATTTTTTCTATTATTAAAACGGCCTATTTGAAATAAATGTTGATATAATTGATAACAAACTGTGCTAAAAAGTACAAACGTAATAGACATCATAAAAACATAAAAATCATACTTCAAATAATAAATCAAATTTATTATTTTATCAATAAATAATTATCAGATATGTTTATTCAACTTTTATATACGTGTATTAACCACGATTTGACAAGTTTTCGCGGAGCAAAAACACCTACAGACGTCACACAGAGTCTAAACTAACCAAACGTTTTTATCGCCATTTACGGAATAATTCAGCGTAAAATAAGTAACTATAAAATGAGATTTTATTGTCGAAATTACTCGCGAAACATTTTGTCAATTTTGGACTTGTTTTGAAATGATTTAACAAGTTCAAAAATACCGACATCTTAAATATTCCGTTTTATGATTTTATTAAATTTCTTTTGTCTAATTTGGATATATATACATTGAACCAGGAATGTGGATTAAACAAAACAAAACAAATGTTAATTTTTTTTCTTGATTAAACTTACCGGCCAGGCTCCTTTGGCGGCCTAATGCTCGAGAGGAAGATCTTCTTAGATTGCCCGTTGTTAAGCTTAACAGAGAGTGCGTCTCCATTAATAACTTCGGCAACTGTAGCTGTAAAATCTTTTTCTTTCCCGGTGACCTGAGGAGCATTCGATTGCCAATCCTTCCAAATTCGCAAACGCGCCCCTTTTGCCTTCTTTTCGGCAGCTCTTAATCCCTCAACCCCTGATTTCATGAAGGCAATAGACCAATCAACGCAGTGAGCAAAGCCCTCTTTCAATAAGGCCTCAGCAATATTTCCCTTTGGATGAATGATAGTACCCACAAAATTGTTGTTATTAACAGACTCCAAAACGATGTCAACTTCTCTCTGCAAGAGACGAATTTCCACAAAATAGCGAGCCTCTTCAGCATAGGGCACTTTGATGCTCATGTCAGGTTTTCCATTGGCGTCCAGTTTAAAACCAGGACACTGCAATTTCAAATTAAGACAAGAAACCAAATTATCTACCGGTTACCCTAATTCCTGAAATCATGAGCGTGATGTGATAAAAATCTGGAAGAAGGAACGCCCTCACAGTGGATCCATCACGCACGTGTTCGATGATAGCCTTGACTGGCTTGTAGCCAAGTTTATCAACAAAAGAGCGCATATTTTCAACAGACCATTTGATGTCGCGGACGTGTTCAGAAGACGGACTGCTACCCCATTTACCTTTACCAGCCGCCTTCGCTGCATCTTCGAGTTCGGCCAGTCGTGTACCTTCGGGAGTCTGACGAACCCCCTCGCGACGCACTGTTACAAGACCCTCGGTAACTAAAGATTCGGTGATATTCTCGGCAGTGTTGAAATCTTTGCCCAAGTAGACAGTGCCGTACTCCCGATTCGTGTTCGGTGGCTTCTCGGAGGTGAAAAACACCTCTTCTCCAATGAGTTTCTTACGCAGAAACTCGCGCGCTTCCCAGGCCCACGCCTCATCTTTCGTTGGTTCGGATCTAGAATTGGTGTTTTAGATAATGCATTTTTGGGGAGTGCGTAACCTACTGATCCCCAGCTCTTCGGGCCAACTTAGGGGCGATGATTCCGGAAAAATTGATTTGTTTTTCGGGAGGAGGCGCCCCGGTGGGTCCTCTAATTATGACTGAGTCTCCGGAAAGGATCTGGAAGTGCAGAAATGGTTGTTTACCACACTGAACCCAAAATGTGCCAACTCATACAGCTGATTTAGGTTAATTGAATCAAAGTTCTTGGGAGACTCGCCCTGGGAAATTATGGGGTAGCGTTCGACTTCTCACTTAAATCGAACCGTAAATACGCCCGAAACCATTACAGTAATACATAAATATCGAATGCCATATGTAATAATCATGCCAACCAAGCACCTGGACATTAGGTGGCCATAACTTCCAAAATTTAACCATGAAGTGAATACGGCTTTACGCAAAACGAAGCTGAACAATTGGTTTGAACATTCTTCAAAGAAAAACGACTTACTTGTTTCACAATTCCACGTTTTGGCTGAATTTGTTGGGTAGTCATCGTGAACGGGCCATGCAACTTGTACTGAAAGGTGGATGAACGTCACTGGATCACGTGACTCGGTGAAAGCGTCGTTGGGGGTGGGTTTACGGATTAAACCCTTTTTACCTGACCAGTTGCGTGAAAGTGGCACCAGAATTTTGCTCGTCAACGAAAGGAAGCTCTTAACGGTACGTACCGGTCATTTAGCATTTAATTAAGCACTTAAACCATGATAAAAATTTAAACGTGGCAATTTTTTCAGTTGATTCCAACGCCACCTATAACGCGGACTGTCAATTGTCAAAAAATTACATAACCTCACAAACTCCACAAAAACGCGTGTTCGAAAACAAAAACAATTTATTTAGCTTAAAATCTACACGAATTATCAATCATCTCCATCCTCTGCCTTCATTTGCTCAATTAAACGCCGCCTTTCCTCCGCTTGCCGCATTTTGGTTAAAACGATACTTTCGTAATCTGACGGCTTCACCAGGGTACTCTGGGTTCTATGGTGCTTTCCTGGGGGCACATTTATCCACTGCAGTTTGATTCGATTGGATGGCAAGCCACATTCCATTTCAATGGCCATTTCCTAAAATACATAAAATTACGAACACTCACTATGCGAACATCACCTACTTACTGCTGCTTTTCTTGTTTCGAATTCGACAAGCGCACTTCCCATCTTTTTTGCCGACACCACCAGAGCATTAATATTTCCATACTGCAAGTTTTTCAGTTATTATCTACATTAAACAAAATCGTTTTTACTTACTTTAGATAAAAATCGGTGCAACATTTCATGGGTGTAACCCCCATTTGTGCCATCACCTTTGGCAACATACCATTTGATTTTGATTCTATGGTTAGCGCTCATCAGATCAATCAGATCATTTTCTGATCTATGTTTCTTCTGTGCTCTGATTTCCTCCTGAATTCTCTCTAACTCTTCCTCGACTTGTTTGGACCCTTCTCTGCGAAGCCTTTCAATCTCCGCTCTAAGTTTTTCATCTGCTGTTTTCTCTCTCTTGGAATCACAGGCGCGTTTTTCACGAGCTTCTAAGTCCTCTTTTAATTTACGCCTTTTACTGTCGAGTTCTTTGTGCCTTAAAGCCGCTTCCTTACGTCCTTTTAAAACTCCATCATATGCTTTTCGTGCAGTTTCATCAATTAATATTTCAAGAATTTTCGATAACTGGTGAAACTCTTTTGCAGCATTTGGATTGTCTGGATTTTTGTCAGGGTGACATTGAAGCGCTTTTTTCCTGTATGCCTTTTTAATCTAAAAGAAACAATAATTATAAATCCAGTTGTAGATATAAACAATAGCTCTTACCTCTGGAACACTGCTGTTGGGGTTTACTTCCAGAATCTCATACAAATCTAGGTCTTCAATCTTTACGTTGTCCATTATAATATTTGTAAATTAAGCTAAAATTACACTTTTACCCGTTTGTTCTCGTTATACGTGCACTTGTTACAACGTTTGTGTTGTTGTGTTGACGTTTTTAAGTTTAAATAACCTAAAAATTTGAGAAATTGTCTGTTCTGAAGATGGCGCCACATCCATTTACGAAAAACGCGCGTTATTTAAAAATCACTGTTGCAGAGATTTATTATAAACTACTGATGGATGAACTTCAAGAGTCCGCCCTCGGGACTCAAGAATATTGGGATAATCGCTACAAAGAAGAAATAGCCAATTTTGAAGATCACGGAGATCCTGGTGAGATCTGGTTCGGCGAAGACACCGTCGAACGCACTATTGAATGGATCAAGAAACAAGAATCCATTTCGAAAAATTCCAAAATTCTGGATATAGGGTGTGGCAATGGCATGTTTTTAGTCGAATTATTCACACAAGGATATGTTAATTCATTTGGCATGGACTACTCCGAAGACGCCATCGAGCTGGCGAAATCAATAGCCCAAAAACGAAACTTCAAAATAGAATATTCCGTGTGTAATATTTTAGAAGGGTTGGAGGGTCAGTTTGATGTTATTCATGATAAGGGGACTTACGACGCTATTAGCTTGAATGCTAACATTAAAGAGCATAGGGTAACATATTTAAAAAATATTTTCAAAGGTTTGACTGATACAGGGCTTTTTATCATAACGTCATGTAATTGGACGAAGAACGAATTGGTTGAACAGTTTACGGATTATTTTGAGTTAGTTAATGAGATACCGTCTCCACAGTTTAAATTTGGGGGTCAAGTTGGCAATACAGTTACCTCAGTTATTTATAGGAAACGATAGTTAAAACTTAAAAAATAAAAACTAAGTAAAGGCATTTTCACTTTGAATGCGGTTTATTTCTTCAAATTTAGTTATACAGTTTTGTGTAAAACATGAAATAATATTAAATATGTTTTACGTTTTATGGGACACGTGTTATTCAAGGCGCTAAAGTGGGCAACTGAAGAAATAACAGTTTCTTATTATAAAAACCCAGTGTAGAAATTCTAAGAATGTATGTATAAAGAATGTGTAGTGAGATTTTTTCTTAAGATATACTTACTATTATCTATGCTATTATAGGCAGATAAATATTGATTATAATTGATATGAAATTAGATCCTAAAAACCCCAGAAACCAAGATCACCAGATAAATATAAATTTCTAGCAGTAGGTGTCATTTTCTATGCCCTTAAAGTTCTTGAGTAGTGTCATCATCTTTTATGATTTAAAACAGTGTAACAATAATGTCATTGTATTAAATGAGAATAACCGTATTTTTTATTTAATTTTATTTTGGTTAACAAAGATGTCAAATGTTCTTTGCTTCTTTACTTATTATTAGATCCAATAATCCATTATCGTTAATTATATTTATGGAATTAGTACCGATTAAATTCAGTGATTATCAATCACCCGCTACTGAGTCCCGGCAATCCAGCGCGTCCCCACCTATAATCGTGACGTAGCCCGACAGAAATCCGCTGTCTAGTAATATGAGAGGCAACTGAAAATCGTTTATGTATAAACATTCTTAATTTAAGATGACAAGCGTAACAGCATACGTGAGAGTCAAACAGAGAAACTGTAAACAAAACGACCATCGGTTTTATTGCTTCGACTTCCGCTTATTATATAAAACATTGGGTTTTATTTTAATTTTTGACGGTGGAATTCACAATTGGTTGATTATAAACATGTCTATTCCACATTCGCGGAACCTAGACAGCGCACAAAACAAATGCACGTCTGTAATGTTAAAGTCGATGTAAATAAGCGTGCTACCCTTATGTTTCAACCGAGTTTTTACTTTAAAAAATTTTGTGTCTACCAAATTGGGTTGGTCCAATGTAATACTAATAATAAGTGTTGCCTTTAATTTAATCAATAAAATAAATTGACTTCATTAATTTTTTTGAGCCACCTCTTAAGAAAATCTAAAAAATTGGTCTAAAGAGTTTAGACAGTACTTCCCTCGCTGTCGGAAACTTGACGACTGCATGCCTATTATGTTTTTTTTTCTCATTACATTTTTGTAGTGGGAATTTAAAAAAAAAATTGTGATGACGTCATCAACATTTTTGCAAGGACACGTATATCAGTTGGTATAGATGTAGTGTAATACTAAGAATAAAATTATTGTGTTCCCAAATTTTCGGGAAAATGAATTGGGTCGTTTTGAATATTGATTTCTTATAATCAATAAAATAACGAAACAATTTACTCACGTATACGGCGCCGGTGTGTAATATCTAGACAGCGGATTTCTGTCGGGCTAGGCAAGGCCAAACTCGGTACGGCTCGCACGGGATGCGAATTCATTGCCGTTGCGGACTGCACTTCGTTTATTTGAGATTAGAATAACGTTGTTTCGTTGCACTCTGCTGTTAATTCCCGTTCTCATTTACTTAGCCGTTTGATTAATAAATCGTTAATTATATTTATGGAATCCAGCACGTCCCCCCCTATAATCGTGACGTAGCCCGACAGAAATCCGCTGTCTAAAGTCGCGATCTTTTCTATAGAACCACTCCCTAGTGTAAATTTTCAAAATTTGTTTGGTGTAAGTGACCTTGACGGGTTTCTGGGGGAAAACATATGTGTCAAAAATTTGACAGGTTAGATGGCCCCATTGTCAATGTAGATATTTTATTTTAATAAATAGATGAACAGAACATACAGTCTGCACGGGATACAGTGCGGCATAGCGGAGGGCAACCGAAACATTCGTGTTGTAGTAGTTTCGATTGCCGTATCAACTACCGCTACCAACCGCGTTCGGCGTAAAGTACTAGATGACAGGGCTACCAACTTGACTTTTTATCGAGTGGTTCCGTAGAAATGACCGCTACTCTAGTAATATGAGGGGCAACTGAAAATCGTTTATGTATAAACATCAGTGGCGGCTGGTGGGTCAAAATTTCGGGTCGGCCAAATATTTTGAGTCTACACCTTGGTGTTATATATTTTTGTAATGTATGGCTACTACTCATTAACCACTGACATTTTACGTGCCAGGATGTACAAAACATCTCAAATGTTTCGACCTGTTAAAATAATTTTTTATAGGAAATTGACAATGTCAGTTTGATTCCAAATACTATTAATCCTTAATTCTACTTGTTCTGCTTTATCATTAATTGAGAACCACCGAAACATTATTTTTACTGAGTTCCCCGTCGACCGGCGGCTATACGGCTTGCCGACCCCGGACATCCACAATTAAATAATAATAATTAAATAATGACATGCAGTTAAAAAATATAAAAAAATTGGTCTAAAGAGTTTAGACAGTACTTCCCTCGCTGTCGGAAACTTGACGACTGCATGGCTATTGTGTTTTTTTCTCATTACATTTTTGTAGTGGGAATTTAAAATTGCGATGACTTCATCAACATTTTTGCAAGGACACGGATATCAGTTGGGATAGATGTAGTGTAATACTAAGAATAAAATTATTGTATTCCCAAATTTTCGGGAAAATGAATTGGGTCGTTTTGAATATTGATTTTTTATAATCAATAAAATAACGAAACAATTTACTCACGTATACGGCAACTGAAAATCGTTTATGTATAAACATTCTTAATTTAAGATGACAAGCGTAACAGCATACGTGAGAGCCAAACAGAGAAACTGTAAACAAAACGACCATCGGTTTTATTGCTTCGACTTCCGCTTATTATATAAAACATTGGGTTTTATTTTAATTCTTGACGGTGAAATTCAGAATTGGTTGATTATAAACATGTCTATTTCACATTCGCGAAACCAAGTGAACAAATGCAGGTCTGTAATGTTAAAGTCGATGTAAATAAGCGTGCTACCCTTATGTTTCAACCGAGTTTTTCCTTTAACAAATTTTGTGTCTACCAAATTGGGTTGGTTGGGGTGTAATACTAATAATAAGTGTTGCCTTTAATTTAATCAATAAAATAAATTGACTTCATTAATTTTTTTGAACCACCTCTTAAGAAAATCTAAAAAATATGAATGGAATGATAAATCACAAGTACAAACTCATCATATTTTTTGCATTTTAGATACGATTTATTCGGCAAACTTTCGAGCTGACGCCATCAAGTTTTTGGAGGGGATAAGCAAATATATTTTGACTAAACATTTATTATGCTCTTTATGACCTTAAAACATCTGCAAGATTTCAGAGCATTCGGTTTTGTAGTTCCTGATTAAATCAATAAAATATATTTCCGCATTCATTAATTTTTTTGAGTCACCCTGTATATGCAAATCCAAAAAATATGAATGGAGTGATAGATCACAAGTACAGACTCATCATATTTTGTACATTTTAGATATGATTTATTCCACAAAATTTTGAGCTGACGTCATCAAGTTTTTGGAGGGGATAAGCAAATATTTTTTGACTAAAGATTTATGATGCTCTTTATAGCCTTAAAACATCTGCAACATTTCAAAGCATTCTGGTTAGCAGATTAAAAATTAAATTTCAAAATATTGTTTTATAATTTTGATTTTTTTTCCAAAAATCTGGACGTTTCGGGTGAAAAGTCGATTCAGAGTTGTAAACTACATGTGTAGGACTATGTTATTTTATGCAATTGAAAACCCATTTACTATGTACAATTTTGAAGTGACGTCATCGCATTAGTGGTGGGGATGATTAGACAAATTTTGGTTAGCGTTTTACCATCTACATGATATTCTTAATATAAGTACAAAATTTCACAACAATGGGTCGAGTACTTTCGGAGATTATCTGTCTAATAAAAATCCGGGACGGCAGACGGACAGACGGACAGACGGACGGACAGACGGACAGACGGACAGACAGACGGAAATGGGAGACCTATTTCTTAGTCTTCTAGGGGTCATGAAAGATCGAGAAAACGTAAAAGTAGAGAGTCGGCCGACGGACTTAATGTGACTCGATCTTGAAATGTGTGGCAATTAGTAACTTTTATGAAATAGAAATATATCTGTGTCCTTGTTATGCTCCGTCTTTTCGACAGCAGGTATTTTTTGCTTCCAGGATGGCGATCCTGTTACTGTCATTTGGTCATCAATTGCCTTGGTGGTAACACGTCTTCCACGACTGTTTGCTGGTTACCGGTGACACTTTCTCGTTGAATAGGGCTGGAGTTATTTTGGGACTGGAATAGTGTTCTTTCCGGTCCGTTAACTCGATAATTCTAGTACAGTCTGTCGTAACCTCAAATCGTAAACACATCAAACTTTCGTTGACAGTTCCTACATTTGATAGCGAAAATTACTAGCCTCGCGCTATCTTTGTTTAACACATAGGTTAAGTTCCTCTCTGTCGAATTCCGACCACAGGCAGTTTGCCGTACTTTCTAAAACTAATAGTAGATCTAGTGACTTTAGACGGACTCGATTACAATACTTCCTTTGCTTACGCTCGGGAAGTAAAAATATGAATGGAATGATAAATCACAAGTACAAACTCATCATATTTTTTGCATTTTAGATAGGATTTATTCAGCAAAATTTAAGCGTGACGTCATCAATTTTTTTAGGAGGGATGAACAAATACATTTTGAACAAAAGTTTACCATGCTTATAATAACTTTAAAATATCTCCAAGATTTCAAAGCATTCGGTTTTGAAATTCCTGATTAAATCGATAAAATAAATTCACGCATTCATTAATTTTTTTTTAGTCACCCTGCATATGCAAATCCAAAAATATGAATGGAATGATACATCACAAGTACAGACTCATCATATTTTGTACATTTTAGATAGGATTTATTCAGCAAAATTTTGGGGTGACGTCATCAATTTTTTAGGGGGGATGAGCAAATACATTTTGATAAAAAATTTACCATGCTTATAATAACTTTAAAACATCTCCAAGATTTCAAAGAATTCGGTTCTGTAAATCCTGATTAAACCAATAAAATAAATTCATGCATTCATTAATTTTTTTGAGTCACCCTGTATATGCAAATCTAAAAAATATGATTGGAATGATAAATCACAAGTACAGACTCAACATATTTTAGATAGGATTTATTCAGCAAATTTTAGGGTGACTTCATCAATTTTTTTAGGGGGGATGAGCAAATAAATTTTGATAAAAAATTTACCAGGCTTATGATAACTTTAAAATATCTCCAAGATTTCACAGCATTCGGTTCTGTAATTCCTGATTAAATCAATAAAATAAATTGACGCATTCATTAATTTTTTGAGTCACCCTGTATATGCAATTCCAAAAGATATGATTGGAATGATAAATCACAAGTACAGACTCATCATATTTTGTACATTTTAGATAGGATTTATTCAGCAAAATTTTAGAGTGACGTCACCAATTTTTTAGGGGGGAAGAGCAAATACATTTTGATAAAAATTTACCATGCTTATGGTAACTTTAAAACATGTCCAAGATTTCAAAGCATTCGATGCTGTAATTCCTGATTAAATCAATAAAATAAATTGACGCATTCATTAATTTTTTTCAGTCACCCTGTACATGCAAATCGAAAAAATTTGAATGGAATGATAAATCACAAGAAGAGACTCACCATATTTTGTACATTTTAGATAGGATTTATTCAGCAAAATTTTGTGGTGACGTCATAATTTTTTTAGGAGGGACGACCAAATACATTTTGATCAAAAATTTACCATGCTTATGATAATTTTAAAACATCTTCAAGATTTCAAAGCATTCGGTTTTGTAGTTCCTGAGTAAATCAGTAAAATAAATTTTGCGCATTCATTAATTTTTTTGAGTCACCCTGTATATGCAAATCCAAAAAATATGAATGGAGTGATATATCACAAGTATAGACGCATCATATTTTGTACATTTTAGATAGGATTTATTCGGCAAACTTTTGAGCTGACGTCATCAAGTTTTTGGAGGGGATAACCAAATATATTTTGACTAAAGATTTATGATGCTCTTTAGAGCCTTAAAACATCTGCAACATTTCAAAACATTTGGGTTAGCAGATTCAAAATTAAATTGCAAAATGTTGTTTTATAATTTTGATTTTTTTTCCAAAAATCTGGAGGTTTCGGGTAAAAACTCAATTCGGAGTCGTAAACTACATGTGTAGGACTATGTTATTTTATACAATTTAAGACCCATTTACTATGTACAATTTTGAAGTGACGTCATCGCATTAGTGGTGGAGATGAGTAGACAAATTTTGGTTAGCGTTTTACCATCTACATGGTATTCCTAATATAAGTACAAAATTTCACAACAATCGGTCCAGTACTTTCGGAGATTATCTGTCTAATAAAAATCCGGGACGGCAGACAGACGGACGGACGGACGGACAGACGGACAGACAGACGGAAATGGGAGACCTATTTCTTCGTCGTCTAGGGGTCATGAAAGATCGAGAAAACGTAAAAGTAGAGAGTCGGCCGACGGACTCGATTACAATACTTCATTTGCTTACGCTCGGGAAGTAAAAAGGTTTAAGTTATCGAAGAAATGAAGCCAGAAGTGACTTCTAAGGCCCAAAATCTACAAGAAATTGTATTCAGTTAAATTTCGAAAATCGTCGAGAATGGGTCGAAATTTGCATAATGGAGGTGATATATAATGGAAAATTTCATTTTTGAAAAATTCATCTAAAAATTCTGAAAAAATCCACCCCCCCTCCCCCCCCCCCCCCCCCCAACGAAATCCTGTATCCGCGCCTGTTCTTGTGGAAATAAGACCACCACCCTAGCGGCTGTATGACAAGCTCCTGTAGGAGTAACCCCCTCGACGCGCAATCGGCTGGATTTTCAGGGCCGCTCCCATGATTCCATGCCGATGGTTCCAATATACCTTGTATAGGCGCGATTTGATTTGCGACAAAAGTGGCCCAACGACAGGGCCGCGACTTAATTCCCATTAGCGTTACTCTTGAGTCGGGCCACGCATACACCCTGTGTGTGTTCAACACACCCTTGAGGGTTTCCCGGGCAAATGACAATAGGTCGGCCGCAAAGAGGCGCGACTCCAGGACGAGAAAACGGCGCACTGCTGACTCGGAGGACCGACCTAATAAGGACGGCGTCGTATCGGCGAAAGGTAATTGAATGTAGTATCTACCCTGGATGTCACGTGAGATCGCCGACGTCACTTTTTCCTCACACCAAACGTCTTGCCAAAAGCGTTTTAACGCCGCGTCTAAAGAATTGTCTATGGACGTACAAAAGGACCTGACCGCGGTTTGCTGTTTGTTACGCTTAACACCCCCAATCAGTACCCACCCGAAAACAGTATTTAACGCGGACGGTTTCTCGAGCCCACCTTTCTTGAACCCGGATGTCACGATTTGTCCGTAAACATCAGCACCCAACAAGACGTCCACTTGTTGTGGCTTACCGAATTCCGGGTTAGCCAATTCCAAATTACGTAGGTGACGAAATTGTCGCAAACGATCTTGTGACACTACCCTTGTGGGTACGTCACCGCAAATTTGAGACACAACGACCATTTCAGCTTTCAACGAAAAGCTACGCACTAAATGCGACCTCACTTCGCATTTTAATACACCCGACGTACTACTTGTCGACATTTGATTCAAGCCTTAAATAGGTACCACCGCGTTAGTTTGAGGAAGCCCTAAAACCTTTGCACACCGCTCTGTGACAAAGGTGGTCTCGCTCGCAGTATCCAAAAGCGCCCTAAATGCGCGATATTTACTTCGCGAATCCACTACAATTATTTGACACCGTGGTCGACAGATGGGTTCTCAAAAGTCCCTGACGCCTCTCCCGGCCCTGCGCTAGGTTTGGGGACAAAATGTAACAACGTGTGATGTCTACAATCACAAACCCGGCAGTTTAATTTAGATGGGCATTTGCTAACCGAATGTACCCTCGACAAACAATTGTAACATAATTTTTTTCTACGCACGAAAGTATGTCTATCCCGTGGTTCCATTTCTAAGAAAGCATCGGATCTCGTTAATGCGTGCTCATCCGAACAATTGAGACATTGTTCCTTGCTGGTCGGTGATCGCGTGACAAAGGATGACATCACGGGACGCTTAGCAGGTATGGAAGATGCAGCTGTGAGTTTATGATGGGCCGACGCGGAACTAAAACCCATTGTCATAGTTTCCAACGCGGTACAAAAATTCTTGGAGGTCATTGTAAGCAGGTACGGAATTTCCTACAATACTCAACTCAAATTTCTGTTTCCACGTGGTGTCCAGTTTTTGCAACGTTAAATTTAATAACGTGAAGTCCCACAAATCGACTTCATCGTACTGCTTCAACGCGGCCAAATTTTCAGAGAATACGTTTAACAAATTTCGCAACAAACTCGGTGAATCTCTATTCACTTTGGGTGCACTATAGATCGCTTGCCAATAATTTGTCATTAATACGCGCTTATTGTTATAACGCGCCACCAGCGCATCGAATGCGATAGCATAAATTGCCGCCGAAATCGGCAAATTCTTGATGACGGTAGACGCCTCACGTGACAATAACGTCGACAAATACTGAAATTTTTCAATTGTGCTAAGATTTGGGTTGTTGTGATCAGTTTTTGATCTGACCGTCAAACGTCGGAATTTGAATTTTGGGCAATTTGACGTTGTTTGATGTTAAATTGCCCCTAGGTGCAACCGATTTAATCGAATACTGCATATCGTCGAATTTTGATTGCACCTCGTATTGTTCGTCTAGCTGCTCAGGGGTGGTGGATAATTCGACAATCTGCAACTGTCGCTGCTTAAACTGGACAACAATATGGTTTAAGTTGACGGCTCGAATAAAAAACTCCCCTCGTACAGTTTCGTGGACTCGGGCTTGTTACGATAGATTCACTAAAGCCTCCAAGCGTTTGATCAAACTAGCTCGTACATTACTTAGCGCGGCGACGGTAGCTATGATGTAAGCCGGAATTTAAGTATTTCGATAATTTGTATCAAAATTAAAATGCGTGCTAATCACGCGTAGCAAAACTACAACAAATTTGTGCTGGAATCTACAAAATCTCTCGTAATTAACCCTAGATCCGGCTCGAAGGACCATATGTTGGACGTAAAGGCTTGAAAACACCTTTTTTCGCGGCGATTTACAATTTCAAAAAAATTAGATTTTGGATCGAAGCTGACAAACGCACTAAAAGGTCACCTACCTTGTTTTGTTCAGCTTCCCGGGTTAGAAAAGTTCTGTAGACTGCCTGCACAAGGGAACCACGTGTCTAATTTCGCGCCAATACTTCGCAATGTTACCTCTAGGAGGGTTTCTTGATAAAACAACTGTGCTCGATAACAGCGCCAACCGCAAGTACTAGGCCTTTTTGCTTGGTACTATGGCGCCTCTAATGGAAAGTGACCAAAATACATTTGTCAGCATTCCGCGGGAAAACAAACAAAATCAAAACAAAATATTAAACAAACTTCGAACCGGAACACAGAGTATTAAGAATTTTGCAATTAAACTCCGCCCCCCGGCTCATAAGGAATAACATCATTACAACTGAGATGGCGGTAGCTAGGCGGAGCATAAATTTTGCCTTTTTTCTAGATACGTATATATGTATATAATGATCTTTTCACGTCAAGATATTTAAAACGTTGTTACGATTTTTTTTTTCGGAGTCGAGGGTGAAAGAGGCTTAGACGAAGTCTCGCTCGATGGTTTTGATCAGTCGTAGCCACGGTTGTAGCGAACGCCTGTCACCGATCTCGACCTTTTTTTTTTATTGCGGATTGTCGCCGGCAGCTTCGCCAAATTTTGAGGTTTTTTTTGTCTCTACGAAGTAGTACTGGCGGGAACGGAGACGGGCAAGCGAGAGGAGGGGGTGCAAAGTGACACAAGAGACAAGAGAGAGAGTTGGTGCCGCGAGGAGGTGTATTTGAGTTTGGTGAGGTTTGATCCGATGGTTTCCTTTTTTTTTGAGAGGACTCGATTCCATAGGTTGATAGTGAGGCGTATCCCTTGTATAAGGTAAATTTCGTGCCTTTTTTCCGCATGTAGGCTTATTGCTCCACCTGTAGGGTCCACGCCAGGGGCGAAGTTTCGGAGCCGTACAGAGGCGACGTAGAGGGCAGCGAGAACGAGGGAAATTTGCTGGGCGCTGTGATCATCACGTAGCGCCGGTTAGGAGACCCGGAGTTTTGGATGATCGCGACGTCGAAGACACGGACCTGGTGAGTTGCACATCGGGGGATCCAGGCTGCGGCAGGACTTGGTCAGCGCGTCGCCGTCGTCCTGTGGGAAGACTCCTGTTTTTTTGTGAACTCCGAGTAAAAGAACACGCCTTATCGCGATTGGAAGTTTTCTTATCGTTTGTCGCCCAGACCAAACCGTTTTTTTAACTGCGTCTCTCTCTCTCCCTCTCTCTTTCACTCTCTACATGAAGATTGAAGACTTATTAGATTTGTATGAGATTCTGGAAGTAAACCCCAACAGCAGTGTTCCAGAGGTAAGAGCTATTGTTTATATCTACAACTGGATTTATAATTATTGTTTCTTTTAGATTAAAAAGGCATACAGGAAAAAAGCGCTTCAATGTCACCCTGACAAAAATCCAGACAATCCAAATGCTGCGAAAGAGTTTCACCAGTTATCAAAAATTCTTGAAATATTAATTGATGAAACTGCGCGAAAAGCATATGATGGAGTTTTAACAGGACGTAAGGAAGCGGCTTTAAGGCACAAAGAACTCGACAGTAAACGGCGTAAACTAAAAGAGGACTTGGAAGCTCGTGAAAAGCGCGCCTGTGATTCCAAGAGAGAGAAAACAGCGGATGAAAAACTTAGAGCGGAGATTGAAAGGCTTCGCAGAGAAGGGTCGAAACAAGTCGAGGAAGAGTTAGAGAGAATTCAGGAGGAAATCAGAGCACAGAAGAAACATAGATCAGAAAATGATTGGGACAGCGCTGATCATAGAATAAAAATAAAGTGGGATGTTGCCAAAGGTAATACAACAAACGGGGGATACACACATGAAATGTTGCACAGATTTTTATCTAAAGTAGGCAAAAACGATTTTGTTTAATGTAGATAATAACTGAAAAACTTGCAGTATGGAAATATTAATGCTCTGGTGGTGTCGGCAAAAAAGATGGGAAGTGCGCTTGTCGAATTCGAAACAAGAAAAGCAGCAGTAAGTAGGTGATGTTCGCATAGTGAGTGTTCGTAATTTTATGAATTTTAGGAAATGGCTGTCGAAATGGGATGTGGCTTGCCATCAAATCGAATCAAGCTGCAGTGGATAAATGTGCCCCCAGGAAAGAATCATAGAACCCAGAGTACCCTTGTGAAGCCGTCAGACTACGAAAGCATTGTTTTAACCAAAATGCGGCAAGCGGAGGAAAGGCGGCGTTTAATTGACCAAATGAAGGCAGATGATGGAGATGACTGACAATTCGTGTAGATTTTAAGCTAAATAAAATGTTTTTGTTTTCGAACACGCGTTTTTGTGGAGTTTGTGAGGTTATGTATCGAGCTGGCGAAATCAATAGGCCAAAAACGAAACTTCAAAACAGAATATTCCGTGTGTAATATTTTAGAAGGGTTGGAAGGTCAATTTGATATTATTCATGATAAGGGGACTTATGACGCTATTAGCTTGAATGCCGACATTAAAGAGCATAGCATAAAAGCTTGACAAATATAGGATTTGTATCATAACGTCATGTAGCTGGATAAAAACAAGGTAGTTAACAATTTTGAGTCAATTAAAAAAAAAAAAACAGAATAACACGCACTTTTATTTTTAGTATGGTTTATTTCTTGCGAATACTTACAGTTTTGTGTAAAAACATGAACGAACGGTGATATTAAATATGAAAAAGTGCGTTTTTCCCTTTGTGGAACACGTGTTGCTTTTCAAGGCGCCAAAGTAACTGAACAAATAAGTTCCTTACTGTAAGAACACGTCGTAACAATGTACAAAGAATATGTATTGAGTTTTTATAAGATGGAGTTGATCAAATCACCTATAGTATTTTTAAGAATAAAATAAAAATGGCGAAAGTCTGATGAGATCTGAGTGGTCTAATACTGAATCACTGTGGACTAAATATAAAGTTCAGCCAGTACACCCAAAGCAGTGTTAAAAAGCTATTTTCTTGTAAAAGTTTAGTAATTGTTCATTAAAAAACAAAGGCATAAGAGCTCTCTATATCTAGAATTTTAAAAATTTTAATCTCAATTCTAGTGCAAAGGCTAAAATTTTTGTTCCAAGAACTTTATACTATATATACTTCTATAGAAATTCAACAACCCTGCTGTATGTGTTTCAAAAGCATACACTATGAGTCACAATTTCTTAAATGCAACTCATTTAGTTAACATAATATATGCATAGACACCATGTATTCATAAGATTAGTCTCATTACTATAGACTACCATAATTGTTTAAAGAGCTAATAAAATTTGACGGGCGTTTCTTACGTGTTACAATGGAATTTTAAAAAAATACTATTCAACACCAAGAATAATGCGTAATGCATAAATCACTTTATAACATGCACTTAAAGGCAACTATTTCGTTAAATCTAAAACCTTACATCAAAAATTGCACGATAATGAAAAATAGTAATCCTACTATTAGTAAGAAATCTATTTCAAATTGGTACTTTGGTCAGTAAATCACTCCTTTAGCTTTTATTAATTTGACCAACTAGGTGATTTAATTTTTCATTAAGACTTTGTGCGTTGGGATTGCTAGACAACTTTTCTAGTGCTTCCCCTACACTGTTAGATTTCAAATGCTGAACAACAGGAGGTGAATTAACTAACTGTTCTAATAAAGTTAATAGATTCTCAATTGTGTGCTTATCCATTTTGTCACCGTACTTATTGACAACAAAGTTAAGATTTTTACCAATTTCAGCGCTTATGAATTGTTCAAACAAAACTCCATCATCATTGCCATGTTCGCCATTTAATCCGTTTGAACTATCATTTTCATTTGAAACCCCACAACCGATAATTAGCAAATTTAAAGCATAAAATGACTCGTTTTGCATCACCCCGTGATTCGAGGACGACATTTCAACCAAACATTTCACGCTATCCTTAGTCTGGATTAACGTTTTGAAAGGTTTGAATGAATGACAGTGTTTTATTAACCATGACAAGAGGCGAGGGACTTCACCGCGTACACCCAAATGGTCTGAGTTGTAACACCAATACATCAATTTTTCTAAAAAGTCTTTGCGCGATATGAGATCCAAAGCGGCTTTTTCTGTAAAAATTGACTTTAGATGGTTCCAATTATATTTTGATTTCTCACCTTGACCATCAATGACCATTCGAAAAGTTCCTAGTAGTTTGAATATGACCAAATATTGCTCTAAGTTTATCATGGGATAAATAGCATCAATTAAACCTTGTTCTAAAACAATTGGTTTGTTTTGTTGCGGGATCACAAGGTTTTTCAAGGTACTCAATAAGGCATGTTGCACTTTTATATCACTGTCACTGGTGTTGTGCTTCGATATTAAAGCTAAAATAATAATGTCAAATATTTCATGATTTGTCTTAATATTCTTACCTATAAGCTTTTCAGATATACCATGTTGTACCATTTGTATACAATGGGTATCTTTGCGGGCAAAATTTCCTATTGCTAAAACACCCGTACTTAATAAGTCTGGATCATCTGAATCCAGCCAAGTCACCATGTTTTCATATACTTTTCCATTTCCGTTATTATAAAGTAAATACATACAGTCATCTTTAAATTAAAATAATAAATAAACCAATAAATGTAGTATTAGTGACATACCTCCTGTTAATATTATAACAATCATATCACAAGCCATTTTCAAAACTGATCTACTCTCTTCATCATTTACTTGATTTCTGTATTTTTCTATCAACTCAAATACCAATTCACAAACACCCTTCTTTGCCAATAATGTTTTTATATCATCTAAAAATAAAATTAGTTTTTGAGTTTGTAGGTTTAATGAAAACTATACCTTTATCAGACTGTCCATGTAAAATTTCTAAGCACAAAACCGAAATTTCTGGAGTTGAGGACATTTTAAAAATGTCTACAATGGTGCAACACAAACTCTCAGTAAACGGTACATTCTGATCTTCAATAAAATCTATAACGTGATTTAACACCGTCAGCAAAAATGCAAATAACATCTGATTTTCATTAAATGTTTTAATGTACTTGTTCAAAATCTTTTCAATTACATCCATAATATTTAAATTTAACGCAGCCTTTTGCAATTCATCATTACTCATTAATAAATTCACAAGGAACCCAGTCACTTTCAAAGTTAGCAAATTATTCTTTCTTTTATCATCTTCTTCAAGTAATGATATAACTTTGGACAACCCTCCTTTATTAATAATTTTCCGTGCTTCATCATTTTCGTAACATATATTACCCAGCGCTCGAATGGTACCCACCACTAAAGACTCTTCCGACTTGTCTAACAGACTCAACAAGTATTCAATAATATCTTTATCAGTAAAAACCATCCTGTTATGCTCATGCTTGGACCATTCCGCTGCCACTTCAACAAATGCTTGGGTTATTTTGTCATTTTTTAGTGTGATGATCTGTTTCAGTATTTTATTATTTTCTAATTCGATGTCTGTACCCTGAGCAATAACACATGTTAAAGATTCCAAAATGCTCTCTTCATTATTCGCTTCCACTGCTTTTGTTAAATCGTTTAAAAGAGCACTCATTTCTGCCCGGCTAGTTTTAAAAACTATCAAAACACCACATATAACAAGTTGACAATTGGCGTCAACATAACCTTGTTTTATTTATGAATTCAAACGCCGTAATGCGCATGTGTGGTATTGGATACGATTTGCTCACGTGATGACGGGCAGCCAATTAGGTGTACACGCTTTTACCAGTGGCGTTACATTTTTTTTCCATAAGGAACAATATTTTACCGATTATAACCTGAAAAAACATTTATAAACAAAATACAAGATTGGATCTTATATACAGTACTTTATTTGTAAAACGGAATCTTAAAAAGTAGATTGCTGACATGAAACAGGCACGTGACAAATATTAGGACTGTAACTACTGCTATACCGAGAATCCAGCTTATTTACAATTGCTACTAATTAATTTAAGCACAAAGTAGAAATCTTAATAGGCTTCTCCTTCTTCATATTCGTCATCATACTGACGACTGCCATTTGTATTATCTGGTTCATACTTCTGTTCATCTTCATCTTCATATTTAACACGCGATTGATCATACGTTTCCGCAGGATACTGCGGATATTCTGGGTAATCTGTAAAACAAAATGTACTTGGTGTATTGTTTTTTACAAAATAAAACAAAAAACAAGCATGTGATGAACTATGACGTAGCCATGTATGAGGTTTATACTGCCATACAGCCTAGACTTGAAGACTGTTAGTCCTGTGAACCTCTTGTTTTTTAGCAAATAGTTTGATCAAAACTAATAGGGGAATTATAGTAATGACAATGAGTGATGAAAATGATGATCAGTTTTGATGTGAAATGAGATCAAACTAAGTTGCACGTACACAAAAATAAGAAATTTGTTGACACATTACCGTCAATTGGTTCCTCCTTAATACGGACTTCACCACCATCGTCTGTTTTGATATATTCAAGTCTTTCACCACGTTCTCGTTCTCGTCTTTCTCTTCTTTCGCGTTTGCGTTCACGATCTTTGTCTCTTGATTTCGAACGTCTCCTTTTACGCTCCCTTTCTCGCTCGCGATCCCTACAAAATAGATTCTGATGTAGCTAATTTCGTGGATTATCAATTTCAGTTAAAAAATGGAAAATATATAAGGCACATTTTTTTAAATTTTTTGTTAAATGAATAAAATGTAAAAGTTTGGGTGGTACGACTGCACTCATTTTGATATAAATCAGATCATGTTGGCAGTAAATCAGTGGCAAGTATCTTAACACGTGAACTGATGTACTAGAATTGCCAACACAAAAATTTGCTTCAATTATTACATCACCCGGTATATTAAAAACGAGTTTCATAAGATATTTAGATCATGAATCCCAAAATTGGAAAAGGAGCGCTAACATGTCTTATGAAAGTGAATTTTATACTAGTCGCACGTTTCATTTCATTTTTAAATGAAAATTAGAAATTTTTAAATTTTGGGGAATTTTGTCGTGGTTGGTATTACAAATGTCAGATTGTAACATTTGACGTTGAAATTTTCAGAATAATAATACAACATTATAAACAATATGTAGCGACAATATATAAAAGTACCTGTCCCTCTCCTTTTCTCTCGATCGTCTGTCAAAGTTGTCATCAAACTCCTCCCTGACGCGTTCTTTGCTACGTCTTCTCTTTTCTCTCCTTGGTGAACGCGACCGACTCCTTCTTCTCCTTTCCCTAGACCTGGACCGCCTTCTGTCAAAACCAACCCCACGATCCCTATCCCTGTCTCGCTCCCTATCGCGATCTCTCCCACCTCTTTCCTCCCTTTCTCGTTCTAACCTGTACCTTTCCCTCTCCCTTTCGTTGTCCTCGCGCCCTGAATGTTTTATATTTACCTCTGGACCTCCTCTACGGGTACCACCAAGACCGCCACCTTATAACAACAATGTAGAGACGTTTCCCCTGAAATTTATTATATATCTTACCGAGACGTCTAGGTAACCAACCCTTAACTGTGCGGGCCCTTTCGACATCAACTAAAACCCGTCTCCCGTCAATTTTCTTTCCATCAGCATGTTTGTATGCAGCTGAAAAGATCGAATTCAGTAACACAAAATTTTAAAAACCCGTGACGAAACCCCACATGCGTTTTTATTTTTTTGTTTTGGTTTATGTACATGTGGGATTTTTTTTGGTGGATTTTCAGAAAGAAAAAATCCACGTTTAATTGCTGAAACACCGATCTTCGCGCAAACGCGTAAAATAAAATTACAAACGGACCGAACTGATTGATTTTCAAAACGGAAATTACAAAAATAGGTATAAATGAAATATACCTACCCAGCTACTTACGTAATAAAACATCATAATGAAAAAGTTGTATTTGATTATATTTAGCAATCCGAACAGCTGAGAGGACTCCTTTTTATCATTACCTGGTGCGCAATTACTTACTGAGCGCATACCCATTTATAAATCAAATAATTCTATATGAACAACATTAATTTGGAATAATTATAAAATTCAACATTGACAGAACTGAAAATTTTTTACTTTTTTTTACTTATCTGATTAAGAACTCAAAACCCCGACAAACAACTCAAAGATATTATTTGTATGCAGGGTTCTTACCACACATACAAACCTATATAGCCAGCAAAAAGCGGAAGTATGGGGCAAACGGCACTAGTTGCCTGCAGCTCGGACTGTGTAAAAAATAGAAAAATATTAATTTCAGTCAATTCTAGCAATATCTTGTCAAATGGTTGCTGGCTACATAACCTAACAGGAATTTCAATTCACCACTTAAATTTTTTGATCAACATTTACTAAATAAACAGTTTTGTTTGCAAGTGGTGGAATTGAAAGTATGATTGATGAATAGAACTTCTCCTACTCACAGTGCATGTCCCTCTCATGTTCATACTCTATGAATGCATACCCCCTAGGTTTTCCATTAACGCTGTTATGGATCAGGACAATCTAAAAAAATTACTAAGATCATTGAAAAACCAAACACACAAATCTACCTTTTTGATTGGTCCATAAACTTCAAATTCTCTTCGAAGCTTAGACTCAGAAGTATCATAATTCTGAAAAAAAAATCACAGTTGTCAGAATGTAGAGAATTAATTTAAAAATAATATCTAGAATATTTCCATATGTTTCACATTCAAGTATTGAAATTAAACCGTTTCAATGAACACACAGTCATTTTCTTGGCTTTTTTATTTCTTCATAAATATGCCACAAAACGTCTGAAACCACTGGAAACCAGAACACAAATTTGAATATAAAAATTAACAGAATATGTTTATAGCCTAGATTGTGCCAAGTTAATTATGTATTACAGGACTTCATATTCAAAAATTCTTTTGTCTTGCAAATACTATTCCAGGGTTTTAAATTAAAAATATATCATATTACATATGTAATTAATTTCAGGCAATCATTTCACAGTACAAAGCTGAGGAAATAGCTTCTGCCACTGTCATTAATAAATATAGTGCTGTCAAATAACGTTTGAAACATCCGTAAAGAATGGTTGTTCCCTGTTTTTATTGTTACAACTTAAAATACAAATCACAACAATTTTAACAGGGTAAATTTAATTTTCCTGAGTTTACGTACATACAAGCCTACTAATTAAGCACGTATGTGAACAACACAGGCTTTCTCAAAATTAACAATAAAAAAACTTACGATTCGAGCAACAAAGAGTGTTTTAAAAGGATCTGCAGTGATATTTGGGGCTGAATTTGGATCCCAAACCGCGATTTCTTGTTCTAATTTGTAAGCAACTTGTTCAGCTCGTTCCCGTCGACGCCTTTCCAACCGCTCTTCTCGTGTTTCAACCCTTGTAGGAGGCGGAGTATCTTTCGGGTCCTACACAGCACGCAACATTCATAATAAAACAAAAGCGTTTAAATGCGACAATCTCACCTCAAACTCTGTCAAAAACGCACCCACACCTAAATAACCTCTCGTTTTTTTCTCATGGGGTAGCTTTGCCACTGGTGGAAGATACGGGACTGGGTCGCGAGGAGCGAACAACGCTAGCAAATTAGGTGGTAAAAACTGCGTCATTTTGCTACTTTACTAAAATTGTTTTTGCTGCACCGATTTCAAATCATTCTTTAAATAAACAAAATAGTAATCACAAATATACACAACCACCCTCAATACACCACAATGCAAAATGGCTGCCGCAGTGTTTCGCATTCAAGCGTCATGTCATGCGTCCATGGATGCGTCAAATTAAGCGTGGTATACCAAGGGAACGGACGCCACACGAGCGCGAATAAGGCGCGGCTGTTGTGATCACGTGGTGAAGTGGTTACGTATTATTGGTCGCGGTATTTGTGTCTTCAGTGCTACGGATTAACGCTACACTTCGCCAACACACTTGTACCAACGTAACTGACAATCATGTACAAAGACACTGAAAATGTGACGTAGTTGTTGACAACTTGACCAGCTGCGTGTGGGAGGGAGTGATGTCATCATCAACACTTGAAATATCAACAAGGGCTGGTAAGGGCTAGGGCGAGTAGTGTCTTGGAAAATGGGTCTTCAACAGATTTTGAAAAACACCGGAAGGGTGGCTGTTGGCGCTCTTAGTTTTGTTTCAACGTTTTATACGGTAATTGAGTTGATGTATTTTTTTTCTGACCCAAATTACTCAAAAAGAGTGGTGACATCTAAAGGTAAACATTAATATATTCATGATATAATTTTTAAATGCCGTATTCTATTTTCAGACGAGTACTTATCGGTGTCTTGGAGTTTGTTAATGAATATGTGTTTGCTCACATTATTTATTCTACAACATTCACTGCTGGCTTTGCCTTCCATAAAAGGTGTTTTTAAGAAATTTGGAATTCAAGATTTGTATAGGAGTCTTTATGTTATTGCAACTGCAGTAGCACTGCAAGTGAGGAATTTGATAAAACTGTGTGTTGTGAGTTAAAAAATGATTTGCAGATCTTCATGAGAAACTGGTATGAAATTCCTCAGATAACACTGTGGAAGTTTAATTTGAATTTTAAGCCATTTTGGTGGATTTATGCTGGTATCCATATCATCTCTTGGCTTGTTATTTATGTTGGTAATATTTGTATGGATGTGAATGAGCTGATTGGTATAAAACAAGTAAATGTGATACTAAATTTAAGTCATATTTTACAGTATTTTTTTTTTAGATATACTACAGCATAATAAATCTTCCAGACCCTAATTATCGAAAGTCAGTTCAATTACAACGCTTAAATTCCCATATGAGACATCCAAGTTTTGTGGCGTTTCTTGTAATATTCTGGTCAGTGCCAATTCTGAGGTATGTATTTTTGTTTCAGTTTTTAAACATATGTCTGACGTCTTTTTTTTAGTTTGGATCGCATTTTACTTGGTACAATTTTGTCACTGTACATGTTTATTGGTTGGAACACTGATGAAAGTGATTATGCTTATCAGTATTCACAATATATAAGAAAGTTTCATGAATTGGAAAACTTACATAGTTGAGATTGAAGAATTTTATTGTGTGCAGCTGGTTTTTGCTGGAGCTAAATATTTATATATTTCATTATAGAAATAATTTTGACTTTACAGATAACTAATTTATTGTGGATTTAATACTTAATATACCTTTTTATTAACTTTTTTCATTTTTACGTGACCTATATTTACTAAAATGTATATAAGTTACATGAAAATTTTCTTCACAAGCAAGTACATATGTAGATCAAGTTCAAAGCTATGCAAGTTATTTGCGTCACCTTGTAGTCTCATTAACAAGCCTCCAAAGGATATATATGCCGCCAACCTGCTGGAGTGTTCCGTGGCGGCGTCGCCTTCAATGCGGTAAACTTTACCTGACATCACATATTCAAAACTATCAGCGCGCGAACTCTCACTTTCTAAACCTTGGGGATTCCAGTCCCCATCAGGATATCCATCTTCGCGGAGAGTCGTCGCTAAGACTAGACGGAACTTGTCGCCCAGTTCCATGGGATAAAGCCAGGAGTTTATGTCCAGGATGAGTTCCATCTTGAAGGATTCACTCTCACAGTGTAAACGACTCACCCTTTCGAATTTTTTTCCTTCAGGATCTATGTCTTTAACGTTGAATATATCTTCAAATAACACTCCCGCCATTGAATAAACTGAAAAACGATTGAATTAAAATTCCAAAACTGTGTCTAGAATATTTGGGAGCACCTCTTCTAATGTGTAGATATTCACTGAGTAGTATGCATCAGAACTCTCTTGAAGTGTGGAATATATAAAAAAAAGTTAACAAACATCTGCGGCTTCACGGACGGTTAGAAAAAGAGGGGCATGAAGAGTTGTTCTAAATGGCTTATTCAAAAATATTCACTATAGAGTAAATAAGAATTTAAAAACTGGTTTTAATTGAATGAATACAGTTGTGTTTTTTTAAATAAGACATACTCTTCTGTAAAATAGAATATAATTATTTCTTTTATACATGAATGAGACAGTTTAACTATCAGCTTCAGTGATTTTTTTTTAACTAATAGTAAACAAGTTTTTGGTAAATTTAGACGTTGACAATAAATTGAATTTTTTTTAAGTTTTACTTTATAATAAGCATTCACGTTCGGTAGAAGTAACTGACAGAAACTTTTCTGTGGTTAAGTTGCAATCTTAAGATCACTAGAAATTTAAGATTGGCATCAACTGTCTAATTTTCTAATTCAAATGTCAAATCTGAATTGTGTGGAAAAAAACCGAAGTTTTTCTAATTTCAACACGCTTCGTTTCAAGAAAATCCTTAAATACAGCATGGAAACAATTTCCATAAAAGTAATCACGAGAAAGCTCATTTTAAAGGAAAAGAAACAAGAAATATTTCGTGGTTTTCAAAAAATTGGGTAAAACGGAAACAGTTAAACTGGTGGCAGAAATATTCTCCGTAAAGTTCGCTAGTGTTGTCGAGTGTTTTTCGAATTTTAAAATAATACAGATACAGCGGCGCTTGTGCCGTTAATATTATAATCAGAATCAGAAAGACGCCTGCGCAGATTTATATACCTACATGCTTTGTTGGTTCCGTTCTACAATTGGTTTTTAAGTTTTATATAATCGTTATTGTTTTGTAAGAGGTAAAACACTCGGCTTTGAAAATAATTGTACGTAATACACGTATAAATTTAGGTTTCCGAAGGCGAAGTTTTTCACATTTTAAACACGTTATAGCTGCCAGAATCAAATTTCTAAGGCGGTACCTATCTCCAATTGCGTGATTGTGGTGAAGATTTACTTTTCATTTTCTTGGATGAGACATGGATATACCAGAACGGATCCATGGTGAAATTGTGGATCCATGATGATGACATCAAAGCTTGTCCTCCTAAAAAAACTAGTGAAGGGAAAAGATTCAAAATTTTACATGCGGGTTGCTCTTTGGGCTTTTAGAGGGATGCGATTTTCTCCTTGGTTCGAAAATAGATTCACCAGATTACCACAAAACCATCACATTTTCGATATTTGACCTTTACTTACTTACATGTCACATTTTTGATACCTACTTTCTGACATTCCAGTAATACATTATACACTAGAACAATTATGTCCGCAATTACACAGCTTAAAAAAAAAAGTTACCAAATCTAGTTACATCTACCGAACGTGAATTCCTTATATGTACTATTGGTAATACTTAGGTTGGTACTTACTGGTGCATAATTTGACATTTGATTGACAATTGTCAAATAAAACTGTTCCGGTTTGTCAAACTAGTAGCACGTGTGTGCATGTATAGAATAGTACACCAATACCTTGTTTATTAAAATCATTGAAAAACAAGAGAGTTAAAATAGAAAAACATGTCTGACCACGAAATGGAAACTGTGGACGATGAGTCGGAAAATGAAGAAGTTATGGAAGAAGAGAGCGAAGACAACAAACCTCAAACTACAGAGGTATACCTTCCCAATAAACCTCTCGAAGAAGGCGAGGAGCTGGTTTGTGATCAGTCTGCCTACGTAATGTTACATCAAGCACAAACTGGAGCCCCGTGCTTAAGTTTTGATATAATCAGAGACAGACTGGGTGATAATCGGGAAAATTATCCCTTAACAGCTTACATTGTATCTGGAACCCAAGCCTCACAAGCACATGTTAACAATGTAATTGTAATGAAATTATCCAATCTCCATAAAACAAGTAAGGAAGAAGAAGAGGATGACGACGACGACGATGAAGATTCAGATGATGAAGTTTCAAAAAATCCGAAAATGACTGGCGCGCTTATTAAACACCAGGGATGTGTTAACAGGATAAGAGTAGGTTAATTCCAACTTGATTAACATAATCTAAATTCAGTTCTTTATAGAGTACAATCATCAATGATAAAGTAGTAGCAGCTTCTTGGAGTGAACTTGGACGCGTCAACTTATGGGACTTAACTCACCAACTGGAAGCTGTTGACAATGACCAGATCCTCCAGAGATACAATAAAGAAAACAAAGCAAATTCTGTGAAGCCGCTGTTCACTTTTACAGGTCATCAGAAGGAAGGTTTTGCCATAGATTGGTGTCCCACTGTGAGTGGGGTTTTAGCAACAGGAGATTGCCGTCGCGACATTCATATTTGGAAACCTGCAAGTGGAGCATCTTGGCAGGTTGATCAAAGACCTTTGATTGGTCATACTGATTCAGTGGAGGATTTGCAATGGTCACCGAATGAAAGAAACGTCATTGCGTCATGTTCTGTCGATAAGAGCATTCGTATTTGGGACACAAGAGCCCAGCCTAGTAAAGCTTGTATGTTAACTGCCGAAAATTCGCATGAAAGCGACGTCAACGTAATTAGTTGGAATAAAAATGAGCCTTTTATAGTTAGTGGTACGTTATATTGTTGTATTTATTGACAAAAAGTTCACGATTTTATTTAAGGTGGTGATGATGGTTTTTTGCATGTGTGGGATCTGAGGAGGTTTCATGAAAAAACACCAGTAGCTACTTTTAAACATCACACTGAACCTGTAACCACAGTGGAGTGGCACCCAACAGATTCTGCTGTTTTTGCATCAGGAGGAAGTGATAATCAATTAGCTCAATGGGATTTGTCTGTAGAAAAAGATAATGAGACAGACAGTGAAGAAATTGAGGTAAGAATACTAGACCGTACATAATTTTGTTCTGTAACTATGATTCTTTTAAGGGCGTACCACCACAACTATTATTTATTCATCAAGGACAGAACAATATTAAAGAATTACACTGGCATCCTCAACTACCTGGTGTTATTATTAGTACAGCAGAGAGTGGTTTTAACATTTTTAGGACAATTAGTGTTTAAAATATTTTATTAAAATTATACAAAACCCTAAAAAATTAAGTTTCATTTGTATCTATAAGGTCTAAATTGATTAGATGACGCATGGTTGGCCGCCCATGCGGACAGTTCTATTGTTAAAAACTCAAGTCAATTTATAATACTAAGTTGTAGTAATCACTTACCCATGGTTGTACAATTTCACCCATATGGTCAATTAATTTTCTCATGTCGCTGTTTGACAAAGATTTTCCAATCATCACAGATTTGCGACAAGCTCTAGACGCAAACATTGCTCTAATTCTGGATGGTCTACACATTGTATGATTGGAATCCTGAAACAAGAAATAATTTAATGTGATGAAATTAATATAAAAATACTAACTACCTGTAGCATAAATAACATTTCATCAATATCATCTTTGCCAAAAACTATACTCTTACTCAGTGGTACAGACGTTAACAGAACTTTCTTTGTACATGGAGCTAAAAATTTCTTACAGTTGATAAAATTTTTGTTAATTTATATGAACAACCTGATTCATCTATCTTAAATGTAAAACCATTCTTTTTGAAAATGTCTTCATTTTCAATCAACAAACTTTCATTTGCGGCTGTCAGTTGCAAAGGTCTGGGACTAAAAAAAAAAGTCAGAAAAGTGCTGGAAAATATTTTTAACTTAACTTGACAAGAACTTGGTTTTCCATCACAGTATTCGCTTGTAGATCTTCAAAGTTGTATTTTTCGTCAGTGGCGTGTTGGTCAATAATAAATAAATCGTTATATAATCTAGCTATAATAAAACCTAAATTGAACTGCCCTATTATTTCCATTTTTGCAAAGTCCTCTTTAGAAATTTGTTTACGTAATTCTTCTTCAGCGGTTTTGTTGGACTCGGGGTTTATTTTAGAACGGAAGCGCACTTTAATATCATCATTTTCTTTACATATATTCCTCTTTTTTAGTGCCTCTTTTATATCTTTCAGTGTTGTGTGTAAGGTTACGGACTTAGAAAACGAACGATCTCTAAACGTAGAATCCAGTACAAAATCAACATCTTTATCAGAGGTGTTGTCTTTACAGTCTTTTATCTCTTTTTTCGATTTGTCAACAATAGTTGAATCATCTTGTGAATCATTTGTGCCGTTTTCTTTAGAATCCATTTCTTCGATTTTCTCACCAGTCTTTGTTGACTCTTTTTTTTCGATTTTCTTATCAATCTCGTGCGTCTTAAGAGCCACTACGTTTTCAACAGCTTTTTTTCCTTCATCACAAACAATCTTAAATTCTATTTCTTCAATTTTGTCATCTTTTGACTCTGTTTGTGATTCTCCACTAATTTTTGCTACACTTGAATTAGCTTCACTTCCCACTGGAGTACTTAGTTCAGATTTACATATTTTTTTTGCATTTGTCTCTTCTGTACTTGGTGAAACAGGGGTATTTGGTTCATTTTTACATGCTTCATGAGCTAGTTTAATAAAAGTGTCCAACATGACAGTGTCATTATTTTTCTCACTTTCCTCGGCGATTTCTTTTAAACAAAAACTCGTCTGAGGGCTTAACTCATCTTTATCGTTTTCGGTTTTAGATCGTTTTTTAAATTTTTGTAAAATACTGCCTTTTTTTAGTTCACCGTCAGTGCTACTCCTTTTCAAGCCTCTTGCATTTGTTTTAGTTTCTAAGAAATCTTTAACTGAGGTGTTTTGTGTGAGGTCTAGATTCTGCATTTTATAAGAGGAAGGAAAATTCTTAAACGCTTCAATTAAAGACGCTTTTATGGTAGCAAGCAATAATTTTTCTTTTTCTAAAAATACCTGCCGTTTATCCGGGGTTACGTTAACGTCGACTAAACAAGACTTAGTTAAAATATTTAAATAAATAAACGGATACTGACTGTGGTTATACTGTTTATAAACTTCATTTATTAATTTTGTCAACTTTGTTGGTTCACATGGTCGTGAATTTATATTAAAAAATTGGCGATCACTTGTACTTCGACCACTGCCATGAATAACACTTGAAATGAAAAAATCAAAGTCAAATGGTAAAGAATTCTCTTCAAGTGACTTTATTCCATATTCATTTAGAAATGATTCATCAGGTTCTATAATTTCCACTTCAATTAAAGAAGAGATTTGTTTAGCGCCAAATACGTTAATAATATTATCTCTGACTGTATTTAATCCATCAGTAGAAGCAACCGTGTTTTTTGAACCCTTACTTGTCGTATTAGTGCATGAAAATTTAACTCCTTTTGATACTAAACAATAAGCGTAAAGCAGCTGACACATTTTGTTAAATTCACGTTTTAAATTTTTCACAAATTCTTTTCGCCTTACTGGTAACGTAGAAAATAAATTTTCTAAGGTAACTGTAGTACCCTGCTCACGTGCTCCCAACACTTCACTTATGATTTTCCCGTTTCGATCATACGTGATTTTCGTCGCATTTGTTGCTGATGTATGTTTAGTCAGGATCCTTAAATCAGAGAGAGCACACAAGGAACTAAGAGCTTCACCCCTAAATCCAAGAGTGGAGAGGTTTGCTAAATCATTGAATTGTCTTATTTTTGATGTATAATGTTTCAGTGCTACAAAAAATTTGTGTTATGTATATTAATCATACTTTGTGTATACTAACTCAGGGCTTGGAAGTTTTCTTTCTCAACACCACTGCCGTTGTCACAAACCTCGATTAGTTCAGACCCATATTCTTTTAACTGGATGTCAATTATTGTAGCTCCTGCATCAATAGCATTTTCGACTAATTCTTTCACTGCTATTGCTAGACTTAGAACCACCTTAAAATTTTAAATCAGAGATTTATTAAACAAGTTTGTGTTACTAACCTGACCAGAACAAATACGGTGCACCGTGTCGCGATTTATTGGCTGAATTATATCTGATTTAGGTTGTGAAGACGCTACAATATTTTCTTCGTTATCGCAGTCCATTATATTCTTAAAGTTTGCAAAGTTATAGTATAAATAAAACTTAAAATAAAACGAATGAGTTATCTTCCCGCTAGACTTTTCAACTGGTGAGAGAAGTGCGCGTGGTGCGAAAGGTGTCTTGAGGTTGGTAATATTATTACAACTTTATTCTTATTTTACTTATTTTAAATTTGTCAAAAATCCTTTACATTATTAATATTACGTTCATTAATTCGATAAATGTGTATATGTTATTGTACAACTTCCTAAATTAGTGAAAAACTGATTAAAAATACAACTTCATTTTTTTTAATAGTAGGTTGCCGTCTTGTGAGTCTGACATCTGTCACTGTCAGAACAGTTAATAATTATTAAAAATGTAGTAAGTCATAACCACAAAACCAAAACCATTAATCGCGATATCACCAAATCTCTTAGTATTTATGATAATCCTAAAAGAGCATAATTGTTGGAAGAACAGGAAGTTGTACGTTCATTTTAAATTATAAGTATCAGATGAAACCACTTAAAATTTTTTTATGTATGATTGTATGGTAAGTGTTTAAATTCATTATTTAAAAATTATTCCAATATTACATTTTAGGTCCGAAGTTCATTTCAATGCACGAAACTGAGAAGGGTAGAAAACCGTGGTCGAAGAAACTGAAAAAAGAGCGTTATGAAGCCAGAGACCCTTCTATTATCGGTACCGGCCACGTCTTCACATTTCTCCTGTTAATTTCAACATTTGTAATTTATGATGTGATTGTGATAACTAACCTACAGGACGAAACAAGTACTGATTTCCAGGCACTTAAGTCTGAGTTGGAGATGAGTGTTCATTGTCAACCTGAACCAGTAGCTGTTATTCTTGAGAACTTAAATAAAATCCAGAAGAATGAACAAACTATTGGCATTGTTAACTTTATCGGAAGTACAGGTGTTGGAAAAACATTTATTGCAAATATTATCAAAAGACACTTTTCACTGTTTTATGAATCCACTGGCTCTCTTAAAACGAAACTTCAGCATGACATTTGGAGTACAATTAGAGGGAGTCTTGCTAGGTACAATTTAGTAGTTTTTGATGATTTGACAGTGGATGATGTTGATGATTTACTGGTTTTAATTAAAGGAATGCCTCAAGACGTTGCCACACTTGTTATTTGTATTTTTAATATTCAAGAGACTGATAGTTTTTTAAATTATAACGTTAATTATGATAATATTGATCTAATTGAAAGTAAATTTAATTCAGCTGAAATTAAGCATGATGTGGCTAAATTCCATGAGTTCAGTGCAGGTGAAGTTCATGATTGGATTGTTAATCAGTTGATAACAAAAGGAGTCGATGCACAGTACCACACAAGAATTATAGAATCTGTATTTGGGGGCCACAATGTGAAATACCATGGTTTGAAAGGTTTAAATTCAAAAATAAATTTGGAACTGTGATAAATAACGAATTTAAATAAATTAATGAAGTTGTACCTCTTTGTTTTATTTCCTATTTAATTAATTGCAATAAAACTACTCCTATTATTAATTAAAATTTATTTTATTTTGTATCAAAAATATACGTTTCTATAATTACCGTGTTTTCAGTCCTAAATGTAATACTTTAAACATCAACTTAATTAAACAAATTAATCAACTTCCAGTTTTCTGAAATTTCCTGTTATTCCGCACAAAGAATCCCCTTCAGATCCACAGTTGATGCCGCCTCTTTTTAGAGCAGAAACTGCGCCTTCTTTCGCTTTTGCACTGAATAAATTTTCTTCAACTTCCATGCGGTCGTGGGACATCAAAATAGGATGAGATATTTTTAGCTCCTTTTTCCACGATTCTAAAAAAAAAAAAATGTTTATAAATCAACAACGGATTTCGTATTATTACCTATCATTTCGGCCATTGGTACTTCCCCTCCATACTCTTTAGGTAGAACATCTTTTTCCAAGTATCCGCAGACGATGGCTTCTTCAAGATTTGTGTATATTCTAACACGTTTTTTAATTTTGTCGGAAATTAACGACATTCCAAAGTCAAGGGCAAATTTCATAGAAGGGTGGACGTTAATAGCATGAACTTCTTTGTGTCTCATGGGTAATGTTTTCTAAAAATTAAATATTGTTGAACTTCCGTTTATACTAATGGCTGCAGCAAGTCTGATAAGCAGTCGTGGCCGAGCGGTTAAGGCGTCTGACTAGAAATCAGATTCCCTCTGGGAGCGTAGGTTCGAATCCTACCGACTGCGCAATTGACGAACACTTTTTTTTATTTTGTTTTATCATATTATAAAATGATTGGAGTAATTGTTACATGTAATAAACATTATATTTAATTATTCTTTAATTCATAATTTCTACATCTACGTAATTACCATATGACTGAAAAAAACGTCGTCTAGTCAGCCATGGAATTATTTTTTTTTTAATTTGAGGGCACGATCTGCGATCTCACAGTTGTTCGTTAAAAAAAATATATGTTCGGATTCAAGCATGTTTTTTTTAATTACATTGACAATACAATTAACGTCAAACTGATAATATGTAATTAAAAATTAATTTCATGGCTGACTAGGCGACGTTTTTTTTTTGATCATGTGTATTATTTATTTAAAAACTCACCTCTCCATTTTTCACAATACGTACTGCTTCTTTAATGGTAAATAGAGTAAGGTACGAGAATCCGACACCTTGACCATCGGCAAAATGCACAAAACCTCGAATCTGATTTTCTTCATCTTCCATTAATGTTTCGTAGACTATTCCGTGGATTCTACACATATCACCTTGTGTAAATTGTTCGAGATCAAACACTCCTTTAAAAACAGATATGAATTTTTGTTTAAATCAAAGATATTGTTATGTTAGTACAAGTCTGGAGGTACATACAGTTTTTATAACTATTATTTTATTCTACCGACTGACTATTTGTGTTAGTGATTTTTTTTGTCAAGTCGGCAAGATATTTAAAATTTTAAGGTGGTATACCAGTCCAGACTTTTGTATTCCTCGGACAAGAAACTGTATCTGACCTGGACGAGCAATTATAACTCTCCTCCCTTTACTGTCTCTCTTAGGGCAAGCAAACAGATATCCTCTGTTGGTGAGATCTTCCATCATTGGTATAGTAATATCTAGGCAATTAAAAGCCACTCCAAAAGTTTGACGCAGAAGTACGTATCTTTCCAAAGCTTCACAGGCAAGAGTAACGCTAAACTTTTTGAATCGTAAAAATCGTAGCAAAAAACGTGCATCTGCAATGGTTTTTCTAAGACAAAAATTTTCAGTTTGTTGTTTTGTTACCCATTCTGCAATTTTTAATACGAGGATTTTGTCTGATCCATTCACGCATGGAGGCCAGCGCGGTTTCTCGACTATGCTTCTCCTCGCGCAGCTCCTCCTTAGCCATGATTTGGAGTTCTTCAGAGAGTGTGCACACGTACTCATCTGGTTCTGTTACCCATTTGCGGCCTGACATGGTGGTGGATGGGGATTTTTCTTGTAAAAAATAAAATTAGTTAAAGTTGACCAAAGAACATTAAACATTGTATTTAAGAATTGTTACTTACAAAGTAATGTCATTATGTAGATAGATAGATGTAGATATCAATATGCGTAAAAGTAAAGTTTGAACTTGAAGTTCGAACATAATTTTTTAAATCACATAATAATCAGATAATAGTTTTTATTGATAGGTTGTTCTGAGTTATGTTAGTTAAGTTGCTTATGGTAAATTTTTTGCCACTTTTTGTGTAGTATATTATATCAAAAATTGTGCAATTGTGTTAATTTCGTTTCAAGTTAAATTTGCTTTGGAAAATTTTTAGATGACGTCATAAAGTTTGTGGAAGGTATGAACAGACAAATTCTGATTAGTAATTTACCATGTTTACGATAACCTTACTTCAGAGCAATCAATGTTGTATTTTAAGATAAATTGTACTCCTATTTTTTTTTTCTAAAAACCTATATACCCAAGGTTAGAAATAAGATTGGATTAATAATCAATCAATTAATCATATGTGCACACTATTATACACATTATACACATTTTAAATGTGATTACTTAGCAAAATTTTGAGATGAAGTCGTCACATTTTTGGTGTTTTTTTATGAGCGTTTTACCATCGATACGATGTTCTTCAAACACATCTAAATTTTACTACAATATGTTCAGCAGTTTCGGAGACTGCCTGTCTAATAAAATCGGCAGTAGGCGACAGACGATAGACAGGCGGAAACGTGATACTTAATTTTTCATATTGTAGAACCAATGAAACGTAGAGAGGAAGCAAGAGAGTATAGAACAAGAAACTACAACTTTATACATATTTTTACTTCTCAACGGTTCATGACCCCTAGAATACGAAAACATAGGTTTCTCGTTTCCGTCTGTCTGTCTGCCATCTGCTGTCTGTCTTCTGTCTTCTTCTGTTTCGATTTTAATTAGACAGATAATCCGTCTTGGGTTTGTACCCTAGATTTTTGTACTAAAAATCAAAATTGTATTACATTTTACAATTTAACTTTGAAATTGCAAAACTGAAACCTGGCAAACGTTTTAAGGTTATCGAAAACATGGTAAATCGTTAATCAAAATGTATCCGTTTACGATCTCCCTAAAAACTGATGTCATCTCCAAATTTTGCTAAATAGATCCTACCTAAAATGTGCAAATTATGATGAGTCTCTACTTATGGTTTATCAATCCACTAAAAATTTTTAAAATTGCTTATACAGGTGACTCAAAAAATTAATGAATGAGGCAATTTATTTTATTGAATAAATCGAAAACGGCTTCCTTCATTGTTCACTGTTATTATTGTGCAAAAATATTCATAACGATTCTTTACATTTACTTTTACATTACATACATATTTTTATTTTTACTTACAGACATTCTCATAAAAAAAAGTACATAACAAAATTTGCAAAATCCTTAGATCATATAATAATAATTTATTATATGATCTAAGGCAAAATCAAATTTTGTAATTTTTCGAAAACGCTGGTTATTAAAGTTTCTGCCTTTCAGATTTATCATAAAAATATTCAAATCGGTTATTTTGATAGTTTATTGTAAATATCTTCAATATTTTTTAATAATGGATTTTATATGTGTACTCAGTATATATAACATACAGGGTGATGAAAAAATGATGTGTAAGCTCGATGGTATGCTAGGAAGAACTTGATGACTAAATTTTCGAAAATATTAAACTTCAATTCTGATATGTTTCAATGTGAATTTAATTGAAAAGCTAAAATTCCGATAAAAATAAAAAAATAACACCTATCAACAGTAAAAAATTACGTTGTGGATCGTATTCTAGGTATTTATTAAGAAATTATTAACAACTAATTGTTTAACTGTCTCAAACAAGAGAGTTCAGTAAAATAAATCAGAATTACAGTTAATTCTTGAATTTTAACGTTTAATATTTTCAAAAGTTTGGTGCAGAGATTTTTTAACCACTTTTTTCGAGTTCTACAAATCTTTAATAACGTACCATCGAGCATATACCTACGTCATTTTTTCATCATCCTGTATATGTAGTAATCGTTAATTAATCAGATCACTTTCTCAAGTTTTATGGAAGCAGAAATAATGTTTTTATTTGTCTTAGTTAAACAGTAACTACAAGATATATTAAAAAATGACTAATTCAAAGTTCTCATTTAATCGAAATATAGACACTACAAAAATGGACTACTCAATAATTAAGAAATTACATTCAATCTATTTTTAAAATTGACTTTTACAAAAACTGGAATAAAAAAAGTTGTTTATGTCTATGTTTATATTCGAAAATTTTAGAATTTAGAAAAAATAATCTTGAAAGATATGTATGTACCAAATTTGGATTTGGATTTGCAGTGACTTATGTTTAAAATAAAAAATATTAATAAAAAAAAACTGCAAAGGTCCTTCCAAAAATCAAAAAAATCTGAAACTAACTGCACCATACTAAAACAGATTTGGACTTAAAATGATAACAATTCTTGAAAATTGTAAAAACCGAAATTACAATAAGCCTGGTGATAATGGAGATGTTACATTCTCAAAATCAATTGAGATCCTATAACAGAAAAACGTACGGATTGGCCTTAAAGCGGATTTAAAATTTCACAGTAGTCGGTACGATATTTTAAGATTCATTATTAAAAAAAAAAATCCCATAGCAAGACAGACGGAAGCGGAAACATGTGATACAGAAAGCGTGAAATTAGACATTTATTACAATAACTTTATTGAAATACTTTTTTTCGTAGCTATCGGTTAGTATGCAAAACAATTTTCACTTCAAGTTTATTTAAAAATTTGCTGTCATTTTTCTTTACAAATTTTGATTGAAAAATGGCTCAGTTAAAAACACAAATGTTGCTTTAATTTTAGACTAAACCGAAATTACAATAAACCATTTAGGTATTCGTAACGCAGATTGGAGCAAATCTTCACTTACTTTGTAGATAGATAAGCAATATCTAAAATCTTACTCACCCCAAATAAAATCTTTACACTATTTATCTTAAGTAGCAGGGCGCTGGAAGCACACTGATCTTAACTTACCTTTGAATGTTAATTTAAGGTGTATTGTAATTTTTCATCCCCACTGCTAAGATTTGCCCGAGCATTATCTTCCTATTTCTCCGGACACTTGCGGCACAGCATCCACTTTCTTTCTTTGAAATCAGTTTAGAAGAAAATTTGGGTGGGAACAGAGTCGAACACGACGCATGAACTGGTCAATCTTATTTTTAATTGAAGTATTAGAGGCGTTTAATCTGTAGAAAATGAAGCAAGTGGTTTATTGCGTTAATGTAAACATCCTTACTTAACTATCGCATTTGTGTATGGATGTACGAAGACTAATCTTATGTAAACTCACCTACAGTGATGAGGAAGCGATTGTTCAATATGGTTACGTGTCATACAGAGCTCATAACAACTTTGGAGCAATTATGGATCATATTCGTATGATGAGTTGCGATTTTTTATTAATTACTTAATTTTCGTACTAGTTTAGAATATTATAGGTGTCGTTCACATTTGTAGAAGAAACATAATATATTCAAAAGCATTTTTTGTGATTATTTAATAAAAGCGCTGCTCAGAAAAGACATGTAAAAGAATAATCAACTCGTAAGACAAAAAACATTAAATAAACTAAAAATGGGTCATACGTTAGTTTCCTATAGGAAATCAATTAGATTTCAAAGTTGATTGTTTACCGTTCTGAGAAAGTTTTACGCGCTCTCAAGTAACAACAGACTGAACCATTTGTTGATTTATATTCCATATTCAGTTTCGTAATAAATTCATGTTCGTTAAAATCACTACGCACAATTTTTTATTGTTATTCGAAGTAAAAACTGCCTCTCTGGTTTTTATATAGTTTTTAAAGAACATCAGTAAAATCAAAATATATTTTGCAACGCATCACCGGTTTTAGTTTGGTAAATACACATGGTAACTTGTTCTACAATATGAAATGACCCCCTTTGTTGTACTTCCTGAGGCTGCAAAGCCTGTACCACTAACCCAGCAATATTATACAAGATATTACATCACCTTTCTTTGACATTACTCATTCAATGTGCTAGTGAAAGTTCTTCTTGCATAATGACGATATCCTCCGTATACAAACCGTGTAACACTTTACGTTTTCTTTCCGAAGAAAAGCAGACTGGTATTTACGAATGAGTCTGCTACAGCAGCATTTGTTTGGTTTAATTTTTATAGAAACTGACTCTTACCAAAATGAGCTAATGAATAAATTTTAACTACTCATGAGAAGAATCTTGGGAAGTTATATTTTGTATATATTTTTTGATTTATTTTTAGAGTTATTTTAACAGGAGGTTTAACTCGGTTTTCTATAATATATAATGAATTAGCAAATGATAGAGTAAGTGTGGGAATGGGATGATTTTTTCTTATATTAGCTGTAATCTTCTTTTACTGATTGTTATTCCGGTAACTTTCTATTCCTCATATTCTCGCAGTTTGCAGTGCTTTCATTAAGATAGATATTTCATGCTTTGATTTATATAACCAAAGGATGTATTTTACAGTTAAGTAATACCTAATCACAACATTAGAATGATTAGGACAGAAGAGCCTTCGACTTATTTTATAAATTGGCATGACATAATATAACATTTTTGTAGTCACCATTAATTTGCAGACATGCTTTAAATTCTGACTTTATACAGAAAAAATGAATTAAAATTTTCTTGAAAAATGGAAGAAACAACTTTGACATGTTGTTAGTTATGTCTATATTTATTTATTTACTTGGAATGTTTAATTTTTTGTTACACAAATAGTTTACACTGAAATAATAATCAAAACATTAATGAGTAAAGAAATTGAGATTTATTTACAGTAAAAAGTAATTTTAACTTAAACTGGAAGCTGCTGGTTCTAAAAACTAAAACGCCATCTTTGATTAAATGTTTAATTACACATTAAGAATTATTAGATGTGACTTTATCCTCAGTGGTCTTCGTAAATAAGTAAGTTAATCGAGGTATGGTATTTTTGTTCGCTTGAAAATTATCCAGTTTTTGTTCTACGAGCGAAAGCTGGGAAAGGATTTTAATAGGGTCATTTTGACGTATGTGAGTATAATTTTGTGTTTTATTGACATTTCACAAAACATAAAATAGGAAAGTGAAGATGTCACAATTACGTATGTTTTACTTTTGCTGAAAATTTATTAATGAATCATCTATTATTTTCAATTTGGTGCGCACGATAAAATCATGGTGAAGATAAAGATAAAGATAAAATAATATTGCGCTCATTTTTCCAGAAAACTAAAAATATTTTTTAATAAATATCATCGATATAATTTGTAGTAGAGTCATCCTTGGAATTGAATCCGTATGTCTTTTGTAATTTTATTTGAAGAGAAAAAGTCTTCATAGATTGTATACAGATCAATAAACATTGGTTTAATATATTTTTTAAAGATAGTAACATTTTGTAGAAGGAAGGTAAATCGATAAATTTGATATTCCAAATTAAACGTATTCCTTTAGGGAGACACATGCACCGGGCGGGCTACATAATTTGTAATCGAGTCATCTTTGGAAAGGATTTAGCGTGTCGGTTAGTAAACCACACTCTTATACAGATTATTCAAAAATGTATTAAAAAAACTTTATTTTATATACATATGTTTACAGATTTTAATTGTGATTAAATATTTTGTTGTTATTTTCTATTTCTTTAACTATTTATGTTAAAAAAAGCATCAACATCGTAATTTTTATTTTTCAGTCAATTTCAATGCAGTTTTTGACACACAATAAAATTGTTTCAGCAAACAAATGAGACTGATTAAAATACTCCTATCAATTCTTTCTCAAAAAAATATATAAAACATATATCACTTTTGTCGCATTTATAATACTGTTACGATGATCGGTAATTGAAAATCGGAGTTGGTAAAACTCAACAATTTATTTCTTAGTAACTCAAATTTACACAGCCATTATGTACAAAATAATTCCGGCACAACTTGACTGGACTGTCTCAACATTCACTGGACTCGACTCGTTCACTGAATAATCCGTTTCCGAAGGTGGCCTCTATTTAAACCCCATACGTTCCTCTGGATGGTTCGAGGTTTTTCTACACCCCGCAATCTTTATGCAAGCGCAAAAATTTAATATCAATACGACCAATTTTTTATTGTAGTTATTTTAGCCAAACTATAGTGTAATTAATCTCTCAAGAATATTATGCTATACACATCAAAATTAACGTTTTTTATATCTTAAATAAATTGTGTTAACCCAAACATCCCGCCATATTTGAAACATATGAACAAGCTTTTAAAACCCTCGAAAAATTCAAAATTTGGCCTTGAACTTACTGGTATAACTTAACTCAGTTCACATATACCTAGTAAAACTTTACAGCTCCATTATGGCAACACTGGACAATAATAATCCTTGCGGATAAAGCTTACAATAGCCAGTTTGACTTATGGGTGGTTTGGTTTAAGCCGCGTAAGTCATAAAAGTTTTACAAGGTGTATATCAAGTGAGTTTTGTATACAAATTACTAACTTAAAGGGTGACATCCACAAATTATCTAACCGGCCAACCCTAGCTGAAGATCTCTACACATGGTGGTCCAAGTTTGAACGATTTTCTCCCCCCTTTTTTTTTCAGCGCGAAATTTTAATTCAAACCGGGACATTACAACATGTATATTGAAATATATGCTAATTTTAGATACATACAATAAATAATATAGCTTTTTTCTGTAGAATAAACAGTGAAAGATTTGATTTCAGTTCCTGTCACAAAAGCGTAAACATGTAGTTCAAGACAAAGAAAATAAACATCGTTGGCTTTTTATTAAGCTTTAAATTATATAAGGCATTTCAAAACGCATTTCACTGTACCTACTTTTGCATTCCTTTGTTTTATTGTGTTAATCTACAAGACTACGTTTATTTTGACAGAAAACAATATTCTTGCTATGTATAACTAATAATAGTATAAATAAAATTGGTCTAAAATTATTGAAACAGAACTGCGCTCGTTCTAGCAGCACATTACACAAGTCCAGTTAGATAAATACGATCAAATTTGATTCTGTGAATTTTATTTTTTGTTCTGACATCTGCTATAAGTTAATATAAAAAAGAGAATAAGAGGCCCAAACATTTTTTTAAATTCCTTTACAAACACAAAACATAAGGACCCCAAAAATTCTTTACGTACTTCAAAAATGACACTTGACTCTTTCACATACGGATTAAAAAAAAACTAGGAAGTCCTAAGATTCTTTTAAACTCTTTCTATATAAATTGCTCTATTCATAGTACTTTTTGAGACATATTATAGGCAAAATATGCATGCATTGACAAACCACAAATCTAGATTCTTATAATTTTGTAGATTATAAATAAGATTTAGCGAGCAAAATTTTAAGATGACGTCATTAAGTTTCTGGAGGGGATAAACAAAATTATTTTGATTAATTTGTTTATATCCTTAAACGTTTGCAAAATTTCAAAGCAGTCGTTGTGTTACAATTTTGGTTTTTCTTTCTCAAAAATCTAGACATCTAAAGTAAAAATAAAGGTAAATTTACAAACCGCAGCAACTTTTAGAATTTTCTACAACTTCTCGCTTTACAATTTTCAAAGAAAAAAATAAAATTTACGTGTAAATAAATCGTCGGCTGAGAATTATTTTGAACCAAGTCCCTAAAAACTTTGTCATGGAAATTACCCATCAAAGTTTTAATCGTGTGCTATAGATTTTGTAATGCAAAATAATACTTACCATTACTACTAAATATTTTAATTATTGTCGTATTTATTGCCGTACTACTTGGCATATTCATAACAACAATAATTTTAGAATAATGCAAAAAGTGAAAATGGACTTGGTTCAAAAGTGTGCAAAAAATATTACTAGAATTTTGTTTATTGAACCATGTCCGTTGTAATAACAAGAATGAATACATACATATCAAAACAAATTTTTAATTTAAGATAACACAAAATATTTAATATTTAGGTAAATAACTGGAAACATTATTAACTTCATTTAATGGAAAATTTGTGAAAAATCTACTAAATACATATGTACCTATTATAAGAAATTTAATATAAATATTTCTCGTAGAATGTACGATCAGTTTGTGCCATATATTTAAGCATAGCTTTAATGTCATTTGCCTTCTTTTTTTCCATTACTGGATTAAAATTAATAATTAAAAAGCACGAAATTTATACAAAATGGTGTAATTTTTCGGAATGAAATACTTCATCATGTTTTAAGCAAATTTCTCGTTGAAAAATAAGGATTTTACAATTAAGCTCCACTCCTCTGCTTATGACGAATAAAAAAATCATCAGAATTGAGATAGGGCGGGTGGGCGGTACTTATATTTTGCCTTTTTTTTTAATATACATAGCCATCTTTTCACAACAAGAAACTTAGAACATAGTTAAAATGGAAATATGGATTTTGCAACAAATATTTTTACTATTAAAATTACTCTTATTTAATAACACAAATACAACCAGCGGGCCTACCGGACCCGGGTTGCTCAGGTTTACAGATAAAATGCATTGCCTCGGATAAGGTAAAACGCAGTGAATAGTGAATTGTGGTTTATGGTTTTTAAAATACCATCTTACCATGGCTTAGATTTATTACCCCTCAGGATTATATTTAAAGATGTATAAGTAGTGAAGGCTACAATGTAGGAAATGATGGTATTTAAAATATGAAAATTTCCGTGACAGAACACTATTAGTGGACCTCTTATCTCTATTTTTGTTTATGTGACCAAAATCACCAACATGAAGTATCAAAAATTACTACTAGTATAACTCAACTAATAACTACTGAAAAAAAAGTGAAATGAAAAAATGTATCTGTATCTGCGCCATTAATTTTGTATCTAAATGCAGATATTTTGTGCTTAAATTCGATTGTATCTAGATACAGATACTAGATACCTAAAAATGTATCTAGATACTTTTTTTAGATACAAGTATCTAGATACTGCCCAACACTAATGGCTAGTAGATACTGCTGGATTTTCATATGAAATAGAACATGGTACAATATAATTCTACAAAATCGAACGAAATAGGACTTGGTTCAAATAAATACTTCAACTAATTGCTTTTACTGTAAATGTATAAAATTATACCCTTTCAAAAGACTATATTTTCATAACAGGAGACTGTATGATACAAAATCTATTATTTAAGAAAAAATGGACTTGGTTCAAAATAATTCTCAGCCGACGAAATGTCAAAAACGCGTTTTTTTTGAGATTTCGAAAAAAATCTAGTCATCTAATATTAATATTGAAGTTATTTTTGAAAGGAGTTTTTTTATTGACCATATTGTCATAAAACTTTATTTTTTCAAAATGAATATTATAAATAATGCATTGTCGGCGAAAAATGTGCGACAACATGGCATGTCGACGCCCAAGTGGACAATAAAGGATAAGATAACCCAATACAAGGGTCTAGTCACTTTGTACAGTAAGTGACTTCATCTATAAAAATTGTGTAACCTTACAAACCCTTTGAAATTTTAGAACGAGATCGCCAGATTACTGAAGTAGATACTGCCGTTGCTACAAAAAGACAATCTAAAGGCCTCCAGAGTTTGCGTAAAGCCATCGATGTAGATAGGAATGAATTAAATAATGCTGTGGTTGGAGATAGGCAACATTTGCGTAATATACTGGCTGACTGTAAAGAACTGCAACTAGCATATCAGAATTTAGAACCTAAAGTTGACTATTAAATCTATGTTGTAGCTGTAATAGCGTGAGTTTGTTTTTAGATAGCCGTTGAGAACATTCATCAAATTAATTTTACTAAACGAAAGGCTTTAGATAAGCTGCATTATCAAATGAAACTAAAATCTAAACAATTGATTGATTTGAAGGTACTCTTTGTTTTTACATTTGCATTCTGATACTTTTGTTAATTCAGTTAGAGGAATCTGCGTTACAAGATAGGCTTAAATATGAGGGATTTGACAAAATAAAGGAAGAAAAAAATGCCCAAATTATAACCGGGAAGGTACAAGATGCTCTTTTAAAAAAAGAAGCAGCTTTGCAAATACGTCAGACCTACACGCAGATAAGTGATCTCATGAAAAAAGTATGCATCTTGATAATTTTGTTGGTTGTTTAGTTTGATGATGTTGTAGGACGCTCTATATTTTGATGGAATTTTATTGACTATTCAAAATGATTACTGGTTTCAATGTAGATGTGTTTTGAATGCCACCAAACAAGGACAACTAGCTACTGAATATAAACACGATAGAGAACAAGAATTTGTAGCTATAGAGAAAGCCATTGTTCAAGATATGAAATTACAAAAGTTTGACCTAGATCGTATGCGCGAACAAGCTGAAAATTTGCAACTTGATTTAAAAATGTTGTTAAGAAGAGACGTAAGATTTATTTAAAAAATATATAAATAATATACACTGCTTTTTTAATATAGAGTGATCTAACTACATGCATACCAAAAGTTGAAGAATCGAAAGACCTTGCAATAATCCGTAGAGATTTACAAAAGATTGAAACAATATTAAAACTTTTAACAGACACAACACTAGTTACATCGTTTGAAAAAATATATCCCAGGTAAACAAACAAGAAAAAGAATCAAATGTAAATCAATAATGGTCGTAGTTTAGAGATGCAGCGATCACAAAAGAAAAAACTGAATGCGTTGGCTAAAAAATGCGAACGTGATAGAGACATTATTCTAAACAAGTCCAATCACGCTGAAGTTATGAGAGACATGTTGAAAAACACGATGGTTGAAACCACTGGAGAGTAATGTATTAACAGTAGGTAGTGTAGCAACTACGGTAGCATACATTTATTGTAGATATAAAAAAAGCAAATTAGAGTTAATCGGTTCAATAAATAAACAGTATGAAAGAACGGATACGTGTAACCGAAAACAACTCAGAATGTGTAATTTGACTGCAAAAATAAGAATTTCCTTGAAACAGTTACAACATTTGTGTATGCCAATCAAAATACCAACCCCCCAAAAGGAGATGAAACAAAATCTTTTTGGTTCGTTAATTTCTTTTGTTGAGGAAATTCCTGAACCAGAAGAAGAAGAAAATGATGGTAGGTATTTAATATCACGGTTATTTGATCTCGAATAATTCAAAATTTAGAATTTTAAAAATGAATATGAAACAAGTTTTTTAGAAACTATATTTATTTATTTTTGTAGGGGTTAAAATAATTGAAGAAATTATACCAAAATTGCAATTTTTAATGTCTAACGTTAAAGAAAGGTTAGATTCTTCTAACAACGCTGCAGCGTACAAAGTCTACGAATTCTTAATGAAACAACGCCGTCCTGAACCAGAACTTGAAGTGATAAATGATGAATGTAAGTGTCAAAATATTAAAATTTTTTTTTATTAAATTCGATAAATGTGCAGCATTTTTGGAAGGATTTAATATAGAAGTATCACATATTTTAACAAGGGAGGATATTAAAAAGCAGAGTAATGAAATTGTAGCCGCTAATACCCAAGAAGACGATTTAGTTTTCATACCGATCAAGAAAAAGAAAAGGAAATTTAAGTAGTGTACCCTATTATTTAGATTTATGAAAAATATACATTATTTTTAGTAAAAAGTGTAAAAAAGCGCTGTTTTTTTTTGTAAAATCTAAGCCGCGGTACAGTTTTAAATTTAAATCCAGTGTCTGGTTGTAGCGTCATGTCCTTTTCAACTACGACGCATTTTTTTAAATAGAACACTACTACATTTTTTATATTATTTGTAGATAGTAACTTTATCGACTTTTTCAAGGAACTCACACTTATTTTCAAAAATTCTTCAGGTTATTACATTTTTACGCTCCAATCAAATCTTCAAAAAAAGTTAAATCATGTATAAAATTGCTGATTGTTTTTTTGATAAAACCAAAATTCGACTAATTTTCGATATACAGGGTGACTCAAAAAAATTAATGAATTCGTGATTTATTTTAGTGATTTAATCAGGAACAGGAACTACAAAACCGAATGCTTTGTAATCTTGTAGATGTTTTAACTTATCATAAGCATGGTAAAATTTTAATCAAAATGTATTTGCTCATCGACCCTAAAAAATTGATGACGTCACCTCAAAATTTTGCTGAATAAATCTATAAATGTGTAAAATATGATGAATTTTTATTTGTGATTTATCATGGCATTCATATTTTTTAGATTCGCTTAAACAGGTGGCTCAAAAAAATTAATGAATAAGTCAATTTATTTAATTCATTTAAAGGGTGGGTTTATATAACATGGCTTAATTTTTAATTAGGTTAATCATAAAATTAATTTAATTTCGTGATTAAACTAATTGCGGTTTACATATCAATTTTTGCTAAGATAGGACACTATTAAGAGTACTCACTGGAACGAAGAAGGGGTGGATAGGCGGGGCTACTGCTTGATTATTAAACTAGAAAAAAGCTAAATTTACCCCCGCCCACCTCCTTTACATTTCACTGACTTATTTCATTTTTGTGTAAAATGGAAATTGAAAAATAACAGTATTGTATTTCCAAAATTTTCTGGGAAAATGGAGCGAGCCGTTCCCCAGGCAACATGATGTCGTCTTTTTCACGTGAATAAATGGTCATCAATTACGTCATAGTGACCAAAGATTTCACGTGATATTGACGTACCAATGACGGTCAAATGTCTCGTCTAGATGACGTCATTTTCTCACGAACTATTGACGTGATGTACTGACGTCTTAGAGTCGTCATTTTGTAACGAATTATTGACGTGATTTACTGACGTCCTAGAGACGGCATTTATTGTCCATTTTAAGACGTTTTTTATATGTTGATTTTTAGAAAAAAATATGCAATAAATAAAACGCTGAAATAATTTTATATTTTTATATTGTTTACCTTAAATAAAATATTATAATTCGTTGTAATCACCAGGTAAATCCCAAAACAAAATATATATTAATTAAAGTTAAAACAAATTAGTGTAAAAAAATTAAATTTACTACAATTCTGTACAACCAACAATGAACTTCAATAAACAAATAAAAAATATATGTCAATTAAACAAATTAAAGATAAACCACTCCTAAGAACACAAACAAATCTACATACAGGTAATTAAGAGTATAATTAATATAAAAAAAAAGGATAATATACAATATATAATCAAAAATTAGCGTTGCAATAAAATATGCTATTTAAAGAAAAATCAGTTTTAAAACACAAAAAAATCTATTTAGTTACAAAGAATATTAAAAGAAAACTATAATAAACTATAAATCAGTCTTAAAAACACAAACAAATCTATTTACAAAAAATATAAAAAAAACTAGAATAAAGGGAAAAGACAATTGAATCGCATTGTTGAAGTTACTTGATTTGAAAATGCACTGTAAAACTTTCTAATTCACGACGACTTGACTGTCCCCAACACACAAAAAAGTACCGTTAAAAATTAATTCTGTTTTAACAATAATATTAATAACCTAAGTTTTTTAAGTTTGCCTCAATTTATTGCACTGAAAAGAAAAACCCGTTAGAGTGCATGGATTAATGGAAATACAATCATTTTTTCGTGTATGGGCAATAGCAAGCATTTGGCTATTATTAAATTTAAGGGATTACAGCTTAAAGCAGAAGACAAATTCTGCATTTTAAAAATGCTAAATTTACTTGAATCTAACGGATAATCGTAAAATGGTTGCATTGACAAAAACGTATAGCCTATCAGGAAAATCTCGTTGTCAATACTTTTTACAATGAAGCGAAAGGTGCCATGTATAACTAGTAAGTTAACAAAAAGTATCGTAGTATTGTATATAATATCCAAATTATGTTATATGTATACATGAATTGGAATTCATTGTATTTTTTTAACTTACAAAGAAATCTGCTTGTTCTAATAGGCAAAGATAATCTTGTAATTCGTCAAAATTTGTTTAGGTGTGGTCTTGGCGGCGTAACTTCTATTTTTGTTTTTTTTTTCAGTTGTCCGATTTGATGACTTTTCCATGTTGGAGATTTTTTCACTCGTTTCCTTTAGCATTTCTTTCGTTTCGCACATGTGTTTTGTATTTGTTTCAAATCTAGAATAAAATTATGTTCATTAGTATTAGTTCATAAAAAATTGCACTAACATACCTTTGCAATATTTTATGGCGCCTTATTTTCAAAAACAATCACCGTAAGTTCTTCATAATCAGTGGGAGTATCTTCAGTGATTAATGGTGGTCTTTCCAGCTTATCTGAAAAAACTGCTTTTGTTATCTACATACAGTTAACAAAAATAACAGAAACACGTAAAAATTAAAATGATTACTTTATTAGATATTAACTTACCTAGTATAAATAAGTATAACCCACACTGAATCGCAGAAATTTTTACAAAACTGCATTAAAAATGAAGTGAGTAACGGATACACGAGAAAGTTTCGGTGGTTGAGAACCAACTGGAAATATTGGAATGCTTCACTGTGAAGTGCAATAAACATAAATACCGAAAAAAGGGAAAGTCCGAATGCACGCCTCAAACACCTGATGTATTGTATAGTAAATACGGAAGTTGAGCATTATTTTTTCACTAGATGAAATCAATTTAATAAAACTAAATATTAAATCACTCTCTAATTTTTTTGGTAACCATTATCACTTTATAAACGTCTTTATAAAATCAAAATTCGACGAAGGAATTCTTCAAAATCTTGTCCCGTTTTAGGGACAATGGACAAAGAATTTTTATGACCTTGTTTGTGTGGTAGGGTCTTTTCACAATTATACGGTCAACCCCGGATGTTCTATTTATAATTTGCCAAGCAGGTACTTACAAAATAGCACTTCTAGAGTAAACCAGTTTTCAGAAATAATTATTTTGTTAGAAAATATTAGAATGGAAAAACTTGTCTTTGGTGCATTTCTAATAAAGCCGTTGTATTTTTTGCTCTAAATAGTTATAATTAAGCATTATGAAGGCCACTTTTTAAAGAATACGACGACCCACATCTAATTGATCATATAATCTATAAAAAATGACGAAGAAAAGACGGTCTTTTGACGTCATTAATTGACGTCAGAAATAAGTCATAAAAATCTCGTCATTATCACGTGATTTTTTGGGTGAATGACGTCGCCGACGAGTTATGACCAAAAATTGACGTGAATCAGACGACAGTCTGCTGCTTGGGTCTTGATTTAATCAATAAAATAAATTGTTTCATTCATTAAATTTTTTGAGCCACCTGTTTAAGCAAATCTAAAAAATGAATGCAGTGATAAATCACAAGTAAAAAATCATCATATTTTGCACATTTTGGCAAAATTTTGAGATGACGTCATAAATTTTTTGGGGTAATAAACAGATAGATTTTGACCAACAATTTACCATGCTTACAATAACTTTAAAACGTCTGCAAGATTTCAATAATTAATAATTAACTGATTCATCATTTTATATTTATACATCGAAAGAATGTCACGTAGACGTAGAAGTTAACTTGATTTGAAAAACAGGACTAAAATTATTAATTAAGCCACAATCGAACAAAATGCTCAGAATTTTACAATTCGTATTTTATCAGACGTGCCTATTCTTTGCAATTTCGAGAAAATGAGGTGACTGGTTCTTAATTTACCCAATAAAAAATTTGTGATGACGTCATCGACATGGATAATTCTAGTCACAGCATAAAAGAAAAGTAGTCACAGGTTATAGCAATGCAAGAAAAAAAAAGGAAAGGGACAAGTTTGGCATCGAACCACAATCGTATTACGGCATGTTTAGTGTACGTTTTTGTATTGATATATGAATAAGTTGTATGTTGTGTTTGATTGTTAAATAAGAGCAGCGGAATGCGAGATAAATATTTGGTGTTTATTATCGGAAGGATACAGATCAACTCTCCGTTTCAAGGCCGGTGGTGGCCCGACCAAGCCCGTGAAGGCGGAGGGGGTAAAAACAGGCACCCCCTGGTCATTGGCTCTCACATAACCCCCCACCTTGAAACAATAGAAGTGTTTCGAAATACAGAATATATGCATATAATATTTTACACAGATCATACAGATAAACAAAAGTGCAAAGAAAGCAAGCAAATTATAGACACAAGTAGAAATGAATAGGAATGTCCAGATTTCTGGAATATAGATCATGGATTGATTAATATTAATCAATTGGCAACGCACACACTTTCGTAATTGCACGTTTAACTACACCACCTTTATGCCGCACTGACACTACACGCACCAGGCCGTCGTTTCCAGGATGTAATTGAGTAATACGCCCCAGCGGCCACTGTAACGGCGGTAGATTGTCGTCCTTTAGTACCACCAATGTACCAACTTCCGGAACTTTGGCGGATGTGTGATGCCACTTGGCCCTGCTCTGCATCGTAGTCAAATACTCCTTTGACCAACGTCTCCAGAAATGCTGGCGGCAGGCCTCAATCAGCTGCCAGCGAGACAGCCTATTGGACGAAATGGCGGTGTGATCCTTTTCTACGGGGGCGGTTAGCGGATGCCCGATTAAAAAATGGCCAGGCGTAAGGGCCGAGAGATCATTCGGATCGTTCGATAATGGCGTCAAGGGGCGTGAGTTTAGTACCGCTTCAATTCTGACCAACAGCGTGTACATCTCCTCATACGTAAGGTGATTTTCGCCGATTACGCGCTTAATGTGATTTTTCACTGATTTAATACCAGCCTCCCAGATACCACCAAAGTTTGGGGCTCGAGGAGGAATAAATTTCCACATGATATTTTCGTTTGCCAGTTTATTTTTAAAATTCTCGTTTTTAAATAATTGTTGAAGCTCTTTTCTCGCGCCTACAAAGTTAGTGGCATTGTCACTAAGAACGAAAGAGATATTTCCGCGGCGCGAAATTAATCGTTTCAGGGCACTAAGAAATGAGTCGGATGTCAGGTCGCCTACCAGTTCGAGATGTACTGCCTTTGTACTTAAACAAATAAAAAGGCAAATATAGGACTTAGTGGTTCTTTTCCCTTTTCCGCGGCCTTCTTTAATTAATAAAGGACCACCGAAATCAACCCCCACCTTGGAAAAGGGACGTGAGGGCATTATCCGCTCTTCGGGAAGATTTCCCATAATTTGACTGTAAGGTTTTGGATTGGTCCTATAACATTTTAAGCATTTACCAATTACCTTGCGAACTTGACGCCTGCCAGAAATCGGCCAATATTTTAAGCGCATTTGCGCAAGAGTACCTAATTGCCCCGCATGTAGTAGGCTTTGGTGTATATCTTGTATTATTAATTCGGTTATGTAATGTTTGGGCAACAAGATGGGAAATTTTTTATCAATTGGTAAAGTTTTGACATTGCTTAGTCTACCCCCCACCCTGAGCAAATCATTAGCATCTAGAAACGGATTAAGTTGTAAAATACTACTGTTACCAAGTTTTTTACTGTGAGACAACTGATGAATTTCGGAGGAGAATGCCTCCTTTTGAACTAATCGGATTATCGTAATTTCCGAATGTTTCAATTCATTCGTTGTTAAACTGCCCCTGATTTCCGGTTGTTTTTTGACCCTATTCCGTAGGTTTTTCATAACGCGCAGCCAACACGCAATTGCAACTTTTAATTTGCCAAAGGTTGAGTATAGGTCAAAGATAACATTTTTAAAAGAATTGGTTTGTAGATGCACTGCAGTTGAAACAAAGCGTTTTTCTAACAGTAAACCTTCGCCAGAGGAGTCGCACTTGTCTACATTAGAGGCATTAACAATCGGAATTTCCATTTTATGCAGCCAAGCTGGACCATTAAACCACAGTGTATTTGTCGATAATTCCCTAGGAGAGGCACCACGAGTTATTATGTCGGCCGGGTTCTCGCTGCTTTTCACATGGTTCCAGTGACAATTATTAGTTAACTGCTGTATTTCAGAAACGCGATTAGCGACAAAGGTTTTCCAATTACCTGGATCAGCTGCTAACCACGATAAAACGATCTGAGAATCCGTCCAACAGAAACACTGCTCAGGTAAAATGTTAATCGTTTTAGTGACCTTTACAAGCAATTGAGCTAACAAAAGCGCACCACATAATTCAAGTCTGGGCAAAGAGATGGTTTTTAATGGCGCCACGCGAGATTTGGCGCATAACAAATTGACGTGTATATTTAATTGGGAATCAATGGACCTAACAAAGATTGCTGCACCGTAAGCCTGTTCAGAACTATCGCAGAATCCATGGATTTCTATTTTGATAGCGTCACGACAAATTACTGTTCTAGGAAACTGAAGTTTATTTAGATAAGGCAAGCCGCGTAAGAAGGAAGTCCATGCTTTTTTAAGATTATCAGGAATTTCGTCATCCCAGTTAATTTTCAACGACCACAACCGTTGCATTATTATTTTTGCCATTGTTACCACAGGATTAACTAAACCGAGGGGGTCGAATAATTGAGCAATGGCGCTAAGTATAGTACGTTTGGTGGGCTTGACGTTAACAAAGTTAAAATGTGTGTATGAAAGATTATCAGATTCGTTGTCCCAGCGAATACCCAGAGTTTTCTTTTCAAGCTGTTTGTCCGTTATTATGCACTCATTGGAAGTAAGCTCATCTCTTAACACATCAGCACAATTAGATGACCACTTACTTAGAGAAAATTCCCCCTTCCCGAGAACTGTCTTTAATTCGTCCTTAATCCGCGCTAATTCGGGTATGGTATTTGCGCCAAACAATGTGTCGTCCACATAAAAACACTTCATGATGACGTCGTGTGCTAATGGATAATTATCCTTTAGATCTGCGCCCAATTGTTGGACACATTTAATGGCTTGGTAAGAAGAGGAAGTCAGGCCGTAAGTGATGGTTTTAAGTTGGTATGTATTTACGGGTAAATCGGGAGATTCTCGCCATAAGATTTGTTGAAATACACGGTCATCAGGATGCACCCAAATGCACCTGTACATCTTGGATATGTCCGCAGTTATTACGAATTGAGGCAGTCTAAATTGAATAATGATCGTAAGAAGATCAGGCTGCAAAACGGGTCCTGCTAATAAATTGTCGTTTAAACTAAGATTGTTTGAGCTTTTTGCCGATCCGTCAAAAACAACGCGTAGTCTGGTTGAAGAACTATTTTCATTTATGACCCCACTATGGGGCAGGTAATAAGAATGTTTCGAAACGTCGGCAGGTACTGGCTCCATGTGACCTAATTCCAAGTACTCGCGCATAAAGGCCAAATAACCCGCTCTTAATTTATGGTCGCGGGAGAGTTTCCGTTCAAGAGACAACAACCGTTTCATGGCTACATCACGGGAATTTCCCAATTTTGGAATTTGTCCGACAAACGGAAGTCGTACAACAAAGCGACCGTCTTTAGATCGGCTGGTAGTGTCATAAAAGTGGGCTTCGCAAAGGTCTTTGGAAGAATGTTTATTGATAGAAGGGACAATTACCTGGGGTTCAACGTTCTCTATTTCCCAAAACCTGGTAACAGCTGATTCCAAACTTATTTTGTAGCAGTGCAAGGGTTTATTATTAAAATTCGGAATTTTACCTGAGATAATCCATCCCAAGACACTATTTTGTAGAACAGGCTGATTTTTACCGAGTTTTATATTTCCGGAAGTAAGCAGGTTTAAAAATAATTCGGCCCCAATTAATATATCCACGGGAGATGAAACATTAAAAGTCGGATCCGCTAAGTCTAAATTATTGGGTAAATGGATAGTATTTATATCGAACGTATAAGAAGGCAAGTTTTCGGTAATTTTGGGAATAACCAAACATTTAATATTGTACATAAAATCAGTTGATCTACTTCTGATCTCAACTTCAGCAGACTTAGTCAATCTTGATTGACTATTTATTCCTAGGATCGACACATTTGAATTTTGAATTTTCAAATTCAACTGTTTACATAAATTTTCCGTTATGAAGTGAGATTGACTCCCAATGTCTAATAATGCGCGACATTCTTTTATTTTACCTGTGGGACCCTTAACCAATATTACTGCTGTTGATAAAAGTATGTTGTTTGAGACCGCTAAATTACAATGAGATGTCCCCTCTCCAGGATCCGTGATATCATTAACTAATTGATCAGTAATCGCATTGGAACTAGCCTTTACATCAATATGTAAAAGAGTGTGATGTTTTTTGTTGCACTGTTTGCAGCCAAATATAGTGCAATCTTTCGTAAAATGGTTTTGTCTAAAACAATTACTGCAACGATTCAATGATTTTATGTGTTGCAGTCTTTCCTGGGGGGTTAACTTTAAAAAATCAGCACAATTAAAAATATTATGATTTTTTTCGCATATAAAACATGAAGCTAACTTTTTGTTACTTTGAGCCTTATAATATGAAGTATGGAACACACGTTTTCTAAGCGGCGTATTAATGTTACATTTTTGAGGAGGGAGAGATTTTGTTTCTTTATTATTTTTATGGATGCTTATCGATTCTAAGGTTTTGCATCGCCTTTCTAAAAATGAAATTAAATCTGTATGGGACGGAATGTTATTGGGTTCAAGTGACTCTTCCCATGTGGAACTAGAAAAATGGTCCAATTTTGAAACTACAATGTAAATGATAAGATCGCTCCATTGATCGACAGGGCGATCCAACGCTTTCAGGGTATTTAAATTAATACTTAGTGTATCTAAAAAGTCCCGCAAGGATTTACAGTCCGATTTATTAACAAAAGGCAAACTGAAGATATTTTTTAAATGATTGTTAATGATGAAGCGCTTGTTTTCGTATCTGTCTTTCAATAATTTAACCGCAATTGCATAATTTGTGTTGTCCGCTTTTAGCGACTCCAGAGTTTTCTTGGGTTCATCTTCCAAGCATGATTTTAAATAATGTAATTTTTGAGAGTTGGATAATGACTCATTACTGCCAACTAAACTAGAAAAAGTATCAAAAAATGATGCCCATTCGGTATAATCCCCATTGAACTTAGGTAATTCAATAGTTGGCAATTTTACGTTAAGATTTTGATTTGAATGAGATGTGGTTGATGAACTACTAGATAACTGAGATGAGGCCTTTGTCACCAAATCATCATATACGCCAAGCACCTCAAATATTCGATTCAGTACATCCCTAAACTTATATTCGACCCGTTCATCAGACTCGTTTTCATCTTCTGAAGTTATTATTATAGAATTGGCACCATAGTGCAAACTGATATTTTCCATTTCCGATTTTAATTGTTCAACGTCCTGTAGGCGACGCTTTAATTGTCCAACCTTTGAATGATTAGTTTCGTCATCAACGAAAATCTCATGTGTGTTTAATTTATCAAGAAGAATTATGAATTTATTGATTGTTTCGTCCTGGCTTTTCGTCATCTTACGTACAAGAAATGCACAACGATATTATAAGAATTGGAGCTTACCTTGATGTCCCCAGAATTGTAGACGACGAATCACAGAAAAATCTGTGTATGACGGTTGACCAATATTTCCGATTTGAATAACTTTTTTGTCGAAATAGGCGCACTGCACTATTTATTATATAACACTCGCGGCCGCTGATCCGGCTCGAAGGACCATGTACGTTTTTGTATTGATATATGAATAAGTTGTATGTTGTGTTTGATTGTTAAATAAGAGCAGCGGAATGCGAGATAAATATTTGGTGTTTATTATCGGAAGGATACAGATCAACTCTCCGTTTCAAGGCCGGTGGTGGCCCGACCAAGCCCGTGAAGGCGGAGGGGGTAAAAACAGGCACCCCCTGGTCATTGGCTCTCACATTTAGCGTAGTTGTTTAGAGTATATTTTTGTATAACATTCTTATAATTATGTTAGAATACCATTCATTGAAATGACATCATAAAATTGTTGGTGGGGATGATTAGCCAACTTTTGGTTGACATTTAACCATCTACATGATATTTCTAATATACATACAAAATTTGACAACAATCGGTCTAGCAGTTTTGGAAATTACGTGTCTAATAAAAATGGATGCAGACAGACAGACAGACAGACGAAAACGGGAGACTACTTTTTTCGTACTGTAGGGATCATGAAACGTCCAGAAAGTGGCCATTCGTCCGATGGACTCGATTACAATACTTCCGAAGCTTACGCTCGAGATGTAAAAAATAAAATTATATAGCATTTCATGAAAAAATGAGCTCAAAAGTGGATGACGTATTTCCACACTGCCACATAATTGTAATCGAGTCATCTCTGGAACTGAAACTACGTCACAGAAACGTTTTTAACAAAATTAATTTTAGATAATTGCCGATAATTTTGTAAATCTAATATTTGAAACGAACACCTAAAATGGTAAAAACTTTGACACTTTGGTGAATTCATCAACACATGTTATTTTTAAGTTTTATCGTCTTTAAATTCACAGATTATGTTAAGATTTTTAACTTAAATTGATGATTTTAATACATTTTAATTACAATTGTGAGAATGTTCCCATAAAATATGTGGCAGGAGGTACAGAGTTATTCAAGCTAAACTTATTTTTTTGTAACGATATGTCTAAATTTCTGGATGTTTTTACTTAAGTTAGTATTCACACTCTGTAGCTTCTCACTTAACATTTGTAATCATTCATTAACAGCATTTACACTAGTCTTAAACATTGATCCATTTCGAAGAAAGAACCTTGAAAATTATCATCAATTTAATTAATATCTTTGTGGACTCGGAACGGAAGGGTTTACAAGTATAATAATTTCTTGCAGCTTGAATTTGAACATTTATAGTCTTGTACATAATACGGGGAGCGTTTTTCCAAGTCACTTTATTTTGACTTTACTTGCATTTAAAGTTTGCTTGTAGTGTGGTCTGATAGAATTCGTTTAGGGCTACAGTGAACAATTATTTTCAAATATATCTACATATTTATATGTACATATTTTTTAAACAATATCTTGTAGGGTTTCTCAAACATCATAATATCAGGAATAGAATGTAGCAACAAAAACTGAGCAATCTGCTGTCAAATAATGATATTTATTTGAAAGAAGTTTTTGTAACAACTTTTAAGTTTTTTTTATTTTTGTTATATTTTTTTACCCAAAATGAATATAATAAATAACCCGCTGTCCGCAAAAAATGTGAGAATTCACGGCATGTCTTCCGACAAATGGACTACAAAAGACAAGGTAACACAGTACAAAGGCTTAGTCACCTTATACAGTAAGTATATTTTTATAAAAATTAACAACTTCTTACAACTTTATTGCAAATTTTAGAACGAGATCGTCAAATTACCGAAGTAGACAGAGCTGTAGCCAGTAAAAGGCAACTAAAAGGACTGCAAAGTCTACGAAAGGACATTGAAAGCAGCAGACTCAAGTTACATAACGCTGTTGGAGGCGATAGGCAAAAATTGCGAAATATATTGAGTGACAATCATGAACTACAACTAGCATATCAAAATTCGGAACTTGAAGTTTTACTAAACGTTTAACGTAAATTTCCGTCAGCAGTAACCAAATTTCTTTTTAGAAAGTTACTGAAGACATAATGCAGCGTAATTTTAATAAGCGAAAAGCTCTGGATAAAATAAACTACCAAATGAGCTTAAAATCTCAACAACTGATTAATTTGAAGGTATTTCTTTTTTTGTTTTATTTTTACATTTCTGTTGGTTTAGTTAGAAGAAGCCTTGTTACAAGATCGAACGAAGTATGAAAGTCTTCATAACATCAAGGAAGAACACATTGCCAAACTTATAACCGGTAAAGTTCAAGATGCTATTTTGAAAAAGCAAGCAGCTTTGGAAATACGACAAACGTACACACAAATAATCGACCTCATGAAGAAAGTAAGCTCGTGTAGTTTTTTAATACATCTAATTGCAAAAACATTAAAAGGACGGCCTCTATTTTGATGGAATTTTGTCAGCTATTCAAGAAGACTTCTGGTATCAGTGTAGATGTATTTTAAATGCTACCAAACAAGGACAGTTAGCCACTGAGTATAAAAATGACAGAGAACAAGAATACCAAGATTTAGAAAAAGCAATTCTTCTCGATATGAAAACCCGAAAGAGGGATTTGGAAATCATACACCAACAAACCAAAATGTTGCAGTCTAATTTAAAGCATTTGTTAAGACGAGATGTAAGTCGTCATGGTTGTTAAAAAAGATTACATACTGTCGTATTTTAGAGTGATCTTACTACGTGTATAGTGAAGGTTGAGGAAAGCAGCGATTTTCATACACTGCGAAAAGATCTGCAACAAATTGAATCTACTTTACACTTTTTGCAGAATACAACTCTAGTCAGTTCATTTGAACAAATCTATCCAACGTAAATAGAACAAAAATTGAAACAAATCCATCACCTATTTTGTTGCAGTCTAGAAGAACAAAGAAAGCAGAAGAGAAGGTTGACTGCGTCCGTCGCACGATGTCAACGTAATACTGAGATAATAATGACGAAATTGGCTCACGCTGAACTGATGTATAGTACTTTGAGGAACAGTATGGTTGACACCACTCGAGAGTAATTCTATCCCTGGTCAAAATTTTTCAATTCTCAACTTATTTTTAGATACAAAAAACGAAAGGCAGAGTTAAAGGAGGCAATAAATGAAGAAGTGAAAAAACAGGAATGGTATGGGCTTTCACGCAGAAGAAAGTGCGAACTGTTAGCAAACGTAAGACTTTACTTGAAACAAATCGATCAATTGTGTAAACCAATACACCTACCCAAAGATATTGAGAAGAAACAAGAGGTTGTTATAGCTGAAAGTGAAGTGTCTGTACCAGAAGCTGAGGAAACAGATGGTAATGTTTTCAAATGCACATTTATGACTTTTGTAATTTTGAATGTGGTGTTCCTAACTACCACAAGCATTTTCAAGCTTCAACAGAATGTTGATAAAGTTCCGCACAAAATTAATAATTACGTTAGTTAACGTTTTTTAGAGTCGGACAAGCCAATTTTGTTTTATAACCTCCTATTTTTGATCCACAATGCACTTCAGAAAATTTTGTCTAGTGAATTGTGGTTGTATCTAGCGATGTTTTTGTTAAATCTTTTGTTTTACATTATTTTCAGAGTGTATGTTAGAGAAGTATTGTAATTAGGTTTATTTGACAAATTTAATGTTTTCTCAACGTTTCATGGCTCTCAAAATGCGAAAGTGCACGTCATCTGTTTCCGATTTTATTTATTTCTGAAACTATTGGACTAATTGTGAAATTGTAGATCTATTTTAAGACTATCTTGTACATGATAGAACGCTAATCAAAATTTTGATCACGTCGTCTCAAAATTTTGATATTTTGCTAAGTAAACTCTACTTGAAATGTGCAAAATAGTATGTCTCTGCACCTGTGATGTATTAATCCACTCCTATTTTTCAATTTAGATATGTAAGCTTCTGTTACAATTTAATTTAGAAACTACAGAACCGAATGCTTTGAAATTTTGCACATGTTTTAAGGTGAACATGGCAAATCGCCAGTCAAAATTGAACATTTTGTCTAATCCAAAAACTTGATGATATGAATTCAAATTTTATTAAGTAAACTTATAGTGTGGTTCCTTTATTTGGGGTTTAATAGTGTGTGTACGTTTTTAATAAATTGTTAACGAGTTGTACTAAAGGTAAAAGTAAATTTTGCAGTTTGTTTTAGATTCCATGAAACGAATTTTTCTGAAATTTTGGCGACAAGCTAAAAATGATTTAATTATTGCAGAATAACGGTGAAAATTTATTTATTCATCTCCTCTAAAAAATTAATGACGTCATCGTGAAAATATATATGTTTATTAGATGTGTTCAGAAATATTCAACATGTTTGCTGTTTAGTAATATAATATCTTTATTTTAGAAGTCTTTAAAGAATGTTTAAAACAATTTATGATTCAGTCAGTTCTTATAATTTCTTTAATTAAACACAATTTAGTTTCATTTTTTTTCAAAAGTATCAAGATTGTACTACTTTTTATTTTAGTACATTCAGGGTTGCTATAAATTATGGATACCTACAGCTAAATATTTCCAGAATATTTTATTAGAACTCATTGAAATTTGGTACACGAATAATAAAAGTATTTCAACTACATATTATATCATCTGAAACATTATTCAAATTTCCATCAACATTTGTTTTGAAAATACAGGATCAGCTTAATTTTTGTAATCGAGTCCGTCGGTCGACTCTCTAGTTTTACGTTTTCTCGACCTATCGTACCCCTCCAGTACGAAGAAATATGTCTCCCGTTTCCGTCTGTCTGTCTGTCTGCCGTTCCGATTTTTATTAGACAGATAATTTCCAAAAATACAGGGCCGATTCTTGTCAAATTTTGTAATTATATTAGGAATATCATGTAGATGGTAAAACGTTATCCTCACCAATAATGTGATGACGTCACTTCAAAATTGTAGATAGCAAATGGGTTTTAAATTGTATAAAATAACATGGTCCTACACATGTAGTTTATGACTCCGTGTTGAGTTTTTACCCGAAACGTCCAAATTTTTGGAAAAAAAATCAAAATTATAAAACAACATTTTGCAATTTAACTTTGAATCTGCAAAATCGAATGTTTTGAAATCTTGCAGATGTTTTAAAGTTATGATAAGCATCATAAATGTTTAATCAAAATATATTTACTTATCCCCTCCAAAATATTGATGACGTCAGCTCAAAATTTTGCCGAATAAACCCTATCTAAATTGTATAAAATATAATGAGTCTGTACTTGCAATTTACCATTCCATTCATATTTTTTGGATTTGAATATACAGGGTGACTCAAAAAATTTAATGAATGCGTGAATTTATTTGATTGATTTAATCAGGAACTACAAAATCGAATGCTTCGAAATCTTGGAGATGTTTTAAAGTTATCATAATTTTTGCTCTCAAAAGTATTTGCTCATCCCCCTAAAAAATTGATGACGTCACCTCAAAATTTTGCTGAATAAATCTTAAATGTGCAAAATATGATCAATCTGTACTTGTAATTTATCACTGTATTCATATTTTTTAGATTTTCTTATATCGGGTGACTAAAAAAAATAATGAATCAGTCAATTTATCTTATTGAAAAATCAAAAACTGTAAAACTGAATACTTTGAAATCTTGCAGACGTTTTAAAGTTATTGTAAGCATGGTAAATTGTTAATCAAACTATCTCTGTTTATTCCCCTCAAAAAATTGATGACGTCTTCTCAAAATTTTGCCGAAAAGGTGCAAAATATGATGAGTTTTTACTTGTGATTTATCACTGCACTAATATTTTTTAGATTTGTTTAAACAGGTGGGTCAAAAAAATTAGTGGATGAGTCAGTTTATTCTATTGAACCGCTCACTCCATTTTCCCAGAAAATTTCGAGAATACAATACTGTTATTTTTCAATTTCCATTTTACACTAAATAAAATAAGTCAGTGAAATGGAGAAAGGAGGTGAGCGGGTCTAAATTTAGCTTTTTTCTAGTTTTATGAGCAAGTAGTAGCTATGATAAGACTATTCTTAATATTGTTCAGTCATATCTTAGCAAGTTTTAGTGCCGCCCACCCACCCTTTTTTCTTAGAGGATATGTCATTTACCAAAATCAGTCTTATCTTAACAAGTGGTAGTGCTGCCCACCCGCCCTCTATGTTTTTAGAGGGTAAATATGTCGTTTGCCACAATCAGTCTTATCTTGTTAAGTACTATAGCCTCTGTCACACACCGTTTATTTTCTTTGAGGGTATGTCATTTACCAAAATCATTATTATTCGTACGATTTTATCGCTCTTCAATTGAGATCCACCTTTCATTCGGACTAGACAAAATGAATAACTGAAATGGAGGCGGGGTTGGTGGGCGGGGTGAATTATATGTTCGTTTGTAAAGTGAGAACGGGAACTAATAGATCGTAGGCTGTTAAAAAAAAGCGTTAATCGTAATTTTTTTCTTATACTACTAATTTGCTATAACATTTATTTCACATTTCTGAAGAAAAAAAAAATGAGAGAACGGGGGGTGGGCGGGACTAAGTTCAACTTTTTCGTACAGAATCTTTTATAAGCAAGCAATAGCCCCGCCCACCCAATCAATCTTATTTTTTGCACTCATGGCCTTTTTTGATGGCTTTCGCGCATTCACCAGGGTGCGGGAGTTCGAACTTCCCGCACACGTGCATTTTAACTTTCCGTTGTCATGGTAACCTTAAAATACTCGGGTAGTGTCAACATGACGTGTTGACGGCGCTGTCAATGCCGTTGTTTATAAATAACTCACAGTTAATCTCTTAAGTTTAAAGATGTATTCGTTGCAAAAAATATTGTACACAACACGTTCATGAGCTAGTTGCGTAAATTACTATTAACAAATACTAGCTATGCCCACCTGCCCTCTATTTTCTTTTAGAGGATATGTAATTTTCCACAATCAGTTTAATCTTAGCAAGTACTACACCATACTACACTACACCAATCCAAGTTGATATGTGTCCTTGCAAACATATTGATGACGTCATCAAAAAATTGTGTAAAGTAAAAATTCAACTCGAAAATGCTGGATGTTTCATTGCACTTTAGGTGCGAGGGAAGTTCTGTCGAAACAACTTTCGACCAATTTTTTTAAATGGCACGAGGAGTCAATATGTGTGTGACCTATTTTTTCCTGCTCTCTAAGGGTCATGAAACGTTGTTATAAAGTTAGTTTTCAAACTTTTATGTGAAATTAAACGAGCTGTGTATTAAAAAAAATACGCATCTTTTTTGAATCCCAAGCAAAACCTCAACCCAAGGCGTACATAATATTTTTTTATAAGTTTTTGATAAGCTTTTTAAACTAAATGTTTCGGAAGTTTTGGAAATTAGCCGTTAACGAAATAACTGAGTGAAAATAAACCGCACTCAAAATGATTTCATTAGACTAATTCTTCAGGCGTCGGTCACAGGTAAAATACGTAAGACACCTTACAACTTGAGCGGACTTCCTTTTATAAAACAATTTTTAAATAATCAATTTTAGGACACAAAATATTTGTCGAACTCGTAAAAAAATTAATGTTTTTAATGAATACGGCTGATGAGTTCATGGATGATCTTAAAACACATGCTGCCTTTAAATCTTATGAGGCTTTGATGAGCTGTCGCGCTATTGAACCAGAGGTTGACGCATTGGCTGACACAGGTAAGGGTTGTTATATTCTGCATATTGTGTATGAATTTTTGACATAAGGTGAAGCTCTGAAAACAAAATGCGTGAAAAATGGTGTATTAGTTTGGTTTAACCTCAATTTGTCTTAATGACAGATTGATAGTGACATTAAAAAAAAAAAAAAATAAACTACGACCTGTCGTTCTGTCTTTCACATGTTTTGTTTCCAGAGCCAATGTCAAACTTGGTATCATAACAGTAAAAATAATAACGTTGCAGCACGTCGAAGTATCGTTTCAGAAGGACCAACTCATACGTTATTGTCACGTGACGACATTAAAACGAAGAGCGTCGAAGTCGTTGCTATGCATTCTAGAAATGAAGACTTGATACCTATGTTTGCAGGAAGGAAAAAGAAGAAGTGGAAGTAAACTCCTTGTTATGTATTTTTATGTAGTTCATACGCCTTAATAAATATGTGCTGTTAATACATTTTTTTACATATAGAATTATCCCCTTAACGAATTAGTGGTTACCATCTACTTGCACTCCTCATGATAGGGTTCCAGCGTTCGTAAATCCCTCCATGTTGGTGGAAGATTTCCAAGTAAATGGTTTCCACACCTTTTACAAGGTGCACTAAATAAAGTGTTGTAGCTGTGAAACCAGTGCTACACATAAAATAAAAATGAAATTATTAAAATCACGTACGATCATATGAACCTTACCATAAATGAACGCACAGCAAGCTCGGGCATCATAGGAGAGTGAAAGTGGCACATAGCCGCATGACAATTTTCTGTAACTTTTCGAAAAACTTTATAGCGAGATTCTGACCATAGATCATTTGACTCAGAAAGTGCCTTCACCACCACCCACTCAATCATTAGTCCTTTAAATGCAATTATGGCTTTTAGAACTCTTCCCAAACAAGCCTAAAAATACAGCGAATAATTTATGAAAATTTTTATAAAAAAAAAAAACGAACCTGAATAACGGGGTTTGGTAAAAATGGTCTACTTGCTGTGATAGTTACATCAGGAAACAGACGATCTATACTAGTTATTAAATTTTCAATTACTCTAAAAACACACAAGGTATATTTTATGATTTTCTTGTCAGATCACTTACTCTGGTGAAACATTATGGTTACTGGTTTGCGTCTTTCTTCTTTTGGTTGTACTAAATGTTTTATATGTTTTGTTGAAAGAATTTGTTGCAAGTATGTTCCCAGCTAATGCACTGTACTCTCGAATCTACAACAATAAGACTATATTTTCACTATTTCAAGGATATAAAACCTTACTTTGTCTGTCCATTTGTAACTATTTACTAACTGTCCATACAGAGCTTGGCGTTCTTGTGTCGTTTCTTGTCCTAAATAAGTAGTGTTGCCAAGACTAAACGCCCCGGGTGGTGGAGTTAAATTACTTACTGCACTTTCTACATCTCTACAAGTTTTCATTTTATTAAATAGGATAAAAGGGTATTGTAATTTACCTTAAATTATTATTCACGGTGGTGAGTAAATCTTGCAATTCAATAATAAATTTGTTTTCTTTCCCTTCTTCACCATGGTCGGCTCGAAGACCATTACTTACCGATTCGAAAACTTGTCGAACGTTGGATCTTAGAGTTTTAATAGAGTTTAATGCTGAATTTAATTGTTCAATATCTCTCTCCATTCTGTTCAGTAATTTTCTAAGATTGAGTTAATTAAGTTACGATGTTTACAACTTTTTGATATATGAAAGTAAGGTTATGTTATCGTTTATTATTGACAGTTGACGTCAAAGTTCCTATATTAGTGTGCTACCAAAGTCTGACCAGCGTTACCAGCGGCAAACCTCTTACGTATGTTTGAAATCTCATTCATTATATTATACGTATTATACTATTACTATGAGTTATGACATTGTTTACGACACGGTTATATTAGTTAGTCTTTGTTCAAAGGTTAAGTGTAATGGTTAATTTTCTTTATGTAAGTATACGTAGACTATAAACCATGTTTAGGCGATGCTGCCGTGGTGTACCAGACGTGCTAGGCACCAAGCTCCAGGGTGCCGAGATCAGTCGTCACAGCCAATCGCCAAAGAGGGACTCGAAAAGTCGCCAAAATTAGAGACCCTAAATTGCAAAACGGAATGCTTTGGAATCTTACAAACGTTTTAAGGCAGTCAGAAACATAGTAAATTGTTCATAAAAATTTTAATAATACAGTTGAGGTCAGTTCTACCTGGTTCTACGGTGGTTCTACAGAACCACCCGATAAAAAGTCAAGTTGGTAGCACTGTCATCTAGTTCTTTACGCCGAACGCAGTTGGTGGCACGTTGACGTGAAAGAAAGAAAAGCCACGAGGACATTGTTATCCCAAAAAATAAGGACTGCGGCAATAAAATGTTACCGAAAATATAAAAAAAAAGCAAATAGAAAGCCCCACCCACCCGCTCTTATCTCAGTTCTGATGAATTTTTCACCAAAACATGCTTTAAATAGTATCATATTGTTCAAAAGAGATCATTTTTAGAAAAAAGAAACACCGTAACCCTCTCCCCTACTAAAGTAGCGATCTTTTCTATGGAACCACTCCCTAGTGTAAATTTTCAAAATTTGTTTAGTGTAAGTGACCTTGACGGGTTTCTGGGGGAAAACATGTGTCAAAAATTTGACAGGTTAGATGGCCCCATTGTCAATGTAGATATTTTATTTTAATAAATAGATGAACAGAACATACAGTCTGCACGGGATACAGTGCGGCATAAATGAGGGCAACCGAAACATTCGTGTTGTGCTAGTTTCGATTGCCATATCAACTACCGCTACCAACCGCGTTCGACGTAAAGTACTAGATGACAGGGCTACCAACTTGACTTTTTATCGAGTGGTTCCGTAGAAATGACCGCTACTGTATGTCAACAATAACAAAAAATGTTTCACATAAAATAAATAACAAAAAAATCATCACAGTTAAGATAGGGTGGGCGGATGGGGCTTATATTTTGCCTTTTTCCTTAATATACATAGTCTTCCCTTCGCCACAAAAAACTAAAAACATGTTTAAAATGATAAATTTTATACTTCTCTACAAATTTACCCTTTTAAACATGTTTTTAATTCTTTGTCGTGAAAAGAAAACTATGTACACATATTAAAGAAAATTGGTCTAGAGAGTTTAGACAGTACTTCCCGAGTACTTCCCTCGCTGTGGGAATCGTGACGACTGCTTGCCTATTATGTCTTTTTTCGTATTACATTTTTGTAGCGGGGCATTTTAAAATAAATTGAGTATTAATTTTTTCAATTTTGTCATTATTTGGCATTGACATCTTTGTCATTTTTTTGTGATTGCTATGACGGCTTATTAAAAAAAAATTGGACGAAGTCGTCTCTGGGGCGTATAATATGTTTCCTATGCAAAAATTGTCAGGCGTGAACAGATAAAAGGAACACCTGTATAGTACTTGTAATTTAAGACAAATAGTCATAACACTTATCAATCTGTAGACGTTCAAAGCGTTCGGTTTTGTGGTTCCTGATTAAATCAATAAAATAAATTCACGCATTCGTGTTTTTTTTTTTAGTCACCTGTATATGCAAAACCAAAAAATATGAATGGAATGATAAATCACAGCTACAGACTCAGCATATTTTTGTGGATGTTTTGATAAGATTTATTCATTATGTACAAATATTTACACCGGATAATATTGCAACATCGTAGTCGCGTTGGAACTCAGCGGCGGCGAGGAACGCGGTGTTCTTCGTGTTCTTGCTACTTCGGTGGACGATGGCGGAGAGAGCGAGTAGTGCTTCCATGGAGCCTTTTCTCAGCTTTTCTATTCACGCTTCTCGTTTTCGCTTCTGCATGGTACGTCAGCCAATTAGCGGTGGTCTCTACAGGCGTATGGTTGGTTGCCTATAGCGCGGGCAACTTGGTCGCCACATTTTGCACAAGCCCTGTATCAGTCAAACCTTTGAAAATATTTTTTAAATATGTTACCCTATGCTCTTTAATGTTAGCATTCAAGCTAATAGCGTCGTAAGTCCCCTTATCATGAATAACATCGAACTGACCCTCCAACCCTTCTAAAATATTACACACGGAATATTCTATTTTGAAGTTTCGTTTTTGGGCTATTGATTTCGCCAGCTCGATGGCGTCTTCTGAGTAGTCAATGCCAAATAAATTAACATATCCTTGTGTGAATAATTCGACTAAAAACATGCCATTGCCACACCCTATATCCAGAATTTTGGAATTTTTCGAAATGGATTCTTGTTTCTTGATCCATTCAATCGTACGTTCGACGGTGTCTTCGCCGAACCAGATCTCACCGGGATCTCCGTGGTCTTCAAAATTGGCTATTTCTTCTTTGTAGCGATTATCCCAATATTCTTGAGTCCCGAGGGCGGACTCTTGAAGTTCATCCATCAGTAGTTTATAATAAATTTCTGCAACAGTGATTTTTAAATAACGCGCGTTTTTCGTCAACGGATGTGGCGCCATCTTCAGAACAGAACATTTCTCAAAATTTTAGGTTATTTAAACTTAAAAACGTCAACACAACGACACAAACGTTGTAACTTGTAACAAGTGCACGTATAACGAGAACAAACGGGTAAAAGTGTAATTTTAGCTTAATTTACAAATATTATAATGGACCACGTAAAGATTGAAGACTTAGATTTGTATGAGATTCTGGAAGTAAACCCCAACAGCAGTGTTCCAGAGGTAAGAGCTATTGTTTATATCTACAACTGGATTTATAATTATTGTTTCTTTTAGATTAAAAAGGCATACAGGAAAAAGCGCTTCAATGTCACCCTGACAAAAATCCAGACAATCCAAATGCTGCAAAAGAGTTTCACCAGTTATCGAAAATTCTTGAAATATTAATTGATGAAACTGCGCGAAAAGCATATGATGGAGTTTTAAAAGGACGTAAGGAAGCGGCTTTAAGGCACAAAGAACTCGACAGTAAACGGCGTAAACTAAAAGAGGACTTGGAAGCTCGTGAAAAGCGCGCCTGTGATTCCAAGAGAGAGAAAACAGCGGATGAAAAACTTAGAGCGGAGATTGAAAGGCTTCGCAGAGAAGGGTCGCAACAAGTCGAGGAAGAGTTAGAGAGAATTCAGGAGGAAATCAGAGCACAGAAGAAACATAGATCAGAAAATGATCTGATTGATCTGATGAGCACTAACCATAGAATGAAAATCAAATGGTATGTTGCCAAAGGGGATGGCACAAATGGGGGATACACCCATGAAATGTTGCACCGATTTTTATCTAAAGTAAGTAAAAACGATTTTGTTTAATGTAGATAATAACTGAAAAACTTGCAGTATGGAAATATTAATGCTCTGGTGGTGTCGGCAAAAAAGATGGGAAGTGCGCTTGTCGAATTCGAAACAAGAAAAGCAGCAGTAAGTAGGTGATGTTCGCATAGTGAGTGTTCGTAATTTTATGAATTTTAGGAAATGGCTATCGAAATGGAATGTGGCTTGCCATCAAATCGAATCAAGCTGCAGTGGATAAATGTGCCCCCAGGTAGGGTTGCCACCTTTCGGATGACGCATTCCGGGACATTTTGCTCTTAACCACTACAGTCCCTTCCTTATACATTGTAACATTGTATAGATATAGTATGTGACCACAACACAAATACAACAAACATTTAAATGGTTGTTATATGTTTTTATTACAAAAAAAAACATGTAGGTAATAAAAAAAAAACAAATAAATTATAAATTCTCTAAACTTAATACATAAATACATATTGAAGTAAATAACTAAATAAAATTCTGACAGAAAAAAACAAACTGCAATTATTGTTTATTTTTAAAAGAATACTTTTTATCGCTACTAACAAGACGAAGTATGTCCGGAAACTCTTGTATGTAATCGTAAAATTCACTGCAATTCATATCAAAATTTAATCGAATTTTTAACTCTGCACCTATAAGTTCTGTAGCGATTTTATTTCTTTCATCACGATTAATAATGCCCATTAAACTAAAAACACGTTCACAATAAGCATTTGATACTGGGATGGACAGCACGAAAGACACGATTTTAGAGATTGCGGGTAAGTGGGCTCCTTTGAAAACTGTTACCCATTTCTGATCCACTTCGCTTGACAGTTTTTGATGACCAAATTTGTTTAATACTTCTTTCAAGATACAGTACTCTTCATAAATAGAATCCTTTTCTATATTTAAATCCAAAACGTCTACGATAGTTTCAAAACTCTGCCATTCGATTTCTGATGTTAAGTCCAAAAACTGAAAATGTTGAAAAATGGATTCTTCAAAGTTGTACCAATTGCACAGGTAGTTCACACAGCGGTTTAGGAAATCTTGAGCTTGTGTTTCAAAAGATTTTTTCTTGTTAACATCTAGTGTTTTCAAAATCTGATTTGCATTGTTTCCATAAAATCTATCTTTACCTCGCTGCTCCAGCTGCATTTTCAATTTTTTCATAATTGCATGTAGTTCAACAGCTGTTGTTTTATTATTTTCTAGTAAAAGAATAGAGTTATGAATAATTAGAGAAATGTTATGGGCAAACCAAAGAGTGCACAATGGCAAAGAATTTTCGTCATCGTCCTGAAAAGTTTCCAAGATTATTGCAGCATTGTTAGCTCCACCTTCGGACTGAAAGTAAGATTTAACCGCTGGCCAGTTTTTTAATAAACGATCTATAGCAGGGTGCAAAGATAACCAACGAGTAGGAACATGGCGCAGCAAATCTTGATATTCCAAATCCACAAATTCAAAAAATGATTTCAAATTTTCGGTTCTCTTTGCAGACGAAGAGAATTCGTTATAAATTTTTATTACCACTGATTCTACATCGACTTTAAATGCTTTACTTGCGTTTTTAACCATATTATTTATAACATGGCAGAGACAGTTAGCTTTTATTAATGTTGGTTTAACACTTTGCAATTTCGTAAACACAGAGTTAAATTTCCCAAAGTTTACAGAGGCATTGTCAGCACAAAAGCTGGATACCATGTTAAATGTTAAATTACATTTTTGAAAATTTTTTGGATATGTTCAAATATCTTTTGACTAGTTTCATGTGGAAATTCTGCAAAATCTAAAACTCTATGACATATGCCTTTTTGCATAGAGAAAAATTGAACAGTCAATGGATAGTATTTACGATTTTTTTTATTTGATGCGTCAGTACTAATTGAAATATATGTGTTGCTCAACTCTCCAAGCAACATTTCATGGGCCTTCGGTGCTAAAATATCTTTGGCGATGTACGTTTGTTTTGTCCTGCCACAAGTTACTTTTTTTGCAATATTAGAGTCCTTGTAAATTTTTTTTTGAAGTTTTGTAGAGCAGTCTTGGCTTAAATAACTCAAATGGTGATAAACGGTATGATAAGTTAGTGATATTTCTGCTAATGCAACTGATATTATTTCTGGAGTATCTTTTTGAATTAAAAAATTCTTCATCATGTGATTTTTGCTTTTAGCTTTCACTAATTCCAAATGATGCTTTGATTTCGCATGTGCTTCGATAGCTCCCCTGCCTTCATATTTTATTTTAAATTGAGTATTGCATATGTCGCATCTAGCTTCCTGGCTTCCTCTTTACCTATTCTACTTGGTCGCAGCGACTGTGTCCATTCAAGATTTTTCATCCATTCGTCATTAAACACACAATACCACTTAATACGTCTTTTTTTAGGTGGTGTAATAGAAGGACCCGCTTCATTATCCGTGTCCGTCATGATATTATTGAGAACTTGTTTAAGTTTTAACACTTTATTGATATTGTCACTTGTACGTTATGCATGAAACATAACACATAACCTAACTTAGACTCTTGAATCGCACAGTATAGTTAGTGGCGGTCTGGGGGTGGAACTTTGAGAAGGTGCGGTGCAAGGGGAACGATGAAACGTGATAATCTGCGCAATGGTCAGCGATCATGTCAAACGCACGGAAGTCTGCCGATGCTTGGTTACAAAAAATTAAAAAGTTCGACATGAGAGCATGAACACTCATTCCGGGACAATCCCGAATTCTGATGGGAATTAGTTTTCGCCGGGGCATGTATAGTAAAACCGGGATGATCCCGGTCATTCCGGGGCGGGTGGCAACCCTACCCCCAGGAAAGAATCATAGAACCCAGAGTAGCCTTGTGAAGCCGTCAGATTACGAAAGGATTGTTTTAACCAAAATGCGGCAAGCGGAGGAAAGGCGGCGTTTAATTGACCAAATGAAGGCAGAGGATGGAGATGACTGATAATTCGTGTAGATTTTAAGCTAAATAAAATGTTTTTGTTTTCGAACACGCGTTTTTGTGGAGTTTGTGAGGTTATGTAATTTTTTGACAATTGACAATCCGCGTTATAGGTGGCATTGGAATCAAGTGAAAAATAAAGTGAAAAATAGAGACCCTAAATAAGAGAGTCTGGCCAAAGCGTCGCTTGGTTTTAATTGGTGCGGCCACATCTTATATCACATTCTGTTTGAAAACGGTATGCCTGGTTGCAGATACGATTAAAACTGTCAGCTGTGACGACGGTGACATTTATCGTGTTTTTTATATTGCTTCATAAGATGTACGAATTTTTAAGCCATCTAGTAGTTTATACAGGGTGTTATTGAAAGGTACGTACAACAAAATTGACAGTTCTTCGCGAAGTCTAAGAAGTCTGAAAAACTTATTTTGTGTTATCAAAATTATAAGGGGAAAATTCACCCTTATCCAACATTTTTAGACGATACTGAAGGAAAAATAGGTAAGATTAATTTATTTTAGTAAATCCCAGCAACTGTAACAATAAAACTTTTGTCAAGACTAAATGTTGCTATAGAAACGAAAGATGATCTTTTTATCAGAGGCGTACAACGAATTTGGACATAAATTTTAATCATTTTTGTCTCTCAAAGGAGAACACTTTTACCTGAACTTTTTTTAACTTTTAGCAGCCATACTTCGAGGCCAATTGCCGATTTTATTTTGTACGTACCTTTCAATAACACGCTGTATATTATTGTATTTATATATTTCGTTCGTTGATGACCACCTTTGTTTTTGATGATTAAATAAATTTTTGGTAATTCAATAATCTTTTCCTTTAATTTATTTAATGTTTTGTTACCGAATTTCTACTACTTTTTTGGTTATTAAAGTCGCGATCTTTTCTATAGAACCACTCCCTAGTGTAAATTTTCAAAATTTGTTTGGTGTAAGTGACCTTGACGGGTTTCTGGTGGAAAACATATGTGTCAAAAATTTGACAGGTTGGATGGCCCCATTGTCAATGTAGATATTTTATTTTAATAAATAGATGAACAGAACATACAGTCTGTACGGGATATAGTGCGGCATAACTGAGGGCAACCGAAACATTCGTGTTGTGCTAGTTTCGATTGCCATGTCAACTACCGCTACCAACCTCGTTCGGCGTAAAGTACTAGATGACAGGGCTACCAACCTGACTTTTTATCGAGTGGTTCCGTAGAAATGACCGCCACTGTACACACATGACGCCAAATTTTAAAAAAGGCGCGCTTGATTGTGATATAAAATGGCGACTTTGGCCAGACTCTCTTATTTAGGGTCTCTAGCCAAAATCGCCAACCCAAAACCAAAGTACCTATATTAAATATAGGGACTTTGCCAACAAAATATTTTGTTGAAATCTAAATGAAAGCACTTTTCCTTTTTTTTAAATATTTATTTTAATTAAAAAATGCATTGACGTTTTCAGTGTGATGAACTGATGAGTGATGACTAATGACTGACGAGCGACTGTGAGGAGATGAGAGTGCGAGTGGTAGTTGATTGTTGACTTTTTCGACTTTTTTCACTACTTAACTGTACACAAAAATGGAAAAATAATAAAATCCCCAAAATTCGCCAAAATCGCCAACTGGCGCCGACATATAAAAAACAGGGCCAATCTTGGGCGCCAAGTCGCCAAAATGGTGATAAATCGCCAAATCTGGTCACCCTGCCAGGCTCACTTTTGACGTATCGTATCTAAAGTACAGACACGACCAAAAAGATTGGGATAAAAGTCTTGGAAGTTATTTTCAAGGAATTTTAGTTGTGTAAACTATTCTTGTAAGAATATTAAAAACTTCAAAAAATGGGCAAAGGAACATTTATAATTTAATGTTTAAAAGTGTCTTGAATTAATAATGTAACTTAAATGAGAATTATTACAAAAATGGGAGAGGGATGGCCGGTGCATCAAACCGCTCGACACTGGAAAATAAAAATTCAGTATAGAAAATTGTGAGAAGAAAGAGACAACAAGATAGAGTAGAGAGAAATCCAGGTTCAGCCAGACGTAGAATATCTACTCAAAATGAAGATGAAAATATAATTTGTTATGTAATTTATCCATTTCTTTCTGTCGTTCAAGCTGTTAAAGACACAGACTTTCCGGGCTCAAGTAGAACTGCAGAAGATGCGTTCAAGAATCTGACCTTCAGTTTATTATAATTCAATAAAAATTTTCGTTTGCTACTAGAACTATACTTTTTATTTGGAATACGGCTGCGCAAACTTTATTTATTAAAACCATGGAGGTAATATGACAGGAGGGAGCGTCTTTCATTTAACCAATGTTAAGGAGCCATTTCTGAATTCGTACCATGGTACATGTTTTCTTATATCGTGATCCGTACTACATCGGAAGCGGTCGGTTGTAACAGAGGATCAGAGGCGGTGCACTTTGTTTATGAAAAGGCTCACAGGTAGCAAATAGTAAAAGAATTTGACCTTATCTTCCCTGTTCTTATTCTACCTCCATGATTAAAACATATTATTGAAGTATTCGCAGCCAACAACATATCTCCAAATTTTGGGTCATTAGTTGCTACCACTATTAATTAGATTGTTGATCCTGTAGTAGTTTTATTCTAAATAATAATAGCTTTATTCTAAATTACACTACAAAATTGTAATAAGGTCCATTGGACGAATCGGTGATTTTAGGTTTTCTCGATATTTTATGACGCCTAGAGCACAGTATGAAAAAGTAAGTCCTCGTTTCCTTCTGTCAATCGGCTCTCTCTCTTTCTCTCTCTCGCTCTCTCTCACTCGTGTGTCAATTTTTATTAGATAAATAATTTCCGAAATTACTGGTTCGATTGTTGTTAAATTTGATAGGTATATTAAAATATCGTAGAAATGGCAAAATGCTAACCAAAAAAGTGTCTAATTATCCCCACTAACAACAGAATGACGTCATCTCCAAAATGTACAATAGCAAATATTAGTTAAATTTTATAAAATAAGATATGCTTGTACTTGTGGTTTATGAATTTGTGTTAAGTTTTTACTATAGACATACGGATTTTTGGGAAAAAATCACAATTGGATAACAACGTTTACGATTTAATTTTGAAATTACAAAACCGAATTTAGCCGTTTACCCTCTTCCAAAAAAATTGATGACTTTATCTCAAAATTTTGCTGAATCAATCCTACCTACAATATGCAAAATATTATGCCATTTTTACTTGTGGTTTATCAATGGATTCATAGTTTTTAATATTATTTATACAGGGTGACACAAGACAATTAATGAATTAGGAATTTTTCTTTCATCAAATCAAAAGTGGTTTAGCCTATTTCCCCAAAAATATGAGTACACAAGTACTGTAAGTACAAATACAAAATTTTGTTATGGAAAAACTCACTTCAAAGATACGCATAGCATGCTCCTTTACCTGTACTTTAGCAGTCCACACGTATCTTTATTTTAAATAATAGAGTTTATCATTAAAAAATAAAATTTGCAAAATTAAATACTTACCTATTATAATTTTTCGAAGACGCCGTATTTATTCCTTCTCTACTTTATAGAGGAGGGAACTTCTGTTGAAATAACCTTCGACCAAAATTTGTCGTTGTACATTTTTTTTATTTGAAAATCGTTAAGTTGAATTTTAAAATATAAAAATAATGACTGACGTTTGACCAATCATGTCGTGTTGTTCATATACATATTTTTTTTTAAGAAATAATACATGTTTTAAATATCGAAAGCACTGTTTTTTAAATGGTGAATTTGTAGCACCACTTTATACAACGTGTGTTTAAATTATTGTATATGTCAAGTTGGTTTTTAAATTTTGTGCCACCTCGTGATGATTGATCATTTTTCGTCGTTGGTCAATACCCGACTTTTTATGTATTTTTACTTGATAGATAGGCAACCAATAATTCAGTTCGGATGGTAGGTTGGTACAATTTGAATGAAACCGCAAATTTTGTATTAAAAATACGTTGACAGATTTCCAAAATAAACTTGATGTGGGACGTTTTATAATTACCTTGTAACATATTTTCATTGTAAATTTTCTGTTAGTACGAATATATACCGAGTGAATATTAATGTTTGTGATTTTTTTGAATTTTGATGACATATCTAATGGTCAAATTGACATTATGACACCAGATCAGTAGCTGCCATCGTATCAACCAATTGACACGTTTGACAGGTGTGCTCATGTCAAAACTGACGACTATGAACATATTAGCATGGCTGCCAATAACGCAGAACTGCCAACATAAAAATTTGCTTTAATCAGTAATAGTCACCCTGTATGTGAAATATACAATGAATATTACTAATTATCTGTGAAATATCATTACTTACCTATGAAATATCAAGAGAGATCAGACATGTGAGACGTTATCTGCCTGTATATACTCTGTTGTTAAAAATAAGGAAAACTATCCAACTATCCAGATGTCATTTTACTTTACTTTATAACCTGTTCTTAAAATGTGGAATAACTTGGAAAAACAGTTCAATTTAATAAAAATATCTTAACATAACTACAACTGTTATTTTATACGATCTATGCATTAAGAATATGTTGACAAATTGTTAGTTAATGTTGTCAAAACATGACACAAACAATATATTTTTAAACAGCGAACCTGTTTTTTACGATTTACTGCTTTAAAGTACTGTAAAAAATTATGTGCGATTGTAGGATGGACAGGACTACACAAAAATGTGTTTTGAAAATTCCTCGAAAATGGTCGGGACTATATGTATACAGGGTTAGTATAACTTTGTTATGTGAAAAGTTTTCTCTGCAATTTGCTTTGGATATATGTATAGTTAAACATGGCGACTTGATCACAAAATTTTTCTTTTTTTTATCGCTCTTGGTTTGACAGACAGGGCCGCCTACTTTTTTTTTTAATGGAACACCCAGATTTTTTTGACATTTTCTGAAGTAAAATAAAGAAACAATTTTCAGAAATTATTAACATGTTTATTTTTACTGATACAGAAAATAGAAAAAAAAAATCACAAAAAACACCTAATACTGTAAAATCATACATAAGTAATTCGATTGATAAATCACTGCCAAATTGTAAACGCAGAACACTCTGAACATTTATTTGTAGTCCCATTCATAGTTTATTATTTATTAGTATTTTCAAAAATGACGTGATTTTACAATATTAGGTGTTTTTTTTTAATTTTTTTTCTATTTTTGCTATCAGTAGATATAAACATGTTGCTAATTTCTGAAATTAGTCTTTTATCAGAAAATGTCAAAAAAAAACCTGGGTGTTCCATAAAAAAAAGTAGCCGGCCTTGTGTTTCAAACCGAACGCAATAAAAAAAGGAAAAATATTGTAATCAAGCCGCCATGTTTAATTACATATTCACCCCAAATTTCCAAAAAAAGCTTTTCAAATAACAAAGTTATTTAATCGTTCTGCGAATTTACACTAACCCTGTATATGTACCCACAATATAGTTGTTAGAAAAATGTACATAATTTTTCCAGTTTTAAAATCGATTTGCTGATATTGTTAAGTAGCTAATTCATCGTAAAAATATTTCCATTCGAAGTACTTGTATTTTCTAGTTTTTATAATTTTGGATTAATCCCGGCGCCTCCACCATAATGCAAAAAAAATCTTTAATTTTCTATTTAGCATTTTATCGCTAGGCGTTCCTCGATCATGTTTGCTTTCCAACATCTTTTTCTAAATGTTTAAGTCAGTAAGTAGTGTTAAAGTTACAATAATGAACAATTTTCAGGAAAAATTAAGTTACATTTTTCTGATTTTCACATGAGTAAAAATAAATTACTGTTTTACTTTACCCCCGATCTTTCGGTACAACTTCTCTGCTACAGAATGTCAAGTTTAGGTTATACTAGGTTACCATATCTTATTTTGATGAGTACCAGTGAGTTTTAAATTTTTAATGTTAACCGTCATAGATCCTAGGGCCAACTTTATCTGCATAGGCTTGGTGGTTAGCCATAGAGTGAAAATTATCAGATCGATGCTCCATTATTGTTTTGTGATCATGGTCTTTCACAAGTTCTGGTGGACGGGGTGAGGAGGGGTGTAAAAAAATATGTGTTCGTATAGAGATAGAATTTTATTGCGTTCAGGAAACTTTACATGTTTCGTAATTTCCATAATTCATGTAACATAATACTAGTCTAGTCGACTTTCGATCATCATCATTCATTCGAACAGAGTCACTCATCGTGAATACGAGTTCCATGTTTACCAAAAAATCTGACAAACATAAAACGATTTCGATTTACACAAATACCAAAACGTTTTAGAGAGGAACGTAATCCGTACTCTCGGTAAAATTTTGAATAATAATTTTTAAAAATATCTACAATTTTACTTAAAAATGTATCATCTAAATCTATCAGACATGCACACACTTCCTCGATAACGTTAAATAAAAATTACCGTTAGTAATAATTGTAAACACTGCATTCAATTTTTAAATATTATATGATTATTATTTTATTTATATGTAACAATATTTACATTTAGAATAATCATTTTGCTCCATAGTTTTGAAACAATGTTCTGTTAGCACTTGTGTTTATCGTTTTAGGCCAACAATATATTAAATGCACGAAAATAGTTTCGCAAAAATATAGCGCCAAATACGTTCGCCATCTAATTGACTAAAAGTTTGGACATACTGGGCAAATAGCGAGTTCAATGGTGCTTTTCAGTGATGGTATTAATTGTTTAAAACTATACGTTGAAGGTGCTCTTCTCTAATTTAGAGTAACGATCGGATCTAAAAGTGTGTGTCTTACTTAAACTCAGTACTAACAGGAACATTTCAAGTGGCGCTAATTTATATACTCCTGCAATTGTTCGATATACTGATTATTTTCATAATTATGTTAATCGTATGAGTCAACGTATATATCTATCTACGCAGATCTATGTTGAATCGCTAAAACTAGATGGTTTTTAAATATCCATTATAGCAATAACTTAAATAAGTCATAATAATTATATTACAAATCGTGGCTAGACAAATTATTATTAAACTATATAGAAAAAGGAAAACAAAACGAAATAAGGCGTGCCGACCTAGGTGTCGGGTCCTCCCACAATGAAAAACAATTCGAAAAATATGATCTCCATCTCTCGATAATCGTCAACAAATAACCTGATACGAAGACCTCCAACAATATATATATAATATTTATATACAACTCATCACATCAAAATAATTGCTATTGGGGGAGATGGGTGTCGTACCTGCGATCGTTCACGCCCTACCTTTTCCAATAGATCGGAGTGAATCGTCAATAATAAATTTGTATGTATAATATTAAACTTCTTCAAAAAGAACTTTAAAACATTAAGCAACAGACGTGTTATTTACATGTAATATTACAAAATATGTGTTAGAATTAATTGTATAGAGACATCACCCAAAACACTTTGAGCTAATATTAACATTACTATAAAAACAAATTGTACCCATACACTTTAGAATAAATTATTGAGGAATTTGAAGATTTTGCAAAGTTATCGCTTAATATCACAATAATAATCGAAACTTATCCAACGTAACAGATTGCCCTTTTTGCCACACACAATTTTTATTACTTATACGGGTACTCCCGAAGTACCCGTACAGGTGTTACGGTGTCAAAAAACAAATTATAGCCGAGACGTTCATCACGCATTCACATGGACTGATATGAAAAAAATTATGAATTCAAGCACCCTTGTGATATGTGACCACAGAAAAGTTCGTTTAGGAAAATACTCTTGTTCAAGGAAAATTTTAGATGAAATCAGAAAATCGTGTCCCTCTTACGATCTAAGTGTTTGTGTGTGGCTGTTGCTTACCGCTTAAATTATACAGTTTACGAACAAGGCAAGTTATTAGCTTTTGAACACTTAAACTGTACGAAAAAATTTCAGCGCGACTTTGCTGTTCTCTTGATTTACGCCTTGCCATGATATTCCCCATCATATGTTTAATGAGTGTGTTGGCAGTGAGACATTAATTTTATTATACGATTAGGTTTAATAATAATTATTTAATACGAATTCTTTGTCACATAACTTTGCAAATCTTTGTTTCGTCTCATATTATTCAAAATATGAAAGCAAAATACAGAGGTATATATTTAAAATTCTTCACTACAACACTCTTCGTTATTGAAAAGTTCTTTGATTATTAAAAATTTTACACTATTTACGAGTCCACTATGCTGTCTCGCGGAGGGAACTTCCATTTACCTCTGACGTCACATCCGTCAGGACTTGTTTTACTGTCAAAATTACTTTAATATAAAACTACATGAATTTTCGACTAATCGGAAGAACCCGAAATTTTCTCAAGCAACACTAAACTCTCGACTAGAAAAATCTCCCTCTCTACGAGAAAATCTCGCGTGCTGCCCGATCTTCACGAGCTTCAATCACACTGTACAAATTATAAGAACATGGTGGCCGCACTATTAAAAATTGAGCACCTGATTTCACCAGTCAAAAAATTTCTAAATCAAAAAATTACACGGGTTCAAAACGGTCCGCTTAGCGGGACTTCCCCAGGGCTCAACGAGGTAAGTAGGCCGCTTTCAACTCGCGTCTAATACGATATTATCATATAAATATTTAAATACTAATTTACGGTTTAAGGCCGCGCCTGCACGTGCTGCGAATCGGAGTGGCAGTGAATTGTTAGAATATTATACCGGATCTAGGGCTGACGCGCAGGCACAGCTTCCATCCTTCAGTTCAGCTTTGAAATCACCCTTTTGGAAAATTTTTTCTATTCGCGAACCGGAAGGTCCTTCTTGGCACCATGAGACGAGTAGTGGGGTCTACAATTCGATCACACACAACACTCACCTTCAAGCGAATACTATATCATTACTAACAAGTAAAAATGCACTTTTTAAATTTAAGTTCACCGTTTACACTTGTTTTTAACTGTATTCGGAAATCTACTGTTGCGACAGTTATTCATATTAAATCATCGTAAAAGATATACCTGGTGTTCTGTGTCTAGGAATTTCGAGAAAGTATTCCTCATATCTGAATAACGATTTTAGTCGATTATGGTTGTGTGTCTATATAAAACAATATTTAATGAATAATTATTATCTCAGAAGAGACAAACATTTGACAAACTGTCTAACAACGTTATATGAACACTGACACGCGTGATAAAATTTAAACAATAGAATTTGATCTGCAGGAATTATTTTTTCAAAATTTTCTTACACAAAAATTACCTTATTTCATGTGGAGTTTTCAAATTTACACTTGCATTTCTCTTTAGAAAATAAATTAAAGAGAGAAAATGTGCAAAAAAGGCATATTCTAGGCCATAGACGCAAACGAACGTACAAATCAGTGTAACGAGTTTACTGTTGAAGTGAGTCCACAATTTATAAAAATTTTTATATAGAACGAATTCTTTGCAAATCCATTAACTGATAAAATTATTTCAGTTGTTAAAAACTAATCAACAAATCTGCTAATAATCACAGAATGGGTAATATCTGATTAAAGTTTAATAATTTTGCTACGAAAAGCAAAATTTTAAAGCTTCAGAACTAAGTAGGCAGCTTTAGTAACTTTTGTGTTATAATGTGTTCGATTTTGGTGGATATGTCCAGTTTTATATAAAATAACATAAAGTAAATTGTAAAATGCAGACTTCCTTTTAGTTTAGTCTGTTTTTTAGTACGTCTGCACGTAGATGGTAAAAAATAATAACTTCTCATTCGAGAGAATGCTGGAACTTTTAGTTTCAAAGAAATGATAGTGAAATATACAGGGTGATGTCTTCATGTTTTTCACCACTGTAGTCATAAAAACATATAAATAAAATTGGTTTAATTTAGAAAAAAAGTGACATCAAAGATTGTTAATTTTACTCACTATAATTTTTGATATATTGCAAACATTTTATGTTATAGCTATATTCTGTACACAACAATACTGGTAGCACACTTTTGAAATATTTTTTTGTTTGTTTTGCCGAACTAGAGTTATCCTGTCCATAAAACTGTGAAAATATAATGTATATGTGCTAACTATTACATTTTTGCTGTTGTTGAAAAATTTTGGTTTGTGGTACATAATTAAAAATTGTTTTCTTTTGTCATTCCAATTAGTAAGAATATACAAAGTATCCAAAAGAAAAAATCGATGTTAGTCTTAAGCTTAATAGAAATTTGAAAATAATATTTCTGGAATGTCACTATCGAGCTCTACAACGATTCAAAGTTCCACAATATATCGAAAAAAAAAACATTATATGTAATTTTTTAAATTTAGCTAAATTTTGTCTAGTAATGACCTGAACTGATCATAATTTATTTCTATATTCTTCACACGTCAATGTATTACCATAAGATGTCAAAATTACAATATAATCAAAGATTGAGCAATGAGCAATTTTGATAAAAATGGTTACAGGCCACAATATTATATCTTAGTACAGATTACACTAATATTCTTCTCTATTCATGTATGTTAAGAATAGATACACTTTTTTTCTTTGTATCAATTTTACAAGTGTGTTTTAAATGTATGTCTCATTTTACCTAAATATGGTGTATCACTAACTTTCAGTTAATTTCTTCCTGTTGGTAGCACTCATCTGTAATTATTTGTGGAGAAATAACTTTTGTTACACCATGTGGGTAAATGAAAGCGTATGTTTTAGACTGAAATATACAGTGAACTTCATTTTCACGATCAAACTTTTTTTGATCAGATTTTTTTTAATTAAATGTCATATACAAAAACTATATGTCAATTAATTATTTATAACGGAAGTATACTACCAACTTCATTTCTCAAAATACAAAAGTTACTAATAAGCTGCTAAGGTTAGGTTTTTTTCTGAAATTTAATGTGCAATTTGTTTACAATTTTATAATTTATTACATTGTTTAAGCAATTTGTAGTATATGTATTACTTCCAATAAATTCCATGTTTTGTAGTAAAGGTTAAATTTATTATTTTCATATAAGATCTTCAGTTCTTTGTGAAATACATAATACGTAACCAGGTTAACCTAAGTGAAATTGCAAAACACCTAGTACTGCTAATGGTACTATTTTTTATGTTGTTCCAACAGTTCTGTCCACATTTTTTTCCCTAAATGTTAGAAATAGAATGCGAAAACATATACTCCTACAACATTTATACTGATTACGAATGTTTTGCGGTATTTTCTAGAATTATTAATACCCAAAAAGCTGTTAAATCAGTAAATATCGGAGACCAAATTTTTGATTTACTTGGAACAAAATTGACAGAGCATAAAAATGAATATAAAACGATTATAATAAAACAATTAGGAGGTATTGTAGTTCCTAATTATAACTTTTGTAATCAAGAATAAAACTGTGATAAACAAGGATCATAAACTCGGGATTAATTGAAGTGGATTATGTTAATCATCTAACTGTAGCAGTGATGATTCATGTTTACAGAATGTTGTTAGCAATTATATTAACATAACTGAAGACGTTAGGGGATGAAGAGGTTATGTAACATTTCTGTAAAAATAAACTTTCTCAGTAGGTTCACTTGACTAGCAAAAAACATATACTTAAATAATATATCTAACTATTTAATCAAAATGAAGGCTTAGTTTATCACAAAAGCCTTTAATTATTGTTCTAGCAAGTGCAAACCTTTTATTTTCGTCATAATATTTAATTTTGAATTTTTAAGATCCATTGTTTTCTGTTAACATAGTATCCGTTTGAAGCAGTGAGGAGTGATGTTGTCGAAAAGGCCACAAAACCCGCATCAAAGTCTTAACGATATAATGATAATACGAGTATTCTTGAGGGCGGAGGTGAGTTTAAAGGCTGAAATGAGTTTTGTATATCATTAAATTTATTCGAAGGTGCATTGCGAGCGGGTGCTTGTTAATAAATCAACACACATTCGCACTCCCGGTGTATGAGATTCTAGTACAACATGCGTCGATGCACCTACAATACTGGATAATAGTACCGGTGGCTTCGATGGGGTAATGAACTGAAGGTGTCGTGTCGGAAGGTAATGAAAGTCAAAACTACGTAACACAGAACACATAACAATCTACAGTCTACGTAGCCAGACAGAAACTTGTAGGTGCATGCTAAGATGAAAATGAACGAGGAGTCATTCTGAGGCATACTCCCATCACCAACCAAATACATGTCATCGTGAACGCAGCAAGAAGAAGTGAGCATTTCGCAGTTAGGTGAAGGGGTCACGACCTAACTAGAGCAGTCGATCGCTCGGCATTAACAATATAAGGGTCTGTGAAAAGTCTCGTTAGGCGAACTTCGGGCCACCTTAACGCTAGTCCAAGTGGTTACGATAGCACTAGTCCATTCGGGGCGAACTGAGCAGGTTAAGGCCGTTGAAGGAGAGTTTTTCGCTCGCGCATTCACGGTCTTCAGTGGCGCTGAGGGCGCTTGAAGCTGTTGCGGAGGTACGACGCGCAAGCCTTGCTCCGTTCAGCTATCATCTCCACCAGGTGGTCCTCCAGCACCAGGAGCGGCGCGGGTAACGGCAGTAGACTGAACGTGGCGATGTTAAGACTTTCCCATTGTCAAACAGCGCTGTTCGGGAATCTCGGAGGAGGCAGTGGCGGCGGCGGACGAGACCCCACGTCGCCCGCACGGGACGAGTGCTCGGACCCAGCTAAACACAACAAGTACAACGCTTAGAACACCCACCGGTCCACCCGATTGCTGGACTACCTTTCGACATTTAGTATATCTTCTCTATACTAACATACGTGAAAATAACTTTGCTCAGTTGATTTTTTTTGTAGAGGGCTAAGATGGTTGATCGACAACTCAATACACAAGAGTCAAGCGTCATGTGTATTTTGGGTTATCGATCAGTCCTGTCAGGCCTATCTTGTAGTAGTTGAACAGCTATCGTAAAAGTACTTTTATATATAGTATAGTATATATTTTTACCTTTGCTAGTATGGTGTATGTATATTTATGAACAGTATTACTTCCTGATATGTTTATGGTTATTTACATATTCTATTTTGAGAAAAATTCAAAAAAAGGGTAAATTTTGATTTTTAGTGGAACACATTTTATTCTCAAATTTGACGTTGTCGTTTTACGCCTCTGAACCCCACAGTTTCAACTTAAAATTTTAATAGGAAAGGACTATCGAGTTTGAATTTACTCCTCCATTTATTTGAAAAATGGGCCAATTCTTTCATATAAAAGTAAAAAGATAATATTTATTTGTTTTACTAAAAATGAACGGGATATGTAACATTGATGTACCTACTGTTAAAATACTGTCACTAGCATATGTTTTATGATTTTAATGATATCTAACACAGTAAGTACTTCTCTTTAACTTATTATTCTAAAGCCGTTTATCGAACAGATGGAGTGATCACGTGCACGCCACGTGCGTATAAAGGGGATTTCAAGTTTACACGATAACATCAAAATTGAACGTCCAAAGAAATTTCGGCAAAATATTTGACAATATTTTTGTTTGCATCTTATATTCCTTATACTCTATGATTCAAAATATTTTCATGAAGATTCATAAGAATTGTTTGGAATTCCGAGACAAGGCATGTTAATAGAAATATTATTATTAATATATGGTGTTTTGGTATGTAAATTATTTTATGCAAATTTTATTTTCATCATTTAATAACAAGTTTTAAATTTTTAAAGTTAAAGACAGCACATCAAGTTCTGGAAACAAAGCTTTGAGTGTATATTTGATGCATTTGTTTGTGTAAAAAGTTATTGAGTTGTCAAAGTTTTGACGTTCATATTGAAATTTTTGACTGCTAGTGAAAAATGGGTTGAAAAATTACCGACATACGTTTTGTGCAACGCAGACAACTGCGATCACAAATTATGTTGCTTACCCGATAAAAATATATGTTAATACTTGATAAAAATAAAAAAAAACACAATTTTATTCTGGTTTATTAATCTTTTTTAATAATAAAAGTCAACGACGCGAAGGTATAAGTAAGGGTGAAAGCTCCAGTAGACTTAAGCGGAAAGGACAGGAGGTTGTTGAGTTGTGTGAAGACGCACTTTTACAACTCCATCTGTTCGGTAAACGGAGTATACTTAGTTTTAAATCTAAATAGTTCGAAGTGGGCTAACTTTTTTTTTCATTTTAGCTATTGCAAATAATAAATAATTATTGATTTTTATTAGCAAATGATAAACAAATTTCAAAATAGGTTATGTAATGGTATAAAGTACCTTTCGCCATTTAAAATTTTAGGGTGAGGCCACAGAATCAAGTGTGACATCATGACTGTTTTTGAATTATTAAGGGTGGTTCCTTTTAAATAAATTCAGAAATAATTATTACAAAAACTTATGTGACACGGGTGAGAATTTTTATTGCTTCGATTAAACACGTTATCCACTTTTATTTACTTATAAATAATTATTTCGATTAGCAAGAATTAAGTCTATTGATTACAATTAACTTCGAAGAAACGTGATTATGATTACAAAATAAACAGCTGTCCTTCTCTAAATATACGTCGTATTTTAAGAGTATTTATCTTAATGTCTTTAAAATTCATTTAAAAAAAGGTATTAAGATATTTTTATGGAGATATTCGTAAAGAATGTTATACCGTGTGATCGAAAATAGCATAACATGGACATGTCATTTCTTGCCAAGTTTTGGATAGTACCGCTGTTCTTAATTTGACGTACATGTTTCATTTTTGACATTCGCAGGTGACAGAGTGATCTGATGTGTCAGTTGTGCAGTAGTACCACCTATATAACTGGTTTCACAGCCACATTCAATTCGTTTAATTTTAGACCACACGGTAGAATTACCTCGAATTAAAGTTTGACACAATTGTGGTTAGGTCTATCGGGTTAATATTTGTCACGTGAAGAGCCCCAACATTAGGTGTAAGAAAATTCATGTAAATGGTTATTAAAGTGTTTCCAAATTGTGTTTTAACTAGAGGTTCTTAATAGTTTTGGAGTATTACGGACTAATCACTAAGTATCGAATATTAAACATTCCTTTTCTATTCACTAGATCTTTAGAGACACTTTCATAAAAATTGGTAAGTTTATGTGAATGCATAACACATACATTTAATGGAATCATGTAATATTGACGTTAAGCATGGGCACTTGTTGGTCCTAATTAAATTAGACAAAATAATTGTGACATTATATTACATTTATGATTCTTTAATTGATATTTGATTTTATAATTTTAACAACATTGTTTTCGTATGATGTTAAAGCTGATTAGTTGTTGAATTATATATTTCTCAAAATTAATTCTAACCTATTCAAGACTTGTCATTAATAATAATACGCTCTTGCAATTATTTTAATTTGCTATGATAAAAATTTTTGAAAACTCGTGTTACCACAGCAGATTTTTTACGTTTGTCTTCACTTAATTAAACACAAACTAATATGCACTTGATTATGGATGTATGTACTGCCAACTCTAAACGTGAAGTTTTTCAATCTGCATTGTTTAGTTAGGGTTAAATAGTTGAATGAAGAAGAAACTAAATCGTTTGTTCACAAATTAGACAACTTTGGTACGAAAGGGCCTAATCCTACACAGAAAAGGTAAACTATTAAAACAATAATTTAAATACATATAATAAATATATTACTCGTCATTTAAATTTCACAAAATACACAACTGGCCACTATAAGAAGTTCCTACACTGACTTTGTATTTTTAAAGTTTGTTGTGCCAAGTGTACAAGTGTCTTTTTATGATTGAAATACTTACGTAGAGGATGGTGGGTATAAGACCTACATATGTACAGAAGTGACCACTCGCGGATTAGCCAACAAAACAACAACTATTTCTAGTTTTAACTTCGAATATGGATGACTTTTGTCATAAAATCTGTATTTGCTTGTTTGCGAGTGACCACTATCACTAGAAATGAATATATACATTTTTTCAATAAGATTCTCAGCTTGAACCTTTTGTAGCAGTTTGCAAAAGTTATTTTCATCGTATTTAAACATGTGTTATTTAATGCTGATACACTTGTATTAAATGTCGAATTTTTTAGTGCAACGAAGTTTAAATTTTGAGCAAAACACTAAGCTTACCTGATCTAATCATGCAAAATCTCATGCTGAAAATTTTAAATGTTGGATAACAGGAGTACTGTGGACAGGTGAAAATGTTGTGGATAATCTTCGAATGTTGTTTTTTTGCAGCAGTTCTGAAGTATATACGTGTGTCTGTATCTACAGCTGTGTATTGTATTTGTGGTTATGTATTTTTTTGTAGGTGTATTGATTTTTATGTAAGAGAACTAACTAAGCCAAAATTATGGTGATTCCTTGTGCCTTCCTAAGATAGTACAGTGTAGTGGGTGTGTGTACATGTGCGATTATGTACATGGTGTTTATTTTTCATTGTGCTAATTGTTAAATATTTTAAATACCTGGCACAGTAGCATAGGCAGAATGTCTTCTGGGGTTATATGTAGTTTTAAACATTCGTCTCTCGAATGGGTTGGGAACTAATCGAAATAATCTATTAAAAATCCAGTAAGGTGATTATCGTTTTCATGATGGAGGGGGAAGAAGGTAGAAAGAAAATAATGAACAATAAAATTCATGCTCCAGTCACATAAACTCTACTCCAGAAATTACCATGCATTAATAAAGAACAAACAACGACTCCAACTGATGAATGCTAGAACATCAAATTACAATTATCCTTCATTTTGGTAATCCTCTGATAAATAACGGATTACTCAAAGAATTATTCCTTTGGTGAGTCTTGGAATCAGTTTTCGTTTTTCAAAACCAGCGCTGATTGTAGATGTGAACTGAATTAACTAATTGTTGAAGGAGGAGATGAGAAACCAAATTACACAAAACTAAAAAAGGCAACAAACTTAACAGAAAATGACCGCAAATTTCATTCATTTGGAATACAAAATAATACAACATTTACGCCAATTGCAATACACAACACACACATAGACATCAGGAATGCACATGATAGTATAGGAAGGAACTACTACGTGGGCTTTCTTACATGAGTCTTGTTGCGTTTTCTCCTCTGCTATCACTAGTCCAGCCTGTTCTGTTACTGGCAGATGTTGCTCGAGTGCATTAACACAGTTTAGCATACTCCTGGAACATAAGCCTAGTTTTCAACTACAGCCCCAAACGGTTTCTATAGATTAATCTTACAATACATCATCATCTGTGTTGCTGTCTGGTGCAATGTAAAAGCAGCCAATCGTGATTTTTGTGTCTGCGTGATACTAAACTTTTGGATCCAATATCATTAGCTTTTTTTTTCAAAGAACGCGCTAAACAACGGATTTTTCCAGTTTGAAACAAACCAAAGTTAATAACATTGGATCATGAAGTCAAGTCATTTTGCTCACTGACACTTAGCAGTACTGTCTAAAAATTTTGCAGTTTTTGATCGAGAAAAATGATTATTTACAGGATTTAAGATTTATTTTTTTAACAAAATGTTATAATTGTTGTAAAATAATAAAACAATGTTGAGTCTGTATCTACAAATGAGTCTTCTCTGCAGATTCAATCCTTTCTTCTTTCTTGGCATTCATGTGAATGTCAGTTTGTGGCGTATCATCAACAACAGTACTGAAATAAAAACAAAACAAAAATAAAAATTAATCGCAACTGAAACAAATCAATCCTAACTCATGAATAATAGTGAGGGGTTAACAAATCAAGAATGATGGATAGATGGTTATGCTTTTAAAGCAATCGAGTGGTTTATTTGCGTCAATTATAGAGACTTTATAAGTATACTTTTTTATTTACATAAAATGACATTTCATTCATTTGTTCTAGTACATTAATTAATATTTACCTACACACGAATCAGATATATTTTTTCTACTAGAACTTTTATATTACAAGTTTCAATCTTATGAATGTCTCTTCATCAGAATAAAAAATACAATAAATTTTTGTACTTAGTAATATATGATGCAGAATCATTGAAATATTGTAAAATGTGGAACACGTGAAAATACAATTTCAGGCACAAAAACCTATAATATGATGAGGAAGACGGAAATGTCCCTGTGTTGTCAGATTTACTTTTTGATTTATTTTTTTTCTTTTCGGATATATCTATATGCACTCGCTATAGGGTTATTGGTACTTATGTAAATGAATTAATTGTGTTTCAATGTAAAAAGAGAAAGGTGGTTTTCTGAAAAAAATAGCATCAGTTTATTTTTTTCATACATTTTCGTAGTCCAAAAAAAAATGTATGTGTTCTATGAAATATTGGTTTTATTTTATTACTTTTTATTAAGTGTGTTATATTTTCAGTAATTTGCATTATAGTCCCTATTTAAAATTATTAGGTTACCCTGATTCTATAAAATTTTATATTAGGAAAAAATGATAGGTGAAAGCTTTACAGTGCTACCGTTAATTGTGCAGTACGAAGTGGAATTTTGTGTAAAAATAATTTGAAAAATTTAGAACGACATTACTTCAATAGTGTTTTTCTTTTTTTTTTAAGTAATCGCTCCTCGACTTACTTACCATTACATTGATTGACAAACACAATTAACTAAAGACTAAAAATTTAGTAGTACTCTTCATGAGATATTATTTTTGGAATATGATGCTGTCGAAAGAAAAAAGAATTACAGTTAGCTATGATTTTGTAATGGATGGGATGCGTTCTAAATTTACCTATAGGCACTAAAATTATAAGTTGATTACCATAGCCAACATTAAGTCTTTTTTTCACTACACTGTGTAGAAAAAGCATAACAATACTTAGTCTGACAATTAATGTCATGTATAACAGAAGTGTTATATTACGGTATCCCAATGATTTTAGATTTTTAGATTATATGTTAATTATTAGTGGAACTCTTTTATACATACTTGTTATAAATGGTGTAACTACTGTATAATTTGATGAATAGTTTATTAGGTAGATTTAATAAAGATTTTAACGGCCAACTCTAATCTCAAAAAATTTTGATCACCTATTATTTAGCATATACTAAACTTGTGTTGAAATCATAATAATAATAATAATAATAATAATAATAACAACAATAAATTCAATGTATTTTATTATATTTAAACGTTCTTGACATTCCTTAATATAGGCATTCAAATTTGAACTAATATCTGTATTCTATTTTTTTTGACCAATTTCAATTCTTTTACAAAATAATTGGAATTCCAGAAACAAATAGGCTGCCAATGTTTATGATTACAAAAAACGTATTTTGTTTAGAACACTTGAATTAGGGTAATTAATACTTGTTTTTTCTTATCTGTGACATGTAAATTTCGAGTTCAGTTATCAGATGTGTTATTTATCTTCATACACTAAAAAAAGTATCGTGTCCTTAAGCGTTGATTAGAATAGAATCTAGCACAAACAATTGATCTAAAAATACTTTTGAAAAAAATCAAAGTTTCATATTAAATTCATATACAGGGTTTTTATAAATGATTCTAAGGGCGTAGTTGGCCATGGATTTGAAAAATCCCTCCTGGCTGAAATTATGCCATCACAATTGAGACGAGGGCGGGTGGGCGGGGTTTGTATTTTGCCTTTTTTTTTCATATGTACGTAGTTTTCTATTCACGACAAGAAACTGAAAACTTGTTTAAAATGGTAAATTTGTAGAGAAGTGGGGGAAATAAAATTTATCATTTTAAACATGTTTTCAGCTTTTTGTTGTGAAGAGTATGTACATTAAGAAGAAAAAAAAGTCAAATCATAAGCCCCGCCCACCCGCCCTGTTTCAGTTGTGACGATTTTAACTGCAAAATTCTTATTTTACTACGAGAAATTACCATGTGCAATATATTCTTAAGTATAATAAGTACGTAGTATTAAATTTTCATATTTAATTAATTAACAAAATTTTTTCATAATTCGAATAATTTTTCTTATCCCTTAGCAGTTCGCCTTAGAGAGGTTCTACTGTATTTATTAACTGGAAGACATTTAAGTTAATAAGAAAAAAATATGAAAACACGAATTTGATGTTTTTTCAGTTAAAACTCACAAAACTGCCAACTTTAGAAAATGAACATAACGCCACTTTCAAAAAGTAATAAGCCTACAAATCTACAGTTCATTTTTTAAGGGCATCGAAATATTCACTCAACTCAAAATACACATTTCACAGTTAATCCGACAATTTTCATACGTGTTAAACAATTTTGAATCAATGTAAGATTTGCAAAAAAAGAAACGTCAACATTGACGTTTTTCCAAAACGTCGTTTTCTTAAAATGTCACATTATTGTTAATTAAAAATTTTTTGTTTCATTTGTTTCAAAATGTACACTTTTTATTCGAATTGAAAATTTAAACAACGTTACCCTGAGTTTGTATACATTATGTTCCATTATTTTGTCCACGCCCCTAAAAAGTGAACTGTTGAAGAAATTGTACATATTTTCGCCATATATTCTAATAGTGTCTAATCCAAAATCGCATCAAACAAGCCATGTACAGGTGAATCATTAAGAGTGCGTTCCTCGATATATCAGTAATTATTTATTAATTATAATAAAAATGTTACAGACTAAAGTAAAGGTTCTTTGAGCACCAAACATTAAAATTATTTCCAACTATACAGAGTTATGTTTTTGAGACATAACATACAATTTAGTTATTTAAATAGAAAACCCTATATATTTTTACATGTTCTCATTGGCTTCTTCCTAGGTTCTAAAACCATAGTCTATTTTTGAAATTCCGATGCGACGTTGGCACATTATTCCGATTTTCTTGAATTTTTTTAGGAATGCAAAGGTTTGTAAAAATCTGTGTTTTTTGGATAAATAAACGCGCTTTGTTACAGTATTAATCAAATCAAAATTGAATGTAAAAAATATTACTACATCTTAGTCTATTTTTTGCTTTCTTTCTTACAATATGTCGGTCTGTCTCTTAAAAGAGTAAAAACGGCAGTAACTATTACTTTGAAACATTGAAAATACTTCAAAAAGTAGAATAAGATGCAGTAATAAAAAACAGGGTTTCTATTTGAAGAAACTAAAATATCGATTTTTGAAAATTGTAATAATTTTTTTATACACCCTATGTATATTGAGACTCAGTTTTATTTAAACCACAACACCTTAATTTATTCTCCACAAAATATTGTAACACAGATTTAAAAATAACCCTATTGCGATTTTTTGCTAACCCTTCCATTGTGAAAAATTTCAAAAAAATTAGAATAACGTGGCAACTGGCATCGTCGCCTGAGAATTTCAAAAATAAACTGTGGGTATAAAGCCTAAGAAGAGGTCGATCAGAATATGTAAAAATATACTGGGTGAAAACAAAATGGTTCACTAAGTCTACGACATATGAACAAAACAATAATTTAAAAATATCCTTGCGCCCATTAGAAGACATAGATAGGCCTTCCAAGTTTAATTTTTCTTTTCAATATTTCCCAATATTGAACTTCACTATTTAGCTTTGGGTACTCGAAATTGGACAACAGTGGTTAATTTTTCACTTTTTTAATCTATCTAAATTGATGTTTTGTTTTATTAAATGGACGTCAAACTGACGTATAACCAAAATAAACATTTTTAATGATTTTTCTCGAACTTAGACGTATGAACTTAGTAGTGTGCCATTGAGTTCGTGCGTCATTTTTTAATCACCCTGTATAGCGTATTTCATTTGAAAAAAAAGTGTTAGGTTTAATAAACCGAACATTCTGTATAGATGAAAACAATTGCAGCGTAAGATTTTCAAATAACCCTATAACTTTAGTTTTTGATTTTTGTACAGCGATATGAATGAAGTTTTGAGGAGCACCCACCCTGTATATAATAAAATGTTATGTTTGCTAGAAAAGTACATCCGATTTTGCATTCGTAACATATTAAGTCGAATTATAGAGATCTAGGCATCACTTTTGACAGCAATCTGTGGTTTGTTCCTCATTAACTCTGTTATTACCAAATCTCTTAGAACTTATTATAGTCTAATATTATTTAAAGTAAATCCGGTTTTCGTTATGTGTAGTAACTATAATAAAATAGGTCACATTTCTCATACAATTTTTACTTTTAAATTCTTTCTAAGTGCCTGGAAAATATTTTTGGAATTTAGGTAGTCGGTATTTAATTTAACATACGTTTAATCTCAAAACTATTTTACTGCCGTTATTATTTTTGTAACAGTTTGTCCTTTTTTCTAATTTATTTTGTTTCTTTTAGTTATTTAAGTATCTCAATTTGAGTCTTTTTTTGCATTACCTCTTAAGTTTCCTGTAACTGGGCTTATAGCCTGTTTGGAAATGGAAGTAAAATTTTTCCTATTATTATTATTCTTAACTGGTGCTTACAGATTTACAGAATTTCTAAATTTTTAGCAATAGCATAACATCTAAAATTTTCTAATAATCTATGTCGGATTATAAAGTTTCGGGGAAGTTTTTAAACTGAGGGTCTCTGTCTAATCATTTCTTGAGGTTCCACGTTTCTACTAATAATTCATTGCTAACATTTTTAGGTTTCATCTTGACGAAAAAGCGTCAGTTGTAAATAACTGACTTTCCACACACACTGGAGTGTGCCAGTCAATTCCTTCGACTCGCGTATCTGTTAACCCCTCAAAAACAGAAAAAAACTGAAACGAAAGCGGTGACGTTTCGACCCATCCAGCATCTTCCTCGTCTTCCGCGCGTGGCAAAGGGTGAGAATGGTAGCAGATGATATGGAGACACCCACCGTTAGGGCTGCGAGTCCGGCCAGGTCCAGGAGAGCGCGCTGAGCGGCGCCGGGTCCTGCAGCGAGGGCCGCGCCCGCCCCCGCGTTTCACCGCCATAGCCGCCGCGTCTGCGGTACACGCCACCGCCAGTCAGCATCTGTTAGCGCAACGCGTAAGGCTGGCCCGAAGACTGTCTTGGAGCAGGGGTCAGCGCGCCGCCGCCGAGCCGCCAGCCGCCGCCGGCCGGCGGCTCGGGGGGCGGACGAGGCATGCAGCACTACACCGGAAATGGCTCACCCGGGATCGGACCCGCCCGGAAACGCACGAGCTGAGCGACGGATCCGGTCCAAATTCATCGCACCATGTGCCCGGGGGTGGATGAATTTAAAGCGGACGCTGCTGCGCGCGCCGCCCCCGGGGACGGGAGCGGCACGGCCGGGGACACCATCCAACACGTGAGAAGGGGAAAGGCTCGCATGCGTGACTTATATGTGTATCGTGTAAAAATTACTGAAGTAATGTCGTTTCGACTGCACGAAATTGCGACGGTAATTATGTATCTGTGTTGTATCTGAAATTATCCAATTAACAGAATTTCCGTAATTGAAAGTAAATTATGCAATGGGACTGTGAATGTGAAACAAATATGAAAAACTCACTTAGGTGAACTCAAATGGTAAATAAGAGTACCTTTGTTGGTTTTATAGTGCAGTCGGGTTCGAAACTTCTATTAACTATTGGATGAAAAGGATACTAATGGCTTCCCATTCTACTTGAATTTATTTGTTTAAAGTTAAATTTGTAAACTTGCGTTTTTAAACGTTGAAACGAATTAAAATTTCTTTCTCAAATTAACACCACATTCGTCTAACTAAAAATATACTTTCTAAATTATGCGAATTTGTACAATCATTTTTGTTATTATTATCAATGAGAGTAGATTTTAATGACCAATAATGTAGTGTGCACTTACTTTGTGATACAGTTCCAGTAATTTTCACTAACTGTATGCAATCAGCGTTAAAATTTATTCTATAGCGGCATTTTTTGAAAGCAATGCTATTTAGAATAACTGAAAAATTAACAATGATAAATTTTAAACGAGTTTCTAAAATTGTTAAGGTGAATAAAAGCTTAAATTAGGACGTTTCTTCTATGACAATTTATTTAACAAATTTTTGAGATGACGTCATCAACTTTTTGAATCAATCATAATATTGTTGTCTTTAACAATTCGAAGCAAACAGTATGAGTCGTTTTTCTGAAAAATGTATGACGGAATCATAAACATCAACGCAATTTTAGGGTGTAAGCAGGCACGTCCTGATAACATTCCAAATGTAAAATTTACTTAGAAAAATGTCGTCGTCAATTTTTAGAGAAATCAAATAAATTAACTTCGGTTAGTGTTTTACTTTGCAGGCTGCGATAGTTCTAGTCGATGAAGGACAGACAACAGACCGACAAAAGGAATCGAAAAACCGGCATCTGCGTATTCTAGTTTTTTCTAGAAAAAAATCCACCCATTTGTAATAAACAGTATTATAATACAACCAAGTTTAACAACAAACTTCATGGAACTGAATTTCAAAATAAAAAATATCTGAAAATCATGACATGCATAATATAGATTATTGCGACTTATTTAGCAGATTAATCCTAGTAATCAGTGTCTGATGCATCAGCACTCGGTAAATAGATGATAAAACAATCATCTCATAATTTGAAGATTATACTGGTTAAGAGTTATACGTCTTATTAAAAAATGTATTGCTTAAGAATGAGATTATGATCTCAATGAATAAAAATACATTTGAAGGCAAACATTTCATAATTTTCACGAAATTTTAGAAAGATGTATCGGTCTTCAAGGGAATTATAGTCAATAATAAAGATTAATCAAGTACTTATCTACATTGACGTTATCATCTTTTCACTTTGGACCACCCAAAATTTTGTTTGTATTGTAATTTTTTAGATAAATTGGAAAATTAGTAATGCAGATGGATGGTCAAGTCACAAGTGAAAACAATAATTTGAAATGACGTCATAAATCTCTTAGAGGGGATGAGTAAATGTTATGTTACAAATATTAGCGAAAATCACCCTTTTAGTAGAAAATGTTAGTTAAATAACATCCAAATTAGGAACTACTCACGATGATCAACAAAAAATTCGAACTGGGATTTCCAGAACAATATCATTGTCTTCTTATCAGTCCTATACTAGAGACTTACATGTTTTCTCTGAAGTGGCACAGATCATTATTTCGATGAGTCAGGCATAATAGCGAAAGTTAATTTTATCTGTTTGGAAGCATTTTTGTTAATACATAATCTCTTTGAAGCGAATATGAAAAACTATAAGAAGTTTGTAATAAACTAAAGAAATTTGGTATGGGAAGGTAAATTTACTGCTTTAATTTTAATTTAGATAGCGTGTGAAAAACAACGGTAAACAACGTATAATAGTGCATTAATTTACAAGAAAAAAGTTGGTAGAAAATTTATGATAAAAATAAATGTGTTCAGTGAAATAACACACTTGATAATGAGACACTGCAATGGCAGATTTTTTTCTTTAGAAAAAAATCCACAAAATTTTTCAGTTGAACGTAATAATCACGAAAAAGTAGTTTTCATGTTTCCGTCTATCTGTCGTCTGCCTGTCTGTCTATATCGTTTATTATTAGACCGATGATTTCCGAAACTACCGAATCGATTGCTGTAAAATTTTATACGTATTCTAGGAAAATCGTATAGATGGTACAGCGCTAACGTCATCTCTAAAATTTTTATAGTAAATTTTATTAAATAAGATTCTCCTCCACTTGTGATTTATGAATCCGTTTGAGTTCTTACTCCAGACATCCAGAGTTGTGGAAAAAAATCAAAATTGTATAACAATATGTATTTTGCGTTTTAAGATTTAAACTGTAAAACCGAATGCTCTGAAATCTTGCAAACGTTTTAAGGTTATTCTAATGCAAATCGTTAACCAAAATTTATTCGTTTATCCTCCTCAAAAAATTTGATGATGTCATCTCAAAATTTTGCCTGTCTAAAATATGCAAAATATTCGAATTTATATTTGTGGTTTTTGAAAGACTTGTAAAAAAAAATACACACACATACGCATATTATTTTAACTTATAAGAGTTATCGTACTCGTACTAAAAATAAAATTAGAAAAATTTAATTTAATAATTTTTCATTATTTAAATGTTATGTAATAATATATTCCTACATTTGTGGTTTATGAACCCGCATTTAGTTTTAATCACAATGTTAACAAAAATGTTTGTGCAATATTGGTTCCGTGTTTCATATACCTTATGAATGTAATAGGTTATTCATATACTTTTATCATTTTAAAATTTTGCAATTGTTCTACTAATTTTATAAATACATTTTTTTGATAAAAAATCTTGAAAATTACAGCAGCTGTATGATAATAACATTAAAAGGTAAATTTAATTTAATCAAGTTGTAAGTATTTACTCTTGTAAGAAATAGGGTATGAAAAATTGCTTTTTTGGTAGGAATTCTTAGCCACTAACTAAATGTAAAGACCGAATTTATAAAAATGATGAAAAATTGCATACATCAGCAATTGTCTGAAATAAATAAAAGTTCCGTTTTCCGGAAAATTGTTAATTAATTTTATCCACAAATGATATACAAAAATATTTTTAAAAGTCGACCTTTGAACACAGCCTGATACTAAAATGACCAAAAAATAAATTTAAAAAAATCATTAGGCCCAAATATAGAAGAGATAGATTAATTTTTGTTTTAGATATTTGGCCATTTGGCATTTCACTATTTGGTATTGGGTTCCTGAAATCGATCGTACTTTAATTATTCAAAATAATTTTGGAAGTATTCAGATTTCATTTTATAATGTTACAAAAAATGAAAAATTCTTCAGAATGAAACTGAGAGTGGCTAATTTTTCACCTTTTTTAATCCATCTACCAAAATTGGTATTTTATTATTGTAAGTGAAAGGCATAAGGATTTTTTTTTATTTTTTTCTGAACCTAGACTTGTGAACTTAATAATAGTAGTAGAACTTAGTACACGATATTTAATCACCCTGTATATTGAACTTAAAAGAAATCGTTTCTCTGTTAAACAAAACAACTGGATTTATTGTCGTATTTTCTAGATGAATAAAGTTTAAACTGCTGTAATTTTTTCAAAATTTCCAAAATTGAAATAAATTGGCCCTGTGAGTGAGTCTTGGTAAAGTTAATTTTTATCAAATAAATACATACATATACACATTATTAGTTATCAGAAGATTTCATATAAAAATTAGCCAATCTGTCAAGCAGATTGAGATTTTGAAATTTTGTTTTTTCCGTCGACCGACTCTCTACTTTTATGTTTTCGCGAGCTTTCATAACCTCAACAGTAGGAAGAAATAGGTTTCTCGTTTCCGTCCGTTCGTCTGTCTGTCTGTCTGTTTGTCTCTGTCTGTCTGTCTGTCTGTCCGCCTGTCTGTCCGTCCCGGATTTTTATTAGACAGATGATCTCCGAAAGTACTGGGCCGATTGTTGTCAAATTTTGTATTTATAATAGGAAACGTCCAGATTTTTGAAAAAAAAAAAAATCAAAATTATAAAACAACATCTTACAATTTCATTTTGAATCTGCAAAATCGAATGCTTTGAAATCCTGCAGATATTTTAAAGTTACAATAAGCCTGACACATTTTTAATCAAAATATATTTCCTCATCCCTTCCAAAAAACCGATGACGTCAGCTCAAAATTTTGCCGAATAAATTCTACCCAAAATGTGCAAAATATGATGAGTTTTTTTTAATTAGCATAAAAATGTGTATGTTGATTATTCTTTGTTAATGAATATTTAAAGTAACTCGATAAAAAAATCTATTAGTAGCTGGAAAGAAGTATAGAATTAAATTATGCTAACATAGAAGTAGCATCGTTACAACACACAAACTCCGTAAAGAAAATCACAAATTTGGTTTTCACATGTTTAAATTTATAACGCTAAAACGTACTTTTTTGTAAAATTTTACTAATATTATTTCTCGTAAGTAGTTAATACGGCTACAAGTTGTTTTGTGTGTATTTTGAAAATAAAATAGATGTGATTTTGTAAACGCCATTATTTTTAGCCGATATAAAAGAGCTTGACATTTAGAATATGAAATTGTTGCATCAGATAATTTATAAATTTTTAGAAGGAAAATAAACATAAGTAAAATTAATTAAGATATATTTTATAACACAAATAATTTTATCTTGTATGGTGTCAATAAATATATATTTTATTTTATTTACTAATTATATTACACCGTTTGATATTTATTGGAAAAACCAATGAAGGTGGCATTTAAAAATAAATAACAGTCCTATGTCGAAATATACATACAATAGAGACAAACATTTTTTTTTTTGGTATATAAAGTTGGATCACAAAATCAGTTTTTACTACAAGTAGCTTGTATTTATTACAGATGCAAATGAACAAACAACTAAGAAATAATATTTTGTTTACGCCACAAAAAATGTTTTATCGGTTGCGTTGCTCAGAAACTTGTTACCATGCACACCAAAATATTTGGGAGTGATATTCACAATTTTGGAAATAATGCGTTAAGTGCATACTTCTACAACGATCTTACCGATTCAAGGGTTTATTAAAAGTTTTTCTTAAAAAAATAAGCAAGTGTGATCATTTATTCTTAATTCATTTTAATGAAACAGTTTATTTTCGATACTGGCAGTAATTTTGAAGTACTGTAACTGAATAAATATAAAAGAAATAAATCCAAGCGAACGGGAGGTTTGAGTTTGATATTTTTTCAATACAAATATCTTTGTCTGTTACTGTACTACAGATGTATAATGTGTGTTTTAGGCATGAGTATTCTAAGATCTGGCTCTATTTATGTATAGAAGTCAGATAAAATAGCGTGCACATGCAAGACGATACAACACTAAAGAACATGCCATCACTCACCCGTACAGGCGGCTGTCTCGAAAACTAGCCCTAAACAACGTAAAAAGTCATCAATAATCACACATTTTCAAATCGAAAACAGCCGCTTTTACCAAAACTCCCATAAATTAAAATGATACAATCTGGCGAGTGGCAACGTAAGTGAAACCTTTTAATTACAGATTACCCACAGAATAGAATAATGTTTTATTCATCTCAAAGAGCACAGATTGTTGATTGGATACTTTAATTGTAAAAAGACTCGTGTTTTATACTAATTAATGCGTTGATGGTCTCAAGAAATGAAATTGTTTAAGAGGTTCATTATACTTACCTTCCATTTCCGTGTCTAAACAAGGCAAGGATTTCTTCAAAGGTCTTGTTCTTCGTCTCTGGGACCTTTTTGTATGTGAAAATCCAGAATATAGCTAGGAACACGCTAAATGGCAGGAACGTGTAGTTATCGAGGGCATTCTGAAACAAATCACAAAATAATTAGCGCTACTTTCGATACTGATTAATATAAAATTATAATAACTTGAACGCATGGTTCGATAATTGATAACTAGTCCAAGTTCATCTGTATTAGTCGACAAAATAAGAAAACTGTTAACTATTTATCATATATTAAAATATAACATATCTATTAATTCAAATTAGTGGAGCCCTTTCACGAATCATTAGTATATAATGGGGTTGGTGCCTCATGTCGGTGTCAGTTGTTCAGTACCGACCAAAGTAATAGCAACAACAACAACATGAGATTATTTATTGTAAGTAAATGACACGTAAAAGCGATAATCTCATAATTTTCTCTTCAGACATTATCGATTGCTTCATTTGGAGTGATCGGTGTTCTCTCCCAAGGAGGAGGAGGAGGAGGATATGACGAACATGGAGAAGGACTAGGAGGTGGCGGCTACCACTCTAAAGGCTCCATCATCGGCCTTAGCCGTGGCATTGAAATCGGCCATCATGGCGGCGGTGGTGAAGGAGGCGGCGGAGGCGGAGGCGGCGGCGGCGGCGGCGGTGGCGGAGGAGGAGGTGGTGGAGAACACCACCTGTTCGAAGGAGGATTAGAACTGGGCGGTGGAGGTGGAGGAGGAGGCGGCGGAGGCGGTGGAGGTGGTGGTGGTGGCGGCGGCGGCGGCGGCGGCGAAGGCCATCATCGCCGTGAAGAACATTACGGAATTGGATGGGGAGGATCTCATTTCATTACTCCTGTTGATGTACACCACGAAGAAGCTGTTCATTTGAAGGTTTGTTGTCATTTTTGGGTTCTGTTTTTTTTAATAGTGTTTTAGGCCCACCCTGAATATCACTACGATTATCGTGTAGCTGACCACAAAACTAAGGACTATAAGAGTAAACATGAAGTCCGTGATGGGTACAAAGTAAAGGGTAGATACAGTTTATTAGAACCAGACCACAAAACTGTCCGTGTGGTTGATTATACTTCTGATAAGAAGCAAGGATTCATTGCTAAAGTGTCGTGGAGGAAGCATCATGAATAAATTCTTAAATTGCCATGGTTTTAGCTGTTATTAATTATTGTTAGTTATGTAAAGTCGACCTGTTTTGTTGCGAAATAAACTTTAAAATATCGAATTCCTTTTGTTTTCTTTAATATCTTATTTCAAGAGATCTATCAAATAAAATACATCATGGAAAACATTTAGATGAGAGCCGTGCCATCAAAGTCATGCTGTTTCATTATCTGTTTTATAAGAGCTTGTATACAATCAAATCGAAACTAAGAATCAGTTCTTTTCAATTACCATTAAGTAACATAAATTGGAGCAGTGGTTACTATTTATTATCATGAGAACATAAAAATATTAACTAAATCGATGAAAGTATTCCACTTAAATTAGTAATTAAGTCAGTTCACTTAAATAGCTGCTACTTAAGTCGAGTAAAAATTATTTTCTTCTGATTGATCAGCTGGAAATGGTTACGTGCAATCCTTAATTGCTGCTATAAAACACAAAAGTCGGCCCAATCGTCAAAAAATCCAAAATTCTCTGTATAGGAAAGATTTAATTAGAAATTAATTTGTTTTATTAATTATGATGTTAAGAAATCAAGCTAGAAATTGTTCTTGTCGTTGTATTAATCTTTACGTGTCATCTAATTAAATTATTTCTATTGTAGAATTTTTTTTCTAATACTAATTACAACCAATTTAAAATAGGCATTAGAAATAATAAACACCACATCTGAAAGTAGGTTTATGAGCCCTCTAGTGCTATTGCACACTATTTTTGAAGATTTTTGCATACACAACTAGAACAAATAAAGCGAAAGTTAAAAATCTTTTATTTATGTTTTAGTTATAAACAAGTCGATATCAAAAAAATCATCTATGATACCTATTTAAACATATAATATAAATTTGATTACAGAAATGTCTTTTTATGTCCTAAATCTGTCATAAGTGTCTTAAATCTGTGTTATTTTTGCAGCATTTTGCAGCCAAGTTTTTGTAGAAATTTCATTCAGAGTTGCATACATTATTATCTGTGCCACAAATTTAATCTATTTGGACACCACACATGTTTTGGAATATGAAATAAGGTGTATTTTTACACATTTTAAAAAGAAATTGACACTGAATCACACATGAGTCAAACATTTGCCACACACAGAAAATATCTAGTACACTTTATGTGACCAAAACATGTGGACCGTATAATTGCCGCACGAAAAATTTAGACGGCAGGTTTAAGAGGAATTAGTCCAAATTCAAATGACCCTTTCACAAATCGGTACTATATAGTGTGGTTCCTGCCTCTGTCGTCGTCAGTTTGCTAACACGGACCAAAGCGTTTACAGCAGTAACATGAAATTATTTATTGTAAGTTTGGCTAAATTTAATATCTGGAAACATCAAACACAAAGTGTTTTTCTTAGACTTTAACAATCTTGTCACTTGGAGTGATCGGAGTTCTTTGCCAAGGAGGAGGGCACGAAGAACGCCGCGAAGGACATTACGGAATAGGATGGGGAGGATCCCATTTCATTACTCCTGTGGATGTTCATCATGAAGAAGTTATTCATTTAAAGGTGAGTGAGTCTCGATTGTACTATTTTTCTTAAATTTGGTCATCTAGGCTCATCCTGAATATCACTATGACTACCGTGTTGCTGATCATAAAACGAAGGATTATAAAGACAAGCATGAAGTTCGTGATGGGTACAAAGTAAAGGGTAGATACAGTTTATTAGAACCTGACCACAAAACTGTCCGTGTGGTTGATTACACTTCTGATAAAAAGCAAGGATTTGTGGCTAAAGTCTCATGGAGGAAACACGATTAATTGTTTAGTTGAACGGGCTAGAGATCAAAATAATGTAATTGTTAATATTTAGTTGTTGAAGTCAGATTGTTTTGTTGCGAAATAAAGTTTAAAATCATAGTTTTATTTAATTTGTACTTTCAGAGCAACAGAAGAAAATGTTTGAAAGTTTGACAGGTAAGGATATAGAACGATTCTGTTTACGCTCACTAAAGCATATTTATATTTCCTGTGACCTTTATTTTCAGTCAAAAACCGATGGATGTTGACGTTTTAGAGGCGATCTTGAAAGAGTTTTCTAAAGACAATATGGTCAATATGAGGTAAGATTATTGAATGAGCAAAAAAGCGACCAAAGGTAGCCATGTTTTTTTTGAAGATTTATCTTTGATAGAATTTTCGTCTTGTCATATGACCGTCAATTTGAAAACTTGAGGTTAAAATGCAACGATCAAAGACAAATCTTCAAAAATCCATGGCTGCCTTTGATTGTGTTTTTATTGCTCTTTCGGTAGAAGGGGATAACTAAACATATTAACAGAAGGAGTTCGCAAACATTATAAAATTTGTGGGATGATGTGTGCATTCCAACAACTAAAGCCGTTCAGAAGCATATGTGAGCCACAAAAGTGGCGTTAATAAATAAATACATTGACTGGTTTTTCTAGAAAATTTGTAAAGCCAGTTTCTAAAAAAAACCGTTATTTTATTAAGAGTCAACATCCTTCGCCTAAAAAGCACTACATATATCTCTTGCAGATCGATGTACATATTTTCGAGATGATTTTATTAGATTAGATACATAAATCCCCTATGATACGTATTTTAACAAATAAATCAAGTTTGTTTACAAAAATCCCTTTTTATTATCCTAAATCTACAATAAATAACTGTATTAAATCCGTAACATGTTTGTTTACTACTGTGAATATAACTTAATAAAATTCAATTTGCAGCAAAGTTTTTATAGAAAACTCACAAGGGTTCCATGCTTTAATTATTATGGTAGTTGATCGATACATCTATCATTTGCAGGTTGATGTACTTTTCAGCATAGATGAATTTGTTACATAACTTAATTTTGTGTACGCAACACTAATTATAATGAAATAATAGACAAAAAACTTGGCTTGTGCGTTTATTTCTTTTGAGAAATCCCCTGTAAGCAACTCAAATTATTTATGTTAGCATATTAACGAAACACAAGCGACACTGCAATTCCCCAAGCGAGTTTAACAGCTCATAGAAACTGAAATTGCAGGTTTCCATTTTCACTTGTTGGGGTTTAAAGTTGATAGGCAGTTGCTTTGGAATTTTAGATTAAAACAATAACCAAAATTTCCCTATTCACCCACAAACGTGTTGACGTCATCTCACACTTTTGTTAAATAAACTAAATCTTATTTATAATGGGCAATACAATCTTGTAATTTATTAAAAAACTACAAAACGAATATTTGCGATATTTTGTTAAAAAACAAGATTGAGAGAAATTAGATGAAAATAACTAAATAACACATATTATATTTGCGTAAGGTCAGTAGCTACTTCTTATGGGGTTTTCAGTACATTTCAGAATGTATTGAATATCTTCACTGTTAACAGACTTATATTAACCTGTCCATAACTTTCTCTAGGGAGTTTTGTTAAAAGCAGTTTATCATCATCTTTTTTTTTAATTTCAAAACGCGGTTTTCACCACTGTTTTCAGCTTAACAACACTCCATAAAATCTATTCAGAAATAAGATACAATAAAAGCAGATTGTGCCTAAGAGCTGCTTTTTACTGTATCTTATTTAGGAGAAAAAAGTTGACTTGTTTCCTCTAAGATTTTTAATTTAGTAAGCTAAAAACAGTGGTGAAAACAGCGTTCCAAAATTTATATAGTTAATTGAGATATTGGTTTTTAAAGACATGTGATGCAAAAACAAAATTAAAAAAAGGTGATGTGAAACAGTTTTTGAAAAACTTATCTAATATAGAGAAAGTTGTGGAAATGTTGTGTCTAGAATTTTATAATACAGTATATAAGTCTGTTAATAATGGAGAAATGGGGTTTATAATAGTTTCAGAATGTAATAAGAGGTAAAAGTAACTTCTCTTAATAATTTTTTGAGATGGCATCATCATTTTCTTGTAAGAAATAAACAAATTTAGTTAAAGTTTTGCCATCATTGCATCAACGCTAGAGTTACTCTGAATTTAAAGAAATTTCTTTCGTATTTTTTAACAGAAATTATAAAATTTAATTGTGCAAATCGTTACAAATAAAGTTAAATATTTAAAGTTAATGGTTAAATATATTATTTGTTAGAACAAACTGTACAATAAATACATTTTTGTTGTTATTTTACTGTTTATAATTTCATTGTAATCGGCAGACAGACGACAGACAGATGGCCGACAAATGGACGTAAGTAGGAACTCTGTTTTATATTCGAAGAACTGTAAATGCTGAATCGTCAAAATAACCCTTATTTACTTTATAATATGTTATTTTATATTAGTTTGGTATAGTAAAATTATTGGAATTTTTCTGAAATATAATGTCAGATGAAACGGAAAATTTAACTGTGGAGTGGTTTTCTAACAGGTAGAGCGTTTAAAGAACTAACTTTTTAGACCATGAAACATTTTTATATCGCGTGATTTTTTTAAATTTTATGACGCTTACACCAACCGTTTGAATTTCATTGTTGATGTAAATGTCATGGCTAACTAGAGCATAATTTTAAAAAATCACTTGGTATAGAGCCACGTAAGAAAATTTTTATATGAGATTGAGTAGTGGACCCCTTCTAATTAAAAAAAAGACCCGATTTGATGATCTCAATAGGAACATATGAAATATCCAGATTAGAATTTTTCACTGAAATTAGGCACTTCAAAACATTTTTACTTCCCCTAAAGAAGTATTGTAATCGAGTCCATCGGGTGACTCGCTATTTTTAGGTTTTCTCGACGTTTCATGACCCGTAGAATACGAAAACACAAGTCTTTCTTTTCCATCTGTCTGCCGTCTGTCCGCTTCTGTGTTGATTTTTATTAGACAGATAATCTTCTAAACTACCGGACCGTATAGATAAAATGTTGATAAAAATTTGTTTGATTATCCCCACTACCAATGCGATGACGTCATCACCAAAATTTACAGTGGTAAATATTATTTAAAGTTTATACAATAACATACTCCTTCAATTGTAGATTATGAATCCGTGTTGAGTTTTTGGCGTAGGTCTTCAGATTTTTGTAAAAAAAAAAATAAAATTGTATAACAACAATTTACAATTTAACTTTGAAATTGCAAAACCGAATGTTCTGAAACCTTGCAAATGTTTTAAGTTTATCGGAAACATGGTAAACCTTTGATTATAGTTTATCCGTTTACCACCCCCTAAAAACTAATGACGTCATCTCAATATTTTGCCATATAAATGCGACCTAAAATATGCAAAATATATACTGGCTGACTCAAAAAAATTAATGAATGAGTCAACTTATTTTATTGATCAAATCAGAAATGCAAAACCGCATGCTTTGAAATATTGTAGGCGTTTTAAAATTATCGTAAGCATGGTAGATTTGTAATCAAAATATATCTGTTCATCCGCTTTAAAAAATTGATGACACCATCTCAAAATTTTGCCGAACAAATCCTTCTGAAAGTGTTGTGATTTGTCATTGCATTCATATTTTTTAGAATTGATTATACACGGCGACTCAAAAAAATTAATGAATTGAGACAGTTTATTTTGTTGATGAAATCAGAAACTGCTAAACCGAATGCTTTGAAATCTTGCAAACCTTTTAGTGTTATATATAATAAGGAATTCCATTTTCCTTAAAAATTGGGAATTATCTGTCCATACTGATATACGTGTACTTGCAAAAATGTTGGCGTTATCATAAAATTTTGTAAAGGAAAAAATCAATTGAATCATACGCGCAGCAAGCTTCTTTACATTTACTTTAACATTACCATATATAGATATCTTTATTTTAACTTATAGGGGTTGTCATAAAAAAATTAAAATTCGTAAAATCAACTTTTGTAATTTTTCGAAAAGGCTGGATATCATGTTTTATTGTATTTCAGGGGCGAGGGAAGTGCTGTTGAAATAATCTTCGACCAATTTTTGATCTGAAGAATATTTTACTATATTTTGGATGCGAAATAAATTATTCTGTTATTTAATAATATTATGCTAGAGAAAATACATAAAAATTTCTAAAAACCAAGACTGTTGTAGCTGTCACGAAAACTTCAAAATTGCTCTTAAAAACAATGTATAACAAAGAAAATGCGTAGGAAGTTTGCATGTGTGATAATTAGATTTTTTTTTTCTATTTCGAACACAAGATTTACTAAGTACTTAGCTCCTAAAAGACCCCGTCAGAAGGCGAATCTCTTTTTAAAATCGCTGATATTTGTTGCTTCATTTTCGGGTGTTGTCGTTAATGGGAAAAATAACAATCAGTGAGAAAATTAACAGTCAGTGGGAAAATTAACAATTAGTGGGAAAAACGATCGTCTCTATCACTCTTCGCACTAATTAAGAAATCAGTTATTTTCCAGCAGTTTTTACAGTGACGTAGAAAAATGATTTTATCTTCTTATCCGATACAAAGTTATTGTAAATTACAAACGAAAGTAAGTGTTTCTGAAACGTAAGAACAATAACAAATAATATATGAAGAAATTGTTCCGTGATGTAAATTTTGCACGATTTTTGTTTCATAACTCGCCCATTAAACAAATTGTACAAAATCATATATTTCCCAGTCTTGCTGAAATACAATGACATGAATCAGTTTCTAACTCAATTTGTAGTCGTTTCGAATAAAACACCGTACTTAGTGTATGTTAAACCTGAAAAAATGCATTTATTTTGCACAATACATTTGAATGCACTAAAGTCTAATTTTGCCCTTTTCCGGATATTGCCTCAAGTCCTTCGACCAGAACACATTATGTTCGAACAAGTCATTAATAGCAGCAATAGCGTGATCTACACAAACTCATAGCTCGTGCTTACGAATTGCCACACCGGAATGCTATTCCCTTTTACCAATCTTTCACGCAGGAACGAAAAACGACAAAAAGACTCAAAGTAAATATGCAGCCAACGGGAACGAGTGCAACACATAAGCCCAATTAATCGTCGTTGTCATCATTTCACTCTTACACGTGTTCCAGTTATTTCTGTTAATGTCCTGCTTCTGGTGGAACTGAAAGCTTTGGTTTCAATTTTTGACCTCGTGTTGCAACAGTCATTGTCTTTCTCCAAAGTTTCAGCAACGGTAATCTCATGAACAGAACAGCGTTTTGCTAATTAAGTCCTTGTTTCAAACTCTGCATTAAATGTTTAGTAAAGGCCGGTATATCTTGTTTAATCATAGTTTCGAAATTATATTGAATGCTGGTGGAGCCTGTCTTGGCTGCTGAGAGCGTAATTATGTCACATTATGGCACTTCCTGGCAGAATTCATGCTCTAGTATGCAAACAGCGCCGTTTTGGATGCAGTGAAGGTGCAATTCGATTATAGATAATGCAGGATTGCATTAATAACGTCCTGACTCGATTACTGCATGTCTATTATACGTCTAGCTGTGTTCTGTTGCAACGAGAAACCTCAAACCGCTTCCTTAACAGCGCTTTAATCAGTGGGATTATGTTCGGGTTTATTTGCCTCTTGAAGTTTGCGTTACTGGATCATTTATCTTGTATTTTCGTTTTTCGTCAATATTTATTATTTGCTAAGCGATTACATGTGGCGTTTTACATAATAATTAAATGCAACGAAGTGCGTATACGAACCTTTTATGTTAATAGAGAAATGGCTAATGCGTAGATCAACCAGAGCAGAACGTTTCTTCCAGACACGTAGTTAACGTATCACTCAACATTGTTACAAAGGAGTTGTGTAATATTATCTGAGTTTTGAGAATGTGCAAATTGATCATTATGGTAAAGTTTACGAGTTGGAAATCCAATTGTAATTACCGTGTGATGACATTGTGGATGTAATTTGTTACTTGAGAACTTGCTCCAATTACGACTTTTTAAAAACGAATTTGTTCAATTATGAGATAATTTTATTGTTCGCACGGACTTTATTCTTGTTTAGCACATGTTAAACATTAAATATTATCTCACGCTAGTATTGACCCATAGACAAATAAAGGTTCGAAGAATGTTACTATTGTGTACTGTATTGTACAAATAAGATAGAAAAAGACATTTTATTTATAGCAAATTATTTGTTCCTTAATTTTAATTTATTACAATGCGCCCAATAAACACAAAATGTAAAAAGAAATCCATAAAAAAATCTAAAGTTGTGAGAAAACATTAAGACTTTGATACATTTTCAGAGAGAATAAATTTCATAATGATATTTACTGTTTCCATAAATAACGGTGATAATGTATTAATAGTGCAAATTTTTTCGGAACTTTCTTAAGTTCAGAAGCACCACCGATGTCACCTATATTTCAAAGAGTGTTTTTAGGCGCAAATATATTTGTGAATTAATTAATTTAGAGGTTGGGATAAATACGGTAATCTTGAGAATGTAACGGTAATTTAACGTAAGGCTTTAAGGGAATTAAGCTGCCATAAGAATGAATCAGTTTATAAACTATTTTTTTTTAGATTGACTATATAAAAATTTCCTGCGAAAAATAAACTTATATGTTATATACCTGAATCAAAGCAGTACCAGATCTCGGGTTGTACTTTTTGTTAGATATTTATTTAATATTTTTTTTGAGATGACGACAACAACTTTTTAGGGGGAATAAATAAATATATAAATTTTAGTTTTACATAAAAAAGCGTGCTACGCGTACGTTTCAAATGAGTTTTTCCTTTACAAAATTTTGAGATGACATCATCAATTTTTTTGAGTCACCTTGTGTAAGCAATTCTAAATTTGTATTATCTATATATATTGTTTCTATTTTATTCAGATTATCACAAAAGAAATTGGTCGAAGTACAGTCTAACAAATCCTGCTTTTTTGAAAAATTGTAAAGTGTGATTTTGCGATTTTTGCTTTGTGATAACCTCGATAAAACAGGGGCTAGTATCGTAAATTCCAAGAAGGCGTGGTCCGCACACGTACTGACAATATGAAATATATTTAGTGCTATTATCAGTGTACATACATAACTTAGATTATTTATATTTATACATCGAAAAAATGTCAGGTTTAGCACGTAGTAATTTGTTTAATTTGAATGAGTTGGTTTCCTCAAAACAGAGGACTAAACTTGTTAATTACCCCACAATGTTCAGAATATTATTATTATAATATATATTTATCGTTATTAAAATAAATAAAGACTACGTATTCAAACAGTTTAGAGAAAATGGGGTGGCTCGTTTTTAATTTGATCAATAAAAAAAGTGACCAAGTTCGACATCGAAAAGTGCGACCGCAGGTCCACGTGCCACTTCATGAAGATGCAATTATGCTGTGTTAATTTTTTTAAGAAAACCTGAAGTACAGAAGAGCCCTTCTGTTGCATTTAAACCTCAAGTATAGGAGTATATTATACTATAACATTTAAATCATTTTAATATAGAATCTTTTAAGATGACGTCGTTAAATCGTTGTTGAGGATGATTAGCGAAATTTTGGGTAGTATTTTACAATCTAGATGACATTCCTAATATACATACAAAATTTGACAACAATTGGTCCAGTAGTTTCGGAGAATATCTGTCTAATATGTATAAATTGACGCAGACACTTCGGGAAGTAAAAATATGATTGCAATGTTAAATCACGACTATAGTCATCATATTTGCATATTTTAGATATGATCGATTCGGCAAAATTTTGAAATTTTTGGGGGTGTGGGATAAATAAATATATTTCAATTAAGAATTTCCATGCTTGCGGTAACCTTAAAACTTCTGTAAGATTTCAAATAATTCGATTTGGCAGTTTCAAAATAAAATTGCAAATTGTGTATACAATTTTGATTTTTTTTCTAAAAAATCTTACGCTCGGGAAGTAAAAACACGACCATAGGGAACCAAGACGAGAAAACTTAATTTGCGTACTTTACTAGTTTGTAACGTCAACAAACTAAAAAAATTTTCTCAAAAAGTAGAACCTATATTTTATCTAATATTTATCGAATCAATGCAAGCTGTTTTTCAACCATAAAGCTTTGGTGTTTTACATTAGGTTAGATCTTATTTTCTAATATTTTCTTGTTTGGTAACGTTTTAAATGTTGGAAATATTATTTAAAGGTAATGATTTGCAAATTTGGCAAGTTATATGACCAAACTTTGAAAATGAACATGTCTTTGAGAGAACGGAAGCCATCCTAGAATCGAAAATGGGCAACAAAAAATTGGATGCCATTACTGTCAACAGAAGTGTTTTATTTTTGATGAGGTGCAGTATTTACGAGAAATACTTTAATTTAATAAAATTTTAGAAATATAATTCTCTAAGATTTTACCACCTACGCCCAAGCAATAGCCTTCAGTACCTAGGACTACTATACAGTGTTAGAGTATCGAAGTCTGGGATGATGGAGACATATTTGAATCTATTTAGAAAACTCAGACTGCTCAAACCTCTCGGAAAAAAGTACTTCTACGCCATCATATTATCGATTACCTGAACAACAACACTGTTTATCCAAATTGATAAAGTGGAAAATTTACCAAGAATGTTTAAGGTTACGTAATTTGGGTCATTGTCCGACGTTTTTGCGATGCGAATCTTCTAAATTTGCCGTAATATTTATCATATCAAATGAAATTATCATAACACATTGATCTTTCACTCAGCTACATAATATTTTGGAATTTATTTCTGTATATGTATTATTATTAATTGTTTAATTTAGTAGGATTTAGTCAAGATATTCAGATTTATTTTACAGCTTTTAAGTGTCTTTATCTGTTTGCTTTAATTAGCACAAAGAAAAAATAAAAATAAAATAATAAAAGCAATAGATGCAAGTGTATAGTTGCAAGATATAAGCATCCCCAAGTATTTGCTTTATGTTTGGTACATATAGGTATTGGATCAGATAAGAAAAGTGATTTTAAAAATAAACAAGACGGGGTTTTTCCTCTTGTCGCAAATGTTGCATCTGATCGCTAAAAATGATATAATAAGGGGCATTTTTTTATTTTCGCGTTTGTCTTAAAGCACACAAAAAACTTCAAGTAATCGGTTCACCAGTTTTGGAAACAAGACAGCACAAACAAGCCACGATAGGCAGGCAAATGGAAAGGGGAAAGTTGAATTTATATAATAAACCTATAAATAGATCCGTTGTCTTAGTTTAGAAAATTGACTATATCACCTTTGTTTAGTTGATAACATTTTTTTTAAGCAAAATGCATCGTCTTGACTCGTATTCAAAGCTACATTTTTCGATTTCATTTAAAGAGGCGTTTCAGAAAACTTGAATGTCATTTTTCCTGTCAATCTTGGACCACTATCGGACCAGTATCACCTATATATAGAAAAATTTAGGGCGATCTAAACCAGACTCGAAACGTCAGTATCGTCAGCGCATTCGACCAACCTACAGTCGAAACAAATTTCCGTAGGTACATAATCGTTTGTTGACTATTATCGAAGATTCTACAGTGCAAGGTAATTCTTTTATCTTATATAATTTTATTTGAAACGACCAAGCGTTACGATTCTAGACAACATCATGAGCGATTGTTCAGTGCAGACAAACACAAACACCCAAGAAAATAAGAAAGATGTGACGGACAACTCCACCGCTTCGAATACTAAGCCGAAGAACGCTCCAGAGCAGCCGAAGACAAACCGGAAGAAACGGCACATATTTGATGTTCCAGACAGAACGGATATAGGGCCGAATGGACGAAAAGTAGAAGAATTTATTTAAAAATCAAGTATTTATACTAAATCTATGATGTGTTCTACATTACAGTACTAATAAGCATGTACGTCCGAAAGTATTGTAGGTTACTATAAACATTTAACTGTAACATGTAACTGTAACTGTTAATTGCCACATGAAACTTGAAATACATGTTTTAAAATATTTGTTGGGGAGTTTAATTTTTTATTATTAAAGTTTCAATGAACAACTAGAGGTATAAATACACTTCATTTGAAAGATAAATTTCGTTCGATAGTTTCATTCGAAAGGTTCTACTGCCTGTCCATCAAAATCTACGTTGGTTCTATCAGGTAGATCAAAGGTTTGTCGTTTTCTTCTGCTTAATTGAGTACGGTTTTCTTCTGAACTGGCCTCTGTCGGGTTAGTATTGCTTCAGAAAATGCCGTTTCTCCACCGTTGTCTCACGTCGTAATAACAACTTCTACCTGAGTTTTCGATTAACAGTTTTTACCGACTAAAACTCCCAATTACAAAGGTGACTCAAAATACGCAGGTTGAAGGATTTCAACTTTGTTAAATATTTTCGTTTAAGAAGGTCTGCAATTTTAAGTTAATAATAGCATTTTCCGCGGTGTTGAATGTCGCCGAAAAATAATAAACGTTTTTTTGCGGCGTTTTAAAAGGAAGATAAGTTTTATTGTATCGTAAATATTTAAAAGACGAACTGTTTTTAAGGCAAGAATGCGTAGGAATTTAGTCACTAGGTTGCTAAACGTCCAAAAGCCCGATTATCATGAGTGATAATTCTGAAAACTGTGACACGAATACACCGTCTAATGAAGCCAAAGATCAAAAATCTCCTACCAAAAAGGTGCTAGTTCGGAAAGAAAGGCAAATATTTGATAGACCGGACAGACCCAACGCTGGACTGAGCCGCAATGAAGAAACAGAATTTACGTAAACGTGTTTACTTTTTGTACTAATTGTAAGCACTAATGCCACAAATAAATGGTTAAATGGTTCACTTTGTTTAATTTTTGGTAATCTCAACACTTTTTTCAGTGATAATTGACTGAATTTAAGTTGGCTGTGTATTTCTGTTGAAAAATTAAGTTCGTCCCGTAATTTTATTCGAATGATTCTACTGTATTTTCGTCAAAATCAATGTTGGTTCTGTCAGGTACATCAGAGCCATGTCATTTTCATCTGTTTCTTAATCTGATTAGTAACAGCTAAATTCAAAATATAGACTTTTATTCAACAAAATAAGATTCTACGAATACAATTTGATCAGTAACAATAATTAAATTTCTATTAACAAGAAGTTGGAAATGTTAACAATAATAATAAGTATATATTTATTAAATGTTTAAAGCATATAACCAACGGGAAAACATGACCTCTTAGCAATAATAACAAGCTTTAACTTCAAATGTTTGTTGAGAAAACATGAAAGTGGCGATTCGTCCGATGCATTCGATTACTATACTTCCTTAGCTTACGTTCAGGAAGAAAAAGAAAAATGTTATAAAATTTTCTTTAAATTCAATAGGAGTGGACATGTAGTTAATATATATAATAACCTATCAAATGATTGCAAATATGAAACAAGTATCAAAATATTTAAATTTAAATGGAAATGTCACTTAGTCAAAATGTATTTGTATTCTACAGGGCTTTTATTAATGTTTGATATTTAGTAGGCCATTGATTTTTAAAAATCAGTTGGTTAATTTCTGCGCATTACTGCGCACTCCATAATTTAAAATTCTAGTACGTCAAATACCACAACCTTAGATTTTGTCATCAAACCTCAAATTTCAAATTAAACTTGGCAATTAGTCAATAGTACCAACTTACGAAAAAAATTGCAAATTCTAGAAGTAGTATTTTTAGGATAGCCATCAGTACGTAGGACTACCCAAAAGTGTTAGAGTTTCGAAGTCTGAGATGATGGAGACATATTTGAATCTGTTTGGGAGATTCAGACTGCTCACACCTCTTACGAAAAAAGTACTTCAACGCCAACATATTACCGATTATCTAAACAACAAAACTGTTTGCTCAGATTCACAAAGTGGAAATTTTTAAAGTTACGTAAGTTCGGTCATTGTCCAACATTTTTGCCATGCGCATCTTCTAGAATTACTGTAATATTTATCATAGCAAATGAAATTATCATAACCCATTGGTCTTTAACTCAGCTACATAATATTTTGGAATTTATTTCTGCATATTTATTATTATTATTTTAATTTGGAAAATGAAGATGAATTAATCGTCCTAGAAAAGACTGTTTAATTTCCTAGGATTTAGTCATGATAATCACATTTATTTTTCAGTTTTTACGTGTACTTATGTTTTCTTTAATATCCAAAAACAAGAACAAAAATAAACTAGTAAGTGCAATAGATAAAGTACATAAAGTAACCTCATTTGACATACACCTTGTGCAACTTTTATGACTTAAGCGGCATAAGCCAAAGCACCCTTCTAAGTCAAACTTTCTATTGTATTACTTAATTCAGTTCACAGCTCCATTATACTAACAATGGACAGTAATAATCCTTGCGGTTCGGGTCCACAAAGCTTACAATAGCCAGTTTGACTTATAAGGGTGGTTTGGCCATAAAAGTTTTACAAGACGTGTGTCAAGTGAGGTTACAGTAGTCTTGTATAATTGTTAGATATAAGCATCCTCAAGTATTTGCTTTATGTCTTGTACATATAGGTATCGGGTGAGATAAGAAAAGTGATTTTAGAAATAAACAAGACGGGGTTTTTCCTTTTATCGTAAATATTGTATCTGGTCGCTGAGAATAATATATAATGACTGGTATTTTATTATTTTCGCATTTGTCTTAAAGCACGCACAAACTTCCAAGTAATGGCAATGCCATCTTTGTTCAATTTGAAATTTCTTGATATAATTTTTTTTTCGGTTTCATTTAAAGAGCCACATTAGAAAACCCGAATGTCATTTTACCTACCGAACTTGTACTACTATCGGACGAGTATCACCTATATCTAGAGCAATTTAGGTCGCCCTAGGCCAGACCCGGAACGTTAGTATCCTCAGCGCATTCGACCAAGCTACAGTCAAAACAAACATTTCAGAACACAATCGTTTGAAGATTTTTGAGTGTAAGGTAGTTATTTTATTTTTTTACCTTTTTTTTTGAAACGAGCTGCATTAAACGAACAAGCATTACGATAGCAGACAGCATCATGAGCGATTCTTCAGAGCAGACAAACGCAGGGCCCTAAGAAAATAAGAAAGATGTGACCGACAAATACACCGTTTTGGAGACTAGGCCGAAGAAGGCCTCAGAGCAGCCGGCTCTAGACCGGAAGACACGGCGGCACATATTTGATGTTCCACCCAAAGAGAGTTGCTTCGGGTTGGGTGGAGAAGAAACAGGAGAGTTTAATTAAGATCAAGTATTTATACTAAATCAGTGTGTTCTACATTATAATCATTATACTTTTTTATTGCATTAATAAGCATGTACGTGTGAAAGTATTGTATTTTACTATAAACATTTGTACAAATACATATATATGTAACTGTTAATTGCCACACGAAACTTGAAATACATGTTTTAAAATTTGCTGTGGAGTATATTTTTCTATTATCAAAGTTTCAACGAACAACTAAAGGTATAAATCACCATGCACTTCACTTGCGTTTCAAATATTGATAATTCTGTTTGAACTCATTCGTATTGTTGTTGAAAGATAAATTTCATTCCATAGTTTCATTCGAAAGGTTCTACTGCCTGTCCATCAAAATTGACATTGGTTCTATCAGATACATCAAAAGTTTCCTTCTACTTAATTCAGTACGGTTTTCTTCTGAACTGGTCTTTCGCATGAGTTTTCGATTTAACAGTTTTTTACTGACTAAAATGCCTATTACAAAGGTGAGTCAGAATAGGCAGGTTGAAGAATTTCAACTTCGTTAAATATTTTCGTTGGAGGAGGTCTGGAATTTTAAGGTAATAATAGCATTTTCCGCGGTGTTGAATGTCGCCGAAAAGTAATAAACTTTTTTTGCGGCGTTTTTAAAGAAAGATAAGTTTTATTGTATCGTAAATATTTAAAAGACGAACTTTTTTTAAGGCAAAAATGCTTAGAAATCTAGTCACTATGTTGCCAAACGTCCAAAAGGCCGATTATCATGAGTGATAATTCTGAAAAGTGTGACACGAATACACTGTCTAATGAAGCCGAAGATCAAAAATCTCCTACCAAAAAGGTGCTAGTTCGGAAAGAAAGGCAAATATTTGATAGACCGGACAGACCCAACGCTGGACTGAGTGGCAATGAAGAAACAGAATTTACGTAAACGTGTTTAATTTTTGTACTATTTGTAAGCACTAATGCCACAAATAAATGGTTAAACGATTCATTTTGTTTCATTTTTGCTAATCGAAGCACTTTTTTCAGTGATAATTCATTGAACTCAGGTTGGTTGTGTATTCCTGTTGAAAGATAAAGTTCGTCCCGTAGTTTTATTCGAATGTTTCTACGGTAAAATCAAAATGTTTGTTGGTTCCGTCATGGAAAACATGGCCTCTTAGCAATAATAACAAGCTTTAACTTCAAGTGTTTATTTACAGATCGGAAGAATGTCACGTAGAAATTTGTTTAATTTGTTTCTATAATTTTAAAATAGAATTCTTTGAAATTACGTCATCATATTGTTGGTGGGGATGATTAACCAAATTGCATGGCCTACTATATATTAGATAAGAAAATTTATGTGATGGAATATTTTTCTGTAGGATATAATAAAGTTCCAAACATGATCGTTTCTAAACTGAAATTCTGTAGGCAATTATGTTTAGTTTTTTAAATATAAAATATAAATACTTCAAAAAATATCTGTGATTTACTTTTAATGTGAACATGGTTAGCAAAATCAGACATAAGGTTTGAGTGATTTTGAACATACTCTGGATTTTATTACAGCAGAATGAGTCATTCTCTTTTAAATTTTGTAAGTTGCGTATAATAATAGCATATAGCCAGCTGTACAAAAATTAGATACAATTACATCCTAGAATCGAAAATGGGCAACAAAAAAACTGGATGTCATAACTGTCAACAGAAATGTTTAATTTTTGAAAAGGTACAGTATTTACGAGAAATTGTTGAAGAGAAAATCCTATTTAATATTTTTTTGTGTAAGAGTTTTTTTCTACGTAAATCGACATACTAAACTAATTTCAGAAAATTTTAGAAGTAGTATTTTCTAAGATTTTACCACCTACGGCAACCAACAGCCATCAGCATGTAGGACTACCCTATGGTGTTAGAGTTTCGAAGTCTGAGGTGATGGAGACATATTTGAATCTGTTTGGAAAATTCAGAGTGCTCACACCTCTTAGAAAAATGTACTTTCACGCCAACATATTATCGATTATTTAGACAACAAAACTGTTTGCTCAGATTGATAAAGCGGAAAATTTACCAAGAATTTTTAAAGTTGTGTAACTTGGGTCATTGTTCAACGTTTTTGCGATGCGAACCTCCTAAAAGTGCTGTAATATTTAACATGACTTCATAACAAATGAAATTGTCACAATCCATGGATGTTAAGTCAAAACTTTAATGTTTTGTAATTTATTATTATTATTATTTTAAAAACGGATATGAATTAGTCTTAAGATTGTTTAATTTGCAAGGATTTAGTCAGGCTATTCAGATTTATTTTAGAGCTTTTACAAGTGTTTATCTGTTTTCTTTAATTAGCAAAAAAAAAGATACTAATAAGTGCAATAGATAAATTTATGTATTTTGTCTGTATAAGTGTAAGATATAAGCATCCTCAAGTATTTGCTTTATGTTTTGTACATATAGGTATCGGGTGTGAGTGAGATAAGAAAAGTGATTTTAAAAACAAACAAGGGTTTTTTCTCTTATTGCAAATATTGCATCTGATCGCTAGAAATGATATGAGTAGCATTTTATTATTTTCGCGTTGGTCTTAAAGCACACAGAAAACTCCAAATAATCGGTTCGGTGGACATTGTTCAATTTGAAATTTCTCAACAACATTTTTTTTAAACACACATCGTCTTGACTCGTAATCAAAGCCACATTTTTCGGTTTCATTTAAAGACCCACATTAGAAAACTTGAATGTCATTTTACCTGCCGACCTTGGACCACTATCGGACCAGTATCACCTATCTAGAGAAATTTAGGGCGCCCTAAACCAAACCCGGAACGTCAGTATCATCAGCGCATTCGACCAAGCTACAGTCAAAACAAACATTTCAGTATACAATCGTTTGTTGATAGTGAAGATTATAGAGTGCAAGGTAATTATTTATCTTATCTATTTTTTTTAAAACGACCAGTATTAAACGAACAAACATTACGACAGCAGACATCATCATGAGCGATTCTTCAGAGCAAACGAACACAAACAATCAAGAAAATAAGGAAGATGTGACCGACAACGGTTCAAACACTAACCCGGAGGACGCCTCAGAGCAGCCGGCGCTAAACCGGAAGAAGCGGCACATATTTGATGTTCCAGTCAGACCGAATGTGGGACTGGATGGAGAAGAAACAGAAGAATTTAATTAAAGATCAAGTATTTATACTAAATCTGTGTGTTCTACATTATAACTATTATATTTTTTTATTGCGTTAATAAGCATGTACGTGTGAAAGTATTGTATTTTACTATAAACATTTGTACAACTACATATATATGTAACTGTAATTGTTAATTGCCACATGAAACTTGAAATACATGTTTTAAAATATTTGTTGTGGAGTATAATTTTTTATTATCAAAGATTCAACGAACAGAACTAGACTTATAAATCACTACGCACTTCACTTGTGTTTCAGATATTGATAATTCTGTCTAAACTGATTCATATTCCTCTTGACCGATAAATTTCATTCTATAGTTTCATTCGAAAGGTTCTACTGCCTGTCCTTCCAAATCTACGTTGGTTCTATCAGGTACATCAAAGGTTTGTCGTTTTCTCCTGCTTAATTGAGTACGGTTTTCCTCTAAACCGGCCTCTGTCGGGTCAGTATTGGCTTCAGAAAATGCAGTTTCTTCACCGTTGTCACACATCGTAATAACCTTCCACCTGAGTTTTCGATTTAACAGTTTTTTACCGACTAAAACCCCTTATTACAAAGGTGAGTAAATATAGGCAGGTTGAAGAATTTCAGTTTCGTTAAATATTTACGTTGGAGGAGGTCTGGAATTTTAAGTTAATAATAGTATTTTCCGCGGTGTTGAATGTCCCTGAAAAGTAATAAATTTTTTTTGCGGCGTTTTTAAAGGAAGATAAGTTTTATTGGATGGTAAATATTTAAAAGGCGAACTCTTTTTAAGGTAAGAATGCGTAGGAATCTAGTCAGTAGGCTGCCAAACGTCGAAAAGGCCGGTCATCATGAGTGATAATTCTGAGACCTGTGACACGAATGTACCGTCTAATGAAGCCGAAGATCAAAAATCTTCTACCAAAAAGGTGCTAATTCGGAAAAAGAGGCAAATATTTGATGGACCGGATAGACCCAACGCTGGATTGGGAGGCAATGAAGAAACAGAATTTACGTAAACGTGTTTATTTCTTGTACTAATTGTAACCGCAGTGTATGCACTAATGCCACAAATAAATGGTTAAACGATTCACTTTGTTTCATTTTTGTAAATCTAACCACTTTTTGGGCGATTATTGTCTTTCGATGGAAGTATAATGACCGGATTTTTCTGTGAACACACCAATGCACAATCAGTTGTATTTTAAATAGTGATAATTCACTGAACTCAAGTTGGCTGCAAAAATCTGTTGAAAGATAAAGTTCGTCTCGTAGTTTTATTCGTATGATTCTTTTATCTTGCCGTCAAAACCTAAGTGGGTTCTGTTAGGTACATCACAGCCATGCTATTTTCTTTCGTTTTCTCACCTGATTAGTATAAGCTAAGTTCAAAATCTAAGCTTTGATTAAAAAAATAAAGTACTTTTAGATAATGTACCCTGGCCCTAGCCAAAAAACTAATATACCTAATAATAAAATTTCTATTAGTAAGAAGATGAAAATGTTAACAATAATAATAATTACATAGAGATAAACACTGAATCTAATCAAATGTTGATTAATTTGATTTTTTGTCTGCAGGCCCTGCATAGAGGAAGGAGAATACCCATTTGGAATATTTTTTGACTTAAGCAAAGCTGTTGACACTATTTCTCATGATAAGCTTTTAAGAACGGACATGTTATCCAGGCGGTATTGCCATAAACATGTATAGAAAAACAAACTAAGTATATAAAAAATATATAATCAGATATGTTAGAAGGAAAGTTAGGTGTGCCACAAAGGTCTACAATAGGCCCCATTTTGTTTAACGTTACATCTATGACTTGAGCACAAGTCTAGGAACTAAAGAACTACAACACTATCTGAAAATAATTGAATAGTCATGGTATCCGCTGTAGACGACATCAAGCTACAACGAAAAGGTAATGAAATGTCCGAAAATATGTCGAATTCTTTAAATTCAATCATTAGAACTGGTTATATAGACTTAATAAAATCCGAAATGATTTCAAATATGACAGAAGTTCAAAATATTTAAATATAAATTGAATCTCCATCTAGTCAAAATGACTTTGTATTTTATGGAGCTTTCATTAATGTTTGATTTTTAGTAGGCTATTGATTTTTGAAGTCAGTAGTAGTTCTTGCACACCACTGTGCACTATTTAACCTAAAATTTTAATACATCAAAAACAACAATATACGGCTTTGACATCAAACGTCAAATTGAAATTGACAATCTTACAAATAAGGTGTTTGCTCTACTAGGTATCAAACAATTATAAAAGATCTGTATAAGAAAATTTTTGTGATGTAGTGTTTTTTATAAGTTATATGTGATTGGAGTTGTACATTTTGTAATAGTATATATAAAATGTAGACGTTTCAGAAAATATCACTGACTTACTTTAATGTGCAATATATATTTACATGGTTGGCAAAATCAGATGTAAAGTTTCTATTATTTTGAAATATCAATATAAGTTAGTAATAATAACGTATAGCAGATGGATACAAAAATTGGATATAACTAAATAGTTATCTTGTATTTCAAGAACAAAAACTACCGTAAATTCAGTGAAAAATCAATGGATAATTTTAACAGTAGAATTTTTTACGGTGGTAATGATAAGTTACCGAAAAGTAATAAACTCTTTTGGCGGCGTTTTTAAAGGAAGATAATTTTTATTATATCGTCAGTATATAAAAGGCGAACCATTTTTAAGGCAAGTATGCGCAGAAATATAGTCACTAGATCGCCAAACGACCAAAAGGGTGATATCATGAGTGATAATTCTGAAAAGTGTGACACCAATCCTTCGTTTAATGAAGCTGAAAATCAAGAGTGTTCTGAAGAAAAGGTGTTAGTTCGACCAAAAAGAGAACTAATCGATGTACCGGATAGACCCAACATTGGATGTGATGGCATGCAAATACAACCATTTGGCGAAAATGACAACTAATCGATACACCGAACAGATCCAGCATTGGATATGATGGCAGGAAAGAAGCAGCATTTACATAAATATGTTTACCTTTTTGTATTACTTGTAACCTTATTATAATCATTAACGCTATAAATAAGTGGTTAAACAATTCATTTTGTTTCATTTTTGTAAATCTAAACACTTTTTGGGTGATTATTTTTCGCTGAAAGCAAAATAACCGGACCTTGCTATGTCCATACCAATGCACAATTTTAAATAGTGATAATTCACTGGACTCAAATTGGCTGCGTACTCCTGTTGAAGGATAAAATTCGTTCCGTAATTTTGTTTGAATGATTCTAGTGTATTTTTGCCAAAATCTTTTTTGCTTCTAATGATCATTTTCATCTGATTCCTCATCTGGGTAGTAACAGCTAAGTTCAAAATATAGGTTTTTCTTCAAAAAAGTAAGATTCTTTCAATACACCTTGATCCTCGTCAAAAAGATGAAAATTTTAACAATAATATTAATTACACAAAGATAAACAGTGAATCCAATCAAATGTTGATGAATTTATTTTTTTTTGCCTGCAGGTTCTGGATAAAGAAAGGAATACTTTGTGACTTGAGCAAAGTTTTAACACTGTTTCTCATGATAAGCTTTTGGACAAACTGTAAAGCTATGGCATTTGGGGTATAGGTCCCAAATCGTAAATTTTGCACACGTGGCAATATGTGGTAAATAAATATTTGGATGCGAAACAAATTGTACACAAATATATCATCGGATAAGTTAGAAGTAAAGTTAAGAGCCACAAGCGTTTATACTAGACCCTATTTTGTTTATATGTTGCACTTGAGCACAATCCTACGAACTACAGTAAATACAATGCTACATGAAAATGATACAACAGTCGTGCTATCCGCTGCAAACTCTATGAAGCTATGCGAAAAACATAATGAAGTGTCCAAAAACATGTCGAGTTGGTTTAATTTTAACAACCTATATCTAAACGATCAAAAAGCGAAACCTATCAGATTGTATCAAAATAATGTAAGTTTGACCTAGATAAGGTTACGTTTTCTTTTCTTGATTCTCAATTAAGTAAATCTACAAATGTTTTTTTTTTTTGGAGTGATTTTAGATGAAAAGCTTAGCTGGGGAGCACATTACAGTAAACTAATAGAAAATAAGTCAAAAAGTTGGTTGTTCTTACGTGGTAGGAGAGAGATATTAAACACCAACCATCTGTTAATGATATACTTACTATGGTTAAGTAGATTCACGACTAAGATAGGGTATATATTTTTGAGGAAGGGTATGTTTATAAATGTTGTTGTACATAAATCAACGTAAGTTTATGAGTAATAAAGAAATATAAAAAAAAACTAGTCGAAGCTTATTTCGACAGAACTTCCCTAGCTCCTGAAGTACAGGTCCAACAAATTCCACTTTTTGAAAAATATATATTTTGGTTATCAAAATCAGAAATTATGTTTATGTGATTTTGAACATACTCGCGATTTTATTACAGCAGAACGGGTCACTTTTTCTTTATTTTATAAGTCATGTATAACAATAGCATATAATAGATTATAGAAAAATCGGATACAATTAGTTATCTTTTATTTCTGAAAAAAATAAAACTACCGTAAATTCAGTGAAAAATCAGTGGATAACATGACTTTAATAGTAGTATTTTTCGCAATGATAAGTTACTGAAAAGTAATAAACTCTTTTGGCGGCGTTTTTAAAGGAAGATAATTTTTATTGTATCGCCAGTATATAAAAAACGTACTAATATTAAGGTAAGTATGCGCAGAAATATAGTCACTAGATCGCCAAACGTCCAAAAGGGTATTATCATGAGTGATAATTCTGAAATGTGTGACACAAATACTTCGCCTAATGAAGTTGAAAATCAAGAGTCCTCTGAAGAAAAAGTGTTAGTTCGGCCAAAAAGAGAACTAATCGATGTACCGGATAGACCCAACATTGGATGTGATGGCATGCAAGTACAACCATTTGGCGAAAATGACAACTAATCGATACACCGAACAGATCCAGCATTGGATATGATGGCAAGAAAGCAGCAGGATTTACATAAATATGTTTACCTTTTTGTATTACTTGTAACCATATTATAATCATTAATGCTATAAATAAGTGGTTAAACAATTCACTTTGTTTCATTTTTAAACACTCTTTGGGTGATTATTTTTCGCTGAAAGCAAAATGACCGGACTTTTCCATGTCCATATCAATGCACAATTTTAAATAGTGATAATTCACTGAACTCAAATTGGCTGCGTACTCCTGTTGAAGGATAAAATTCGTCCCGTAATTTTGTTTGAATGATTCTAGTGTATTTTTGCCAAAATCTTTGTTGGTTCTGATGATCATTTTCATCTGATTTCTCATCTGGGTAGTAACAGCTAAGTTCAAAATATAGGTTTTTCTTCAACAAAGTAAGATTCTTTCAATACACCTTGATCCTCGTCAAAAAACCGAAAAGTAATGTACAATACAATAAAGTAATACTAATAAAATTTCTATTAGCAAGAAGATGAAAATTTTAACAATAATATTAATCACACAGAGATAAACAGTTGATCCAATCAAATGTTGATGAATTTGTTTTTTTTTTGCCTGCAGGTTCTGCATAAAGAAAGGAATATTTTGTGACTTGAGCAAAGTTTTAACACTGTTTCTCATGATAAGCTTTTGGACAAACTGTAAAGCTATGGCATTTGGGGTATAGGTCCCAAATCGTAAATTTTGCACACGTGGCAATATGTGGTAAATAAATATTTGGATGCGAAACAAATTGTACACAAATATATCATCGGATAAGTTAGAAGTAAAGTTAAGAGCCACAAGCGTTTATACTAGACCCTATTTTGTTTATATGTTGCACTTGAGCACAATCCTACGAACTACAGTAAATACAATGCTACATGAAAATGATACAACAGTCGTGCTATCCGCTGCAAACTCTATGAAGCCATGCGAAAAACATAATGAATTGTCCAAAAACATGTCGAGTTGGTTTAATTTTAACAACCTATATCTAAACGATCAAAAAGCGAAACCTATCAGATTGTATCAAAATAATGTAAGTTTGACCTAGATAAGGTTACGTTTTCTTTTCTTGATTCTCAATTAAGTAAATCTACAAATGTTTTTTTTTTGGAGTGATTTTAGATGAAAAGCTTAGCTGGGGAGCACATTACAGTAAACTAATAGAAAATAAGTCAAAAAGTTGGTTGTTCTTACGTGGTAGGAGAGAGATATTAAATATCAACCATCTGTTAATGATATACTTACTATGGTTAAGTAGATTCACGACTAAGATAGGGTATATATTTTTGAGGAAGGGTATGTTTATAAATGTTGTTGTACATAAATCAACGTAAGTTTATGAGTAATAAAGAAATATAAAAAAAACTAGTCGAAGCTTATTTTGACCGAACTTCCCTAGCTCCTGAAGTACAGGTCCAACAAATTCCACTTTTTGAAAAATATAGATTTTGGTTATCAAAATCAGAAATTATGTTTATGTGATTTTGAACATACTCGCGATTTTATTACAGCAGAACGGGTCACTTTTTCTTTATTTTATAAGTCATGTATAATAATAGCATATAATAGATTATAGAAAAATCGGATACAATTAGTTATCTTGTATTTCTGAAAAAAATGAAACTACCGTAAATTCAGTGAAAAATCAGTGGATAACATGACTTTAATAGTAGTATTTTTCGCAATGATAAGTTACCGAAAAGTAATAAACTCTTTTGGCGGCGTTTTTAAAGGAAGATAATTTTTATTGTATCGTCAGTATATAAAAGGCGAACCATTTTTAAGGCAAGTATGCGCAGAAATATAGTCACTAGATCGCCAAACAACCAAAAGGGTGATATCATGAGTGATAATTCTGAAAAGTGTGACACCAATACTTCGCCTAATGAAGCTGAAAATCAAGAGTCTTCTGAAGAAAAGGTGTTAGTTCGACCAAAAAGAGAACTAATCGATGTACCGGATAGACCCAACATTGGATGTGATGGCAAGGAAGTAGTACCATTTGGTGAAAAAGACAACTAATCGATACACCGAACAGATCCAACATTGGATGTGGTGGCAAGAAAGTACCAGTATTTACATAAACGTGTTTACCTTTTTGTATTACTTGTATCCGGATTGTAATCACTAATGCTATAATTAAATGGTTAAACGATTCACATTGTTTCATTTTGTGTCAATCTAATAATTTTTTAGGTGAGTTGGAAGTTTAATGAAACGGACTTTTTCGTGTCTATGCAATGCACTTCAATTGTTTTTTAAATATTGATAATTCTGTTAAAATGAACTCAATTTCGTAGTTTCATTCGAGCTTAGTTTTGTCAGGTAGATCAAAGACTAGGATCTGGTTTATAGAAACCGAAATTAAAGTTAATTCGCTGTTAACTTTTAATTGAGGTCCGTTGCTAGGCGACGTGCATGTTTTAACCAATCACGAGCTCCCATTCCACATTTTAATCCAGTGTTAAATTAATCGAGGATTAAATATTTAATTCACCTTTCTATAAACCGGCCCTAGGTGTTTTCTTCTGATTAAGCTTTCGTCCTATTTTAAATACATGTGGAACCCCATCACAATTCCAATAGTTACATTTAAAAACATTAAATCTATAGCTTTAAAAAAGTATCTTACGAGTTAACAAACTTGAGACCAGAGAACCTCCATATTTGTATTCCAGTCTGCAGTTTTTAATAAAAAACATTACAAACTTAACGAAATTTTGAGGTCAATTTAAACGGACGCATTCATGTATTTTTTTAGAAGGAGCTGCAATGGTTTGCGTGTTGAAAGAAGATCTTAAGAAAAGTTTCAGGTTTCTTGTGGTATTATTTAAAAGGCTAAAAAATCCGCGAGTGAGGTAAATAACTTCCGAAACTGTGTTCCAATACGAATTCGAAAATCGAACATTTTACAAACTGTGCTATCAGCTACCACGCATGATAACAAATTTCCCTCTACTTTAGCTATCTAGAGAAATTTTGGGGTGCCCTAAACTGCACTCGGAACGTCAGTAGCAGCCGCACATTCGACCAGACTACAGTCAAAACAAATATTTCAGTACACAATCGTTTGTTGATTATTATTGAAGATTCTAAAGTGAAAGGTAATAATTTTATCTTAAGTACTTATTTAGTTTTATTTGAAACGATCAATATTAACCACCAAGCATTACGACAGCAGACAGCATAATGAGTGATTGTTCAGAGCAGACAAACACAAACACTGAAGAAAACAGCGAAGATATGACTGACGATTCCAACAGTTCAAACATTAACCCAGAGAACGAAGCAGGTTCAAAACAGCCAACACGAAACCGGGTCAAACGGCAAATATTTGATACTGAAAACAGACCGAATGCGGGGCTGGATGGAGCCGAAAAAGAAGAATTTAAGTAGAGACTAATTATGTTGTTAATCTATGTTCTATATTAACTATAATCATTATACAGCGTGTTATTGAAAGGTGCGTACAAAATAAAATCGGCATTTAGTCTCGAAGTATGGGTGCTAAAAGTAAAAAAAGTTCAGGTAAAAGTGTTCTTCTTTTGGAGATAAAAATTTTTAAAACTTATGTCCAAATTCGTTGTACGCCTTTGATAAAAAGATCATCTTTCGTTTCTATAGCAACAACTTTTGACAAAAATTTTATTGTTACAGTTCTAAAAAGGTTGGATAAGGGTTAATTTTCCCCTTATAATTTTGATAACACAAAATAAGTTTTTCAGACTTCTTAGACTTCGCCAATAACTGTCAATTTTGTTGTACGTACCTTTCAATTACACCCTGTATTTAATACTTGCTAGATGTAACTAGAAATATATTTTTTAAAATCGGTAGCTAGTTACGTTTTCCTAGAAGTGTTAAGTTCGTCTCCGCTCTCTAACCCGAAGGTCTTCTTTCTTATCTTAAACTGTGACTAAAATATCGAAGAATGTGTAGGACTTTAGTGTTTTTACTGTTTCGAAGGAATGTTTATAGCCTAAATTGTGGTTGGAAAAATCTGAATTAGTGTTTGTTATGTCTGAATTTGAGTATTGTGTTCATTAATTCACAAGTTGATTTTTTACTTGTGCACTTTGCACTTTTTCATTAGTATTAAAAGGCAGAATATTCAAAATTAGGCCGTTATTGTTTGTAATAGATCTATGTGTAAAAAATGATATTAAACATTTATATATTGTGTCAAGTCAGTGCTTTGGTGATTGTTATAATTTGATTTCGGTAGTCAGGATTACGACTATTTTTTCGCAAATTGGAATTTTTGGGTGCTTAAACTTGTGAGTATAATGAGAAATTGTATTTTTTCTAGAAATTTTGACATTCATTTTTCAACAGACTGATACGAACTTTAAGATTTTGCAAAGTAAGTTCGTTCACAGATATTGTCAGGGCTAGAAATTTGTTGCACACAACTTTAGGTAAAAAAACCATTTTTTAATAAAATTTATGGAAAACTTGACACTGATATTTTATTATTGAAACGTTGTAAAGAAAGTGAAATGAATGAACAACAGAAATTAAGGCAAATATTTTCTGAAATTCTTGACATTATAATTAATCAAATACAAATTAGATTTTCTAGCATAGAAATATTACACATTTTTGACGTGATTAATGTTTCTAAAAATCCATTTATTGTCAAAAAAATTCCATGTAGACTCAAAAACGAAAGTACGACAATATATTTTTTTCGATATTTAGATATTCGAGCATTTTGTGCCTTGCCTCGTTAGTTTCCCAACTCTGCTTGTTTTCTAAATGCACTCCAGACCAAATATAAACAAGCGTGTTTTCGCAATATAATGCTTCAAATCATAGACAGTGGCGGAGAATGCGTGATTAATGAATTCAGAATAACTAGCTCTACAGGATTTATATGGATATTTGATTTCGACTAACACTGCTGGATAAAACTGAATAATAATACGATAGCTTTCTGAATGATATTATGAAATTCAGATTTACATTTTGTGATGGCACAATAATACATTGGTAAGCGAGGAAGGATAATTGGATAGTTCAGCTGGTAGAATACCCGCCCGGCAAGTAGGAGACGTGGGTTCGAATGTCTCTCTAGTTGTACATTTATTTTTCTTTACTTATCAAACTGTTGAAGGAAAATTCTGCCAAACAACAACGGATGTTATATTTTATTACTATTTTTTGTAATTTTTTATTATTATAACTATTAAAATATCACAGATTTTAAATGTAAATTTTACCTGAATAACCTCATTTTCTTTTACATTTTCCTGGAATTTTCACCCCATTTCAAAATTTACTCTTTTCATAGAGAGAGACCGAAAGATGGCATATGGAACGAATAAATTAAAACTCCAAACATTATCACATCTAATCTAAAATTCTGAAGTTTGTAAACAACGCATTTTTTTTTTAATGTAGCAAAGACTTCAATAATATCCGTGACTTGTTTTAATATGTATTATTCGTATATTATAACAAATTTCGGTTCAGGTTACAACTAGTTATCTCGTATTTTTGGAACAAAAGCTAAGTACCGTAAATTCAGTGAAAACACAATGGATAACATGTCAATAATAATGTTAGTATTTTTGATGATGTTAAAGATATGTCCCGAAAAGTAATAAACTCTTTTTGCGGTATTTTGAAAGGAAGGTAATTCTGAAAAATGTAACATGGACACTCCATCTGATGAAGCCGTAGATCAGGAATCCCCTATCGAAAAGGTGTAAGTCCGGCAAAAAAGACAAACATGATACACCGGATAGATACAACACTTCATGTGACGGCAAAGAAGTACCAGAATTTACATAAACGTGTTTACCTTTTGTATTACTTTCAATCATATTGTCAACACTAGTGCCACCAATAAACCGTTAAACGATTCACATTGTTTCATTTTCGTCAATCTCATCACGTTTCTTAAGCGACTGCCTTTTTTGAAAGTTTAACGACCAAAACTTTTCCGTGTCTATATTTAAAAATTACTTTCACACTTTTCTGTGGATTTCCCACATCACAATGAGAAAATAATCATTACGTTGCTTTTCTCTAAACAAGCGTTGACGCAGGTGCTAAATATTTACAAGTCCACCCTGTCTGAAGCACCGCATTATATAAACCGCTAAAAACAATAAACCATTACCGAGAAATAATATAATCCACCTTCAACTTTGTTAAATACAATCGAATTCCTATGAAACTCGACAGAAGTCTTTGAACGATTTCCAAATATGAATCAATAATCAAACAAATACGCCTTGAAAGCGGATTTATATTATGTTGTGTCGTATATTTAGAGGTTTGTTACTTCTTATTTAAGTGAATGAAAGATGTTCGGTGCTCATTGTTGATTTATTTTTGACGACTGGTGCGACGAAACAATGGTGATGTGCGACGGCAGCAATCAAGATTCTCAAACTGATAGTAATCAGAATTCCGAAACAAGTAATAATGGGCAGGTACAACAAACAAAGAAGCCGGATGAAGAATATATTCGAGTAAAAAAGCAAGCATTTGACGTTCCCACCAGAACGAATGTGGCAGTAGATGGTAAAGAAGTGCGAGAGTTTAAATAAATCTTAAATATTGTAAGTAAAACAAATATCAAATTTTTATTTTCATATGCAGTGAACATGTTATTTGCAGTTTATGGTTAGTCAAATATACTTTGGTCTTACAAGTAACAACACTGGTAGGCTATTTATACGTCGTCGATATGTAATATAAATAAAATTTTATCCAAGGAAAGCAAATTGTGTTTTCATTGACAATACACCAGCAGTGTCTATAAAGGATTGGTCTACTAAAGTACCTACTGACTTTTGCCGTCTTGTTAAAAACAAGAGTATTAAACATAAATTTCGTCTATGCTGTTCCTGCTACTTAATGTACTTACATTATTTGCTACCGATCACTTATTTATGTGTGCTATTAAATATTTAAAATTTTATTTACTTATTTTGTATTTGTTTGCACCGTTTTTATCTATTTGCGCACCGGAGTTTTCTGTTTATAATGATAAATCACTGGAATCATTTTTCTTGTTGTTAAATTCTATTATCTTCTATTTACAAATTGTTGATAATAACTGTAGTTTGCACATGGTTATGATTACGTACGTAATGTATTAAGGGTCCTCTATTTTATTCAATATTGATGATAAAAGTATAAAGGATGAGGATGATAGGAAGAACTAATTGAACAAATGGCAAAAACATCACCATTTAAGTCTAAATAATAAAAATAGGTCTAATACTTTTTTATTCATTTAAATGAACGATGATGCATTTTCAGAACTGCGTATGTTACATACAACCTCCGGCGGTTGTATTGCGTTACTATGCACACTTTGCTCTCAAAAAAATTTAGTTTATTTTATCTGCTATTTTAAGTTTAACCCACTGTACATTTAAAGCTGTGATGTGACGCAGATGCGGTAGTGAGAAAGCTACCATGGCCGAACCTGAACAGTCTTCTAAAGAAAACGAACAAGCTGAAGCTAAAGATATAGAGCTATGTTTTGAACCAGAAAAGGAGAACCCAATAAATAATGAGCAGGGTTCAGACAAACCCGTACCAACTTTAGAATGCAGGATGTTCATCGATGTTCCTGAAAGAGGGGAAGTCGGTTTAGACGGAAGAACGGAAATAGAGTTTCAGTAAAATTATAATTTGTGATGTGAAGTGTTTTAAGCCATGTATGTATCATATTTTTTGTATAAATTATTTATCTTTGTCTAAAAAGAAATAGTTAATAAAAAAGGATTTCCCAAACTGTTTTGTTATATTTTTAAATAATAATCTTAATTTAGTCTTGGAATTTGGTTTGCATTTAAATTATATTTTGAACGAAAACTAAACATTTATTCAGTTATCCGCACGTATTATTCCAAAATGAAATTTAATGTGTTTTAAATAGCGTACGCAAATGACGTAAATTAGGAAAACATCCAATTTGTAAACGCAGAATTAGATTTTCACTTTCAAAGCACATTAATTAAATACATCAACTTCAATTTGAATGTCACTAAAGAACACAAATTTAAACATTATGTTTAAATTACAGCGGGAACTATTCATAATTTTATTTATATTTTTTTAACTTAAATATTCAACCATACACTAAATATAATATTCGGTTAGCAATTTATTTCAGTATTTTTTTAAGAAATCTTAAAATTTCCACTAATTTCTAAAACAGAATAATGTTATGATGTGCTTATTTTTAAAATGATGGTTTTTAATGGATGTTCAATTTAACAAATTTAATAAAAAAATGTCTCAATGATTTAGACAGTATTTTCTTATCTTCTCGAACATGATAATCATCGTGTTAAATTAATATGGCGTGAAATTTTCAAATATTTCAATGTTTAATTTGTGTAACATATAATCTGTCATTGTCTTCTGTGCAGTTTTTATTATATTTTTATAAATTATATGATACGGATTCCAAATACGGCAGAAATAAGTGATTCATAAACTACACGTTTGGGAGTAAAATTTAAAACCCATTTACTATGTTCAATCTCGAGGTAACGTTATCACATCAAATTTGACAACAATCGGTCCGGTAGTTTTGGAGATTATTTGTCTAAAAAATCGACACAGACGGCGAACAGACAGACAGACAAATAAACAGAGATGGAAACAGGAGACCTATTTTTGCGTACTGTAGGGGTCATGACACATTGAGAAAATATGACAGTGATACTTATGTTCGGAAAGTAAAAATTTAACAATTTTCGACAGGGAACAAAGAAATATTTATTGCAGAAGTCCAGATTTATGACGTTAAAAATTAACAGTAGTAATATAATTGTGTTTGCGTACCTGTTTCTATGACAATATATAGCAATTCTACATATCTCATCGTATATATAATTTATATTATTTACAGCTAAAACTAACATAGCACATATAAGTGTTCTAATCATTGTAAACGTCATTTACTTAGGCATCAAAATTCTTAAAAAAATATATCTCTGTAATTAAAAAAAAAATGTGGGTTTGCAATGCGCTAAATTAAGATTACCCCGTCAAGCTGAAAACAATGGCGTCTACACAAATTTAATAAATTGCAAATATCTGGAACATTATTATCTATGCTCTTACTGAGTTTTGTGTTTAGGTATCTCCAGCTTACATTTTCGCTTAGAATTAATGTATTTCCGGAATAAAGCTGCATTACGTTTAGTGTGAAGCCCATTAGAAGCAGCATAATAATGATAGTGATAATTGAAATTCAATTTTAATTAACATTAAAAGCAAAAACGTGGGCGAGGAATCTAACAACAGTCTGCAACGTCACAGGCGGATACGCTTACCGCTAAATCACTAAGAAGCTGTAAAAGAGTGCTTACATAATGAATATTGTCGGTGTTACCACTTATAATTTTTTTATTATCATTAGTCAGAGGTAATAATAAAAATATAGATGCATTATTAAACCACAAAGGAACATGTCACAATGCAAATTTCAAGCGATATTTACTTGGAAAAATTTTGAGATATAATCTTAAATTTTTCGAGGCAATAAACATACAAATTTTGTTTAGTGTGGACCATCCAGTTCACCGAAAATTTCGCAATATGGCGGCCAAGTGGCAGATGGAAACGGGCGACCTACTTTTATATATTCTAGATGCTATGAGATGTCGTTAGATGCACCCTCTTTCTTAATGTCCATGTTATATTGTTATTTTTTAAAATCGCAACTTCAACTATGGGTATTTTGACTTTCACGGATCTGACATGTGTGTAGTAACATGTGGCATGCACAGGATAGCAACGATGCAGATTACAAGCTTAACAACCCAGGAACCGGATATTTGAAATTCACTGTTCTGAATTTATTTTTAAAGCAGCATAATAAACTGTGTAGACCAAAAATAGCAAATATATAAACTGTTAAAAATGAGGCAAAAATTGTGGATAAACATATTCGAGCATCAAAATTTAAAAATCGTTAAACGTTTTTAAGGAGGTTACGTTTTAAAAACAAAAAAAAAGTTTCTGAAATTTTTACATGTACATATGTCCAAATTCAGAAATAATTTACTATTCATTCACGAGGCAATAATAATAAGTCTTGCCTGAATGCCGGTCATTTCCGGGTCAGTGGTGGGTCTTAATAATAATGTATTAAAAAAAACTGTAAGTTATAAATTAAAATGATATAAATATTTTTAACATATAAGCTGATAAATTAGGATTAATTACTTACTTAATGGAGAGAATGATTATTATTTTTAAAGAAAAAAATTGGTAGAAATTTGTTTGGATAGAACCTCCTTCGTCCCTGAAGTACAACTCAACAAATCCTGCTTCTTTGCAAAATTATAAAAGGATTAAAAGCAATGTAGAAACTACTGGTCACAATGTAAGAGAAAAAAATTGGTCTAAAGAGTTTAGACAGTACTTCCCTCGCTGTCGGTAACTTGACGACTGCATGCCTATTGTGTTTTTTTTCTCATTACATTTTTGTAGTGGGAATTAAAAAAAAAATTGCGATGACGTCATCAACATTTTTGCAAGGACACGTATATCAGTTGGGATAGATGTAGTGTAATACTAAGAATAAAATTATTGTATTCCCAAATTTTCGGGAAAATGAATTGGGTCGTTTTGAATATTGATTTGTAATAATCAATAAAATAACGAAACAATTTACTCACGTATACGTATCAGAGGCAACTGAAAATCGTGTATGTATAAACATTCTTAATTTAAGATGACAGGCGTAACAGCATACGTGAGAGTCAAACAGAGAAACTGTAAACAAAACGACCATCGGTTTTATTGCTTCGACTTCCGCTTATTATATAAAACATTGGGTTTTATTTTAATTCTTGACGGTGAAATTCACAATTGGTTGATTATAAACATGTCTATTTCACATTCGCGGAACCAAGTGAACGCATAAAACAAATGCAGGTCTGTAATGTTAAAGTCGATGTAAATAAGCGTGCTACCCTTATGTTTCAACCGAGTTTTTCCTTTAACAAATTTTGTGTCTACCAAATTGGGTTGGTTGGGGTGTAATACTAATAATAAGTGTTGCCTTTAATTTAATCAATAAAATAAATTGACTTCATTAATTTTTTTGAACCACCTCTTAAGAAAATCTAAAACATATGAATGGAATGATAAATCACAAGTACAAACTCATCATATTTTTTGCATTTTAGATAGGATTATTATTCAGCAAAATTTAAGGGTGACGTCATCAATTTTTTTAGGAGGGATGAACAAATACATTTTGAACAAAAGTTTACCATGCTTATAATAACTTTAAAATATTCCCAAGATTTCAAAGCATTCGGTTTTCTAATTCCTGATTAAATCGATAAAATAAATTCACGCCTTCATTAATTTTTTTGAGTCACCCTGCATATGCAAATCGAAAAAATTTGAATGGAATGATAAATCACAAGAAGAGACTCACCATATTTTGTACATTTTAGATAGGATTTTTTCAGCAAAATTTTGTGGTGACATCATAAATTTTTTAGGGGGGACGACCAAATACGTTTTGATCAAAAATTTACCATGCTTATGATAATTTTAAAATATCTTCAAGATTTCGAAGCATTAGGTTTTGTAGTTCCTGAGTAAATCAGTAAAATAAATTTACGCTTTCATTTATTTTCTTGAATCACCCTGTATATGCAAATCCAAAAAATATGAATGGAGTGATAGATCACAAGTACAGGCTGATCATATTTTGTACATTTTAGATATGATTTATTCGGCAAATTTTCGAGCTGACGTCATCAAGTTTTTGGAGGGGATAAGCAAATATATTTTGACTAAACATTTATTATGCTCTTTATAACCTTAAAAGATCTGCAAGATGTCAGAGCATTCCGTTTTGTAGTTCCTGATTAAATCAATAAAATATATTTACGCATTCATTAATTTTTTTGAGTCACTCTGTATATGCAAATCCAAAAAATATGAATGGAGTGATAGATCACAAGTACAGACTCATCATATTTTGTACATTTTAGATATGATTTATTCCACAAACTTTTGAGCTGACGTCATCAAGTTTTTGGAGGGGATAAGCAAATATTTTTTGACTAAAGATTTATGATGCTCTTTATAGCCTTAAAACATCTGCAACATTTCAAAGCATTCTGGTTAGCAGATTAAAAATTAAATTTCAAAATGTTGTTTTATAATTTTGATTTTTTTTCCAAAAATCTGGACGTTTCGGGTGAAAAGTCGATTCAGAGTTGTAAACTACATGTGTAGGACTATGTTATTTTATACAATTGAAAACCCATTTACTACGTACAATTTTGAAGTGACGTCATCGCATTAGTGGTGGGGATGATTAGACAAATTTTGATTAGCGTTTTACCATCTACATGATATTCTTAATATAAGTACAAAATTTCACAACAATCGGTCGAGTACTTTCGGAGATTATCTGTCTAATAAAAATCCGGGACAACAGACGGAGAGACGGACGGACGGACAGACGGACGGACAGACGGACAGACGGACAGACGGACAGACAGACGGAAATGGGAGACCTATTTCTTCGTCTTCTAGGGGTCATGAAAGATCGAGAAAACGTAAAAATAGAGAGTCGGCCGACGGACTCGATTACAATACTTCCTTTGCTTACGCTCGGGAAGTAAAAAGAAGGTCTCGCCTTTAAAAAAAAAAGGCAATTGGGCCTCCGAAAAGGTTTTGGATTCTTAAAAAAGACAGTTGGGACCCCCGAGAAGGTTTCATATTCTTAAAAAAATATTCGCGAAAATTATTTCAGCAGAAATTCCTTTACCCTTGAAATGTAGTCGAACAAATCTGGCTTCTTTAAAATATTTTGTAATAACCTCTATAAATTAAAAACTAGTGGAGTAATTAACACTCCGCTTCCGCACAAGGTGGACAAGATGAATTATATTGAAAACCTGAAAAAAATGTAGAAATTCTCAATTTCTCAGTGCATGCTTAACTTCGACTTCGTTTATGTTTATACTTAGACTATTAGCACGTTCAAATACAAGCATCAGCGGTTAACATGAAATGAAATTTGATTTTGTCTTCTCAATGCAGAAGAGAGGACTGATTAATTAACCCTAACCACACTTAGTTCTTTTCACAAAAACACTCATAAATTTGAAAAACACTTATTCGGCAAAATTCTAAGGTGACGGACAAATTTTGATTAACGATTTGCCATACTGCCAATAATCTGAGATATTTGCAAGATTTCACAGCATTCGGTTTTTGCAATTTCAAAGTCAAATACATGTTAAATACAATTTTGAAATTTTCCCCAAAAATCTGGATGTCTAATTCTATCAAATTTAATTTTAGGCAAAAATTGTAAAATGTTGTCATCAGTTTTTAAAGGAACATATACACAAAATTTTTTATCAACGATTTAGCATGCTTACGATAACCTTAAAATGTTCGAAACATTTCAAAGCATTCGAATTTGCAGTTTCAAAGTTAAAATGCAAAATATTGTTATACGATTTTGATTAAAAAAAAATGTGAATCTCTAGAGTAAAAACTGAATACAGTTTCATAAATTATATGTGAAGGAAAATCTTCTCAAAAATTTAAGAGATAGAGAGAAAGGAGGAAAGGAAACAGGAAAGGAGAATATAGAGCGTGAGAACGCCTTTTAAGTCCAAATGACAAAAATACGTTAAATTACCGGGTGGCTATTAATGATTGAAGCAAATTTTTATGTTGACAAGTTTGCATTATTGGTAGCAATGTTAACATGTCAGTTCACGTTTTAGACAGGACTCGCTTTTTCTCTTTATTACTCTCTTAGTATCTATTAAAAATATACACAAGGTGATTTTTTTTAACCCGAAACTTCCAAATATCTCGGAAAATAAACACTCTGCGAAAAAATGTCCAGAAAAAAAATCAAGCCGCGGGAGAAATACATTAGTGCTAAAATTAGCCCCTTCCCCTTCTCCTTGTAGGTGGGGCAGGGGTTAACTTCTAAACCTTAAATGGGAACTGCTATTTTTAATTGCAGATTCGGAGTTTGTGGCTAAAAGTACGTATGATTTGCCTGAAACATTTTTTTCAATTCGTGATAGATGGCGCTGAATGGATGAAATTCAAATTTTTCCGATTTGTTCTACTGCGAACTTATGCATACGATTCGGCAACACGTTGGCAATAAAAAATACCACGTTTTATGTAAATACTCGAAATTCGTTGTCAAAATGAAATCTGGCGAACTAAGATTTGGTAATCTGTCAGGCCAATTTACCGGACCAGCTCTACCGATCCAGTGACTATTGAAATCAGGATCAAGTACTTCACGTCCTACCATCGACTAGTGTGCTGGACAACCAGCATGTTGAAACCACATGTTGTGTCGCACTTCTAACCTCAAGTTTTTTAGTAATGCTGGCAGTTCATTTTCCAAAATGTCTCGGTACATTTCACCATTCAAGTTGCTTTCAATAATGTGGCGACTCATTTTTGATTATTTACAATGAAAATGTGGTATTTTTTACTACAGAATTGTATGCAAGAAGGTAATAGGAGAAATAAAAAAAAAATTCGTTTATTACAGCGTCAATTAAATTATTAAATTTTGAATCTGGATATTTTTTTTAGAGGGCTTATTTTTCGAGATATTTGAAAGTTTAAAAAAAAACACCCTGTATTTTGAACTACTATTTGGAACTGAGAAGAAATGTGTCAATTTTGACATGTGTAAGGAATACCAGTCATAATACTACCGTATTTTTGACTTTCCGGGAGAATTAGATTCGCCGTTTTTAAGAAAATAAAAGTATTTTACTGAAGCATCAGTAAAACCGTATATTCTACTATTGGTATCCAGTCAAAATGTAGAAGACGTGTAAAGAAATAAATTATTAAGCTATATCTAGGAATCAAACGTAAAAAAAAACATAAATTTAGACATCTATCCTTATGACTTAACCATTTATTGGCGAATAAAATTGACTCACATTTTAATCCATCTAAATTAGTAGACTGACGATGACAGAAAATGGATAATTTTGTTTAACATGACTGCGCAATTTGACGGTACCTGTAATATTTTTGGTAATATTTTATGTACACAGATAATTTAGTTGTTAACCATTGTATTAAGTTAATTATATTGGTACACGCTATTGTAGAGCACCGTCAAACAAGGTGACGTGGAATGCAAAATATTTGTCCAGTTCTTAAACTTGTGTATTTAGATTTTTATCACCTTTTGACACATTATAAATTCATTTAGAGACGACTATGTATAATACATTAACCACACCAAACTGAAATTTAGTTTCACGTGTTGCTTCAAGATTAACTGAACTTCAAATTGTGTTGTTTTGATAACAACAAGTATTTGTGAACATAAATTCGAGTGCAGTCGGTAGCAAAACACGTACTTATCAGCTATCATGGCCGAACCTGAGGAATGTCCCCAAGAAAATGAAACCACTGAGTCTACGGAAGAAACCCCTAACGAACAGGAAAAAGAAAATCCTGAGGAAGGTGAAAAAAGTTCGGACAAACCAGCAGCACCCTTCGAATGTAGAATGTTTGTGGACGTGCCTGACAGAAATAACGTGGGCTTAGATGGACAGGAAGAAGAAGAATTCAACTAAATTTGTACATATTTGATGTGCCTATTATAACTAATGTATGTATGAACCTACAACAATGTTAATTTATTAAATAAAATTAATTAATGAAGAGTGTTATCGTTGTTGCGCGTCTAGAATCACGATGGACTTTTAATTGTTGCTCGCTTTTCTTCGTAAAAATCGTGAATGAAAGTAAACACGATTCCTAATTACGGCAGTTCAGTATGCATGTCAAAACGATTCCTGTTGGGTACGTACAATGAAAATTAAAAACGTATTCGATATGCTAATGTCTTATGGAAGAAAGTAAACGACCGTGTGTGTTTAAACTGTTACAAAATTTAATTGTTAATAACTTAACTTAAAAATAATTGCGAATGTAGCAGAGCGTAAAGTCCGTAAGCGGTGACATATTATGTTATCTATAAAGTAGATCTCGTAGGAATGAAAGATAAAAATTCCACTTTCAAGCAATGTGAATTTTTTTTAGTGTGGAGGAAGCGACGCATGAGGCCGCTACATTGGCGATAGTTAAAGTACTAATAATTGATCGAATTAAGTTTGACACAGTTCATAAAATCTTACATAACCTCGAGCAATTTATCATTCCTAAACTTTCCTTTGCACTTTACTGCATTTTTGAAATTTTTTTCTCAAGATTCATTTTTTTGAGTCTGATACATAATTTTATGAAGAGTTGGGAAAGTGAAGCAAGTAATGTACAGGTTCAGTGGAATCCGGTTGTCTTCCCAGATAAATCTTATCGTATAATATAATTGTACGAAAACAGTTTTTTTCGGCACATGCTTTGAAGTCCTCTGATTAGCACACACAACTATTCTATTTAATTAAAAGAGAAAATTCTGGATTATAATATTTACATAATTTTCTTTGTCGTTCGTTAAGTAAGAACGTTTCAAAAACAACATGTAACGATGTGCTATATAACGAAATAAAAAATACAATACAATGAATTTTGTTGATTTTATTTGGTTAATCAATAACACGAATGCTCACCGAGCCAAGAGAGATTAAAACTTCCTTAGTTATTTTTGTTTTACACTTGAGCGCGTAACTGGCTAATGAATACATAACACATGGACAAGCGTGCATGTTGACGACATATTTACTAAAATTATTTGGAGAAATTAATTTATAATGAATCGGATCATTCACGGCAAATAGACTACTAATAATAAAAGTGTGATCATGACCATTAAGCTAGAATTTCTCGTATGTAGCATCTGTAAACTAGTCTGTGTAATCAAACAGAACCTCATAAAAGTGGACTTGAACATGTTGTTATTGAGACAAATGTTCACTTCAGGATTGCATAGTCCACAGCGTTAGTCGTAAAATATAGGTCTTACACTTTCGAATGAAAATGTACAGGATGTTTCACACTTCTCTGTGACTTTGTTCAAAAATATGTTATACAATATTGTGTTTAATAATTGTTTTTCATAAGTGAAAATTATGTTTTTCTTAATTAAATACAAAATAACTGTAACCACAAACAACAGCGTCTGCATAATTTCTATATCTTAATCTATTCTGAACGTACATGTTAGTAAAATTTTAGGCAAAAGGACAATAAAAAAAGTACGTCGAGGTAAAAATAAGAAGTATATAATTTTAAAAACTCTAAATAAGATTTACTATTGTAAATTTTGGACATAATGTCATCTCTTTGTTCATCGGGATGTCTAGCCCAATTGTGGTTAGCGTTTTACCGTCTATACGGTATTTCCTACACACAACTAAAATTTGACAATCTGTTTGGTAGTTTTCGGAGATAAACTGTCTAATCGACATAGACAGACTGACGACAGATAGACGGAAGCGGAAGATCTATTTTTGCGTACTCTAGGGGTCATGAAACGTCCAGGAAACATGAATGAAGCCAGTCGCCCTATGGATTCGATTACAATAATTACTTCCTTAGCTAACGCTCGGGAAGTAAAAAATAATTAGACTTATAGATCACTAATTAAAGATGTTCAAATGAGGTGTTACAAGACAGGTAGTCATATTTAATAACAATATTAATGTGGTGGGAATAACTTAATAGGTCCTAGCAACATTTTGTTAGGTAAATATACAATTTGTTGATAGTTGTTATTAGTTTATTACAACCCATAAATCCAAGGTTTAAAGTTCTCTGTCAGTTATTTAGTTGTGTCAGTCATTTGTAATTACGATAAATTTGTAGTGTTTGGATTTTCCAGTGATAAGATAAAAAATCGTGTAATTTACGTCAGGCACTTACAATCAAATTTCACCTTTCTGAGGTTAACACAATGGTTAAAATTAATATGAGGTACTTATATAAATAATAATCCTCAAAAGTTTTTTAATTAAAGTGTTTCTCAGAAAAGCCCTGCAGCGAAGTCACTAGAATGACTACTGTAAGCAGTATTTCCAATTTAGGATAATATAAGACAGCTTGATAATAAATTTTCTGAAATTGCATATATATTTTTGGAAAAATCGTTGCTGTTCAGCCTTTAAAAAATCCTTTACAACTTGAAAATTTACTCGTCTCTAAAAGATAACAAGAACCAGATGTAGGTCAGAGTGAATTTTTTAAAAGCATTTTTAATAATTTCTCAGATGACGTCATCAAATTTTTGGTAGGAATATATATTATCTATTTATATGTTGCATATGATAATAAAATACTAATCATAATTGTGTTTATATATTTTTTAGATATACTTTGCATGTGGTTCTAAAAAATAGAAATAAAATAATTTTAGTGAAGAATTAATTTCTCTTGATGGATTGAATGAATAATTTATTAAAATTGAATTCATATTCTGTCATTTCTAAATCAGTGTTACCAAAATGTGGAAAAAGTCTGTTATGCAATTTTTCTTTATTTATTCGTAAGTGTAAGCTTAAAAATAAAAATGAATTGTTATATAACACGTAAAGTGCGATTTACTCCAAAATATTTTGAGGTGACCAATGAATTTTTCGTATGAGATGAATACGCAGATTTTGGTTACAATTTTAATATTTGCATAATAATTCTAAAGCATGTTTTCAAAATATAAGGTTATTGGTGTGATCATTGTAGATGTATGTTTTGGTCTGCAGATGGATTTTTTTTTACAAAATTTTAAAAAATACAGAAATTTATTAACGTTATATACATATAAAGGTATGCGTAAGGCTGGTTCTCACTGAAGTCAATCCAAGAATTAAACATCTTTTATGGGATAATTAAAATCTCCCAAGTGCGTATCGAAATCCGACTATCAGTTCTGCCAATTACCACCATAAACCACATCAACTAGAAACAACCTCACAAACAACAATTATATTCTACGAACCGATTGACGGCAATAATTAAATTTTAATCTTTCTTTTACACTAAAAATTTCCCGAGATCCATCAGATAAACAAATAAATTAGTCCTGCCTGAGTGAACAAAATTTGAATAATCTCCATTCGGCTAAATTAAGAAATTTACTGCCACAGTGTGACTGCCTCTTTATTGTCAATGCTCTGGTAAAAATGGCGCAAGCACACCGTACCAAGATCAAGGGAAAGCGCCGGTTTCCTCACACTTTGGTGGTAGGTAAAATCCGAGCGGTGGTTAAAATCTTCACGTACCTTTCACGACCACCACCAACTATAAAGTCTCACTCTTTTCCAGGACGATTCAGTTTAGTTCAGTCCTTTCGACCATCATCCTCTAACAACACTATAACGATGCTGTTCTACATTGTAAGTAGAGTAGCGATGTGTGATATCGTGTGAATATAAAAAAATTCTTCAGGTCAGTGCCGCTGCAATCTTCGTGGTAGTGAACGCCACTGGAGGCGGTGGATATGGTCAATTGGAGGAGTCTGCCTACGGAGGACATGGTGGATATGAAGGTGGTTTGGCTTTGGGCGGATACGAAGGCAATGAAGTCGGGCACGATATTGGAGGAGGGCATCATGAGGAATTTGTGGATTATTATGTAAGTGGAAAATCGATCAAATTATAAATAATAAGGGAGTTAGAGACGGATACTATTTTATATTTTTTATTTTGCTAAAAACGATTTTTTAAACTGTAACCGAATATAGTGAAAGTTAATTTTTTACTAACTATATGTATACAAAAAATCTACTGTCATTGAATCCTGAACAAGTCAGGTATTTTAATATCACAATGTAATAAGATTCTCATTTTCCGTCGAACCATTTCACGCTTAAGAATTCATTGAAACTATTTTTTTTAGAATGCAGCGATTTTATAATTAAATGCATTTTGTTACATTCCTTGCAGAATTAATTTTTGCATATCATGTTATATGCACTTTCTTTACCTCTTCTTATATTTTTGAATAAACTAGAATAATCATAATAAACGTTTTCAATAAAAATAGAACCACACTAGTTATAATTCAAAACTTGTATTTAAATGCATGCAACACTAGAAGGAAGTACGAAAGCACACCCAAGGTGGACAGACAAACATTTTAATTTTTCGGAAACTTTTTCAGTTTTTTTAATTTTTTTTACAAATTCTTCAAATTTTATGCTGTCATGTTGTTTAACTGAGTATTTTATAGGATTATAGAAGATAAGGAAAACTAAAATAATTTTGGATTAAAATCAGAGTACATTAAAAGCGTCTGAAGTTCAAGAAGCCCGAATTCTTGATGAGATAAAAAGTAAATTGTGAACAAACGAAAGATTATGTGATCAGAATATAAATATAAAATTAATAATTTACGATAATCACAAAGTATGTTTAATAACTTTAATTAGATATTCCATTAACGGTTATTAATGATAATTACACAAATATTTGACAAGTGTGGCAAACTATAACCGAAATTAGTTTTCTACTTTTAAGGCTTGTAGAAGATGTAAAAGGCGATAATTTTTAATTTTTCTCAAGAGTACTTTAAACATTCATACAAGATGTAAAATACAAGGATAAAGTTTTAATGAGTTCAGAAATATACAAAATTTTAATATTTTCGTATCAGAGTTTATCAGAGCGTTTATAACTTTATTGTAGGAAATACAAACGACATTTTTTGTATACTACAAAATCAGATTTTTCAGAATCGGATGTTATAACTTTATTTGTTTATTGATATGTTTGTGTTTATCTATTCCTAAAAGTCGTGTACATCTAAATATATAAAAATATATATGACTAATAGTAGTACTTCATTATTAAATGTATTCTTATTTTACAACCAAAATAATCAAACCAAAAAAGTGAAAATGGTGGCAAACAGAATTTTATAAAATGTTATAAGACCAAATGAAGATTTTTCAAAATTTTCTTTTCAAAGCAACTTATTTAGTCAACGGCCTTGTTTCGTTTTTTTTCATAAATTTTATTACAATAAATGAAAAAAATTAAAAAACTTTTTTTTTGCTTTTATCCGCATTTTTAGAATGCACGATTCTCCCTAATTTGAATGCAATGAAACGCATCAATTCCATCGCTTAAACATACATGTCACACTGTTGCTAGAAAGTGTAACAGTTGCGAAACATTATCAAGAAAACAATACAATTATTTGAATAGAAAACTGAATAAAAAGCCAAAAACCTCAAATTAATTGTGCCACACACCTCAATTAAAAACTTAATAGCGCAAGAAACGTTGAAAATATTAAAAGAATAATCACAATTGTGTTCTTACAAACCGAATAATTTTATTCTCAGCATCTTCCTCCGCTTTCACCTTTTATTTCCTGTTTTACTAAATGGGCAGAATTTTCTGCATTAAGATAAGTAAAAGTGCTGGATAACGAATGTCGTTGCAGGCTCATCCCAAATACCATTACGATTACGCCGTCCACGATTTGCACACCCATGATATCAAGAGTCAATGGGAGACTAGAGACGGCGACAAAGTTAAAGGTGAATACACCGTTGTGGAACCCGATGGTTCAAAACGGATCGTCCAGTATACGGCTGACAAACACAGTGGGTTCAACGCAGTGGTCAAAAACGTCAAACCCGGATATTAGACAAATAGACAAAATATTTATTCTAGTTTTAGACATTGTTATTGAAATGCAGTTGTTGAATTCGCCCATAATAAATCTCATTCATCATTTTGCCATACCACACGACATGTATAGGTTTACAAGATTTTTGCGAAATTTGTCTTGTATAAAAATAGATACTACTCTGTGTTCATGGTAACATCGTCATCTTTTCATATTGTTATTTTGTAAATTATTATAAGATACTTATCAGTATTGTTGTATATACCTTGTACCTTTCTAATGCTTATAAGAAATAAAATATGTTGATATTTGTATACATTAATGGTTTTATTTCAAGACTAAAAGACGTGACTGAAGAGCGTAACGAGAAATGCCCTAGAAGTGCTCCAAACTCTAATTATTATTAGGAAATGAATGAAAAGTGAAATGCACGATGTTTAAAATAAAACGAATGCCCGTTTCTAGCAAATTGCATTATTTATGTAACTTGTGCTTTGATGAATTTCTTAAAAAATTCTCGGAATGCGAGCAGTCAATTTGTAGACACTTCGTTATTTAATTTCTCATTAAGTACGCTTCGTTAAGTGCACTACTTTATAACTACCTTGTGGGTGTTACTCGTACACCGCGATTACATAGAAATAGACTTCCGTTGTTTATGTCGTATGTTTATACATTAACATCTCATTATTACACTTTCGGTTTAATGAAGCGTAAAACGTCCACACGGATGTTTGAAATTGCATAACAACACAAAAAGACAACAAATCTGCTTTGCATGGGAAATACCTAATAGTGTCATTCTTGCGAATATCTATTTATCTTTAATAATGATTGATTCCTGCAAAGTCTGTGTAGGATTAGGACTTTATTTTTAAAATGATATATTATCTTCGGTTATAAATATTAGGCAGCGTGAGAATTTTTTAAAGGTACTTGGCGACATACAGACGAGTAACTCATCTATCTATTGCAAAGTGTTTACAGTTAAATAACATGAGTGATACTAAAATTTCAATCAACGAAGTAATACCATCTGAGACGCCTACTTCTGACAACTCAGAAAATGCGCCCAACATTTCTAAGAGAACAAAAAGGATGTATGTGGATCCTGGCGCTCGAACAAATGTGGATCCGTCAGGAAAACAAGTCACCGAATTTTCAGGTAGCTCATAAGAAATAAGATTATATGCAGTGTACCTGCATGTATTATTATTTTTTGTTCTAATGTAATGAAATGTACTGCCAATGTAAAAATGTGTCCGGGACTTCCCACCTGATTATATTGTAGTTTATGTAGTGAATGTTTCATATTTAATATGCAAGTCGCAATATATTAATTTTTATGTACACTTATTATTAGTTTTTTTTTTTTGTAAACCTAAACATAAGGTGAGATGAGAATTTTAATTATTAAATTAATTAAACTTTGTAAGTTTTTGAAATTCATGTAGTGATAATTTAAGAATATGCTCTAATAAAAATTTGTAAAATACAAATATGTACATATGTAGTATTTTTTTTGTATCTTTTTTTAATTAAGTTCATTATGACAACTAAAAAAGAAATGCTCTCGTATAATAAGCCATAATTTGGAAAATGTGTTTGATCAAAATGGTAAGTTACATTTACTCTTAATTTGTCTATTTTAATCAGTCAAATCAATGAATTTGAAATTTAAAATTAAAAGCGATGTTTTACGAAAATTAATAAATTTTATGTACTTTGATCTAACATTAAAAAAATTGTTATGAATATTTTTTATGGGCAGCGTGATCTATCTTTAGGTGTGTAATTATGTATATCGGAAAAAATTAAAAATCAGTTGGTGTATGGCAAATTATTATTAAACATCAAATTAACAAGTAATTGTTAAAAACTACTTCATTTATTAAAAATAATGTTTTTTACGTATTTTACACTTGTGTTTTATACTAGTTAACGCTTATAAAAAATCTGATATTTATTTTGTACAAATTATACTTTTGGATATTTTTCATTTAAAATGTTTACACAATTTTCTACATTACTTCACATCCGATAGATTGCTATTTGCACAACCTACATAATTTTAAAAGTAAACCCTATAATCTGATATTAATTGATTAAATAAGTCGCAATCAGAACAAAGTTTTATTAGAAATAAAAATGAAAAAATATGTAAAATATGTTATAAATAAGATTCTGTTTTTTTCACTTCTATATTAATAAATTCAGTAAATTTGAAACATATAATAATGAAAAATATTAATTTAGGATAATAAAAATAATACACTAAATATAGGGCTAAGTTTCGACGATGGTTTTTTTTATATATAAACTAATAATAATTTACAACAGAATTGTGAAACATGTTGAAATAAAATTTTCACTCCTCAATTGCTCCTAAAGTACTAAGGAATTGATAAAGCGCCTGTGTTTCTAGTGGTTTTCCTATTTGAAAATGTTCCTATCAACATTTCACCAAGGACACGTATGTCAATTCCGACACGTGCAATGTAATACTAATAATTAAACAATGGGGTGTACCGTTCACGATTTGATCAATAAAAAATATAGATAATATCAGTAAAAGTGTAAGAAAAAAAATGCGACAATCGAACGTGTGTTATCTTCGTGTAACAAAGTCGCACACAGTAAGCAACGAATTGACGAATATTATTGTGGGAGCTCCACTTATATGATGTTTCGGGGAAAACCTGAAGTTGGCTTCATAACCCACAAGTACAGGAATATCTTATTACTATGAAAAATTTTGAGGGAACAGATGGCAGATAAACAGACATATAGACAGAAAGAAAGCAGTCGCCCAATACTTACGAAGTAAAAAAGATCAAGAGTGACTTTCAAGAAGCTCGAACCTTCAATTGAGATGGTACACCTCATGGTATGACTAGTGGTCTCACATTTTTAATAACACATAGGTTGAATGTAACTTTTATGACCTAATAAAACGTTTCATTATAAGTTAATATTAGCGATAAATTTTATTTTCTGGAATAAAATATTATGTAACGTTGCAGACGGGAAATGATATTTGTAAATATATTTTTGTAATCAGTCTGAGCAAATAATAACAATTCACGTATTTTTCGCTAAACAACTCTTGCTAATTTCTGAGAGAAGATTTTATAGGTCATCCAAATAAAAAATAATAATATATTAATTCTGATATGTATATATAACAATATTAATTATAAAAAATAATAAATAAATAGCTTTGTTTATTACTTTTTTAAATACCCGGTATAAACAAATCTAATAAATAAAAATTGCATCTGGGAGCAGGATATTTAAAAACATGTGTTTAATAATTCGAAAATACGGTTAAAGGAAAATTAGAAACTAACACTTTCTACCAACTGTGGAATGTCGGGAAAAGATGAAACAGGCTATTTTTGTCAGTATGACGTTATTACATTATTTCCTTCGCTTACGTTTCGGATGTGATTGAAGTTGGCACTGAAGTTGGCTTCAGATTTAGATTTTTTTTATTTTTTATTTTTTTACTTAAAATCAGGTCAGTTTACTGTAGACTCGTTCAGTAACAAAACTATTACACTTGAAATAAATATATTTTAACGGAAAAAAATGTCAACATAAGTAAATATCAAGAAACATAAGTTGAAAGGCCTGGCGAAAACCCAAAGAAAAAATATAAATATTTACCGACATTTAACAATTTTAGGTGAAGTTGATTACTCAATTAATCTAATACTCAGGAAACGCACACATATTGTGAGTAAATACTTTTATATTGGTTTATGACTGGGTGGAGACTGCAACAGTGCAATCAACCATATATCACTCTACATCAAATTTTATTACGATTTCAAGTATCGCTCAATCTTTAATTTACTAAATTTAAGAAATCACGCACCTTTTCTAATTTTTAGTGGCGATTTCATGCTATTATGTGTTACCCAGAAACAATATAGTAACACAGTTTGTCACATTCTGTGACAGGAAAATATTAGATTCGCGGAATGTTTTTCAAACATTGTATTTATTTTTCCCATATCATTTGGCCCATCTAATAAAACTATAGTTTTTTGGGTATCATAAAAAAATGTAAACTACTATATGCTTTTGTTAGTCCTCAAATTAATTAACATACAACTATATCCTTTTTTTTTTAATTTTAGCAATAAAATCAAAGACATTAAAAATTATGGCGTTTTTTTCTCGTTGGTCAATACATATTAGTAAAACAGAGTTTTCAGAAATACTGCATCTAATTTATAGATGAATTTTTACAAAAGAATACGCGCACCACTGACTTTGCTTCAGGAACGAAGAAAATCCTGTCTAAATATTTCTAAACATCTTACAGTCTCTGTTCTAGGCAACCAGTTAAACACAACATCATTTAGATCATATAGATATCCACGACTTGTTGCAAAGATGTCACTAACCACAAACCTAAAAATCATAGACTGCCTACCTCGTTTAAATTTTTAGCTGCTAAATTCCAGTGATGATATCAATTTCGTCTAAGAAAAGAAGTATAGGAGAGGTGCCGGTGCCACCACTGCATCTCCGTAATATTCTGGTTGTGAGGTAACTACTCCTTTTCATTGTGTGGTGTGTTCCCCATATATGTACCGAGTCAACATTAAGGTTTTTGACTTTTTGGCAGGTTGGGAACCTTATACTAACGTGAAAAGATTTTTGTTTCTAGATTTCGGAAAAGTCCAGGATTCACTTTGTCCAAAAATCAAAAAGTAGTTCAAAAATTTCGGAATTTCGATGAAAACATTTAGAAGTTTACTGATGTTAAAGTGAAAAAAAAAAAAAATGTATAACCCAGAATAAAATAAAAAATAATTCTGAAAATTAAAATATGATTTGCTTACTTGATAAGATAAGACTGATTTTGGCAAATGACATAGCCTTTAAGAAAATAGAGGGCGGGTGGGCGGGGCTAGTACTTGCTAAGACAAGACTGATTTTGGCAAAATGCCATACCCTCTAAGAAAATAGAGGACAGGTGGGGGCTTAGTGTTTGATAAGGTAAGATTTATTTTGGCACTTTTAACATTTTCGGCCTTTTTTCAACTATTTTCGAAAATTATCCAGTCTGGGCAGATATATGAAATAAGAAATAAATTTTATAGCAAATGGTATATAATAAAAAGAAATTACGATTAGTGCTTTTTTTATTTGTTTCACATCCTAGGTTTTATTTGCTTCCACTCCCACTGGGCAGAATAACATAATTAGCCCGCCCACCCACCCGGTCTCCTTGTCAGTGATTAATTTTATCCAATCTGAATTAAATTAATGATGTTATACTGAACAGAAATAAAATTAGTCGTTAGAATGAGACGAGAAAGGGTGGGCGGGGCTAGTACTTGCTAAGATAAGACTGATTTTGGCAAATGACATAGTCTCCAAGAAAATAGAGGGCGGGTGGGCGGGGTTAGTACTTGTTAGACTGATTTTGCAAATGACATAGCCTCCAAGAAAATAGAGGGTGGGTGGGCGGGGCTAGTATTTGATAAGATAAAATTCATTTTGGCACTTTTGACATTTTCGCCCATTTTTCAACTATTTTCGAAAATTATACAGTCTGGTCAGGTACATGAAATAAGAGATAAATTTTATAGCACATAGTATAATAATAAAATTTAATTTACGATTAACGCGTTTTGTCATTTTTTTCACATCCTAGATTCTAATAGTTTCCATTCCCACTAGATAGAATAACGTAATTAATTAATTTTATGATGACATACCTGATTGTCCAATGACATTTATGACCCCTTATTATCTCAACAATTCAACGCGTTTGTTAGGCCTGTTTAGAGATATTAGTGAAAAAAAAATGCTAATTTAAGCAGAAAAGTATATTTTAACTAATTATTTATTTAAAAGTGTTAAATGTTTATAACAACAAAAAAACGCAAAAAAAAAGAAAATACCGTTGTAAAACAAAATAATCTGCTTTAAAACGAAAAGAAAAAACGAATCATTTATTAAAAAGCGGTTATTTAAGGCGTGCTTATGTCAAAATTGACAACTGGGAACTGACCTATTAACATAGATGCCAATAATTCAGAATTGCCAACACAAAAAGTTGCTTCAGTCATTATAATACTAATACTACCAGAGACTTTAAATACATAGACTGCCTGTTAGTAACATTTCTAATGCATTTTGGTGAAGCCACGGCGCATGGTAGTATGGACGCCATTGCTATAACTTTTATGTCAAATTAAGTGAGGTTGTGGTGGTTAGCAGCAGTAGTTTCTAGCACAGAACGTTTCTAGACCTCGAAATAAAAGTGGTTGTGTGTCGTGACTTACGAGATTGTTTGTAAATATGGCTATTAAAAATGATTTGGTAACTAAAATGTTTGCCTTAACTTTGCAAAGTAGGACCATACATTTTTTTTCTACAAAATGAACATTGTTTAGTATGGATTAGTTGGACGTAAATAATTCTTATTTTAATTTATTGCTTAAATTAATTTTGAGAAATTATTTGACTCTCGGAATAGGTTATGAGTGCCGCTTAAGTACTGAGCGTGAAAAAGCTATCTCGCTAGACAAAAATTCACGAAATTAATTTTGTTTCAAGGACATTAATATTTTTAAAGGAATTTACATATACATATAGATATTATTATGCTAAATAAATAATTACAATTTGTTGTCTTTTTTATTTAACATTTTAAATTGCATTTTGTGATCGGAAAATTCAAATTTCGCGCACTTACGGTTATAAGCAATATGGCGGTCGAAAAACTTCACGTTTTTCCTGACACAGCCAGTCTATGTATTAAAGTCTCTGAATACTACTAATAATACTATAATAATAGTCACCTGATTCAAGTAATAAATAACAAAGTAAAGACGAGAGCAGCTTCTTTTGAATTTTTATTATGGCACTAAGTATATGTCTTGTAGAAGATTGTATATACGAAGGTAAAAGGCAGATTCAAATATGTACGATGTTTACACACTGAGTGCTCTAATCAAAGTGGTCAATATGTTGTCTGTCATAGTAACTATGACATTTGAGCTGTCGTTGCCATGGAGATGGTTAGAGGTGGCCATTATAGTTAGACACTCCGAAAGAGAAGGAACAAATCAGTGCCCATTTGGATGTTAGAATCATGTATTTGTCTACTTCTTTTATCACTCTTCACATCTTTTACTTAAATCTTGTTTTACATAAAACTGTTTAATTTAAATTTAAAATAAAATCTGTGGTGTGTTGGTAACATGACTTATTATAAGCGTGCCAGTGCCACAGTTTACAAAAATCAGTATTATAGATTGAAAAGGTAAATGCTTTTTGAAAAGAAAATTTTATTATTAGCCTTCATGGACTTATTTAACTGTTCTTTTTCTATATTTGTGCTAGTAACGTATAAAAATATTTAGCGACTGACAGTACATCTACTACATACGGGGTCAATTAATGCAATACTGGAAATACAATAAAATTTGCCTTTTTTGACTTTGCGTCATTTACTTCAAAATGACAATTTTGTATTGTTGTCTTTGTTTCTTCTTCTGGTAAAATGCGGTGTTGGTACATCTTCAAAACGAGAAAATAATCAAAAATAATTAATGGAAGTAGATAGTTTTTTTCAGTACTGAAGTATGTTTCATATTTATAGTTATACGGTTTTTGAGGGCGATAGTTGTTGAATGTATGGTTTATAATTTGAAGAGTTCTTGAGGTCATTGACATGTTTATAATATAAATTAGGAACCTTCGAATCTGATTTAATACATTTTTTGTGTCAGATCTGCTATTAAATATGTGTAGAACTGTAGACGGTAATAGTAGTTCCGCATATATAACAGAAATATTCTCTTGGACCATCGAATACGTTGTATATACCTCGTACAAAATAAATATTTCGCTTTAAAAATTGTGACTTACTTTTAGACTCTGGAACCCGATGCCCACCAGGAAGTTGGCAATCCAGTTGACTAGAACCGCAATTGACATGGCAGCCGGCCTCGGTCCTTGCGAGAAGAGTTCGGCGGTGATCATCCAGGGTATCGAGCCGGGGCCAACCGCGAAGAACACAACGAATCCCAACGTAGAGACCACAGACAGATACGACATCCAGTCTATCATCTCCTGCACGTATCCAAAAAACTCCTATCAGGCAGTAGTAAAGATGTTCTTTCCCGACAGGGAGGAGTGACCGCGATAGCGAAAATAATAATACCATGGGTAAGTGGTGTCGACTACTCTCAAGAGGAAAGGACGCTTTCGATCCCACAGGAGGACCGAAGGGGTCCCTCCTGGTGTAGTACGCATGCATTGTGTCTCGAGTGTGTATATAGTCTCGGCGTGCGGGTCGGTGGCAGTGGTGTAGGTTACAGGCGAGGTATTTACAGCGTCCCTCCTCCACCATGTCAGGAAAGTCGTCACACACAGACAGGGCGAGGCAAAAGAAGCGGGTGAGATGTGGAAGCAAGCAGGAAGCGCGGTTCGAAGGATAATGGGACTCTCACACTGGCAACGGGGTTAGTACAAGCGTTTTACAAGAGCCCTTTTATGTTGACGATTCTAAAGAAATTGCTTCCTGATTATGTTAGACTCGCTGTTGGATTCGTTGAAGATTTGTGGGCGGTTATGATGGCCTAGGCGGAAATCATTTGGGGTAGGTAATGCTATATTGTTCATTTTCGGTATTCGGTAGCTTGTTGACAACGGAGGGTGAGAAAAATCAGTATGAGTTCTGTAGGATAAGTCTACCTTACCTTGGAGGTAAAGAAATTTATATAAATAGTAAAATGGCGCCTTATGAAGATACCTATAATTTGAAAATTAGTTTAATGAAATGTTTTGAAATAAGAATGAAAAAAAAAAGGAGTAAAGAAACAGAAGGAGAAAATTTTGGCAAAGGGAATAATTTATCTTCTTACGGTCAAGTCTGTCTTAGTATTTAATTTGAAGCAAATCTTGTTTTATTAGTAACTCTGACGACTGTAATTAGGTGTAAAATGAAATTTTTGCAGCTAAATACTTAAAGCATCATACACTGCCACCACTTCTTTGTACACAAAACACTGGCGCCACCATATGTTTTTTGTCATAACTTGAGTTCTTGTTTTTAAAGCTAAAGGCTTGATTTTCCATTTAATGAAAGGCATCTCGACAGAATAATTAATTATTCCAAAGAAACAAACAGGCTGAAAATTTTAATAGAATTGTGAACAACATCATTAAAATAATGACTTTTCATTCATAACATCTTATAAAGCCCGTTTTAATGGCTTGGAAAAAATAAAAAACTTTACGAGACCATAATTCCATAAAAAGCAAAAAGTTTAATTCAATTGTTTTGGAAATGAAGTTGACAAAAGGAACGGAACTCATTAAATTAAAATTCGAGGTAAAATGGATTTAACACTGAATGAAAAGACTTTAAATGAATAAGCAAATGCGAGGTGTTGCAAATAAAAATTAAACATGCGGGGGTTATTTTCACAGATCGATAAGCAAAACTGCATTCTTGATTGAATGCAACTTTAATTACATATATTAATTTGAACAAGAATGCAATTTTGACAGACACTTCTGTGCCAATAAATGATATTTTAAGCTTTCTGTGCTCTCTTTACGCTTAGCTCGGTATAAATGAATCAAGACAGATTTTATCCTCAAACAAAAAATCAATATACGAGGCGTTTAGACGAGTAAATAATCTTGCCGAGCCTTCCCTTTTAAGATCATGTTAAGTAAATACTCGGCATTTGGAAGGATAAGCAGATATATCACGCAATCACAGAAAAGTAAATCATTTATTGGCACTTGAATACCCAGTACTGATCTATACAAACCGAGAAAATAAGAAATCATCTTCCACTACTCATATACTTGCTTACAAGAAGATTTCTTATTTAACGTTCGCAAAACTCCTGTGCGCTCCACTGAATAGGTCACAACATTTTAAAACTACCGAAGAACTGCCTTTTGCGAAACCGCCAGAAAAAGCACGTCTGGGTACAGACAAGAGGCAGCATTTCGATTTCCACCATCACCGTTCGACTGCACCATCACCAAGGAAAGGTGCCTTATCGCCAACGAACCAACCTTTATTAAAAATGAGATGGTGATGAATATCGAAAAGATGAACATGCCACCGAGGCCGTAAAGATGTAACGTCCGCCTGCCGGTCTTGTCCATCAGAGGTATGGAAACCAGCGTCATTACCACCATAATGGCGCCGATGCCAATGGTGGCGAACTTGGCGCTCTCTTCCGTTAACCCTGAGCTGACGAACAAACTGGTCGAGTAGTAGAACACCTGAAAATACATTGTTTATGAAGTTTTCTCATTTATAATGCGAAATTGGCTTAAAGTCTTTAAGGATGATAGGAATAAAGTACCCCAGAAGACTGATGCTTAAGGTAGTTTGAGTTTTACGTACCGCGTTGATGCCTGACAGCTGCTGCGAGAGCTGCATGACTACGCCGATGATCAGAGGCGCCCTCAGCGTCGGCGAACAAATCAGCTCCAACATGCTAATGGAAGCTTCGGCTTGTTGAGCTCTTTCCTCCGCCCGCATCTCTTCGATGTCTTCTTCAACCTGGTTGCTCGCCCTTAACCTCCGCAACGCCTTCCGCGCTTCTTCCTCCCACTGTTTGGTGATGAGCAAATAGCGCGGACTCTCCGGACAAATTGGAAGAAGTACTAATTGAAGTAAGGCAGGACATACGGCTAAGCCAAGTAGTAGAGGCCAACCGTCGTTGGTACCGAGAATTTGTTCGATACCGAGCACTTGTGATAACAGAAGACCCACTGTAACCGCTAATTGGTTCACTGTCCCAAGACCACCACGTAAATTTAAAGGAGCTATTTCGGATATATACATAGGTACTAAGGATGTGTTCAGTCCTGGAAAAGAAGACAAACTTTAGTGAATATATATACAACATATTTAAAAGAGTGATTGGTAAGAACATTGCCCGAAATTAATTCAAAATTCGCCCTACCGTTTAGGGTGGCTTGCTCTCTTCAAAGTTACGGATTAACTAATTAATGGCAAAATGTGTAAGTAACTTCGAAGGTGTATTTTAACGATTAAAAAAATTACTGCCACAAAACTGAGAAAAACTATGATTTTTTAGCTGTATTTTTGAGATAAGCGTTGCACTACACTGTAGTTTAAATAAGAGTGAGTCTCATCGACAGACCTTTTTTAGAAATTTTGAGAGATCTGTTGTATGATGGCGACCTGTTCCTTGTTGTATTAAAAATATACTGATCTAATGGAGCGTTTAAAGCGAGCTCGTTTTTCACGTGCCACGTCACAAAATACTTATATATTTATTGTGTTTTTATTTTTCTTTTCATTAGATTCTTGATGCTTGAGTTAAATTATTAGTCATGGTTTTGTCAAACAGGATATTTTTTGTCGTTAACTGTTAATTTGTTCTAACAAAGACGCATTATTCATAACTTTAAATTTTTTTCAATACTTTTAATTTATATATCAAAGAGTTGTGAATTTATTTCTTCATGACAAACTTTATGAGTTCATATTCAGCTAAAAATAAGTTTTTTTTTTATAAAACTTTCTAGCATGATCTTTGTATTTCCATAACGGTAAAATTTTAAAAGTGTAAAACTTAATTTATTTCTTATTATTCATAACCCTTCCCCCGGCAATAAAGTTTCGGATTCAGATTCGTGTTTTACTGACTTCAACTGAGGATAATTTTTTATAAAAATTTTAAGCAGAACATTAGTAGCTTAGTACCTTTTGTTTTATTTACGTCTGCTTCTTTCTCTTTAAGTTGTTTCACTAAATGCATCTGAAAACACTTCCCACTCTTTTACTGCACAAAGTAACAATGATTGTCTCCTTTAATGTCAGAAATTTGATATTTTATTAGAGTTTCAAAAAAAAGACCAACGTTGTATGGATTCTTGAGCAATTTAAATTAAGTAGAATTATTCTCGGTTCTACAAAGTGTTTTTGAAGCGCAACATACAACTTAATTTTTATTTCCTGAGCGTAAGTTAAGGAAATATAGTGATCGAGTCCATCGAACGAATGGCCACTTTTATATTTTCTGGACATTTTCTGACTCCTAAAGTGCGAAAAAAGTAGTCTCCCGTTTCCATCTGTCTGTCTGTCTGGCGTCTGCTGTTTTAATCAGTCCAGTCCTCAGGTTTAAGGAGATAAAATTAATTAAATTTCATTTTCTTTTATGCCGATGCTTATACGTGATTATAGTCGAATCCTTAAATAAACACTCGAAGTTAACTATGTAATTACTAAGATTTGATTTTCCCGTTGATGGTTATATGGTTTTTAATAAAATAAACGTATAAAAGGTGCTACGTATATTTTAAGTGAGTTTATCCATTACAAAAGTTTGTGATGTCATCAATATTTTTGCAAGGACACAGATATCAATTTGGATAGATCCAGTGCAAAACTACAGAAGTATAAACATGTGTTTAAATGGCCAATATACAGTAGCGGTCATTTCTACGGAACCACTCGATAAAAAGTCAAGTTGGTAGCTCTGTCATCTAGTACTTTACGCCGAACGCGGTTGGTAGCGGTAGTTGATATGGCAATCGAAACTAGCACAACACGAATGTTTCGGTTGCCCTCAGCTATGACGCACTGTATCCCGTACAGACTGTATGTTCTGTTCATCTATTTATTAAAATAAAATATCTACATTGACAATGGGGCCATCTAACCTGTCAAATTTTTGACACATATGTTTTCCCCCAGAAACCCGTCAAGGTCACTTACACCAAACAAACTTTGAAAATTTACACTAGGGAGTGGTTCCATAGAAAAGACCGCGACTTTATATATATTTTTATTTAAATGATCTGGAAAAAAATTGATTTATTTTAAGAATCCTTCATTATTTAAAAATTTTTGTATGTGAAAAATTCGTTTTAAGTCAAGGTAAAATTTTTATTTCTTTGATATTTTTGTATAAAGTAATAAATAAAAAAAATCTTGTAAACTCAATACGACACATATTGCATAATATTTGTATATGTTCCGTTCCCCCGTAATTGGGCCACGTAATCAAATAAAATAAAAAAAAATAAAAGTAAATGTTCTAATTGGCCCCTTTTTAGCTTTGAAATGCCGTTGCGACGTTGCCAAGTTAATTTAATTTTATCGATTTTTTTCACAATTAAGAAATCAAACAATGTCACAATAGGGTTATTTGTAATATCTCTGTTGCAATACTTATATACATATTAGGTAATCCAGATAAAACTCTTATATCTTGAAAATGGATAGAAATATTGAAATTCTGTAAACGTCATTGTTTTTAACTTGAACGAGGAAGCTTAATTTAGTACATTGCATATATGATACTTTTTAAAATTGGAATGTGTCATCTATATAATCAATTTTTCAACTGATTTTGATAGATTATGAAATTATTATGATATAAAACATTTAGGTTTTACTTAATTTTCAGTGGATAAAAAAAAACAAAATTTATGAATATAAATTTAAATTTAAAGTTGAATAAAATACAGTACTGCCACTTTATATTGGGTGATTTTTTAAGTTTATGCTCTAGTTAGCCATCCTTACGCCAGCAGTGAAACTGAAACGGCTTACGTAAGCGTCATGGCTAACTAAAGCAGAAATTTAAAAAATCACCACTTATTGATTTCAGTTGCTGACAAAAAAAACTCCAGTGGTGACTTTCATATTACACCGTTAAAACAAATTAAGTCAATTATATTAACGTTTGTAGAATTTGTCAGATGTCAGATGTCAGATTTAACACTATGGTGTTGTCAGTTGTATTTTCAAGGTAGAATACAGTGTCTGTGTTTTTTTATTTTGGTAAATACGATAGTAAGATTTGTTTCAAAACCAGTTATTTAAGTATGTCCTTCATGCTGAATACAAAAATAAATCTAAGGGCGTTAAATCTGGCCTGCGAGCTGGTCATCAAAGAAGGCCTCTTCTGCCGACTCAGTTTTCATAATAACTGTTTCAAAATAAAAAAATTCAACCAGTTTCAACAGGAAGTAATAGTACCAAATTTCTGACGTTCAACAATAGTACTTAGTGGAATTGTCTGCATTTTTGTTTCCATGATAATATATGCCATCTCATCATTTAGATCATTTATATTATTTACACTAATACGATACATAAGTATAAGTGTTTTACATCATTATATTATATTAATCGTAATTTAATGATATATCAAAATGTGTGAAAAAATATATACATATGTTACAAATTAAAAACATATGCCTTATATTTGCACTGTAATAAATTAAGAAGCTTCCTTCTTCAGCTTGAAAATAAACGCGTTTACAGAATTTCAATATTTCTAACCCTTCTCAAGACATAAGGTAGGAGAATTATATCTGGGATTCTCTATACAAACAAAAGTATGAGTTTTGTCACAGTAGTGATAAAATTGAGTCTTAATACAGAGTGTTTACAAAAAACTCTAGATGATAATATTTTGCAATTATACGTTTCTCTGTTTTTTCAAACGGAGCACTCTGTATTTCATTATTACATATTTCTTTGGTTTTTATTCTTTTTTTCACAATGATTTTCGATGTGTCTGTTAAAACATCTGAAAATGTTGAAACCATGAATTTTACATAAAAAAAAAAATTACAAGGAGGAAAGAAAATAAAACATGGTACAAATAATAATTTAAATTTTTTATCGAAACACTGTATCTTAAAATTCAGTTTTAAACTAAACTTGAAATATTGGAACACAGGTAGTAAAACAATCATAATACCTACGTTTTTTTTGTGAACTTTTGCATTATGAAAAATTTCAGGGAATCTGAAATAACTTGGCAACGTTGCTTTGGCATTTAAAATTAAGAATTGCTTGTAACAAAAATTCTGAAAAACAAAACATTCTCTCTAATTGCAAATTATTTTTAGTTATCTAGCTCAAGAAGTCGTTGACATTTTTCTCTCTCTATTATTGAGATATACATAGGATTTACACTTCGGGTTAATGCGTGAGAGCGTGTAGTTTGGTGGCAGTATAACGATAATATTAGCCACAACAACTTCGTCCATTTTTGTCAGCCGTGTGGAATTTTGCAATAAATTAAAATAATAAAAAACATAAAAACTCATAACATGAAATAACATATTGAGTATTACTTAGGTTATACACGGTGATGAAAAAATGACGTATAAGCTCTACGCTACGTTGTTCAGAAGGATCTGAAGAACCCAAAATAAACGGTTAAAAATAATCTGTTAACCAAATTTTTGAAAATATTAAACTTCCTAATTGTGATGTTTTAATGACAATTTAATTAACATTCTAAAATTCCGATAAAAATTGTCAAAAATGACATTTGTCAACAGTAAAAAATGACTTTCTGGAGTTTATTCTAGCAAATTATTAATAACTAATTATTTAACTACTAATTATGAAGTTTAATATTTTCAAAAGAGTTTTGAGACCTCTCTTGACAACATACCATTGAGCTTCTACGTCATTTTTTCATCACCCTGTATAGAGTATGTATCTTTTTGTGTGGGACCCGTTTAACAATTCAACAGTGGTTACTAATTTGCCTGCTCCATCATTTTCTCAGCTTTTAATACTACGAAATAAGAAAAGAAAATAACCAAAATCGCATTCGTATAATTGCTTCTCTTTACTAAATGTCTTAAAATGACGTTTTTAATTTTTTTAGAACAAATGCTTTATAAGGTGTAACCAAGAAAAAAAAACGTTATAACATTAGGTCGCATCATGTATGATTTCAGGTCTTATTGCATTCTTGTCTTTAACACATCCTTGACATTTTTTCACATACTCATCTCATTAAATTACCGCTAAAAAATCCTTACAATTTTACTATGACATTTTGCGATGTAAAGCCCGAGAACATAAAGTTCAGCCAAGAAGTGACATACTCACCACAATTGACCCCTATAATAAATCTGCCAAAAAATAGTATTTCATATGAGTTCGCTAGTTTGGTACACCACATTAAGCACGCCCCAGTAATTCCCAGGACGTTATTCAGAAGCAGTCCGCCTTTCCTGAAACAGAAAGTGAACTCGATTATGAAAATGTCACACAATTTCGCTACGTCTATGCCAGAAAAGTTGATATTAATTTACCTCCCGAATTTGTTGGCTACCATGCCCCCGCCGAATCCGCCTAACATCCCCCCTAAAGCAAATATGGACACAGCAATGGAGTAGAGGCCCCGTGCAGAATCATCCGACAGATCCTTCCCGTATCTTGTTTTGTACACGTCTTTCATGAAATGTTCGATGTTCTGCTCTGGTGCGTTTATTACTCCGGTGTTGTACCCAAACTGCAGCATGCCCAGGACCGCCGCCAGGATCGCATACGAGAGGAAGAACGTCAAGTCCTGAAAAAACACGCATTAATGTACGGCCACACATAATCGTTATTTAGCCACAAACGGAAAAACACGAAGCGTGAAAATTGCCTGCCGAGACGATGTCGAGGTGCACAACATGTCGAGAGCAAAATGATGACTTTACGTCAGTTACATGTAACGCTTGTTGTGCTGAGGCTGCAAAATGGATGGAAAAACGATCGCAATTTATAAGTTTAGTGAATATGTTGCATAATGTAGATATTGCAGTACTGTAAAAAAATATTTGTCCTGTGACAAGCTAAATTTAATTTTAATAAATAATATCTTAGAACGAAAAATAGGAAATTTATGTAACATTTCATGAACGGCATTTTCATTTTTAAATAAAAAACATATTTTGCTTCACTTTTGGATTAATGGTACGTAAATAAATAATGAACAAAAATTCGGTATCTGTTTTACGATTTATTGATTTGGAATAGTGTCGCAATTTTTATTAAATAAATTATACAATTAAATCGGGATAAATGGTCACATGTGCCACTGCATATACTTTACATTATTGTATAAATTAAGATGACAACTTTAGTGACAAATTGCGTGGATCTAGATATCAAGTAAATTGTAAAATGTGACTAGCGTTATAAAATAGTACATTATACACCTCAGCGATTCCTGTTGTGGAGTTTAGCTCGAGCGAAGCGAGCTCAAAATGAATTTGAATCTATGGTGTATACTTACTATTTTTCCACGCCCGTATTATTTAAATTAATAATAAAAGTAAGGCAACAATAAACGAGATGTGCCATATTGAATTTTTATTAAGCGCCAGTGCAGATTTATTTAAAAAACGTGTTGTTGGCGATAAAACATAAACTCACTTGATTTCCCTAAAATACAGGAGGCAGCTGCGAATGCCACAGAAGTTTCTTGTCCCCAAAATCAAAAAATATTTATGAAAAATGTTACAAGAATTCTTCGAGTGGTGTTCGAATCAATTAGTAAAAAAGTGAACTGAAAACGTTGTTTTGGCCTGTTTTGAGGAAAAGCATAATTGAACTTCCAACATAGTCGTATGTCTATTAAATGATGAATTCAGCAAGTCTGGTAAAATACAGTAGGTTCCTAAAATTCACTGCAAGTAAATTTATAATTTTGGTTTAGCTACTCTTAAACAGATTTGGACAGATTATATACAGGTCATAGTTGAAGACGGTGGCTGGCATCTTTACTAGCCGACAGGAACACTAGGAACACTTTACAAAACTAGTATTTTTAGAAATTTAAAGCATTTATTAACTCCACATGAACTTTCTGCTAAAATAATGGAACGTCTACCTACTGTTACTCTGTTAATAACTATCTATTAAGTTGATAACAACTTCAGACAGCACTTGTATGCAAGACATAATGCACTAAATGAAGTGGTTATATCAGTGGTTACATTGTGGTTACAATATTATCTCGTAATTCAGTGATCCTAGTGGTGCACCAGACTTAGCGTTTCTAGTCAAGTATTCATAACTTGTGTGTTTGAACAGAACAGAATTATTGTGTCCCGTGAGTTTAACTGTGTACCGCCACATTTAAAAATGCAAAGACAGAGTGTTCAATCTTGCTTTTGTAGATACTCACTGAGACAGTGTAAATTCAGTGCCAGTTCGCTGTGCAAGGTGCTGTCACACTGTGCACACAAAAAATTAACTATTCAGCAAAAATTTGCTATCACGAGAGTGCCAGTAGATGAATTTTATGAATCTGACCTCGTTTCGATTCGATCGTACCTTAGTAGCAGCAAATCGTTGCTGGACAGTCCAAATTTTTGAATAAACACAGTGAATTGGAACCTACAATAAATCAGTATTATAATACGAAAAAGGTTTGAATATTCCATGCTGTCTGATGTGTCTCCCACGAACAACGTCCTTGTCAGGACGAAAAAACGAATAATTTCCGAATCATGATTATTGGATTACAGTAGGTGTTTCTCGGTTTTCTAAATGTCAGATCTGCGCCTTCGCTCCATTGGAAGTGCGTCATGACAAAGCTGCTTTACTTGCCTGGTAAATATTGGTCATTAAATAATTTAAATGAGTCTCTGCCGTACTGGTCGATTCTATAATTATTATCGGCAAAATTATTTACATATGTATGACTTAATGATAGATTTGAAGAGAAATTTATTATTGAGGATTAATGGAGGTACCTACGTCAAAATTGGGAAAATACTGCGTTTCGGTAAAGAATTGTGCCATATATGTATATACAGGGTGATTAACCTAACATTTTAGTGACAACTACCACAATGATATAAAATGCGCGACTTTGACATCAAACGTCGAATTTCAAACTGAACTTGAAAATCTGTCAGTAATACCAGCTTACCAACAAAATGCATAGCAAACATTAATGAAACCCTTGTATAATTACAAAATATACGCTCTGATATGATGTTAGGGTAAATGTACTTGCTACATTTTAATGGTAAGTTTTTTAAATAATTCTGTGTAGGTGTCACACAGACAAAAAATAAAAGTTAGCATGCATCTCAAAAAGATTATTTAATGATTTCAAATATAACCTGTATTAATTAAAATTCTCTGGTTAATGCTGCTGGTTTATTTGAAGTCTTCAATCGTGTACAAGTTTGGCATAATAAATAATTAACTTTAGTTTTTATTTTCTCATTTTTAACTTTTTCGTAAAATGCGTTCTAAAATTAAGAACATTAGTTACGTACTTAACAAAAATGATTGAGTTTTCACTGTTATTTAAATTTTACAGTGAAAATTAACGACCTGAAAATGCTGTGATCTGGCAGGGTAAAAGATATAGATGCCTAGATGTATTTGTTTCAGGATAATTATTTATTTTCCACATGTATAAACGAATTTGACAAATACTTATCATTAATTTTTGACGTGTGCTAAGCAAGCAGAAAACCCACTTTTGGTACTATACATGTTATAAATAAGTAGGATTAATTTTTGGAATTTGGGGGTACTTGTCGGTATATTGCAAAACGATTATAAAATATCCTACATCATATCCAGTTGTCTTTGAAAAATCTGCCACTCTATTTTTAAGACGAGCTTTGTCACTTCAATGAAGTAAGTAGCAATCTATCATGAGATCTGAATTACTGGTTACCTACCTATCAGTCAACTTGACATACAAACATAAACATCTTGTATACTTTACATTCACTCTGCAACCCTACAGCGAATTTACAAACCTAAGAAGAACATTAATAGCTTATTACGTCCAAAATTTAACAAAATCTCTGCATCAGTCTTGCCGTGATTCTAGGTTTCAAAACGAAAATCGATATGTCAACTTAGTTTGCAAATCGAATTCTAAGGTAGAAACAACAAGTAAAGTATTTAATATTATGTCCGTTATATAACTTGACAATGACAAGTATGTCACATTTTTTGACATATAGGTGCTCAAAAAATCACGAAATGGTCAATTACATTCATTATTTGAACATTTGTTTTAATTGTACCTGCATTTATAATTAGTATAAAAAAAATCCTGATGAATTTTTTTTTATATTTCTGGTTTAGCCGGTTTTCATTTTTGGATACATAATCAAAAACTACAGTGTGATCAACAAGTTAGTACTGTTTGAGTTGACAATAGAATTAACCAATTTTGGTACAATTTTCTTGCGCTACCATTGTCAAACCTGATTCAAATGCTTAGCGCGATGCCACTTTTAAGCGCTCAGGAAATTTTGGTTATGGCTTATGGCATTTTAATAATAATAATAATCAATAATGAATTTTGACGTAAATTGAATGTCTCTGTCAACCATGTCAGTTTTGACAATAGGAAGTAAGATGAAGTAACAGGTCTACCAATTCTAAACAAAATTCACTGATATCAAATGAAGCAATATTTGTTGATCAGTTGAACACGCTGTACCTTAGTATATTGCGAAAAAGTTTCTGTAAACTGTAAAATTTATACATAGCTTCTTAGAAGTACCGCTTGACATCTTTAAATTTTTCTTTTGTGGTAGGTCAATATTTAAATTGACCCAATGAAACGAGAATGCGAATTATTGTTTTGTTCATGTCTTAATACAATACCGGGTGTCTGGAAAATGGCAGATTAACTCTTAAGTACCTTATTATAGAGGTTCGTGAGTCCCAAAAAGGGAATAAAAAAATTCTGTATGATGTACATTACGAAAAAAAACGTAATTTTATGAGAGTAAAATTGGCAACACTACACCACCTAATGCATGAATACCTCCGACTTACTTTCTGATTTCTTAGTAACGGTGGTCACTGAAATTCACCTTTTCCTTTTTTGTACAATAAGCATAACAACCACTAGTCATTAACCGTTGTGCATTATTATAAACAACAGCAAAAACAACAAAAGAAAAATCCATTAAAGCATAACTGACGAAGTACTAGAGAAGATGTTCAAAATTCCTGCCTTGTGCATATAAGTAAGCTCGCAATGTTTCCAAATTTTGATCATTTTGTGTAAAAGTTAGTCGTCAGTACTTAAAGCTAAGATTAAACTGATTTTTGCAAATGACATACTCTCTAAGAAAAGAGAGGGTGGGTGGGCGGGCAGAGCTAGTACCTGTTAAGAGTGATTTTGGCAAATGACATTTTCTCTAAGAAAATAGAGGGCGGGCGGGTGGGGCTAGTACCTGCTAAGATAAGACTGATTTTAGCAAATGACATACCCTCTAAGAAACGAGAGGGTGGGTGGGTGGGGCTACTAGCTGTCAAGATAAGATTAATTTTGGCTAATGATATACCCTCTAGGAAAAGAGAGGGTGAGTGGGGAGAGCTAGTACCTGTTAAGATTGATTTTGGCAAATGACATATTCTCTAAGAAAATAGAAGACGGGCGGGTGGGGCTAGTACCTGCTAAGATAAGACTGATTTCAGCAAATGACGTATCCTCTAAGAAAGTTAATTAAATTATTATAAGGAAATACACTAGATGTTCCAAAGCATTTTCAAATTCCTTCCAAATTTTTCAAAAAAAACGGGGTCCCAAATTAACTCAAGAGCAGGTCAGGTTAGAATTTTCCAAAAATGGAACACCAAAGTCTCCCAAAATCGTTTTAAGTAATTTACAAAAAAAATCTTTATGGGTTCCCAAAATAATACACCATAAGTAACACAAAAATCTCCCAAATTAACAGAAAAACATACTGGGTACTCAAGACTTTTTCAAATGTGATAAATTAAACTCTAAAAGCTCAAAATATTTTTTCAAGTCCATCCAGCAACCAGATTCCTTTAAATTTATCCGAAAATAAAACACCAGGCGACCTAACATTATTTGCGAAAATTTTAAACGTAGAGTTTTGAAAACTTTTTGATAAGTCAAACATTTTTAACTGTTTACTCGATTTTTACTGATTTGTACCTTCGCTTTATATCAGACAAACATTGTTGTTAATTGGAATGAATCAAATTATTACAAAAACAACACATTGTAACTGAAATGGTAATTGAACATGGTCAAGGGCGAAAAAAATATTAGCTAAAAGTTTTACTACTAGTTATCGTTATAATGAATGTGTTGTTTAGTTGTTAAACGTATCAAAAGAATCAATTTTAAAATCATCATAACTCCACCACAATGTGAGAAGGAATTTTTTCACTATTTTTCCCAGACTCACCAATTGATTGTTAAGAGCGTTGCGGAGAGTTAATTCACCATTTTCCAGGCACCCGGCGTAAACGAATACACAATTAACAAAGAAATATTTTAATCAGTTTTTATTTTTTGAAAGGTTGTTTTTAGGGGTCATTGTCCAACTAACTCCATGGACAAGCCGCCACTGATTATAACATTGAGTTGTTTTGTTGTGAAGCTATTTTTTAGAAGCTAAATATTTTGTTAGTAGCTATTTTGTCGGGAGTTATTTTGTTGGGGGCTATTTTGTCGGGGCGGTTTTGTTTTGGGTACCCCGACAAGTTATCCTGGGACAAAATATTTAGCTTTGACAAAATAGCTTCACAACAAAATAGTTCCGTCAAAACAAAAAATATGTACATGCACTATTTTTTATTAAACACGGTAATTTATTCTCATAAAATGACATATTGCGGGGTATTTGGTGGATTTTTTTAGAATGGCTTGTTTCTTCAATGGAAATTTTAGTTTGTTAATCTTTTTACAACATGAGTCCGAAGCTATTTATTAATTAAAAAGAATTCTTATCGAAAAATTGTATCGTATCTGCACAGCGTATCTACTTTCTAAATCAAAAGTGACTACTTTGAAAATGCTCAAAATACAAAAAATTGTTGGTTTATTCGCCATTTCGTTTTTCATAAAAAAAGTACACCTATAATTGTATGCATAAAAACATTACCACTTAATTATGACCTGACCTGCCCTGACCTGACCTCTCTATTGCCTCAAATAAAGAAATCTTAAACATTTGTGTGTATACATAAAAACCAAAAAGTACGTCGTTGAAACTGTTGTATTTTCTTAAACTAAAATTAATAATAATTTCCTTTTTTTTAAACCGGGGTATTTTAACTGGCCTCTTTTCTCTGGAGCGAATTTGTCGCTGAGCAATTTTGTCAAGGGGCTATTTTGTCGGGAACTATTTATAGTCGCTAGACAATTTTGTCGGGTCACGTGTCTAAAGACACAGAACCTTTGAAATCAACAATTTTTGGACATGGGTACATTTTCAGCTAAACTGGAAGTATAAAAGTAATGAAAATGTCATCTACAGAGACCGGACAAGAGCGGGTAATCTTCAAGTGGTCCATCGGTTCCAGCCTTAGCTGCATGTACGATTATAGTAACTAAATCTTAGTTAACGTTATGAATTATTGTTGTCTCAGAATGTTCGTCCATAAATTGTGTTTGTAATGCGATAATCGATGCGTTTGATATCTAATGTATACTATCTACGTCACTGGATACGAAGTAATTTAAGTGATTTGGAGTAAAACCAACCCTTTTTTGTACAGTACGTTTAGCCACCTGAAGGTTAATCGCTCCGATGGGAGGCTCAGGTGCATTATTCCAATAGCAGTTTTATGCATACAAAATTTCTAACATATCATTTTGCAAACAGCGGAAATTAATTGACCGTTCTGGAACTTTTTGTACACTCTGTATATGAGAACCGTTCCAATTTCAGGCACCATACACTCAAACACTGGCTGGGTTGAACGTTAAACATTCAGTTTTGGTACTTAGTAGAAACACTTATTAATTAATCTATTATATAAGTTTTTAAATTGAACCTCAGAAGTAATTTCCAAAATATTGTGTGGGTTAAAAGAATTTAAAACTTATGTGGAAGAAGCTTCAATAGGATATTCAGTCATGAAGTCGTAATGGTTAGTAACCCCAGAAATAAATGAGTACGAATATCAAATTGGGTTAACTGGTATAAATGAATAAGTGACGAATAAGTAGGAACAGCGGAGAAAACACTTTTAGATATTAATGCGTCAATTGACTAAACCTGACGCAATATCGAAAAATACATAACTCGCTTTTATTGTTCTAATTCAAGTCATCAATTGTTTAAGTTAAATAAGTTCCATTGTCAATCATTCCAAACAATGAAAAAAAATTGAATGTTATGTTGTTTTATTCTAAATACCTAGTTTATGGAGTCTGCTAATTAAAAGTTATGAGAGAAAAAAATGTCTAATTCACATAAAATGTATTTTTGTCTTAATTAAACGAATACTTCTAGCTGCAATAGGTAGTCAGAATGAATCTTTCACTATCAATTAATATGACAGACGATAATAATAATTAAGACGATTAATAGGTTATTTAAACTTTTTTTTCTGTATGCATTCGTTTGCCTAGTTCACTGTTTCTTTGTATACTTGTATACTCCAAAACAGCTCGAACATACTAAATGTTTTTCTAATAAAACAAACTGCAAGGAGCACCAACCTGCTCGAGAAGCCGCAACTTCCTACGCTGAGTGTGCTCCTCGAGCCGGTCCACGTACTCCCTCAACTCCTCAATCTCCTCCTTCACTTGCTGTACAGTGTCCAGCTCGTGCTTGATGGCTACCATGTCCCTCTTGACTTCCGATACTTCCGACTGGCAAGATTCCACCGACTTGGTGAGTTCTTGCAGTTGCGACCTGATCTCACAAAGAGCGACCGTCGTCTCCAGGTGTCGATCTCCACGTTGGAGCTCGTCCAGTTTGGCGCTCAAGTTCATACTCATCACGCTCACCTGTTTTTGCAGACTGCGGCATAACAGTACGTGGAAAAGAAGTAAAACGTGTCATTAATTTGAACGGTGAGAAACACTCAACGACAAATCTCATGCTAGGTGCTGATTCGACAATCATGCATGGATCCAAGTAACGGTGGTCAACGACATGATGCGGGTCTTCTAGTCGACAGAAATGATTTTTTTTCACATAGAATACACCATGTCTTGGGATTTGGTTGGTCGAGTTACAATATTACTTTGGATTGGAGTGTCGATACGAGGTGTCGGTGGCATGCAGTGGTCGTGCTTCGAATTGTCAACACTTACTACTAGGTCGTACGTAACGTCAACATACCCATAACTGTCTTTGGTTTTATAGTATGGAGAATGACAATGATGGCATGCACAAATGGTTTGCTTGTCATGATGTCATCAGGTGACCAAGCCACAGAAACGAACACAGATCATGCAAAAGCAAGCACCTACTGCAAAAGCTGTATACCTGGGAGGCAAGGATACCATGGCTGTGTTCCAAACTACAGTGGACACCTCCCCAGGTATCCTTTAACCCTCCGATAATCCCCTTCACTTCTTCTAGAAACTAATCTACACGCGGTGTTCGACTGCGACGCGGCATCTCGACGGCGTTTGACAATCTTCCACCTATAGTTTGGAAACACAGCCCATCAGGGAGCGTGCTCTTAACTTAATTTAGTGCACTAACACATTGCTACTGACCACAGATGATAGCAAAGGTCTAAGTACTTGCCAGGAAGATCAAAATTTTGACCAAGCAACAATTCGGTTCTACTCCAATGACCAGATTTGTTCTTGGATTAAGCGACTGTATACGTCTGGATGTAGAACTTCATCCGTTTGAGTTTGAAGTTGATTTCGAGATGAGAATCGTCAAGACAAAAAATCGGCTGAAAAGCATTCATTATTCATGATGAGTCGGAAGGTTGTATGAAAAAATTTTGGGGCTTGAGATTGATTCTTCGTTCATGTGCATTCCAGGGGTTCTATGATTACACACCTAGAGATCAAAATCATACAAGATGTGTTGATATGTTTTAATGTGGCTTATGATATCTGTGCAATCGACTGTCATAATAAACGATGTAGTTTAGAGGTGATCAGTTGTGCACGTGTGGAAGGAACGAAATATATACATACGTACATAAAATACAGCCGTTCTTAAATAGTTTTGTCTATTAGATCTTTTTCAACATATATTATTTTCACAAAATTGTTTATCATCTTTTATTCATTTATTCATATCAACTTTTTTTTGGTAGCCACTTTCTTTAGAAGTCTGAATGTTAGTATAAAAATAAATAAAAAAATTAAAACAGATTTAGTAATGAAAGTAATTATTATATTACTATTCATAGTTATAATTTTGGCTCTCAACCAAAATTACGTTCATTTAATTAAGGTTTCTTTTATAATATTTACTATAGTTTGCCGATACCACGTAATTCTCTGGATATCTTGAATATTCAGCCGATAATTTAACATTAGATTGTTAAAATTTTGATTTTTAGTATAGGTTTTAAAGTGTTTTTTCTAAAACAATCAATGGGTTTCATTCTAAGACAAATTTGTAAATGGTAATGAGCACAGATCTAAATTACAATATATAACAGATAAGAAGTTACAAGATTTTGCATATAAGAAGGCCATTTCTAGTAGTACATAAATATAGATAAATGTTGCTTTAAAAAATCTAGTATATTGAATTAGTGTTTTAGGTTATATTTTTGTTACTTTTTAGGGAAGACTGGGACTTCACAAAACCTTTAGTGTCAATATTTTATTAAATAAAATGGTGTTACTTGATATTAATATGTTAACAGCTTGACATATAAATGAGAATTAAAGCCCAGTCTTCGTTTGATTACACAATTTAGATCAATTTTAAAACTTTAATAAGATTAGTTTTATCTTGGCGAAATTCATTGGTAGTCACCAAGTTTTTTGAAATTTGCATATAATTGCATAAAACTTTTACAACAGTTTTAAAATATCTCTGAATGAAATATTAAGTTTTAAACAGATGACAGACAGCACTTAGCTGTTAGTTACAAAGAGATTTTTTGACTTATCCGTTTAAGAAGAAATTTGCATGAAATCCTAATTGGAATCTTTTACGAGCTTAAAATGTCTCTAAATGAAATAAAAAGCTTTAGAATGGGTGACTGATTAAATAATTAAACCAAGTGTCATTTTTTTGTACAGGCTATAGTTTGAAACTATATGGATTATGTCTGGGTAAAGTAGGCGATGTTCAAACTGTCAAATTGTTATCTCGATTCCACGGAACGTCTTGACTTTTTGACAACTTTTGTTTAATACGAATAAGAGATCTGTCACTAGATTTTCTAAGCCAACTTTATAAACGATAATTTATAGTCACCTTGTATATATTAGTTATATTGAAGAATCAATTATAATAAATCAATTAATTCGAAAATAAATTTAATTAAACTTTGCTGAAAAAAATTGTGTGTGCTCTAGACAACATTTTTACTGGAAACATTTTTGTAAAGTTGGAAAATAGGGCAGGGTGCCAAGGGTGTTTTTAGTTGAAGCTGTCCAAAGCACCTCTATCTTATTGGACAGATGGAAAATTAAAGAAAAAGTTGTAGAAACCTAGAATCGTTTTTTTTTTAGTGTTACACCCTCACAGAATTTTATGTTTTAACTGGTTCTCTTTAATCGCAGTTATTTTTTTCTAATGTTATTAAATTTTAAGTTTTTGTATCGCGTGCATTTTTATTTAAATGGAATGAAATAAAACAATCAGATTCAGTAAGATGCAGGTTTACTAAAAAATTGTTCAGAATTTAAGATTACGACCTTTGACATCTAGTAGGCTATCGATGTGTAAAACCAGTTGGTACTTTCTGCGCATCACTGTGCACAGCTTAACCTAAAATTATAATACGTTAAATGTCAAAGGGCAAAGTAGCCAAACTTTGACATCAAACGTCAAATTTCAAAGTGAACTTGCAAACAAACTGCATGACCTACTAAATATCAGACAATAATGGAAACCCTGTATTAAGAAAATGCATACGACGTTGTATTTGTTGATAGAAAAAAGTTGTTGGATTTTCTAGAGGTATTCAAGGAAAATTATATTGTTCAAAAGTTAACAGCACATTGTGAAAAATATGGAAAAATACGAAACAATCTTTTTAATTTATTTAGTTTTAAGAATAAAATATAGTTACATGAGAAAACACAATAACAATAGACAATTAATCGTAATAAATCAACTGTAGGGAATTAATTGCTGTTAAAATAGTGCACGAAAGATTTTGGAACAGCTTGCATATGTTTAAAAAATGTTTAGATTTTAGATCAATGCTTAGAATGAATTGAAACATTGCTTAGAAATGCACATTCTAAATAAGGTAAAGCAATAAGTGTAAAAGTTAAAGATTTGTGAAAAAGAATATTTAAGTTAAACTTGAATTATATCTGCACGATGATTTAAATGCATATTTCATTTAAGCTACAATTACGTAGTTTTATTAGTTTATTTTTTTAGTGCTTCATGCATAATAATGCCGTAGCGTGAATGGTGTATAGTAATTAATATAATTTTTATTACTGCTGGATACGATCTGAAAATTACATATTTTATTTTCGACCGTACAGTATCAGGATAAATGTAATTTTATTAAAGGTGGAAACTGTAATAAAAACAATTGAATGAGTTACGCACAAATAAAGCTATCTCCTGTGGTCAGTTAATTTGAAAATATTGTTTCGACCATACACGTAATATTAGTGTGGGTCAAGAAACAACACACAAACAATGGCGATGATCAAAATTATGAGATGATGTTGGTTTATTTAGGTATAGAAGAAAGAAAAACTAACACAACAAAAATTTATAACTGTGTTTATTAAAGAAAACGTTGTACAAAATAAAAATATATAACTCAAAATGGAAGTCTGTTTGATATCGATTAAGTGAAGATCTGGAGTAGTTGCATTTACATAAAGGAAAGGGACTTAAGTACGTTCCATCTGCATTGCCTGTTTGTTTTTTCATGACTGAATAAGAGTAAAGATCTTTAATTAAGTAGCAATAATCGACCAGAATGAAACGTTTGTTTTGTTGACATAGTCGTCTTTTATTATTCCGGAAGTAAAATTTTAATTGACACATAATTACATACATGTAAATTAAACAATGAGACGGCATGAATAAGTGAGTATTATCCATTCACGATTTGTCTGGGTCAAGGCTGGATTTAAAAACTTGACGTTGTTGCTTATGTAAACGTTTTCCCAGTGTAAATTTAAGGTAATTTTTGTTTAAGGTTATCTTGTACGTTTTGTAAAAGATAGTATATTTATTCAATTACGCAAAGTCAGCGGTTGCGTTTATTTAAGATTTTTTCGGTCACTGAATAGGTCAGGCTTATAAACACAAAAATCCCTAATTTATTTCTTTAACTATATCTTATTAATTCACATAATATAAATTTACTTACCACTTTACAAAATGTTTGAAATAAAGTGGATGTTTCTACGATCAAATTTGAGGGTTATAGAACGTACTTGACTTCAAAACTACTACCTGTATAGGAAATAACTTGCAGAAAATTATAAACTTATTTGTAGCGCTTCAGATTTCTTCGATAATAAAGACAACTTACGTTTCTTAACTTTCTTATTGCTGTATTGTGTAAACAATAATCCCTTCTAAAGAGCTAAAACGAGCTTATTTCAATTTTAAATTGATATTTAAGTGCCAAAAAGTGCAGTTCAATTAATTCCGAATTTTCTGTGTTTATTTACTCTCCATATATTTACATTTAATATGGCAGCCAGATCGTGAACGGATATTAACTTTCAGAGTGATTTTGGTAAAATACATTTTATACCTAGCAGTACCAAAAAACCTTGACGCAATTCGAAATATGTGTACATTCTCGTGTCAATATCGGTGTCGGTGTAAGTACACACCTCAACAAACGACAACACACAAAATAATTCAAAGTCCGCGTTATTTTCAATATTGTTTGCACACCTTTCCTTTATGTTTCCATTTGGCAGTAGTCGAGTTGATTCGGTCTGAGCAGGTTAAAAAAAAACAGTAAGGAAAAGAAGGAAGAAGAACCGAATGATGGAACGTGTGGGTAAAAAGTAGATAAGTAGTATGTAGATGTGATGGTGCGTGTATGCGTTGGGGTGTACCTAATAAGCAGCTCTCTGAGAGTGGCTTCATCGTCCTCTTGTATTTCTTTCTTCGTCTCATCACGCGCTGTTCGCGGGCGCGTCGGGGTGTGCGCAGGGCGGCCGCGGGCGGTCAGCTTGAGCGTCTCCCTTGCTTCGGACTCCGCATCGGAGCCCAGATCATGTTCCTCCACCTCGACTACCTCCGCTGAAACTGAAAACGACGCCATCATTATGCAACTCATGCACGCAGACATGCACAAACTGAGACACTTCCGAATTTTCGTACGGATTAATCGGTTTCAGGCGCACGGTATGATGGAATGTTTGAAGAATATGAGATTTTATTTGGTTAAGTTTGTGTGTGAAGCGCTGCTAGTCAAGTTCAAGGCGAGCGGGAGGGGTTTAATCAAGATGGCACTGACAAGGCGTTGAAGTATGCAAGAGGGAGCAGATGGTGACCTTGGTTGCATATTCATGAATAATTGCATATTTATAGTAATTATTTTTACTAAGTTGAGGCTAATCAAAATTAGTGTGAGTTCAGTCAGTCAAGTTCAATGCGAGCAGGGGAGTTTAATCAAGATGACACTGTCATGACGTTAAAATATGCAAGAGGAATTAGATGGCGACCTTGGTTGCATACTCATGATTATGTTTATCTCGAGTAGGGGGTAATACAAAATTAGTAAGGTTATTGTCGCATCTATAACGACGCGTCCAGAGTTCGAACACGTGACCAATGCTTTAACAAAAAATAAGACAAAGTAAAATAGGACGCAAAATGAATCAAGAAGTGTACAAAGTTGGCTCTTTTGGTGGAGCACATGGAAACGAAAGAGGACAGAAATTAATGAATTTCTGGGAGAACGAAGAGCTGGTTGCTATAAACTCATTTTTCAACAAAAAGAATCTCGGAGAAAGTCGACATGAGTAAGCCCTAATGGATTAACTAAGAAAGCAATAGATTTTATAATGGGCCAGATAAAAACGCAGTGGGAGACGCTATACAACTGAATGTATTTTTAAATGGTGTGATCAGCATTAAGTGAGGGTAAAAATAATATAAAACTAAAAATAGAATGCACTTAATGAGTCACGAGATTAAACATGGAAATGTTTTGTTTTAATTGCTTTAATAAATAGCTATTCATGTAAATATTACAAAAATGTTAATAAAACATGGAAGTGAAGCAAGTTTCAATTCGATAGATCGGATTAGAGTAGATCAAATTCACAATAAATTAGTTCACGTCTTGAAGGAAACAGCAAAATTCTTACTAAGGTGTATTAAAAATAAAGGGCAAAGGTTAACAGTAGAAACAAGAAAGTTTACTGTAAACAGGAGCGAATTTTATTATGAAGAAAAAAGACATAAAACCATAAAAAAATTAAAGAAAGAAGAAACGAAAAACATGACGAACATGTAAAAGAGTTATAGACGGAAAAAAGTGAAATTATTAAGTCTCGAAAAAATATATCTCCAGACATTCAGTTAAAATAAGTAATGAGAGGAATCAAAAGATTAAATACAAGGAAATCATGTAGGATTAGTGCAATCACTTTCAACTCTACAAGCAACCACTTTTTGCTTCCAGAACCTTGGCTACTCAAATGTTTTCTCGACGATTCATGACTCCTAACTACCAAAAAGTAGGTCTCGCGTTTTCGTCTGTCGGTCTGTTTGTCGTCCTTATTTTGTGCCTATATTAGAACTATCGTGTAGCCGATTTAACTTTTATAAAATAACATACTCTTGTACTTGTAGTTTATGAATCCGCCTTGATTTGTTGTATAACAAACTTTTATAAGCGGCCATGCCGACCTCGGAGTTGGAATACGAAAATTATTATCTATATTTTTTGTACATATAGAGATTATCATTATCACAAATAAAATGCCACAAAATCAAATTGTACAATTTTTCAAAAAAGCGGAGAAGTTCTGTCGAAATAATCTTCGACCAATTTTTTAGAGATATAAAATTTGCGGGTTTTGTTCTTATGATAAACCCTTCATGTGAAAATTAAAGTAGGGGTGGATTATTAAATTACAGGACCATGTCATACGTTTCGAAATTATTTCCAAAAACCAAGACGTTTAAGGAAAAAATTTGATCGGATTAAGAAACTATGACTGTAGAAGCTATTTTTTATAAAACTGAAACAGAATTAACACAGCAAAATTTTGACATTGCGTCATGAAATTTTTGGAGGGAATGATTTATGTAGCAGATAGACAGAGAGACAGACGACAGATAGACGACAGACAGACGGAATCACTAGTTTACACTCACACGTAACAAACTTTAAGAAACAGAAACAACCGAGCGCGCTTAGATAAGAATATATTTTAGTTGAGATGTTGAAAAATTACGGAGAATTATACAACCGTATGCATTAACATAGAATAAAACAACGCAAGACAATTTTATATCGAAATATTTAAAGTGGAAATAGAAGGGCATTAAATTGCAGAATGACCGTTTAAATAAAACTTGCCCACGAAATCGAGAAAAAAACAGAAGAAGTATGATTTAAAATAAACACTGGCAAGATAAGAGCGAAACATAGACCACATGCAAGAGTGTATTTTTTTGGGTGCTGGGTTCAACAGTTTTTTTTGACAATAATTATATCTTAAAAAATTGGTCTAGGGTGATTTAGAGAGAATTTCCCTCGTCTCTTAAAAACAATCAAACAAATCTAGGTTTTTCGAAAAATTATAATTTGATTTTGGATTTTTTATTTATTTTATGATAAACCATCTAAAAAATATAGATAATATATATATCATATTCAAAAAAAGACCCGGCGCCTCGCAAAAATTGTAAAATAATTGTGATAAAAATCCCAGGAGGAGGATTCATAAACCACAGGTACAAGAGTATATCATTTCTTAAAATTTAGATAACCTTAACTATGTAATGTAATGAGCGGACATCATCAAATTGTTGGCGGGGATAATTAGACAAATTTTGATTAGCGTTATACCATTTATAACATTACTCCGAAAATAAGTACATACAAAATTTGAGGACAACCGTTAGTTTTAGAGATTATCTATCTATTAAAAATCGACACAGACGATGGACAGACGGAAACGAGAGACTTATTTTTTCGTACTCTAGGGGACATGACACATCGCCAAAACATGAAAGTAGCGAGTTCTCCGATGAACACTATTACAATACTGTCTTCACTTATGCGCGAGAAGTAAACTTTGATTCGGTAAACACTACACTACACTCAACATGGATTCATAAGTAACAAGCGCAGGAATACGTTATTTTATAAAATTTAAATAGTCCTAACATCTATTTGGTAGAATTGTAAGGTGATATGATCCATTTTTTTTTTGGGATGGGAAGTATAAACGGATAAATTTTGATTAACGATTTATTATGCATCAGATAACTTTACAGGTTTGCAAGATTTCAGAGCATTCGGTTTTGCTATTTCAAAGTTACATTATAAAATGTTGTTATATAATTTTCATTTTTTCCCATAAATTTTGATCTCTAGGGTAAAAACTCAATACGCATTCGTAAATCCCAAGTGCATGAGTATGTTATTTCATAAAATTCAGATAAAATTCACTGTGTAAAATTTGGAGATAACGTCATCAAATTCTTAAAGAGAAATGAATTTGGTTAGCATTTCGCTATCTACACCAATCCAGTAGTTTCGGAGATTATCCATCTAATAAAAACCGACACAGACGACAGACGGCAGACAGGCGGTAATGGGATTCCCATGTTTTCGTAATGTTGGGGTCATAAAATGTCGAAAAAACATAGAAGTAGCAGTTCGCCCCATATTATTTCCTATAAGTGATATAAAAATGGATTGAAAATTGAAAGCCTTTTTTTTTTTAAATAGGGAGTCCGATGGAGTGCTTGTGTAGCGTTTGCGTATGTAACACAGGATTTTTATAAATTATTTTTGGCTGAGAAATTTTGAGCGTAAAGTTCAGCCGGGGTCAATCAGACTTTCCAGTAAATTTCGTAACGAACAACCATCAAAGTTTTATTATTCAGAGACATATTTTATAAATTTTACAACGCTTTTTAACCATAATCTTTTCGAGATGAATCGTAAAATTGCACCAAACCTAATTCTTTTCCCTCAAGTAAAGGGTCGTTAAGAAAAATCGAAGATGGAGCTGCTTTTCCTTCACTATTGTTAAATACACATTTTCTTATAATTTATAAATTCGTTTTCAGAAATTGTATTACTGTATCATTTAGATAAAAGTAGACAAGTTTAAGAGAATATGATGATTGCAAATAAAATTTGTTGAAAAATGCATGGATAAAGGTAAACAAATTATTAAATCGTTTTGAAGGAAAAGAGAGCGTTAAAAATGGTGGATGCGCCGGGATAAATTGTTAACAAATTTTAATTCTTTGTTAGTTAAGACATCAATATGGGGGAAAAGCCATAGTTTTCTCCCCTCTCCTCTTTAATATCGACTGGAGTGGTGTTTACATGATTGCGACATATAAATAATATTTTAGACTATATTGGTGTATGTGCATCATATTTCGGAGATGTTCGACGTTAATAAACTGCTCGTTGGTTTCTGTTTTAAATCACAGAAAAGTTACGACCTTTAACTCACAAGTGAGTTATAAATTTTTATCTCACTAGTGGGTTATAAATCATTTTGTTTGTTTAAAGTCATCAGATGTTGTTTTTATTAGGTGTTGACTGAAAAAAATATTCATAGATAATCTTGACGCTACCCCGGTGCGGGATAACAAAGAAAGAAAACAACAATGTGGCTCGTAAAGCTGGAATTGTTTTAATTTTCCGATGGAATTTGAAACATGGCAAAAAATGTTACGAGACCCATGGCCCCTCGCCTACTATGCGGAATGAGCAATAAACGCGATTCCCACGGCGACGGCGCTAATGCTTATCGGATGGTAGATAACAGTGTGCACCTGGGTTCGATTCCCGGAGGCCCCGCTCGCCGACTGATTAATGGAGCCAAGTTTCTAGACCACCGTAATGATAATTAATATATAAAGTTCGGGGGTCAGTTATGGGCAGCACTTGGCGAAGGGGAGGTTACTTACCGCAGTCGCTTGTTACCGACCCAAATCCGATACCGGTAGCAAATATTGGAACTAACACTTAATCGGAACAGACTGCCGACCGCACCGCCAATAATAAAACCCTAATCGAGATTAAACGTCAAAAAAGAGGACTCAACCAACACCGATTTATCTCGCCACCAGATTATAATTATACGGACGGCAGATTGTATCGGCGCGTTTTGTTGTGCGTGTCTAACAACAAATTGAAAAGAGGTTTTTGTCGGAAGGGGTGGGCAAAAATGCGTTTTTTGTGTGGTCAACCGGATCGAAAGAGGTTTTGGGCGTATTGTGAAATGCGGTGGCGGAACAACCACCCTCGGTTGACGGTTGTGTAATTGTAATTTTTTTGTAGGACTCGTCAAATAATTCATCCCCTACATTCTGAGCTTTTTATTTGGTTACGTGATAAATCTATAAAAAGGATAATCCGGCAGGAGCAGCGCCGGATGAGCTAGTTTTCCGTAATTTCGTATTTATGCGCTATTTTTGTCAGAGCAACACGATCCTGCGTCTATAGTTTGTCGTTTCCATTCCGCTTTTTATATGGAAGCACAAAAGAATGAATGTTATAAAAATACTTTCATCGGTCCTTTAACAGATCTGAAATCATCTTTTTTTTCCCTCTCGACAACAGCGTGTAGAAGAAATCTAGTTAAAACTTGTGGGGGAACACAGTGTAATTATTATAAACACATGTTAAAACCTATTTAAATTTAGTTTTGGCGTTTCAAAAGATGGTGCGCCCTAACCGCGCGGACATAGTGCATCCCCCCCCGCATACTGCACATCAGTCGCCCGGGTCTCCTGCGAGTACCCAATTATGTGCTGTAATAAATAAATAATTTTCACATGGTTTTGAAAAATATTGCAAAGTGTGTCACATCTGTTTTTTCTATGTTTGTGATTTTTAAGCTAAAAATGAAATTCGTTAGTCAATTTGTGTTTATTCGGCTACCATAAGGTAGCAGTTAACTGCCACTTGTCGCATCATTTTGAGTTTAGATGTTGTTTGCAATTTTAATTGTCGAAATGGGCAAAGCGGGCACTTGTCCGGTTTGTCCTTCTAGTGTATTTACTAAATATCTATAGTTGTTTCGAAAAGAAGAACAAAGGCAATGTGGAGTCTGTGAAACAAATTATAAAAGAAGAACTTGCTGAAGATAAAACGAAGTCTAAGAAGTGAAAAAACCAAAAAGAAAAATACGAGATATATAGCTTTAAAAAAATTATGTTTCGAATTACCAAACTTCAGTCCAGGGGACCTTCATATTTATATTCATATCTAGTCTACAGTTTTTACAAAAAAAAATATATATATATATAAAGTTGAGCAACTTTTACATCACACTTTAATCGGCACATTGATGCATTTTTTGACGAAGTGCTGAAGAGGTTTGCATTTTGAGATAGAAGGTCCTCTGGGGAAAAGTGTCAGCTTTCTTTTGATACCATTTATAATCCTAAAACAATCCATGACTGAGGTAAATAACTCTCGAAAAGTCAAAATCTATTAAAATGAGCTTACTTAACTTCTGGTTTGGTTGCAGACTTCAGTATTTCTAAAATGCAATTCCGGAAACCCCGACAATGTTCTCAATGTATTTAGTATAGAGTGAAACCGAACCAGGCGCCAACCTTAACCATTGCCTGGTTTGCCCTAGCTGAATGCCCGCTTTAGGCCTCCCCGTAGGGCAAAGCGGGCAGTTGTAAAGATTTAGTTATCTGCTTCAAACTTTTTTTTTAATAAACTTTCTTCAATTTTAGTTATGCATCATTGAAAAGGGTTAAATCAAGCATTATAATATAAAAATTTAAAAGATCTAGATTATCCATAAACTACTTTTTTTAATATTTTTCCTTATGGTGCCCGCTTTGGGCCCTCTTCCCCTAATGCATATAAAAAAATACTCCTTGTTCGCGTCTTGTTGGTTCTAGTAGCAGCACTTATTGCATGGACAAAGCATTCGTGCAAAAATATTTATTCAGAAGACTTAAATAAAACGAAATAAAAACCCGTGTTCTTGGTATAAATTATTTTGATAAAAATTGCGTAATGTGTGATGACTGCAAAATAGCACTTTAAATCATAAAATGCGTAAAATTTACATTAATGAAAAGTCTCCCTGTCCACATCGCTGTTATTGCAATGTTATTCTACGTGTTGTGGGCTAGATTACAGTGCAATTCCTTCCAGTTACTTTGATTTATTATTACTGTTACTGTTACCAATGTTATTAAAAATATTAACGGTTGCTTCCTGTCCTTTAGAAGTCACGATAGGCCAGTGGGGCTTTAGCATGGCACATAACCATTAATTTAGTTTCAAGTATTAATTTTACATAATTAATAGATATTTTCCCTTCGTGAGACGTTCTTACTCAAATTGGAATGAAAAAGTTGCGTAAATTTTTAACCAAATCTCGTCGACATACTTGTCTAAACAACTTTGAATTTGCTTAGCGAAAAGAAAAAGTGTTAAAAAATGATAATTATGCAAAAATATTTAAATATCGGAAAAAAGGGTCCGTCAAAAAGTATTTTTTTTCAGATATTCAGTTGTAAAAATTACACTATAACGTGTAATTTGTCACTAAATTTTGTTTTCTATACAAATAATCTTTATGAAAACTTAAGACCAACTTTTTCTCTCTTGGGTTGTTCAATACATTTTCAGGATGCAATATCTCCATTATTAACAGACTTATTGTTATAAAATTACTCTGGAGAAATTTTTCATCACGTGTATTTAAAAATGATTAACGCATACAACCAACCCAAAGGCGTGAAATTTTGAATTTTGACCAATAGCAAACGTTTTACAGCGATTAAACACGACTTTGCGTTTAATCAGTGTAAAACTTGGCATTTTAAAAGCCACAATTTTGCCAATCAAATAAAAATGTAATTACGGATTTTGTTTTATGCATTAATGCTTGGAATATCACTCCGTGTCGGTGTTTGAACTTGTGATATTTTCCAATGTCTTCGGGATAAGTTTTTCATTAATTTATTAAATGATTACTTCTTATGACATTATATACGAATATCTCAGTAATTTATGGAAATTTCGGCATGCGGTTTTCACTATTTTGTTGCTTTCAACCTACAAAATTCTATAAACTGTAAAAAACATTCACGACTTTGAAATACTGTATCTCATTTCCTATATAAAAAGCCTATAATATTTCTTTTGTAATGTCTAGAGTTTCGTAACCCGAAAACAGTGGTGGAAATCACATTCCGAAATTTCCATAAATAACTGAAATCTTTAGAGGTGTATGAACAAAAATTTCACCAAAATTTTGAGAATAGTTATAATGTAAATGAAAAAATTTGTAACCAAAAAATAGATAACCAGATTTGAATTTTCCTAAACATCTAAAGTATACTACATTACTAACGTATCAATCAAAATTTATAAATAAATTTATGTCTATCTGTCTGTTTGTCTGTTTGTCTGCCGTCTGTCTGCGTCGATTTTTTTAATCAGATAATCTCAGAAATTACTGGACCGATTGTTGTCAAATTTTATATTTATATTAGGAATATCGTGTAGATGCTAAAACGAACGGCAAATTTTTGCCTAATAATCCTGCCAACACTTTGTTGATATCACTTCAAATTTTTCATAATAAGTAATATTTAAAAATGAAATTTGACTGAGGGAATAAGATAAAATGAAAGGAGGTGTAGATGAAATTGGAGATAAACAAGTTCCATATGGGTATATTTATAGCGAGTTCTTCTAAATAAAATTTTGGTGGGATTGTGAAGTAAGAGGTATAATAAATACATACTTAAACAATTTTATCGATAAGTTTATTAGTTTCGACACGATGTAATACTAACAACAAGTTACTGTATTTCCATAATTTCAGAAAAATAACATCCGTTATTATTGACTCAATCAATAAAATAAAATGATTCATTATTAATTTTTTGAAACATCGTGCATAAGCAATTAAAAAAAAATATACCGATAAACCTATTATTTTGCGTATATTAGACAGGAGCTATTTTGCAAAATTCTGAGATAACGTCATATAGTTTTTGAAGTAGGTGAACAGAAGATCAGTTTAATATAAATATTTTTGTACATTTTTGTTTTTATAAAAATGTAGATATCTAAAAAAAAAGTGTAGGAACATGTTACTTTTTAAATTTAAATGAAATTTAGCTAGCAAAATGTTACCATGAGGTTGTTTGTGGGGATGATCAACTAAATCGAAATTTAAAATTTCAAAACACTCAGTCAGTAATTTCGGACAATAAAATCGTTAAAAGACTCTGTCGTCTATCCGACGACAGACAGACAGACAACGGAAACGGGAGACTTTTTTATATTTTAGGAATTATGAAGTGTTCACTGCCATTAAAAGAATGTGGAAGTTGTCATTTATTTTCGATTGCTCAAGTAAAAATTTTAATTTTGTTCTAAAATATTTGGCTATTAAAATACCGTTTAACCTCTCCTAAAGTTTTAATACTGAATTTGTCTTCATTTTTTAGTTCTGGGGCAGTAGAAAATATCGTAATGAAGTCATTTTGAAAAATATCAAATTTCAAAAAACAACATGTTTCGCGTTTCCGGTGTCTGTTTATCCGTCTAACGATTGTATTAGAATACACAAATCCCTCTGTTGTAGTACATCTGATTAACTTTTTGTTTTTTTTTTTTTTAGTAAGCCGATAGTTAAATTCACCATATTATTTATACCAACTAAATATGTATTAAGTGTTTACTAGAAAAAAATAACAAAGTTAACGTCGGATACATAAAATATTATCCACCCCATTCAGAAAGTTGACGAGTTTACCATAGTGAAATATTGAATATATCTTTATGTAATGAAGCTTCTAAAAAACTAGATCTGGCAATGAAATAGTCGTTGACACTAACAAACAGCTGTAAACAAGTTGTAGTGGACTGAAGTGCAAAGACTCTTTGAATCAAAACATTTTTTTGTTGGTATTTGTTGAGGGTTCAAGCAAACATACGCTTGTTTATATGTACATAACAACATAAAATGCATAAGTTTGTCAAGTTCGGGTTCGTTCATTTATTATGAATTTATGACACATAAACTGTTTGTTTGTATTTATTTTCGAATGTCAATTCTATTCATTTAGTCGCTTGCATGCAAGTATTTCTTCGAAATACTGCACCTTAACGTAAATCATAATAGACGTTCATTAAATATTCAGTGACTGTGTATTTGTTTTCTTCTTTGAATATGTCGATTCGGTTTGTTATGCGCTGCTTTTCGATCGCATTCGCAGGTGTTTATACATTGAAGATAATTTTGTACCCGACTTCTTAACTCGTTAGATTTAAGAACACATAGCCAAAAGAGAGTTTCTGAGACTCTTCACCGTAATAATGATCACCTTAGAAACTACCTCCGTGTTGTGAGAACCGGATTCCTTCCTTCGTGAAAAAACAACGGTGTTTATGCCAAAGTAAAAGTAAAATGAATGTTTACCAAGCAGTTTTTGTATTTTTGCAACGTTAGAGGGTCAACATGGCTAACGACTATGAAGTTTTTCGAAGTTTTCAATGTAACGACCAATAAACTTCTTTCATTTCAAACACTAAAAATGGGCGTCGCTACTGAACAACAACAGTTTTCCGTTGATTAAATGTATAGAGTGATTTCGCTAAAACTTCCAAATTGCTATAGGCGCGTAAATTACGCCTTCGAATATAAATTGTTTACGCATAAGTAACTAAATTGTTTATCTTTCTCTAAAGTAAACATGTCTGGAATGAGAAACGCGGATAATTGATCACGAAAATGCAAACTAAAAATCACGTTATTACCAACAGTGTTTTTACAATAGGTTTCACGTATCCGAAACTTTTTCGTCTTATGGTAACTAGTTGGGTTCACTCAGGTGATGTCTTCACGTGTATCCATTATACAGATAACAGGATAATGTTATTCCTAGTAAAACTTGGGAACTTTCCGAAGCCATTTGCAACGATGTTGCTAGTAAAGCTAATTATAGTTTAAACTAAGTTATAGCGTTTTTATTGTACTTCCAAAATTAAAGCAGCCATTTACATCACGGAGGGTATAACGGGATCTTCACTTCTCCTTAAAGAGTCGAAAAACAAAAAATAATTCATATTTGTTCTGACTGCGGGTCTGTTCATGTAAATTAAAAATAACACGATTAACACGGTGAAACAAATTTTGGACTTCATGACAGGTCAACTTACAGGAAATTGGTTCAGACTCATTATGAGTATTATCGAGCGTGTCAATTTTATTTATGGAATTGGAGCTTTTTCACCACCGAAAATAAATACATCAAGTGGTTAAACACTCAATTCAGCTTGTTTTATTATTTGTTAACGCATTTTTACCTCTTAAACCGTTCTATTTTTCAGTCAATAACCGAGTTATATTTTATTTTATATAGTTCGAGGGATTCTAAAATTTGGCTCTAATCTCTTTCTCTTTTACCGTTGTGAGTGGCTGAAGACAAAAAAAAAATGTCCATCAAGTGACACCTTGAAGACGTACGTTTTGTTGATCTCACCTTATAATCACTTCCTGTGTTATCTGTTCTGAGTACAAGCAATGTAATTATGAATATACGCTGCTTAGAATAACACTCCTACACATTGTCAACATTCACCAAGTTTTAGAATGAATAAATACTAATGAAATAACACGCATTTCCTCCTAATTTATGTTATTAATGATAATTACAACGAAAATTTACTTAAAGTTCGCTCCACATTTCCGGTTTTAAGATAATAACTTGCATGGGATGAAGTAAACTGAATATTATTAGCACCTGAAGTCATGACTAACTTACAGACGTATAGGTAGTCCAAACAAACATAAATTTACATGAGAAGTTGCATTCAAAATTAATGTTGTAGCAATCCTCTTTAAGTATGTTTAAAAATTGAACAAATTTAACCAAAAATTTGTATTGAGACAAAGAGAATATCATGTATTGTCACGTCTTGTGCTGCTATTATTGACGTTTGGGCCACGAGGTGAATAGCTGCGGGATTTAATTTAGCAGAGTCACTGCGTTAGAGCCGGCTACTCTCTAAAGTGGTATTTGCTGTACTGTAAATGAAATAATCTACAAAACTGTGTCAACCGATAACTTCATCTAATTCTGGACAGCAGGTTCATCAAAGTTTTTGTTGGTATGTCATTAATGGTGAAGGCCAAAAAGGAGGAATCTATACAATTTCTGTGTTAGTGTCCATTTAACTCCGTTTTTATCACTAAATTTAGACTTAATGGAAACGTGTGAAGACTGAGTAAATTAACTCTTGTATTATTTGATGCTACATAAAATGACAAAAATTGACTCTTCTTTGATGTTCTATGATGTTTTAAACCATTAAGAAGCAAAATTCTTAAACGACTGACGAACTACTACACGAAACGGTGCTATAGTTCCTACTAAACAATTACACAAACTACTAAGAAGTCAGAAAGTTGAAAATATGAGTGAGACATTGACACTTTATAAAAAACAAAAGAACAGTGAAACATTTAAAAGCCAGCAGAGAAAATGCAATAATAGGCATCCAACAAAAGAACGATCATAAGTGAAAATAAAGAAAATAGAAGCGATTCAGCACATGTGATGCGAATGTGCGTTTGGAAATATAAACACTCTAAACTGTTCCGTTTTCCATAAGAACAGTCGACGAAGTTACGATAAAATAAAGAAAACGTTCGACTAGATTGAAACTAACTTTCAACTATTTTGGTTTTGGGGAATCTCGATGAATATTAATGAATCATCTGTAACAGTGTTATTGTGTAGTCTTTTTCTGTATAAGGTTGGTTTGCGTATGCGGAGAGAAGGAAGACCTGCCAACTCCTCCAAACTTCACTAACGCACCTTCGGTTTGAAGGTGTTAATTATGGGTAGCGTTAGGGCACAATTACACGACTGCGCGTTTTCCAAGTCGAGCTCGATAAATGATAAATCACGTCGCATTTACATGTTATGACTTCGTTGACCGCCAGTGGCGGTTGACGAAGTTACGATTGCGAATTATTATTTGCCCAGCTCGGTTTGGCACACGTGCAGCTGTGTAATCGGCGCTTTAGAGATAGCGTGGTGTAGTTACCTGTATGTTGGGAGCCGGTAGTGGTGGTGAGGGTATCGACGGACTCGCTGGCAGCCGGAACGGTGGTAACGACTGGGTGCTGATGGTCGTGTCGGTGGTGCGGGCCGGCCGACTGTCTCATCGGTACTTGGCGCCCCGCCGGACTGCCGCCCCTGATCTACGGAGCTGTGTACACCGCCACCGGTTAGTAAAGGGACTTCCACGCCACATTATCAAAAGTGGTACATGCACATGATGGAAGTTGGTGAGGGTGAAGAAAGGGACCACTACCAACAGCATTGATCAAGAATAGAGTAATAGGGAAAGACAGTGATGACCATGATCATGACAATATATATTACAGCCGATAATTGTCAAATTAATGATGAGTCGATTTCCAGTAAAAATATAACTCCTGATCAGAGCAACAGTTCAGGTTGTATCTGAAAAATTGCGTTTACGTTCTTTGGAAGAAAGTAGATGTGTTAAAAGCATTCCTATTTAGGGCAAAGTAGACTTCGTTCATTTTGAATGAACGACTACTTGACTACTTCTATTCACAATTTGATAGTAAAATCACCTGTATTTCTTAAAAGAAGTAGACGGAGTATAGAATGCCCGTTCAAATAATTCACAATTCTTTGATGTATGTTCGAATTTTCTTTCTAATCATTGTAAGAAAAATTTCTCTTCCAGACTTCCTAACATTTCAATGAAAATATGTCATCGCTGGCAATGCTAAAACCAATAAATTATTTTTTTTGACGATTTTGTAAGAACATTGCTGATCTTTTTTTTTTATTTTTCGAATTTCCTTTTGGTGTTAGTATTGTGAAATATTTTTTTAGTTTATATTTTATCGAACAAAATACATAAGCTTTCTTTGTTAATCCTAATCACGTGAAAAAAAATATTTTCCAAGTATACATGGTCCGAAGAAAATAAGAACAAGGTCGCTAATGCTTAAAAATTCGTTTTAGATTCTGAGACAGAACTTCCCTATCAGCTAAAGGACAATCAAAGAAATCCAGTTTTTTTAGAAAAAACAAAGTGCCCGGTAAGGAGATGGAATTCGTGACTTCAGCATTATTCGCACTATGCTCTAGTCTAACCGACTAAAACAATAAGAACTTGCTTAATGTTCACTTTATATTCTAGTATAAAATATTGTTATAAAATTTTAACTTTTTACAAAAATGTGGATGGCTATGGTAAAAAATCAAGGCCCATTTATAAACCACAAGTACAAAAGTATGTTACAATACAATTTACATTTATTATGGAAAATTTTGAGACGACGTCATCAAATTGTTGGTGGGGATGATCAGAGAAATCTTGTTAGTGTTTCATCTTCAACAGGATTAATAAACTGTATAGTGTATAGTATATAGTAGTAAAGATGGGAACGGAAAATAATTAGGAGAAGAGTAGGAGAGGAAAGGACCGAAGAAGAATACATAAATATAAAGACATATCAAGAACCTAAAATTGTTGATAGCATAAGTTTAAAGAGATTGCAGTGGCTTGGTCGTATCAAAAGAATACAACAAGATAGAACGGTCAAGAAGATAGTTTGGACACAACCGGAAAGAAGGAGGAAGAGAGGGAGGCCAAGAAAAAGACGGAGAGAAGCAGTTATGAGAGATCTGAGAGAAAAGGAATTGACGAATTAGACAAGAATAGAGCTAAGAAGAGAACATTATGGAGAAACAACAAAACTGTGAGCCTAAAAAATCCTGTTGATAGCCAATTTATTACAATACTGTCTATAAGTATTTAGTTATCACTGTTTAAGTTTTTTGATAAACTAATCGACTGTGGAGGGACATATCTTCATTTTTTTGATGAATGCTCTATACGTAATGTGTAATTTTTGCTTATTAACTATCAAGAATTTTTCTTTGCTTTTTGCCATATTAATTATAAAAAACAGATATTTCGCAATTTTATCATCAATTTAATCAAAACTTAATTCGAAGTGAAAAATATATCACACCATTTTACCTCGAATTTTCAAAAAAATGTCATGTCCGAACATTTACAAAAAAATGGCCTAATTCAAAGAAAGATATTAAAAAAGACACAATTAGTAATATGTAACTATTTTATTAAGAGGAGATTTCTTCATTTGAAAAAAAAAAAAACGTTGGTTCCTAAATACTTATGAATAGAAGTATATATACGTATAAAATTTGAGAACAATTGGTACAGTAGTTTCGGGTATTATCTACTAAATATCGATACAAACGATATACAGGTGACAGTTCACACACAGATGACAAACGATAGACGACAGACGGACTGAAATGGCAGACCTATTTTTTCATATTCTACGGATTATGAAATGTCGAGAAATTATGAAAGGAACCGATAATGGATTGATTTAATTACAATACTGAAGAAGGTACCTAGCAACTGTTCAAGCTTGTTCAAGTACTGCACGAAAAATTATGAAAAAAAAATTGAGAAAAAATCTGTTTTAACAGAAAATCTGTATAAATAATTAGTTGACAAATTGCTTTTATGAAAAGAAAAAAACTAATTTGGACCAAGAAGAGAAGACGCTAGACGTTTTTTATTTCTGCTTGCAAAAAGCGATAATTTCCAAAATCTATTTTTTACTATAACTTAGTCTGATGGTGAAAAGTAGCCGTTTTTTGGCACCGGGGGAAACCAACAATAAAAAAATAATAAAAATTATTAAAATAACTAACAAAATCAAGACAAATTCATGAACCACAAGCATAGCAGTATGTTATTTTATAAAATTTATATAGCATGTACTAAGCAAAATTTTGAGATGACATCATCAAATTGTTCGTGGGAATGATTAGGCAAATTTTCACCATCTGCACGATATTTCTAACATACATATGGAATAGTCGGTGCAGTTGTTTCGGAGATTATCTGTTTAATAAAAACCTGACAGATGATAGTCAGAAACGCGAGACGTACTTTTTTGTACTCTACGGTCCATGAAACGTCTAGAAAACAAGAAAGTAGCCATTTTAAACTGTCTTCCCCATTCGGAGACTTTACTCTGTTTATTTTATTTAGAACTAGATTTCTGAAAACACATTTAGAGTCTACGTACTGTGAAATTTTAAATTAGCTTTTTTAGATCAATTGATAATACTAAGTGTTTCCGGTTAATATGGTCGCAAATTCATTACTGCGTGTCAGTAGTTTTTCAGGTCGGTTGTATATTTTCAAGCGGTGTATAACTTGGTGGCCGTATAAATATAAATAGAGAGCTGATGTGGCGCATGCACATGAATAAAAAAATGGAATTCAGCAAATTTCCAACAAAACGCATTTGTCGTGGGGCAAGTATAAAGGGGCCAATTTTAATATTCAAAGTAGACGTCGGTGTCATGATATGTACGGGCGGCTGACGCACACCCAACCTAATTTACACATTTTACTTCAACGCAGCGAATTTCATACACGGCTGGAACGTTTCTCGGGAGCATTTTAATAAAAACCCGACCATATCTGTAGCTGACAGTTTCCTAATAAACGATTACAATAAATTTTAAAGTTCGACAGTCACAAATAGTCCATTAGCATTTGCGCAAATGTCGAAAGGGTGTACCTGTGTTGTGTGGTCGTGAAGCAAGCGGCTCGTTTTAACGTGTTTTAATTACGAGTTGGTTAATATTGCAAGATTTAAAATAAAATTTTGTTTAAGGTTTTTTGATTGTTGTTATAAGTAAAAATCTGAGCTTGTTTCTACCGATTTTGTCAAGCATATTAAAATGCGAGCATCTGTTTTGCGTGGCACTACATAATTCTTCACCTGTCACTCAGCTGCTACAAACGTTTTCTTACAGTTGCTGATCTTTCTTGTAGCAGACGAATTATTATCATCTCATTGTGTATTTCTTTTTTTAAGATCTTACAAGAATTTACTCTGCTCCAGCAAATTTTGTATACACTATCTTTTTTCTAGGCCACATATTTCTTTGAAGGCTAACAAAGTTATTCTCGGGTCGCTGTTTCTGCGTGAAATTCAATATCGTTCACATTTTATTTATATGTGTATGTTGTAAAAACCCGCTTGTTAATTTGGGATATTTTTATTTGGTCTGTAGTTTATATTTTTTGATGTTTGTCTTTTGTTAGTGAACAACTTAGAAGACAACATATTTTTATATATTCTGATTAACCTCTTCTTTACAATCACAGTTCATTTTTGAAATTCAGATGCGACGTTGCCACGTTATTCCAATTTTCCTGAAATTTGTTAGCAATGGAAGAGTTCATAAAAAATCGCAATAGGGTTATTTTCGAAATCCTTGTTACAATATTTTGTGTAGGGATAAATAAAGATACACGCTTTGTTGTGGTATATATAAAATTCAGTCTTATTATACAGTATTTATAAACGAATTTTAAATGATTACAATTTTCCCATATCTATGTCAAATTTTTCAAAAGAAAAGAAAATTGGAATGGAGTGACCACATCGCAGGAAATTTAACAATAAATTACAGTTAAAAGCCTAGGAAGAGAACAATGACAGTATGTAAAAATATACAGGGTGTGATACTCAAAAAAACTAACTAACATCCAAAAGTTCTTTTTTCGTTGGATCTACTTTTTGTGATTTTTCAAAAGGCAAAATTTGGGAAGATAATATTTGCTTTAATAGTAACTCAGATGAAAATAAATATTAATTTCAGTTTAAACTTAGAACGACGGCATAATAAATAATTAATGTACTGGAGACATTCAAATGCAATGATTGCAAAATCAATCTTTAAAACCAATATCCATCTTAAACTTTAAAATATTTGTCTGCGTCCTGACATTCCTGTCTAAAATATATATTCGATATAAACATATACCGGGTGTACGATCAACCAAGCTCAGCCCTATGAAAATTCAAATTTTGATTTTTGAGTTTACGGAACTGTGATCCAAAAATACAACGTTTCTGCGTGGTTAATAATAAGTCTTGGTAAGAATTAATTGAAAAAAATGTTTTTAATATCAAAATGCCATTAAATCTACATACAATTTCAGAGACTTTTATGGCAGCCAGACATACGATTTTAATGATTTTTCTTTGGATGAGGTAGTTAGATACTCATTTAAAGTCCATCATAATAAATATTTAAAGACACAGTTGAGTTAAAAATATTTTCAAGTTAATGAGTTTCTTAAACAATTATTATTATATAGATTTGTTCTATGGATATTTTCCACGTATATTGTTGCTAAACTAATGTATGACATTCAAAAAATCAATGGAAATACAAATTTTCTTTTCTTAGTTTTGAGGATTGTATGCATCTTAACTTTTTTGACAATAGTGGCCATGAGTTATCAAGAAATTCTCCGAAATTTTTCTAAAATGACATATAGCACTTAATCCAAATCACTTTATAAATTAATCACCTCCGGTTGATTTTAACTACAATTTTCATCTTGTCAAATTACCGTATATTTAAAAGTTTCACTTGAAAATGCAACGATCAAAGACAAACTTTCAAAAATCCATGGCTGTTTTTGATAGTGTTTTTATTGTTCCCATATGGTCTTAGTTGGTCCCCGATGGTTTCGCTCCCGCTGTTGTAAATATACTTTTGGCATCTAAAATCCTCGACATACGTATTTAGGGAAGCGTTATTCTCGATCGTCAATTGTTTTTTGAAATTAATGACTGCACGCGTTTTTCTACCAAAAATTGACAAATCATTTCTCTTGGGATAGAGTTTTTTTTTAGAATTTTTTGTAATGTAGATTGGCATGATTTCGCCAAATTATCCCCACCAATAATGTGATGACGTCTCAATTCAAAATCTGGATAGTAAATCTCATTTATCCCAGATCAAATTTTTGGAAAAAATCAAAACTGTAGAACATTGTACAATTTAACTCTAAAACTGCAAAATCGAATTCTTTGAAATCTTGCGAACGCTTCAATTTATCAGTGCACGATTAATACGATTAATCTAAAATGTACAAAATAGTACATGTGGTTTATTAATGCATTCATATTTTTTATAATTGCTTATACAGACGACTCAAAAAAATGAATGATAAAATAAATAAAATTCTCAAAATCAAATGTTATCATTTTTCGAAAAAACTGGACATGTACTTTACTTCAGGAGCGAGACGAGTTCTAGCTAAATGATCTTGGACCAATTTTTTTCCTTACATAAGCAACTCTACATTAGATAATTCTAATTTTTATTTCGTAGATTGTCGTCTTTATATTTTTTTAACTATGTTGAACTAAAATCTTAAACAAAATGTCAGAAAAGCACTTAGGAAAAGAAACCATTGGGGATGAAAATTGCGGGGACAAAACGGGATGAAAAAAAATTTAACATTATGTCACTGATAGAAATTATCTTAATAATTACATAATCATACTATTAGAAATCATTGCATGAAAAATACCTCTGGCTCTTATGAGGTTTTTGAATACATTTTCATAATATAATATTTCCATTTTTAACACAGACATATTTTAATTATAACCCGTTCACAATTTTCTCTATTTACCGGAAGGGCATTTTTTTAAATACTTTCTCATAATTTTTTTTTATATTGGTGAAATTTCTCGTCACTTATTTTTGAAAATCAGTGTTTCAATTATTCATGGAAATTTTGAAATGCATTTTTCACTACGGTTTTCAACTAATAAAACTCTAGAAAGTATAGGACAGCCGTTGTCGCTTTTTTTTGTCAGAAATGAGATACAATAAAGGCAGTTTGTGTCAAAGAAACAGCTTTTATTGTATCTCATTTCCGACAAAATTATTCGACAATGTTTTTGTTGTAGTTTTCATAGTTTTCTAACATGAAAACAGTGGTGAAAACCGCGATCTGAAATTTCCATAAATAATTGATTTTCAAAGGTACGTGATGAAAATTTTCATGAAAATAAAAAAAAATATGACGACAAACTATTAAAAAACTACCCTTGCGTTAAATAGATAAAATTGTGGACAGTTTATATTTCAAATTTCATAACAATAAGTGTCTTAAAAATGGAGATATTACATTACATACAGCGATTGCAGAAATAAGTAATAATGCCAACAAAATAGCTATTTACATATCACGTTGCAAAATGAATGCTTGTTTCGCACTAAATTTTGAACAACCAAATGTAAATATAGGGCTTTTAAAAATGATTTTCAGGGTGTAGTTAACCAGTTATACGGATGCTTCTGGTGTCTGTCGTGAATCCTTGGGCATTTAGTAACATTCGCATAAAGTGATAGGCGGCACACATCCATGACTTACTTCGACCCTATAATCATTTATAGAAACCCTGTATAAATAAATAAATTATAATTTTGGTCATTTTGAAATCCACAGGTACTACTAGAAATAAAACGGTGAAGGATGAATAAAAATTTCCAAATTGGGAGGAAGACGTTACTTTGAAAACAAGTTAAATATTTCGGAGGCTTCTACGGTCGGAATCAATACATGATCGTTTTCCTGGTTGGAACCGTGTAAATTGAGTCTTTGGGCTCAACGTTTCGCACACTTTCGTAAGTGGCATCTTCAGGAGCAGAGTTAAGAATAAAGCAAAAGAGTAGGGTAATTCAGTATCTCAACCATACCAGAGGCGAAACTCTTTTTCAATTTGTCAAAAATATTGGTTGTAGTAATTACATTTGCGAGCATTGAAATCGGGCCACACAAATCCTGCCACTATTCACATCTGATTTTGAATAAAATTTTCCACCGAACTATATTACACTTAAAGAAACTAAAAAGCCATTAGAAAGACAAAATATTTGTCTTTAAAACAGAGTTACGAAAACTTCATGAAATTGTTTCGCAATATTCTTTTTTGGACAAAAAAAAAGGGAAAATTGTTCAATAACGAAATTTTTTATGTTAACAAAATCAACGATTTAAAAAAGAAAATGATGTTAATATTCGGTATTGCCACCCCTAGCTCTAATAACCGCTCGCATTCATCTATTCATTGACTCAATAAAGTGACGACAACTTCTTGCGAGATATTAGTCCATTCTTCATCAATGCCCATTCTGAGCTCTTGGAGTGACCCAGGAGCCGAGATCCTATCTCTAATTTTTCGTTTAAGTTCATCTCACAGATGTTCTATAGGATTCATATCCGGGCTACGTGCTGGTCAGTCCAAACACGCTATATTTGAATAGTGGTCCGATTTTAATGCTCGCAAGTTTATTTATACTTTGGGGAGTTTTCAAAATATTAATGAAAGATATAAAAAAATATACCAAACGTACGTATTCGTATAATTTATAAATTTCCTGAATACGGTATTGATGAAGTTAATATTCTTTTGCACTTTTTAGTAAAGAGATAGTTGAAATTAATTCTGTAATGCAAATATTTTCGGTAGTCATTTGATTTGTACGTATTTTTAACATATCTGTTAAGTTCCAATTCTTTCAAATCAAGATCTATGAAAAATAGTACATCTTGAAAAATATCAAAAAACATTGTTTTTTTTGTTGAAACGCAAAAGTGACTCTCGTGATCTAAATTACTTTTGTTGTAAGTTACTGTGCCACAGGCACTTGCTGTCACCTTCTTTCATCATAATTAAAAATCCACTCAACCATCAGAAGCTGAGCATCATATCACAGCTCTGTAAATTAATAAAATCTCCATCGAACGGAGTGTTATTGAAATATCGCCCCAGCTATTATTGTGGCCACCCGCTGTCCATATAACAAATATGAAGCATTGACAGTTTGATGTAACAAATTATCTCGATCAATAACGTTCCAGTGACACCAAATCCAGACGAATAAAATAGTCATCATCCTTAGTTGAACGTGACGGCGTTGTCGATGTCATCACTTATCTTGATTGCCTTATAATCCTTCGCGGTATCCGGCGCGTTTAAGTGGTGTTATCTGCTTTGTACTTGGAACTGTAACGTCCCATCAAAGTAACAATTAATTCGTTTTATTACTTTTTCAACCTATACAATTTAAGATCGCACTAAAACGTAGACAATTGTCGGTAAAGCTGGCAACCGTAAACCTTATCGGTTACACTAAAAGGAGCACATTGAATCCTTCTTACCTTAAACAGAAACCGTTCCATCTTTGTGCGCTTGTTTGGTCGCTCCTGCAGCTGGCGATGTAACCCTTCAGGTTGGCAGTCTGGAACAACAATCCGACGTAAATTTATATTTCAAGAATAAGTATACACAGTTTGGTGCATTTCAAAATAGTATCCATGTGTGTTGACACCAACACGTTATTTTCACTTTTTTGTGGCCGAGAAAACCACTCGACTTCTAATCCGAACTTGAGGTAAGATTGAATAATAATGAACCGGTTCTCAGAAGTTATTCTCGAGAGCCGAATTCAGGCCACCAGATCTGCGAAAGTCAAAGTTGTCTTCTGAAAGCGAATTCATGCACAGAAAGCACACATGTTGTATTTAAAATGTCTAAAGTTTTCGTTACACATAAGAGCGAGCTCTGATTTGAACATGAATGAACACGAATAAAGCCCAGATATGGGCTCATGAGTGCACAACGAATTCGAGAACTCGTGAAAGCACCAGTTTTGGTGGATGCGCGGTTCAGCTTTTCGTGAGCAATAAGACTTTTGAACTGTTATTTGTATCATTCTTGTTAAATTCTGCATCTCTTGTTTCTTTTTAAAATTCCATTTGTATGTCAACTTAAACTGCTCTTAAAAATTAGTCAAAAGTTATTTTGATTGAACTTTCCTCACCCCTGAAGTACAGTAGAATAAATTTTGCTTCTTTGAAAGATTATAAAATTTGTTTTTTATGGAAATCTATTTATTTTTTCTGAAAACTCTTATTAAATAAAAACAATATAAAGTGTAGAAATATATTTCAGTAAAATATTTAAATAATGAGATGAAATCATCAAATTTTGGTTAGCATTTTATCATCTACAATTCTACACGATACACATCTATAATTTGACAATATTCAGTCCAGTTATTTCGGAGATTATTTGTCTAATAAAAATCTGGGCAGATGGCAGACAGACAGACGGAAACGGGAGACGTTTTTTTTTTCGTACTCTAAGAGTCATGATACATCAAAAGAACATGAAACTATCCATTCATTCATTGGATGGACTCTACTATACTTACTTAACTAGACACAGAATTTAAGTGTTTTAAAATTAGCATTTTGATCATAGACGCTAACTAAAATTTTCCTGTTAGTTCCCAATAAAAAATTGATGACGTCAGTTAAAAAAAGTAAAAAAAAGTAAATCAAACGTGAAATTTATCTCTTAAAATTTTGTTTTTTGTAATTTAATAATATATAAACATCGTCTTGTAAGAAACCTAAGAATTTAAAAATTTTTCTTTGTACAGCCTAAATCTCCTTGCGATGGATTGTGTAGATGGGGTACCAAATAACTGCTCCGTATTCCAGTCTTAATCTTACCAAAGAATAAAATAATATAATAAGAGTTCGCTGATTCAGAAGTTATCTACAATTGCGATAAATAAAACCATACATCGTGTAAGCCTTAGCAATAATGTCTTTATAACGATTTGTGAAAAAAACGTTGCTATCGAAACTGATACCGAAGTCTTTAATGCAGTCAAGTTTTTCCAATTCAACTCCTTTTAAATTATGGTTAAAAACAACGGTGTATAAGAAACAACTTTATATTTAAAGATATTTACCAATGGTAAAGCAAAATTAAGCAAAACTGAAGATAGTAACAATCATTAATATAATTTGAAATCAGCCAATATACGTTTATTGCAGGGAATCGCATCAGGAAGATCGTTAATAAAAAGCAAAAACAACAAAGGTCCTAAGTTCGATCCCTGTACGACCCCAGAAAATGGAGTAAATGGTTTAGAGATAAAATTTATGTGTTTCACAAATGAGATTCTACCGGTCAAATAAAAGAATAAAAATTTCAATAACGGATTTCTGAAGCCAATATTTTATATTTTATCCAAAGCCTTTTAGAAATCAGTATATGACATCACATTGTGCCGGATGTCTGGACAGCTAATAGCTGTGAAGACAAGACTGATTTTGGCAAATGAGATATCTTCGAGGAAAATAAAGGGTGGGTGGGTGGGGTTAATGCTTGCCAAGATGAGACTGATTTTGCCAGATGACATAGCCTCTAAGAAAATGAAGGGTAGAGGATATATCATTTACCAAAATCAGTCTTATCTTGGCAAGTATTGGCCTCACCCACCCACCCTTTATTTTCTTCGAGCATATGTCATTTCCCAAAATCACTCTTATCCAAGTAAGTATCAGACCCGTCCACTCGCCCTACATTTTCTTAGAGAGTAGGTCACTTGCCAATATCAGTCTTATCTTAGCAGGCACTAGCCCCACCCACCAGCTAGTAGCTACCAAGATAAGACTGATTTTGGCAAATGACATACCCTCTAAGAAAAGAGAAGTTGGGCGGGGCTAGGACCTGTTAACATAAGACTGATTTTTGCAAATGACATATCCTCTAAGAAAAGAGAGGGTGGGTGGGTGGGGCTAGCGCCTGCTAAGGTACGACTGATCTTAGCTAGTACCTCCTAAGATAAGACTGACTTTTGCAAACAACGTATCCTCTAAGAAAAGAAAGGGTGGGTGGGTGGGGCTAGTGCCTGCTAAGGTAAGATTGATCTTAGCTAGTACCTCCTAAGATAAGACTGACTTTTGCAAATAACATATCCTCTAAGAAAAGAGAGGGTGGTTGGGTGGATGGGGCTAGTTCCTGATAAGGTAGGACTGATCTTAGCTAGTACGTCCTAACATAAGACTGATTTTTGCAAATAACATATCCTCGAAGAAAAGAGAGGGTCGGTGGGTGGGGCTAGTGCCTGCTAAGATAAGACTGATTTTGACAAATTATATATCCTCTACCCTTCATTTTTTTAGAGGGTATGTCATTAGCCAACATCAATCTTATCTTAGCAGGCACTAGCCCCACCCACACGCCTTCTATTTTCTTAGAGGGACCTCATTTTCAAAAATCAGTCTTATCTTAGCAGGTACTAGCTAAGATCAGTCTTATCTTAGCAGGCACTAGCCCCAACCACCCACCCACCCTCTCTTTTCTTAGAGAATATTTTATTTGCTAAAATCTATACGTTGTATAGATTTGGCGGTAGTACGTTTGATTTGGAAATGAAAGGCTGGGTTGGGTTCCCAGCTAATCCAGTTTTCTTTATCATCCTCAGAAAAAAAAAACTAATAATTGGTTCTTATTGAAGAACACGAACTGTTTTTATTTTAGAGGCGAGGGAAATTCAGCTACGTAAATCACTTTATACCATTTTATATTTTCGAAGCGTAAGCCAGGGAAATATTGTAGTACGAAAGGTTATTTTAATGTTTTTTCTGTTTCAAGACCCTAAAGTATGGAAAAATTGGTCTCCCGTTTCTATGTTTCTGTCGTCCGTCTGTTTGCTAACGATTTTATTAAACAGTTGATCTCCGAAACTAGTGGACGAATGCTGTGAAATTTTGTATGTATTTTATGCATATCGTGTTATAAATATTGTGTAAACTGCAAAACGTTAATCAAAATTTGTTTGATTATGCCACTAACAATAATTTTACATAGTAAATGTTATTTAAATTTGATGAAATATCATACTTCTACACTTGTGGTTTATGAATCCGCCTTGATTTTTACCCTAGATATCCTGAAATCAAAATTGTCAAATAACATTTTAAAATTTACATGAAAACTATAAAACCGATTATTCTGAAATTTTCTAGTTGTTTCAAAGTTATCGTAAACATGGTAAATCGCGATGACGTCATCTCAAAATTTTGCTGAATTAATTCTGTCTAAGAGTTGCAAAATATTATAACTATAGTTATCGTTTAGAACTGTTTATACGGGGTAACCAAAAAAAATAGTCAGTGAAACAATTTCTTACTTTATTGATCAAATAAAAAAAAAACTCATTCCAATTTCCCGAAAATTATTATTAGAATTATACTGTACCTATTGATATACAGGGTGAGTCGAACAATAAGCGCGCCGTTCTCCTTATCTCATTAATTATTAGCAATTGAAAAAAAGTAAAAAATCAAAGTTGTATGGTTTTTTGAGTAACATACATTAAAATATTTAGTTTTAATTATATAGGGTTTCTGTTTTTAAGGCGTAATCCGTGATTTGGTTAGGTTTTATAAACATAGTTTATTTTACTTATTATTGTAATCGAGTCCGTAGACCGACTTTCTACTTTTACGTTTTCTCGACCTTTCATGACCCCAGAGTACGAAGAAAGGTCTGCCGTTTCCGTCTGTCTGTCTGTCTGTCTGCCGTCTCGGTTTTTATTAGACAGATAGTTTTCGAAAGTACTAGGCCGATTGTTGTCAAATTTTGTATTTATGTTAGGAATATCATATAGAAGATGGTAAAACGCTAACCATTTTTTTTTTAATTGGGTTTTAAATTGTATAAAATATCATAGTCCTACACAAGGAAATCAGAATTTAAAACAACATTTTGCTATTTAATTTTGAATCTGCCAAACCGAATGCTTTGAAATCTTGCAAATGTTTTAAAGTGCATAATGAATTTTTAGTCAAAATATATTTGATTATCCTCTCCAAAAAATTGATGACGTCAGCTGAAAATTTTGCCATCTAAATCCATGCCCTATACGTGCTGATCAGAAATTTATTGAATCTTCTGGTATATTTCTTAAATTGGAAACTTTTCTCAAAGGAACTTTTCTTGAGGTCTGATCTTCTATTTGATATCAGCAAATTTAGCAAACGGTTTAATAATTTGGAGCAAGCGTTATTTCAGCAAGAATCGAATCGTTTTCTGGTGATTGCATGAACCGCGATTGCATCTATGTCATTGCACTTTAAAGACCTTCATAATGCAGTTTTCGCCTGAGCGAACACGGATTGCAATTATAATCAGTTCCAGTTCTATCTAAATGGGAGTAGGCGCCTTCAGTACACATATACGAGTATATGCCTGTATGAGCTTCACCGGGCGCTACACAAGTACACAATTATCTTCTAATTACATTCAGGGGTTAATTGCAGGTATTGTAATGCGAACATTTATCACCGCTTTACTGCGTAACCACGATTTACCTGTTCTCTGATCACACCACGTATTAGCTGATTCCACTCGGACATAATGCATCATTATGCGATCAAGACTACCTTTCAGATAATAGTAACGGAATATAAAAAGTTCTGGGAGGTTCTGTGCATGAGTTAACTTATTAAAATAGAAGCTTCTCTAGAGGAGGGTTTATTACGAGATAAGACTGGAACTAATTAGGCTAATCACATTTCTTAAATTATTTCTGAGTTAGATAACAAAAGTAGACCACGTTTAGAATCGTCTGATGTTTATCACACGTAGACATACTTCACCTTAAAACAACAAAATGATGTGCAGATTTCAAACTGATAACCGCCTTTATGAAATGAACAGAATATTACGCACCAAGACGTGTAATAAACTTCATTAATCTCCACTGAAACCACACACTGCTTTAATAATTTGGGGCATGTGGATCTCGCAATAAATATTTTTATGAAGGGTATTGTTTATAAACAAGTAGAGGTGATAAATATTGTAAACATAAACATAAACATAATTCCGTAACCAACCCTGTATATGTACATACATAGTCACTGATAACTATTTAAAATTTTGAAAATAAACAACGAATTAAAATAATAGTAGTTGTTTTAAATAAAATAAATACTTGTATTTGGGTCACATTTAATTTTTATTCTTCCTCAGAATAAATGCGTTCTCGAAGCAGCGAAAACAATGCCTGTAGTTTTTTCTTCGCATCATTTTTTTATCAAATGTACCCGTTTTTTAAGGTACCTGTGTTAAAAGTTAAGATTCGCCTTTTTGCCGGACGGTTGTCGTGAATGGTTGAAGCGAACTTCTGGGGTAAATTAAATAATGCCAATAACATTATATTTTGTACATACTTAATAACATTGCGGGACACTAATCATTTTGCATTTGTAAAGGCAGCTATGAATATATTGGTATTAAAATAATTTTCTACGTAGCAATCTTCATACTTGTAATCAATTTGTAACATATTAATACGAAACAAACCCACACGCCTCCTCGGTACGACGCCTATGGGCCGTCTGGTCTTACGCCCATGATGATTCATCCTCAATGCGACCGAGCGACGGAGCGCAAAAGAAACGCCTGGAAACCGAAGTCGCGAATGGGAGTTCAGGAGAAGTCTAGAAGCGGTGACGTAGGCGTTTCGAGAAGGACCGCGTGCTGTTTAAATAGAGTCCACCTTCGGGAACGATTATTTTTCAGCTAGTTGAGTCAAGAGAAGTCGCGTTATTCTATAATCGCTGTAATAGTTCAGTGTAACAATAGTTTCATTTAATTAATTGATATGTATATTGTCAAGTCTAATAAAATTTTATAAAATCTTTTAATATCTGTAACAAATTTTGTTTCCCCATATTTTGTCTCTGACCAAATCTATATATTTTATTTTCTTTCCCTTAACTTTCAATGTTTTTACTCTCTTAATGAGATCATAAATAATAATTTTGTATTGTCTAAATTCTTAAAATTTGTTATTTTTGCTCTATTATATTTTTTAAATGATCTTAAAAACTTAATCATTTTCTAGAGCTTATACCGTTTGGGTATACACCAAATTTTCCAATTCACATAGTTCTGTTTGGTAATCCTATATTGTTGCTATAACAGGGTGAAATCGCATATAATCCTAATTTTAATAAATACAGTTTTTACATTAATTTTCTTTTAAAATCGTTATCTACAGGAGTTTGTATAGCCTTAGTAGTAGTAAAGACGACGAACTATAATGTTCTTCATACAGACCGAAATAATGAAACATTCATAAATGGAACAGATAGATTGGAAAGATAATAGAATTCAAAGAAGTTGGAAGTTTCCAGTAAATATTGTAGCAGGCATTATGTACTTGTTAGAAATGAGTTTCGTTTTCATAAAAAATGTTTTCTCTGGAGTTTATTAAACTAATGACTGTCATAAATGTAAATCTAGTGCATTATTCAAATAATCAATTTGCGCAGTAATTATTAGTAATGCCGCAATCGTAATTTTAGATTACTGTAGATACAATTGTAATTCCGGTTATAGTCGGACTAAGTAGCATGATGACCAACAAGGGGATAACCAGTACTAGTTTAAATATTAGATTATATTTTAAGCAATAATTAAATATGATTTAATGTAAATGTTGTAGTATAATTTAGTTGAATAGAATTCGTGACTACAACTTTCCAATGATAGAAATCTTAAAATGGTGTTTTGCGTGAGTTAGGTGGTTGAAATAATTAAGGGAATACGATTTATCTTTCCTCTAATTTGTATTATATTCATTGAAGTTGATGTTGTTATATTATTCATTGACTTTAACCCTTGACTTTGGAAAATAGAGCCGTAACCTTTACAATTTTGTGCGGCTGTCATAAACACCGACCCTAAATATACCAATAATTATAGGTCTTTATTTTTATGCACATGTTGAAATTTGGTACGAGTTCTTTAACGTCTACACGCGTGTTAACGTTCAACTCGAGCCCAACACTTTTCATGTCAAAACTCAGATAATGTTATGTTTTAAAATGCATTTCCATATTATCATAACTTTATCGTCCATTCTGATCCGGCGATAAGCGTATTCTTATAAATATTTTCTTAATTTCTTTATTGATCAATACAAGTTGGTAAACATGAAATTTCTGGCACGCTTTTAATGAAAACCTTACATAAACATATAATTTTATTGTACCTGAATAAAGTCACGAGATTAATTTATACGATATTGTTCTCAAAGTAAATATGGTGTCAGTACCTGCAAACGTCGAAAATTTAAAGAGGATGAATTAATAATGTGCGTGACTAGATACCACCAGAGAAACACTCACGTTGACAGGTTTTCATGGAAACTTGAAAATATTAAGACAAGCTATACAAAACGCGAAGAACCTAAAAGCTATCGGTTCCCCGTTGGTAAAAATGGGGGAGAACCCATTTGTCAGTTTGAACTGAAATTAAATTAACTCAAATGTCAAGCGAATTTCGCTTTAATTAAAAAACATAACTGCAATTAAATCTCGTTTTAAAAACTTGGTAAAAAATGTGTGCATTTTATCTGACGACATAAAAGGTGTTAGTAGATGCGAGACGAAGTATTCAGACAAGTTATAATTAATTTCCTTATCAACGTGCCAGGAATTGTGTGCTGGAAGTTTGTTCCAGACAGTCCGAGCTTGAAAAGGAATCAGGGTATGAAATTGTGTAAAAAAATCCACCGGCTCTACCGTAATTACGGCCATTTTAAAAATACTTCATAATCCCTGATGTAAAATGGTGGTTATTTAAAAAATGTGACGTGACGGTGTAGCCACCTGACAGTTATAAACCAATTTTTCACACTAAAATACCTATTTTTTATACACGATAAGCTGAATCCACGCTAAGTAAACCCGGAGTGCACATTTGGTTCGTTATTAAAACGGGCACGCATTTTACTGAATACAATAAGTAACCTTGCAACAGCTTAATTTGATTTCAAATCAAAATTTAAACTGTTAGTGAATTTGTCTACAACTTAATACGGCAATAAACTAGAATAAAAACATCACGATCAATTACTAGTTGATCTACGTACCTGTAGAATATTTCGTCTCATGCATTAACCAAAATTTTGATTCATGTATCAAAGTTATAAGTTCCCACATATCTGGAAGGTTGTTAGCCAAGAGCGGTTGTATTAATAGCCCAGACTTGTAGATTCCACAAACTATGTAATCCAATTATTAACAAACCTGTAATCAATATGAAACCCATCGCCTGACATAATTCAGTATCGATTTCGATTACTCCAGTTCTAAACTACGCGTAGCGATCATTATCCTTGTTGCCGGAACCACCACACTATATTAATAAACTGGTTAAATATAACGTAATCGAATTTTTGTTGGCTTCGTTGCCGCTGGAAATTTCTGTGGGAAAGCTATTAGAAGAGGTCAGGATGTTGTCCACCGCAACAGACACGAATATCAGCTTGCCAACTGTTCTGATGATAATGTTAAAGTGATACTTTGTAATTAAGTAAAGAGGATAGTTTTCCTGAGAGGCTCGAACTTGCCGTTATAATCAGGCTGTGCTGATGGTGGCGAGGGGTTAACGAGAAACTTTGTAATTTAAGCAATTAAAAGCTTACGACAGTTTGCACAATGTATTGGCGCGAATCGTTGTATCTACTGGATGGAAGTTGTGTTGGATAATAAGTTTTCCTTATTTCATGTAGAATTCTTTATGAGATGGTAGAGCCATTAGTTTAACGCTGGCGGTATATATTTCCATGTTACTCGACTTTAAATTGTGTGGTATTAAAATTCAACCGATGATTTATTTCATGCTTATTTAGTATTACAGGAGTAAGTATATATGTGGCAGTTTAGTGAGTGATACGTTAATGTTATCGGAATTCAATATCACAAAATTTTAAAGATAACTGTATTATAGAAAATCGAACATAATCTTGGGTACCTTGTATTTCGGAATTGGTAGCTAGTTAAATATTCTCCGTGTTTGTGGGTATTTGGATAATTAACAAAACTGGTCACTAAGAGGCTATAACGAGAAGGAGTTCAGAACTTGGTAATTAGACGGATACATTAAATTTAATAAGATAGTTAGCGTAGCTACTAATTACTATATTGCCATGAATGGGTCATACTGATAGGTAAGTTTCTAGACTTATTCACTGCAGAAGACGTTCCAACACATGCAAAATTTTCCAAATTCATTTTGGTAATCAAGGTCAGCTTTCGTCACTTTTTAACAACAACTAGGTGAAGGATACTCATTTTTTCTTTATCTTGGAGATATATTTATGTAGGGATACTAACTAGCTATCAGATTACTGGGGCTAATTATCTATTCTATTCTACTTGAAATTAAGTTTAAATTACTTTGGGGGGCTAGCGTCGACTTAACCGTCCCCAATACAAAAGGCATTTATTGCTATATTTAGATGGAGCTAACCGGAGCCACGTCGAGAGGGCATGGAGCTAGATTTTGAGTAGAATTTATTAAGTGTGCAGTGCCAATTTAACGGATCCGGTTATATAATTCAAAATTTATGTTTCCGGTTTCCGTTGGTTTGAGGCTTGCCTTTGGTTTCTTCGGGTTTCTCGATTATGCCTGTATATGAAAAATTTACTAACTATGTATTAAAGAATTAGAATGATATATTTTTTCCATAATATTATTGCAACTTTTAATTTTAACATACACTGAGACTTGTGTTTAAAACAAAAACTGCAAATGGTAACACAAACAGTAATAAAACAGATAACACGGGTACAGAAAATTATTTTTACGAGAAAATTTTGTTTAGTTACAGCTTTCAAGTTCTTATTCCTAGAGGTGTTGTATTTGATAAAACATTTCATAACAGATAACATAATTTTTCTAAATGATGTAGTCGTATGTTTAGGAATATACTAATGTTGTGTGCTTTTTATATATTACTTGGACACAAGACTTTATAGCAGTTCCTAAGAACAAGCGTGTGCAGTAATACTAATTGCAGTAAAATATTCTTTTGTTATGGCAGTGTTGAATAACAATAACAACTTGTTGCGAAATGTTTTATCATACAGTAGGTATGTGGGTAGTTATTTAGCATATCAGACACACTTATCTACATTTTAAATAATACGTATAGAAGCAAAAACTGTCATGGATTAAATTCCAAGCAATAAACAGACAAAAGTTCAAAAATTGGTGTAGTTATTTCTTATACTTACTTAATTTTGAACACACACTTAGTTTAAATAATAATTCGGCATTAATTATATTTACGCAGTCTATAGGAGATAAATCAAGTATATTTAGTTCAGAACGTCTCAAATGAATTGTAAAGACCGTAAGAACGAACAAAAAATATCAACACTTAGAAACAAAAAAAGGGGAACATAGGAACATTAATATACCCGTTTTTATTAAATACAAACCTATCATAAGACTAATTATAAATATCGATTCTACGCTAGTAAATTTTACGGTGTCATGCTTAACTACTATGTTTGAATATCACGTGAAAAATGGGTGGTGGACAGTTCAAGTTGACATATTAAAGCAGAGTTCTTTAAATCAGGTGAGATTTCATTAATTTAGAACATTATAATTTATTGTGTACGGACTATTTAGGTACACACTGTTAGTCTAATTTAAGGTTTTAAGCAGTTTTAGTTCGGAGTTAAAACTTGAAACTTTATTAGAAACGTCAGTTGATAAAATAAAGGTAGAGTGTTCTAATCGTTTGAGATATATTTCTTTGGAAATGAGCGTTGAAAAAACATTTCATCATATATATTTTTTTTTCAAATATTTTGACAAATGTATTAGAAAAATTTAGTGATTTTAATATATGGTACACGGGATGAAATTTAGAAAATTTGCGTCTAATTGTTCAATAAAATTGGCAATGTATCACGTAACGCAAACAATTTTAATGAATACTTCATCATAGTAAAAATTCACCAAAAAAATCTTCAAAAATGGTCAAAATATTATTCAATTTTTAATTTCCGAGCGTAAGCTAAGAAAGTAAATACATATAATTGGATCTGTTCGACGAATGAGACCGATTATTGTCAAATGTTTTATATATGTTAGGAATATTGTTGTAGATAGTAAATCGTTAACAAAAATTTGTCGAAGGGTCCCCACCAACGATTTTTTTATTATAATAAATGCCATTTAAATTCTGTAAACTAACATCTTGTATCCTTGTAGTTTATGAATCCCGCTTGATTTTTTGCCCTAGCCATCCAGATTTCCCTCTCCTCAAAAATCAAACTATATAATCACATTTCATACCAATATAAGACCAATGAAGCGTGCTGAAATCTGAATTACTAAGACGAAGATCACCGGTTCGACCGAATAGTATGGCACGTGTCGAAATTAACATACGTGTCCTTTTTGAAATGTTTATCAAAATATCTTCCAGTGTGAAAACTCACTACAAACAGGCACCGCCTATTGGTACAATTGTTGACCGTTCACCCGATTTTTCCGCACTCCGTGTCAGACCAAATATAAAAAAGTTAACAGTGTGTTTTCGTAACGTAATGTGTTCGAATCAAACGTAGTGGCTATGGAAACCGCGACAAGTACCGACAGCCGAGGGTAAATCCGCGATCGTCCCGCGGACGCTGCGTCCACGAGGCAACTACCGTGTCGGACGTGTTATTCTTTTTGCTTATTTAATTTGTTTTATAATTATTTAAAAATTGCCCGCAAGATTATTATTTTAGCCGTGTAGCTGATAGCAGGGAATAAACCCGATTTATTGTTTAAAATTTCTTTCCGTTGTATCTTATTTTCTTGTTTTTGCAGGCGCTCACCAGACCACCTGGACATCTGTATCTTCGGTTTTAGAGCAACCCCGGTGATCCTTCCCCCGGAGAGGGAGCTGGCGCCCGAGCGACCGCTGCTCCCGAGCAAAGGCGTATAAGCCTAGGTCTGCCAGACATGTTTCTATGTCAGCGGCACTGGGCTCAAGGCTTGGGACCGAGGCACGCCGCCCCCAAGCGTTATCGGCGAGATTCCGGACCGTCATCCTCCGTCCACCGGAATTTCGTCGCAATTCCAGAAAAACAAACTCCACAAGAACCTCGAATACGAATAATCATGTTTACTTTCGAAGCGTAACTTACTTTTTAAAATTTTTGTTTTTATTAAAAGTTTTTTAAATTTTCTTCATTTATTTTACACGTGAGCTTTATTTAGGAAACAATAATAATTTTAATCTGCCCCGAGAAGTTATGACGTCATTAGCATAATTTCTACATGTAAACATTCATTTTTATGGGTATTTTCAGAGAGAGTTCATAGGTCTAGATATAACTGCAATAATTATTGAATTTTCCCACTTTGGTTAAATTTTGTCACTTTAGGTGTTAATAACATCACAATTTGACAAACGGATGCAAGAGTTCGAAAATTTTGGATCAAATGTCAACAATTTTGAGTGGATTTATTTAACATTTTATCCATTGGTTACAATTAAGCGTTCAACCTTTTATAAGTATATTTCTACGGGGTGATAAAAAATGACAGATAGTCTCAATTGTGCGTTGTTAAGAAGGCTGTGAAGAACCCAAAAAAATGTTTAAAAAAATCCCTCAACCAAATTTTTGAAGATATTAAATTTCAAAATTGAAAAATTAACTTCGTAATTCTGATATGTTTTAATGTGAATTTAATTGACGGTCTAAAATTCCATTAAAAACTGTCAAAAATGACAACTGTCAACAGTAAAAACAGACTCTGTCAGTTCATTAAAACAAATCAGAATTACGAAATTAATTATCCAATTTTGAAGTTTAATATTTTCAAAAGTTTGGTGCAGAAATTTTTATAACTATTTTTTTCGAGGTCTCCAAAGGTTACCATCGAGCTCATCCGTCATTTTTTGATCATGTATATGTTCGTCTAAATAAATAATAAAAAGTAGGTTATTTTAAAAAATCTTCATCAGGTAACAAACCTAGATTTTCAGATTTTCAAACTTGTTGTCATAATGAAATGTCATTCGCGTATACCACAAATGTTTCGAGAACAGATTATAACAATTATTACATGATTTTTTCTAAAATTTTGAAACTGAAACTGCATTTTTGCTTTTTACTGCCCGAGCGTAAGCTTAGGAATTATTGTGACGAATGGCTAGAGCTAGTTTCATTTTTCCTGGGCGTTTCGTGACCCCTAGAGTACGACACAATAAGTCCCCCGTTTACGTTTATCTATTTTTTTGATGTTTGTTGTCTGGCATCTGGTTGATTGTTGTCAAGTTTTAGGTGCCTATGAATATTATGTACACGGTAAATGCGAATCAAAATTTGCCTAATCATTCCCATCAACACTTCGATGACGTCACCTTAAGATTGTGTACATTAAACATTACCTTAATTCTGTATAACAATATACTCCCACACTTGTTGAGTATGAATCCGCCTTGACTTTTAATCGCAATTACTTTACAAAAATGTTTGTGCAATATTTGCCGCACGTTTCAATTAACCGAGATATCGCGCACGTGAGAGACAAGTAGGTCGTGGTCGGATGACATGAGGAGTTAAATCTGAGCAAGTGGAGCTTTGAATTTTAGACCAATGTTTTTGCGTTTTGTACTAAAATTGTTAAGAAAAATATACTTCCCTGAAATTCTAGTAACGTGGTACTTTTTTTATTAGTGTTATAAATACTGAAAGCTATACAAAATAGTGATTTATCCCTACTAAAATCTTGATGACGTCATCACAAATCTTTATTTTAACTGACAGGTTTTACCACATAGAATAAAATTCGAAAATTAATTTAATAATAATCATTCATTTATTATATTATATAGTTTTTCTAATTGTTTAATTGACCGTGTTTCAGGGGCGAGAAATTTCTGTCGAAATAAAGTTAAACCAATTTTTTGACACTGAACAAGAAAATAATTTTACTTGCTTGACCGTATTTTAAACTCTATCTGATTCTGAGTAGAAATTAAATGAAATTTTCTCCTCTGGAAGGTCATTTATGTGATGTATCTAATAATTAATGTTTAATTTAACGAGTTATTTCCGTTACGAAATGGAAATTCCCAATAAACAGCATTACTCCACATAACAGATCACGTGCATAATTTGTATAAAAATATGCGGTATTACCTTTTTAAACAATAAACCATAAAATGTGCAAAGGTTATGACTACAAAATGACATGTCACTTTTTTAAATATTTTGAAAGGTTAATCAACGCTATAATTTTACCGTTTTATTACTTAACTGGCCATAAGAAGTTTATTGCAATATTTCTGAGAGGAAAAAATTAAGTGGTATCAACGTAATGACCCAAATTGTTATGGAATGTGCGAATGTCATAGAAGAGCGACGATTTTATGCAGCAAAGTGAGAGTAAAATAAAGCCTTTTTGTGTTTAAAAAAATAAAGACAGTAACATGGTAGAAATCTTAGAAAATATTAAGAAAGTGCTACTTTAAATATGAAGAAATTGATTGTGTGATTCTTATTTAACTTTCTCTTGTTTTTAATGCTTTTGGAATTAGGGCAGACATCATGTTACATATGAAATCGTTAAGATAACCTAAGTAGGACCTTTAACAGTAATTATTGGAACTGACAATGAATAAACATGTAGTGAAATATTTTCAGTAATGCATTTTCCCAAGGTTCATTTCGTTATTCTACTGATTACAATTTTATCGGCAAAGTTGTGGTACTTTTTTATGAACCGATAAAATCAGTAGTTTAGTCACTCCACTGATAATGACCGTTTGTTACGTTTTTCACTGTTTGCCTAATGACATATTATTTATAATCCATACATAATTGTGCCTTATTCGTGTAATCTCGTCGACTCAATTTAGAAACCATGTAAATAACGTGTAGGTTTCCAAGTTGAAAGGCAAAGCGTTTAATCATTTTTCGTAGGAGCACCGGGTGTAAACAAATTGTTTACAAGTTGTTCGAATAAGACTATAAAGCCTTTCTAGTTCTGAAACTGACAATACGATAATTAGTAATCTCATTGTCAACGGATCACACATGTTAATTGAATCCGGAGGTTGGCGGTAGGTACGGTGTAAATGGGTAAACGTTGAAATTTCTGTGGCTCACCTTCTCCGTCTTCAGGCATTAATTATTCACAAACATTGAACACAATTATTGTTCACGACAACAAACACGTTATTCGCTTCACTTCAGATCCAGTTGAATGCACTTTATTTTAGCAACATCCGAGCACAAACGCTTTCTACTTGCAACTGGAACAGACAACAAACACTACCGTCGTACGAAGTGTGCGCGAGATGATAAGAAAAAGGAAAAAATACACCAACACCAACAAGAACGAAAACGAAACTGATACGCTGCACAGGTGAATGGCGAAGTGTACTTGTCTTTGATTACGAGATACCTCAAGGTGAAGGTGATTTAGACAAGAATGTAAGACACGATAGGAAAGTGTACGTCGCAAATCGGCTGCAAATGTCTTCAGATCAATCGTTTGCACCAGTTTACGCTGATGGATGTAATGTAATTTTCGCGAAGCTCTTTTTCGAGCCACCACAAAGTGCGGTTTATTTAATATTAGATTTGTACATGTGGAAGATGGAGGAAAAATTCGATCAAAGGGCGGTTCGGTGAATTTAAAGAAAATCTAAAAATACTACGGACACAAATACTAATCAGGTTAAGAGGATTTTTTATGAGAGACAAATATTTTTTGAATAAACTGAGGGATGTTTTGACAATAGAAAACCGGAAAACCCTTCAGTACAAGAATAACAATACTTTGTATTAAGGAACAAAATACGGGGATACGCGGAAGACATTTTGATCATTTTAAGTATCCTAAAGTGAGGACAAAGGCACCAGTTATTATTTTAAAAAATATTTTTCTAGTCACTAGTTTCGACACTTTGCTGTTTTTATCAAACAAGCAGAAAGCGAATAAAGTCTATTGTCAGTTTGTTGAGATTCGCACTATCAAAAGGCTTTATGTCCTATTTCTACTTCATAATTCCCAGCTTATTATGAATTAAATATTTGAGAATAGTTCAACAGTTCGTCTAAATTTCAAACGACCCTTTAATACTGTAACGTAAAGAATAGAGATCATCTCAGAACAGCACAGTGAGGCGTAGGGATTTTTATTTTTAAAAAGGGATCAGTCTAAAACATTGAATTAGAGGGGTAGATGGTAATCGCTCAAATTACCTAACCCCAAGGAATGTTGTATCTTATGTCCTTTTAAGATATCCGATTCAGAAGCCTGCATAGCTGAATCGAAAACGAGTTAATATTCACCAGCAACTCACTTAATTTTTGGACTTTTGTGTGTTCTGTGTTTGAAAATTGATACGTAGATTAGCACGAAAAATGAATCACTGAGGAAAAAATAGTGCAAGGGTCTGGGAATTTCTTGTGACTCAAGTATTATAAATTTTAACCATAAAGGTTAATCAACAATTCGAGGAAACATATTTCCTGTTGCCTAATAGAACAATTGGATGCAGAACAACAGGTTGTGTTTTTTAGCACAGTTTATGAATACAACACATACTTTTTTTGTGTTATATAGCTGTATTGGTTCTTCTTTTTTTTAATAAAGAAATTAGTTTAGTTGGAAGAAAAACTGGGGCTAACATTTGACAACTCGAAGATACACTGATTTCAAAAATGAAACAAAATGTGTTTGTTTGCTGCTCCAAGTACTTGTGAGAATGTCAGTCTAGCAGTTACCTACTGCGACAAGCTAATCACCGCAACTTTAAGGAGGGTCAACAACCGCACAATTTTCTGATAATTTCAACGACGTATTTGATGCGGTTAATATTCGAAGAAAATGAGGAAGATATAAACCACTTGTCTTTAGAAACAGTAGCTTGAAAATTTGCAAAATTTCTCCTTGTGGTCGCTATAGATAATGGACAAAATGTTACAAAAATTTAAAAATTGTCAACTAGGAATTATGGACTCAGTTTCCCGAATTGCTTGCATTTATTTAAACTTGAAAATAAATATTTCGAAAAGAAATGCTGACCAATAAACCTATCTTAAACTCATTCGTCTCACATTTTTCTAGGCTTGCTGATTTGAAATGATTGTAATTGTAATTACAGTAAAATAATTTTTATTAAGTTTTTAAATTTGGGATTTCAGTGTTTATAGACTTGGGATCTATAAGTCCGCTATCTTTTTTAGGTTGTGGATATATATTTTTGAGAAAAAAAAAAATGAAAACTGCAAAAAAAAATTTAAATTAACTTAGAAAATACGAAACCTTAGAAATTGGATGACGTCAGTGGCTAGCTCAAAATTTTATTAACTAATTTGTTTGAAAATATTTGAGGTTAAATAATGTGGTGAAAGGCTACTTTCATATTTTTTCAATGTTTCATAGTCTTGTTAGAGTACGAGTCCTGTTTCCGTCTGTCTGTCGTCTATCTGTCTCTTTGTCTGCTTCTATTTTGTGTCGACGTAGACAGATAATCTCCGAAACGCTATACGAATTCTTGTCAAATTTTACACGTGCATTGGGAATGCCGTGTAAAATTTGTCTACTCATCCCCATCAATAATTTGATGAAGTCAGCTTAAAATTGTGTTTGGTAAATGCCATTTAAATTAAAAAAAATATCACATTCCTGTATTTGTGGTTTATGGATCTGCCTCGACTTTTTATAGGTGTCTAAACTAATCTAAATTATCTAATAACATTTTATAACAGTATAAGAATAACGGTCAAATCGAGGGCGAACTAATATTGCACTACACTTTTTTCTTACACCTTGACTGATATTATCTATATTTTTTTTGCAGGGTTTATCATCAAAAAATAAAATTTCGCAAAATCAAATCTTATAATTTTTCGAAAAAGCTGGATGTGTTGGATTGTAGTTCAGGTTCAGTTATATGATCCACACCACTGTACTTGTCCCCACTAAACAGTTGATGACGTCACCACAAAATTTATTAACATAATCTTACTTGGAACATACAGTATCGCACTTTATCTGTTTACTATTTTTGATTTAATATATAGAGATTATCATAAAAAATTAAAATTCTAGATCAAATGTTATAATTTGTTTAAGGAACTAAACTTGTTTTTAAACATCCATTAGAATTGTTTTTTAAAAACGAAGTAATTTTATAATAAAATAAACTCCTCTACTTCTGATTTATGAATGTCCCTTGATTTTGTTTCTTGTTATAATTTTATTTTTATTATGTAATCTGTCTTGTTCTTGAGACAGTAATACGAAGCTCGATAACCATAGTCCTAGTCTAGCGATAGCGCGCCCGCTTCGCAGATGACAGGTCTACGAATCAATGCCGGGCCGCACCTTTTTTTTTATGAGACCATGAACGGTTCGTCCTATTTTCCTAAAAATTTAGAAGGTAGTACTGTTATTGTTAGTATTACACTGCAGCTATTCAAATTGATATATTTGTCCGTATTAAAATGTTGACGTTATCACAAAATTTTGCTATGGAAAACTCACGTGGAACATACGCATGACATGCTTCTTTACTTGTAGCTTAAAAGTCTGCACACGGCTATATTTTAATTTATATGTGTTATCATAAAAAAGTAAAATTTGCAAAATTAAATTTTATAAATACAAATTTTGTTCCTTTATTCTGGTTGTGGAGTCAAGCAATTTTTTTATATTAGTTTTATCCTATCAACATTTCATAATTAACATTTCATTTTAATTTTAATTTCCTATTGTATTAATTTTTCAAACTAAGTACATATATACATAAGTTGTTTCGATATCCCAAAAAGACGCACCACGTACCTATGACAGACTCTGAAGAAGTCTCAATTATAGGGGCGAAACGTTAGTACAATAAAAATAATATAAAAAGCTGAAAATTGCTTGAGTCTACAACCCGATTAAAACCATAACTTACAGAATACATTTTATAAATTTTCGAAGCTGTATTTGTTCGAATGTACTTCCGGGGTCAGGAAAGTTCTGATTTTTTTTTATTTTCGTCAAAGCCCAAATTACGTGAAAGTTTCTCTAGAACTGCAGGTAATAGAATGTCCTATATTAGTAAAACAACTAGTATAACTCTGATATTTTTAACATAACTGTTTAAATGAAAGAAAAATAAAATAAGAAGAAATAAAAATGTGAGCTTAGGATTCAATAGAAACAGTTGTTCCTCGCATTCTATTGGACATAAAGATAACCAATCAATTGTGTTCTTTTCATATGGAGCGATTTTCTCTCAAACCAAATATTATGAGACGCCAACTCATTACTAATGAATAAAATATGCTAATATAAAATATTTCAATGTTCCACATTTTATTACTTTAATTTTTTTACACTATCCTATTTTTCCTGAACGACGTAATATAAACTGCGCTCCGAAATTTTTTGAATTGCTACAGTCAAATTTTTGAAACATTGGTTGAGTATTCGTCCCATGAAATCAACTAACCACAGAAAGTTGTTTTGGACCTTTTCAAAGTGTAATTCAATTTCGAATTGTCAGTGTGAGTCTTTTTGGCTTATTAGGTTTTTGAGAACACAATCAGAGCGAATCTGAAGTCGTATTTAAATAAGGAGTTTGAATATCTTCCTGAAACTCGTCCCACGTTACACTTAACCTACTTTAATTAGACGTCAAACTAACCGAGAGTGAATTTGCTGTACTTACTTTTATTAAAATCTTATGAATATTTCAGTTTTCAGTTTTAATGATGCAGAGTTTTTATAAATTATTTTAACGGCATGGCTATGAATTTCAAAAATCTCGCTTCGCTGAAATTATGCCTCCTTATGATAGTTTTCACTTGTGGTTAATGTCATTTGTAACCTGTTGTTTAAAGTCACCGCTTTAAAATTCTAACGTTTTTCAAGTGTGAATTATAAAAAACAGAAAGTGAACATGTGCCTCGAACAAAATGGTGAACTTTTGAACATTTATTGTGATGTTTAACCACAATAAATTTGTTTATTTTTTGTAACTTTTATTTTTTAATAGCATAAGATAAGCATTTAGGCAGTTATACAAATGCGTCTGGTATTTGTCGTGCGGCCTTCGGCATTTAGTAAAATACATATAAAGTGAGAGGCGACACATTTCCGTGACCTACTTTGATCCTATAATGATTTTTAGAAACCTTGTACTTTACAAAAAATGCCGCTAGAAAACAAAATGACATATAAGGAACAAAATATATCGCCTATTATTTAAGGGAAGTTCTAAGGCCGGAATTAGACTAGACCTAAAAAACTACAATTTTATTTTTAAAGGTCTTTTCTTAGTGTATTCAATTAAACTACGTGATTTGTGAAAAAAAACTATAACTTCAACGTTCTAGCGCTAAAAAATAATACTCGTATTGCCCTAGCGCAACTTCTTGACATTTCAAAAGTCTACCAACTTCCAAATTGCCAAATTAATTTCGTCCTGTGAAACCGGATGTTTAATTTCTAGAAAGTCTTCACCAAGGAAAGACAGTGGCTGCATACCGTACGTGTGACCGACCGGAGAGACTCTCGTGAGACTTTCCGTGTTAAATCCAAAACAGATTAACCGCCGTGCATGCTAACGAGATCTCCCCAACACGACGACAATACCGCATCTATGTTAATTTCACGTCTGTGATGGACACACGGCCGATTTCATGGACCATTACTCAGGACTATCTGACAAAAAGTGGTCAATTTAATTTGCCTTGCATGACCGCATGACTTGAAAATCTTCCGAGCGGTTAAACGGAATTAGGATTGTTGGGGAAACATGAAGAATTATGATATACGGACGCCTGGAACGCATCCATCATTAAAATATTAGCAAAACGAAAAAGGAAACGTTTTATGGGTCTGAATAATGTCTCCCTGTTGCCATCGCGTATTTTCTCTTTCGCTGGGGTCATTTCAACTCCCGGAATAGTGCTAGAGGGTGGATTTGGTATATTAACGGAGTGGCCAGTTTCTTAGTTGTTAGTAGGGTTCGGATTTATGTGCGTGAGCGCTGAAGTATTTCTCATCAAAACACGGAAGAAAATAGCTTTAATTGCTAAAAGAATCTCAGCTACAATAACAGTGTTGAATGTCTTAAATCTTTTGATAAAACTTCCAGGACTTACAATATGGTAATGAGTTGGGCTCAATACCGTATATGTACGTAGGAAAGAAAATACGAAAATCGGTGTGTTAGCTGTCGTTTTAATTGTACTTTAATTCAGCCGTTATCCTTGATCTGTTCGTTTTTTTTTTTCATTATTATATAGCTGGATATAAAAATAGAAACAATAACAATATATGTATTCGATTTAGTATTATCCACAAATCCAAGAAATAACTGTTGTTTCTAGTGCGGATTATTATCTTGTTTAATTGGTTTACATGATCCTCCTTTACTTCTAGTGAAAAAAGACTTATATAAAATTAATTACTCTTACAATTCAAAATTTTACTTTAAATTTATTAATGCAAAAATTAATCCTCCGAACTAATTGTTGTCAAATTTTATGAGGGTTATGAGTGATAAAACGCTAATCGAACTTAAAACGAACGCTTTAAGGTTATAATAGGTACGGTAAATCATTAATCAAAATATATTCGTTTATCCCCCAAAACAATTGATGACGTCATTTCAAAATTTTGATGAATAAATTCTATTTAACATGTGTAAAATAGCATGAATTTATTTTAATGATTAAATCAAGAATGGCCCGTTTCATTTTCCCGACAATTTGGGAATAGATTACTATTAGGGTAAATGTGTACAAGAGTGCGCATATGTATAAGAGTACGCACTGATGATTTCTGCTTATTAGTGCCATCTGGGTAAGATGAAGTTATACCATTCAGAATTTAATGTTAAACCTGAGATAAAGGTGCAAAAGTGACCTGATTATAGTTTATAGTTTGGTCGTACTGACGATTTTATGTTCACACGTTGTGTGGATGTAATTTTTACCGCTCATAGTTTTAGTTTTTTGTAAGGTACGTACCAGTTCTTTTATTTTACAGTAATAATTTTCATTAGCTGTAACTTTTAAGGTGTCGTTATACACTAACAGTTTTACACTTTCTGTCCATCAAAAGCTTTTAACTTTGAAAACATTAGGTTATGTACAAATGTACAAGAGTGCGCAGTGAGGTATTGTATAAGCGTGCGCATTGCTTGCAATATGTAGTCTAATAGTCTTGGAGATACATATCATACGGTAATGAATTATTTAACTCTACTACTTTGTACTGCTTCTCAAGTTGTGGGGTGGTGGTTATGGTGATTTTTTTTTTATTTTTACTTCCTGAGCGTGTTGTAATCGAGTCCGTCGACCGACTCTCTATTTTTACGTTTTCTCGTCTTTTCAAGACCCCTAGAGTACGAAGAAATAGGTCTCCCGTTTTATGTGTAGTCTGTAGTCACTTATTCCCATTTATTTTCACCTTAGAAACAAATATTTTTTCATAAAATGTAATGCGTACTCATAAGCGTTCAAATGCGCACTCTTGTGCAATGAACTGTCTAACAGTGCGCATTTACACATCTTGACAAAAATTGAAATTACTCTTAAAATATAGTGGTGTTGGGGCGTACAATTAAATATATCTGATCTCTAAACATGTATATAACGAACCCATATCATAAAATTTGTCTATCCAAAAAAATTAAAAAGTTGTTGACAGTTTTACACTAAGTGCGTACTCTTGTACACATTTACCCTATCATTGGTATTACACTGCACCTATCCAATTGATATACGTAGCCTTGCAAAAATATTGATGATGTCATGCCAAAATTTTTAAATGGAAACACTCATTTGAAGATGGAGTTCTGGTGTTGTTGCGTGTATGAGTTTATCATAAAATGTAGTTTTTCCTGCTAATATAGATTTCATATTGTTTATTTTGTTTCAACAGGTTATGGGTGCAAGAACGAGACGCCGGATACAGTATAGAATGAATATCAGTTAGTATGTAAGGACTGCATACGGACTGTTTTGTTTCTAGAAGTAGATAATGACGGATAACGAACAGTTAGTTGTTCTTGATTCGAGGGGAAGAACTGCACACAGCGTCGTTGTCATCAGTGGAAGCTTGTGCACCATCATATCAAGAGTCTGTCACTTCAGAAAGCGTTATCGCTATAAGTTTATCATAAAATGTAATTTCTATGTTATTCCAGAGTTTGTATTGTTTCTTCTGTTTCGCTACCCCTTGGACCTGTAGCAGGTTATGGGGATAACGAAAGTCGGGGCAAGAGGGAGACGTACGATACAGTTTCAAATTAATATCGGTTAGTGTGTAAGGATTGTATACACACTGTTTTGTTTCTATAAGTAGTAAAGGACTAGTAACAAACAGTTAGAGATTCTTGACTCGAAGGGAAGTGTTGCAAATGTACAACATAGTTCGAGTCAAGTGGAATTGCCGTCAGTGGAAGCTTTGAAACTTTCATGGCGAACCGTTTAGCGCTTGCAGCATTATATCAAGAGGGAACACTGACTTTCACTTGGAAAAGTGATGTCGGTCAAGAAGGAAGATGACATGCTGATGTCGTAGAGCATGTATAAGTTTACCATAGAATGTAGTTCTTTCTGTTAATATAGAGTTCATGTTCCACAAGGCAGGCATTTCAGTCCTGTTTTATTTTCCTTTTTTGTGAACGATCTGACCTATGAATTAGATAATTCATTATCATCATTATTTACTGATTATTTAAAAATTTACTGCAAAATTACAAGTTGTAATGATTGCTTATTTCTTCAAAATAATTTTTAAATTATTTATAAACGGTGTAGTACATACATTTTGCATATGTTAAAATATACTTAATCTAAACAAAATATAACAAACTTCCTGGACCAATAATAAAACAATAGTAAAACACATCATAAGAGAAAAAAAATTCAAGACAGATAATTTTTTTCTTAAGAAAAATCAACGGATTTTAGTGAACAAATTTTTGTTATAAAATTTTAATGTATCAATAACCACGTCACCTGAACCAGATGGACAGTTGTCAATAAATATGTGCACAACTTTGAACATTTTAATGACATTAATGACACAGTCTTTCCAAAACAGTCGATTTCCTGAAGATTGGAGGTTAGCTATATGGTAAATCTGATGTTTAAAAAGTCGATAAATTTCAAAGTGTCAACTTTAGAGCCTTCGCGACTCTTACAAAAAGCGAAATTAGTGGAATTTGTGATGAACTGAGAAGATTTATGCGTGCGAACGTCATTCAAAAAAATTTGTATCCACTAACCTTGTTTGTGCCATAAATTGGGCTAAAAATGTGGACCGCAATATTGCTACCGAAATTTTGTATTTTCACTTCGATAAGGTTCACATAACAAAATTTTCGTTAAAACTTCGACGTTATTGCATATCTGGATAATTGTTAGAATGGATTCAGAGATTCGTAACTGATCGAAGCTTTGGTGTTAAAGATCACTGAGTGATCTGACAGCTGCACAAAGTGGAGTGTCGCAGGGTTCAGTACTGGGTCCGTTACTCATCATCACATTTTGCGGATTTAAAGTCAGAAATGAAGTCAAGAGATGGTTGTTCACCGCTGACGATTTAAAAATTTATAGTGATAGTTGATCGAATTGCAATATTTTTAGTGAATATACTTTAACAGTGGATCAGTGGTCCAAGAAGTGGTTTCTTCCGATAAATGAAAATATTGGATGGATCACTTAGCGTTAACAAGTACTAATACCAATTGAAATGTAGGTGTAATAGTAAGTAAACTCAGAATTAACACAGAGTGATCACATCGGGACTGTCATTAAGAAAGCGAATTCCATAGAATATTTGCTACAATAACCTTTATAACACCAAGTGTAAGTGCAACGATGATACCGTATACAGGTTTTGTGGAACCAATAATATTTTTTTTGTACAGAATAATTTCGACTAGATTAGAATGGATTTGATTAGACTCTCTCCCATTGTCTGGACTTCACTGAGTGTTCCCGACTGTGGTTCCCATTTAAACAGCCATGCGATCCTTTCGTTGCCACCGTTTGTAGGTTTGTTCTAGAGTACCCATCGCGACTTCCGCTTCCAGACTTTTCTTTAACGAACGCCGTCCGGCAGTTGTGACCGACGATGAGTTATCGCCGGACATACTAGAAAATCATCGTACGTAGAAAGGCGTCGTACCGGGGCGGCGTATGGGTTTATTTCGTAACAATATCTACAGACCTTTGCAAGCAACGTTTGGTGTCCTCTGCTAATTGGAAGTAAGAATCATTTGGTGGAAGTGAAAAGAAAAACAATTTTCACCTTCAGGTTCGAGAATACGTGGATGAAGAATTGTTTCGTAATAAACCAAGTGTTTGATATTTAGAACAAGCTGCCGGAGGAAGTCGTCCAAAGTCCTACTATTAATATTTTCAAATCCAAATTCTATAGTTTATAATCATCTCGTTTTGTGAAATGATTTCTTCGAAGTTCCATCGTATAAACGTAATTTTTCACTATCTTAGTGACAACTTAACTAAATCTGTTAATAAGTTTATTTATCTTAATTTTCATGATCTAAAATAAGATCATTATTTGGTACTGATTTACTAGTGTAGACTGTATATCTGTTTTGACTATAAAATATTTATTTATTTCATTAAAGTTATGGCGAGGCGTTCTAAAATTGTAGCCAACTGTGAATCCGCTTTCTTTTAATGCATAGCTGTTCTACTGTTTGGCTTTACGAAATACCTTCTTGGAATCTATCTCATAATTAAATTCTTGTTGAAAATATGAAAATGATTTGGGTCGATCACACCCACACATTCGTCTTGGTCATTCGTTATTTGCTCTGCAAACTACAAATCTGGGCGGTTTACGCCGCCGCCACCGACGAGATTAATTTTGCGAGGCGGTGATAGCTTAATAAATTGAAAATGTTCGTGATACACAAAATTAAAATGCGAAGCACGAGACTGCAATAATTACATAAATGAAGATAATCCACTTAACGTTTTCTTCTGCAAAAAACTTCTTGCGCGTTTTAGGGTTCAGCTTGTTTTAACGTCCAAACTGTTTTTATTACTTCAATATCATGTTTATATCTGCGTTGCCGCTGTATGAGATAATAATTATGAGATTTATAATCAACGTTATGTTTTTTTAATCTTGGAAAGATATTATTGACCTAGATACTTCTATACGATATGCCAAAAATAAAAGAATATACTTGAATTATTACACAATTACAGAAGTAGATCAGTTTTAAAGGACGAGAACAGGGAAAAATGCACACGAAGTATAATTTCGTTTCGAATAATGACAGATGTTTCTACAGAGTTAACTTACTTTTGCATCGAAATTTATGACAATAATGTCGTGTGATTAACGAGATTAGAGTTTTCAAACGATGGTGAAAACAAAATTCGTGTCAGTAGTAAAGGGAAAATCCTTACCTTTATAAATTACAATTACAAGCAAAGGTGTGTTCTGTATTCAATCAGATTGCTTGTGTCTTATTAAAAAGCAATCAAGTCTAGAACTGGAACAGCAAATCTGGGGCACAGTACAGTGTTGATTTTGGCGAGGTTTAAAAATGTCGATTTGTCTATGCAAATAATTATGAACTCAATGTTAATTAACAGAGTGCACCGTTAAGACAACAACAGTAACAAATCTTTTATGTAACCAATAGCTAACAATTCTAGTTGTATGTGGAGGCTACACATGCTTTTTTCATTCCAAAACCTCGACTTAATTTTGACAACGGAATTTCTGCAAGTTGGAATTCAAATTTCCTGTCAATTGTGTGAGCAAGTATTCGCGTTATTCTCTTTATCAACATTGGTGGTTCAATCAGAAGCTTGAATGTTCAGATGGTAGAACAGTCCTCTTCAACTCATAATCGCTTGTGAAGTAGTTCCAAACAAATTTGCAAATTATGCGCACATGTCGTGCTTGTTAGAGTTAGTTACTGATAAGTTATAGGGGTTGTATTGTTTCCAATACTTAAATTGAAACTTTTGGTAGCATTCCTCACAAACTTCACATTTTTGCAAAGTGGGGAGAATCATTTGCAAAAAATTCTATTTAAAGTATTCTGTAACACTTTAACAAAGTAAATTAAAAAAATGGTTGTTATTTGAGAACATAATTTTATAATAATATGCTAAAATGAAGAGTACTGTATATTTTAAATAATGCAAGGATAGCAAAGAAATGAACTGAAATAATTTTGTCATATTTGGATTAATAAAGTATATAACCAGAAATACAACACTTGGCATGATTAACTTTGTCTGATGTTAGATTTAGACAGAAGTTGAGTGAGTCCAACGAATTAATTTTTAATGTGACTGTTTAAGTGCTAATGATTATTACTACAGGAAGTAATTAGTCGTGAATTAGAGCTAATTAGTCTCAGAATAAATAGTTAATAACTTCACAACTTGATACACAAATAACCTCTTATGAAAATCTCATGCCACGTTGCCATGTTATTTTAGTTTTTTTTACATTTTTTTAGCAATGCATAAAAATTGCAACAATGTTATTTTTAAGATCTCTGTTTCGATATTTTATGTAGAGATAAACAGAAGTACAGATTTTGTTGTGATATCAATTAAATCAAATGTCAATATGCAGTGTTTATAAAAAAATCTAAAACGTTACAATTTTCAAATACCAATGTTTCAGTTTTTTCAAACAAAACAGCCTGCATTGTACTTTTTTTTGCTAATTTTTTTTCTATATGTTGGCGTGTCCTTTAAAAAACTAAAATAACTATTATCAAAAACACACAAAATATTTGTCAACGCGTTTCGCCAACCACATTGACATTATCTAGACAAAAATAAACTCTAAAAAATTGTTAAAATATTTGGACAAATTTACGTGTTGATTGTTTTGTTTCTAATTGTTACAATGGTAGTGTTATGACTTTGTCCTAAGCGCGATCTGTTTGATTTATAGTTTACCAAGCCCGACTTGGCAACTTTACAGCTGTGTAACCGCGTCTTAAGAGGAAATTATTCTCTCCGTTCGTGTTTGTAAAATCGCTGTAGGCTCATTATTATGCGAGAATAACCCTGTATATCAAAAATAAACACAATCTTCTGTTGCTCCCATGACCATCTTAAATTTCTGTTGAAGTGAACTTCCGTCGAGCAACCTTCTTTATATTCAGAAGTTCAGAACTACAGTCAATATTGACTTGACTATATTTCCATAACCAATTTGTTCAGTGTTTTAAATTTAATGCATAAATTGTGTACCTATTAGATTGTCTGTAGGTAAATAATAATCCCGAATAGACGCTAAAATCGACGTCATCCCGTCGTAGACCCTTCATTTGCATAATTACCAGCACACAAAAACGCTTAACGTCTAAAATTCCGTGCACCGTTTCTTATGCGCTCCAAGATGGATGAGGACGAAGCAAGGATTTATTCATCGTTCAGCGAACCTGCGTCCTGATAGTAAATTCATCCGGAATGGGGGCGATTTGTTGCGATTTGACATGGGATCGGCGGCACAGCATCTGAAAGGGGCGGACGGGCGCTCTCTTAGTCGACGTGCATCAGCGTCGCGACGCTGCCGGCATGCTAATGCTAGTTTTCCCGGTGCTCGCTTCCACACTACTCGACGTCGACGTCGCGAATGCAAATCGAGACATCCACAACGAAAAGCTGTAGCGAGAAAAGTGCTCTTTTCATGTTTTATAAACCGAGCGTTTGGAAAGTTTTAATTGGCTTAAAGAGATGGATGATGTATAGACTTCTAGGTCTGGTGGAAAGAGAATAACTTTTTGCAGACTTGGGAGAAGTCGAGAAGCGATTTTTAATTACAAACTCGCTTGTTTCTAGTAGGGGTTTTTCTCGGAGCAACTTTACCCCAAGAACGGATTTGGGATGGAAAATTAATATATACGTAATGTGTTCAGCTAAGTTAATATTTATTTTAAGGTAGAGTTTGGAACTGTTCCGCTCGATGCCATACATACCCAGTATTTTTTTTTATTTCGTAATAGATATGTATATATTACATCTATAAAAGGAATTGAATATCTCGGGAACGGTTAGTTGGATCTTCCTGAAATTTGGGCTATTCTTAAAAATACTCAGGCTCTATTTTCTGTTAATTTCTTAAACTTTTGAACTTCATTTGTTTTCGAGATGCAAGGCTGACTTATTTTTTTAAAAATAGCACCAGTAGTCAGATCGTTAATTTTTAAATAGAAGATTTTTTAAAATTTAGAACTTTAACACATGCAAACTTCTACATCCAGGTTTAAAAATATTTCAGTTAAACACTAAAATGGCACCATTAACAGAAACTGAACGAATAGAAATCTTGATAATGGTAGACTATGGCAACAGATGTCGAAGTAATTCTGAAGTAACAGCACTTTTTAATGAAATTCATCCCAATCGAGAACAAATTTCTAAGTCGACGGTTTCAAAAACATTGCACATTGCAATTTGACGAAACTGGTAATGTTAAAAATAGTCAAAGAACCGGAAGACCAAAAAATGTTACAATTGGGAAGAACTCTTTTAATATCATGTTAGATGTAACTGAAAATGAGTAGTTCAAAAAATACTCAAACGAGAAAAATATCAGCCATACAAAATTCATTTTTTACAAGCATTGAGTGAGGATGAGAGACTAGATCAGGATGGCAACTTCATAAACCAATTATTATTTCTGATGAGTCTACTTTTTGTTTGAATGGGCATGTTAATCGCCATAAGTGTAGATACTGGTCCAATACAAATCCACACTGGATGAAGGAGGTTCACACACAGTACCCCCAAAAAAATTAATGTTTGGTGCGGCTTTATTGGTCGCCACATTTTATATATAATATGTCCAACAAAGTATTATTCCTCCACTTAAGACAAATATTTCGCAACTACTTATAAAAACCCAAATTTATCTGCAGAATCCATCTGGTTCCAACAAGATGGAGCACCACCTCACTTCGAACGTCAAGTACGGCATACCTTGAATGAAACTTTTCGTGGAAGGTGGATAGGACCAAACAGAGCAGTTAAGTGACCAGCTAGGTCACCCGATTTAACCCCACTTGACTTTTTTCTATGGGGTTATGTAAAAAATCGAGCTTAGGTTATGTAAAAAATAGACCACAAAGCATCGAAGAACTCCAATAAAGAATATTAAATATGATTTTTGAGATTGCTCCTAATATTCTAAGAGATTCATTTGAAAACTTTGTGCAACGATATAATTGGGCGCTAATATAATTTTTGAATAAAGTGTGCTATGCCAGCACTATGACAGGTGATAGTATTGTCAAGGCTAGCTACGATTTTCTGATTTTCAGTATTTTTATTTTGACAATTTATTTTATCATGTTGGGAAAAAATAAAATTTAAGGAAAAAATGTTTGAATTTGGCGGGTTTGCGGTCAGTTACGTCATACACCCTCTTTTCATCACGCAAATCTCCCAGTACCAAGGCGCCTGTGGAATGTCAGTCTTCGGAAGTAGCATGCAATTTACCTCAACCAAAGCTACAACAGAGTCGATAACGTATACTCTAATGGGCATTATTTTATGCCCAGTTTAGTTTCAATGGAAATTCCATGAAAGTGTATTCAAGTTAAATTGGCATCTTAGCGAAACACAATGCTACAGTTATTACGTTGACATGAATGTTTCTCTTAGATCTCATTATTCTCATTAATAGTCAAATTATAAATTGTACTCTGTTACGGTGCTTATTTTTAATCCCAAATTTTTCGTAGAAGTGTTCTAAGACTGTATATACAGTTTTTACTGCAGAGTATTAGTTATTCGGTTTCAGTGTGCTGTGATGGTTTTATTAGTGCTATAATTTCAATTAAAACTTATTACCTCAACTTTCATGGTTTGGCGAAACTTAACCTAATTCTTTAACTTGCTTTTAAAACTATTTGTGTAAATAAAAAAAACAGTGAAGTAACGAATGTAATTGCTTTAAATTTACAAAAAAAAAAAAATGCGAGAACCTCCCGCGTCTCTGAAATATAATCGAACAAATCCAGTTTTTTTCGAAAAAATATAAGACTTGATTTTGCAAAATCTTATTTATTTTATGATGAGACTTATAAGTAAGAAAAAATTGGTCGAAGGTTATTTCGACAGAATCTCTCTCGCCCATGAAGTACAAAAAAAATATACTATTGCGTAAATTTTGGAGATGACGTCATCCAATCTGTGGTGAGGTTGATTACCCTAATTTTGGTTAGTGCCTTACCATCTACGTGATAGTCCTAATATACATAAAATTTGACAACAATCAGTCCGGTGGTTTCGGAAACTATCGTCTAATAAAAATGGACACAAACAGAAGATAGATAGCCGAAAATGCGAAAACATGAAAGTGGCTATTCTTTAGGTTACGCTCTATATGTAAAAAATATGTAACATCAGTCACAGAGTAAGAAAAAAAAGTGGTCCATCGAATCCGTGACGTTCGCGTTATTAGCACATGCCTGACCATCTGAGCCAATAACCATTTGATAAACGTTCCTGTTATATTAGCATAAAATATTATTATGCAGTTATGATTTTTTGCGAAAATCTGAATACGTAGGGTAAAAATCCAAGGCGGATTCATAAACCACACATACAGAAGTCTGTGACATCCCAGTGAAGCACTGCATGCATTATGCTCCAGCAATCCGTTTAATCTGAATTAAAATGACTTTAGAAGTTATTTAGGTTAGAAATAGAAATACACCGCGTAACACCATATAGTCGAAGGGGGGACGAACGAACGCTGATTGGCTCTACATAGGAAACATAGCATAAGAATACGCTAAAGTTGAAGTTCGGTCAACTTTTCTGTAGGCCACGATATGTCTTCTATGTTTTTGCTAGATGTGAACGGATACGTAAGATTCAATGCTTTCCAACTTTTTGTACTTAATGTATTTTATGTCATGTTACGTATGTTAAGTGGATGTGAACGAGCTTTTATTTTCTTTTTCATCTTACCAAGATCCGGTAGATACATACATACGTATAATTAGGGCATGACTTCGCAGAAAAATGACAAAAATATAAAAATTGTGTAAAATTCTGAAATTCGCGTGTTATTTTTTAAAATTTAAATAGAATTTACCAAACAAAATTTTGAGATGACGTCATCAAATTGCTGGTGATTTCAAAGATTATCTGTCTAATAAAAATCAACCCAGGCGACAGATAGCTGGAAACGGGAGACCTATTTTTTCTGCTTTAGGGATTATGAAGCTTCAAAAAAACATGGAAATAGTGTTTAAGTATAAGCCTGTGTTATTAGGAAGAAAATGAAAATTTAATAAATTATTTTATATAAAGAGTAGTTTTACTGACCCCATTACTACTACTAACGAAAATAAGTAATAACATTTGTTATATTGTTGTTATATAAAGCTTATATAATTTTGTAATAGGCCAGTTATTTATATTGCGAATATATAACAGAAGTATGTGGTAATTGTGCTAAGGTTATACTCCAGTAGTTTTATAGATTCATAAAAACTACCAAAACAAAGAATATATAACTGTTATATAGTCGTTACAGCATGTAACATATAGAATCTATAACACTGATATGTGGTAGATATATTACCGCAATTTAACCTTTGTATATCAGAGTAGCATATAACTGTTATATTGCTTGAGGCGGAGGCCGTTTCATGTTTTGTAACAATAATATGTTGTCATTATAATACTATTACAACTTTGTGTTCTATGGGTTGTTATTCAATCTCGATGATTATTGTGCTAAAAAATCACTTAGGTTGAATATATTCCTTAAAAAAAATTAAAGAAAATAATGTGAAAATGTGAATAATAATCTCGTAACTGAAGAACAACTGAAACTGAAAAACTTTAAAAACAGAAGCAATTTTAACTGTTTTCCATGCTTCAGGCAGATTTTGTGCTAGTGGTCGTGCGTGTTGTGGCGTCGTAAAGAATTGTTGAAATAAAATTTGTGATTAACTGACTCAAATGTTCTTAACGTAAAAAACTGTTGTCAAGAGATATTTATAATTGTGGAATGTGGGTAAATGGTAAACAAGAAACAAAACGGACTATATAGAGTGTGTTCATATGGAATAAAATTGTAAACAAATTTAAGAACACAGCGTGATATAAATGCTCGAATAAAATTTAAAAAAAGCTTGAAAATGTGAATGTCATTTTGTCATTTATTCCTTGTGTTGTTTTATTTTTTTTTATCTTTAAATGATTTTGGTTTTTTTTTCGAAAAACTTTTATCACCCTGTATTTCGAAACAAAGCATCTTTCTGAAAATCATCCAAGAACAAAAAATCTTAGAACAACACATTAATTAAATAATCCCCTGAATTATTGTCTCTTAGAAAACACCCTGTATAATCTATTTTTACGCTTTTTCGTACTGAAATCGTCAAATATATGTATGTTTAAGTACATTTTATAGAGTCTAATAAAGTACTCCTATATTTCAAAATGATGTCTGTTACAGCTGTTTATTATTGCTACCCCACATATTTCAAAAAATGTGGAGATGACGTAGTAACTTCGCAATATAAAATTTGTGAAGAAACTTAAAGTTTGGTGTGTGTTTAAATAAAACGCTAATTTAATATTTTTTTCTACCGCCCACGTTTTTTGGTTTTCTAATAGAGCTATTAACGCACGCAAATGACGTCACAGCAGTTCGTTAATAGCGGAAAGGCGTTCTTTAATAGATCTGGTGTAATTTAAATCGGTAAGATTGGTAGCAATGACGAGAAATGTCAGGTGAATGTCAGTGGCAAATCTAAACTTAAAATTTCCCATGTTTCCGGACGCGTAACTTCTTCGCAAGACATTTTAACCAATTTTAAATTACAAAAACTCGAATTGGTTTGAATTACAATTGTTGTTGTGAAAATTCGAACCTCAAATATTTCGTGGTTAGTGTCAGACCGACCCATCACCAACCACGACAAAAGTCCCCAGATTAAAAAAAATGCAAATTTCAAATAAATTTTGGGAAAAAACGTGTGCGGTAGAAAAAATAGTATAAATAACTCGTTCATAAGGCCATTGAGGCACTCATCCTTTATATAACTCGCGGCTTCGCCGCTCGTTCTATAAACTTGGATTCGTGTCTCAATATTTGCCTTATGAAACTCGTTCTTTAATATACTATTAACAAATACTCACTGTAATTAAAAAATTGTATTAAAAACTACTCATTAATTTACAGATAATTTTCTCTCAGTGACGTAATAATTTTGGCAGTGTTAATAAAAGTGTCTTTGAATTGTAGACTAGATAAAATATATGAGTGTGTTCTTTAGAGTTTATCAAATTGCGTACTTAAATTGATCAAATTTAGTTTCTATTACATGAATACCGTAGCTAAATATGCCACACAAACTTTGATACGAATATCATACAAACACAGGAAATACATCGGCCACAGTTTCCAGCGTGTATTGGCAACTAATGGCTTTTATCATAGCAAGAGTTGAAAATTAATGTGGTTACTGAGGTTACGTATTTAACTCAATCAGTGGTATTTGTGTTTTAGAGCTTCTTTATTTTATTTCCAATTCAATGCTTTTGGTGGCATCGTTTTCTCGTCACGGGAATGAACTTATTTAACTAAATTATGTGCATTTTTGTAAAAACAACGCTTAGTTTATTATATTATAATAGTTATTCAATAATGAAATAATTTCTATTCCACATTCTAAACTTACATGTGTGGCTATCTACCGAGCTTTGAAATTCACCCCGGACTAACAGTACATCACGTATGGGTGTCTATTTAAACTCTAATCAGTTAAAGTAAATTTTGCCCACTACACAGTGTACCTCTTCTGTCAACTCGGCAAGTTCCCTGTGTAAACTGGGAAACAGGGAAGCGACCGCGGTCTGGTTCAACAAAACCCGTTCGAGCGCGACTCTTCGACAGTCGACACCACTCTACGTCAATGGGATGACACCAGCATTGGGCCGATGTCAATTATTTGGACAGCAGTCAACAACTTTAACATGTTTGCCAAAACATTTCTATCGATTCGTTCACGATGGGTGCTTCGATTGTATCTGTTTCGAGCACCTAATTCAGCACTCGGCCAGTCGTAAAAAATACAATTTTTTACAGAGCATTAATTGGCGATGATAACGATGATAAATAATGGCAATATACTGGTATTGTTGTACAGTTATTGCTTCACGGACTTAATGTTTCGGCAATTTTTAAACTTAATTACATCATGTTGGGTGAAAAACGTCAGAACCTTTATTAGATTTGTGAATACCCACTTTAATTTAAAATATAACTTTTTTTGTTCGTTATTAATGTCAAAATTTAAGACGAATCTGCCTGAAACCGTTGCGAAATTAGAATTTATTATATAAAAAAATGATTTTTATACCCCCGGCAATGTTATTATTATTGCTTATTACTCTTATTAGGGATATTACTAAGTACTTTATAGATTTCAGGACTGCACAAAAGTATTAGACCGATATGTTTTGTCTTTCATTTTCAGTTCATTAAATGCATGAAGAGAAATGCAAATTTTACTGCCGTTATTCTATTATAACGGAAAATTTCCATACGTTGCAAAAGTAGACATAATTATATATACTGATTTTAAGAACAAATATTGAAGTAATATCTGGAGTGTTGTGGATGTGATTTTAACTTGTATTAGGTTGATTGCCTTAAGCTTTTTAACTACTTAAATTATTATTATTATTATAAATTAAAAAAAAAATGTAAGTCAAAAAAAGTATGTGAGAATAATTAAAATACAGACAAAGAAGCACGCTGTACGTGTGTTTTAAGTGAGTTCTCCAAGAAAATGTTGTGATAACGTCATTAAAATTTTAGTAGGGGACAAATATATCAATTTCGGTTGATACGATGTAATACTAATAACAGCGGTACTGTGTTCTAAGATTTTCAGAAAAATCAAGCAAACCGTTAGTTAATTAATCAACGAAAAAGTTGCTTCGTTCATTATTTTTTTGAGACAACTTTTGAGGTTGGATTTAGCTAGTAGCAAAATTTTGAGAGGACATCGTCAATTTCTTGATGGGATGATTAGCAAATTTCAGTATCAATCGAATCATTAAACTGGTAGATCTTACAAGCGCCAATATCAACAAATCGAAGATGATGTAACCAAAATGGTCACGATTCAAATGATGTAACGTTTATATCCATAGCCTATCCTACATATGCTCTTTAAAAAGTTTCGACCAAGGTAAGTCAAAAATACCTAAAATGTATCGACAAACACATAATTTTGTTTAAAATCGAAAGTCAGCAAAAATGCTGCACAAAGTACCTACTATCAATATATATTCTGAATATTCGAAGTTCTCGATGCATCATTACTGTCATTATTATTATTATACCCTTACAAAATTCATTGATAATTTTTTCAACACAAGTCCCCTCGCTCCTCAAGTACGATACAACAAATCCAGCTTAATTTTGCGAAATTTTACTTTTATTGTGATAACCTCTATTGTGGCACAAAAAGTATCCTGCTCAATGAGGTTCGTTCGGCACAAGTGCGCAAACTAAAATATATTTAGACAAAATAACCAACAGAAAAAATGTCCTCTCACTAATTATAGCATGCTTAACATCGAATGTTTATGTTTATATTTCCAAAGAGTTCGACGATTAGTACGTTCACATACCAAGCACCAGCGGTCGTTTACAAATGTGTCAAAAGAAAATGAAATTTGAGTGATTCTGTCTCGTTAAAACAGAAGAGAGGACTGATTCATTAATAAAGCTACAATTGAACAGGTGCGGATATTATTTTACTGTTATTAAACATAGGCGCGTGCAACATTATTGTATTCTTACCTTTTCGAGAAAATGAAGTGAATCGTTCTAAATGTGGTCAAAAAAAATTTGAAACGCTGTGGGTTCGGAGCCCTGTGACTAAAGAACAAGAACAAAAAACAATGTGGAGTCATAAAGCACAAAATGTAGGAGTAGACTATTGTATGACATTTAATTTATGTTCATTGTACAAAATTTTGAGAGAATGTTATCACGTTATTGATACGGATGATTAGATAAATTTTAATTATCGGTTTATCATCTACATGAGATTGCTGATACACACACAAAACTTGACAACAATCGGACCAGTAGTTTTGAAGATTATCTGTCTAATAAAAATCCGGACAGACGACAGACAGACTTGGACCTGGATTCGTGAAATGTCGAGAAAACATGAAAATAGTCAGTCGACCGATGGATTCGATTATAATACTTGACGTCATCAAATTGTTGGTGGGAGTGATTAGACAAATTTTTGTTAGCGTTTTACCGCCTGCACGAAATTTATAACATACATCTAAAATTTGACAACAATCGGTCCAGGGGGAGATTATCTGCAACATAAAAATTCACAGAGACGTCAGACGGCAAAGGGCTGACAACAGACAGACAGCCAGACAAACGGAAAAGGGAGACCTATTGTGTCGTATGATATGGGTCATAAATTTTCACAAATGCATAACACAATTGGTTCTAGAATAAAAAATTGGTCCAAGGCTATTTCGACAGAACTTCCATCGCCCTTAAACTATAATCCGACAAATTCCAGCTTTTTAAAAAAATTATAAAATTTTATTTTACGATTTTCGTTTTGAAATAACCTCTGTAAAGTAAAAACCACTGGCATAAATAACACCCCCGCAGCCGTACGTGCAATGTAAAATATATTTAAAGCACTTAATTAACGGGATAAAATGTCCTTCAGCACTAGGCAATCTGTAGCTCAAATGTTGATTTGTGTTTAATACATCGAAAGAATGTCACATAGAAATTAGTTTGATTTGAATGTGTTTGTCTTCTCAAACCAGAGGACTGAAATTATTAATTAAACCACAATTGAACAAAATGTTATGAATATTATATAAAGACGCGCGTATTCTCACATTTTCGAGAAAATGGGGTGACTCGTTCTTAATTTGATCAATAAAAAATTTGTTATGGCTTCATAAACATAGACAATGTACAATGCGAGAGAAAAAGAGAAAACAAAAGAAAAAAACGAAAGGCGAAGTCGGACATTGAACCCAGACAGGCAGACAGACAAACGGAAACGGGAAACTATCTTTTTCGTATTTTAGGGGTTATGAAACGTCGAGAAAATATAAAAGTGGCCATTTGTTCGATGAATCTTATTGCTAAGCTTCCTTAGCTTATGCTCGGGAAGTAAAAATTGGTCTAAAGGAATTTAAACAAAACTTCCCTCGCTGCTTAAATCAAGCGAAAAATTCCAGTTTTTTAGAAAAATTATAAAATTTGTTTATACAAATTTTTAACTATCTTGTAACCCCTATAAGTACAACAATATAAAAAATGCAAATCACACTGAAAAAAAAAACATTCGGTAAGGATGGGATTCAAACCCACACGACGCAGCGCACAAGTTCAGGAATCAGTCATTAGTAGATAAATGGACTAGGAAGCTTAGATGCAGGAACTAGATATCGGATACATAAACCACGTGAAAAATACCAAAAAAATATATTGTAAAGTAATGCGATAAAAATCATGGAGGATTCATAAACCACAAGTACAAGAGTAATTATGTCATAATATTTAGTTAACCTTAACTATTCCGTGCGAGGAGCGGGCGTCATCAAATTGTTGCTGGAGATGATGAGAAAATTTTGGTTAGCGTTTTACCATTTAAGGTTATTTAGACAGAACTTCGCTCTCCTCTATCAGTACAATGTAAGAAAAAAAAGTACATATAACTTGTCAACAATCAGACAATTATCTGTCTAATAAAAGTCGACAAAGACGACAGATGAATGACAAATGGAAACGGGAGACCTATTTTTCATGTACTCTAAGGGTCATGAAACGTCGAGGAAACATGAACGAAGCCATTAGTTAGCTTACGGCCGTGAAGTATAAAGCAAGTATCCGTCGGTCTGTATGTTAATAACTTTATTAAACTAAGTATTATTAAATAAAATTACAAATGTATACCATAATTTCAGACAAAAATAAATTTAAAATGTATACCATATTTTCGGGCGGAGGGAGTATAAATTTTCGAAACTATTGTCAAACAATGACTAAATTTTATCTATTTGGCTTAACTAAACAATTAGTAACGTAATATCAAAATAAGGATTACAGAAATAATGTTTTTGAAATTTGGTAACACAATTGTTTTAGTAGTAACAGAACGTTAACTAAAATTTATCGCCTTCGGGAAGTTGATGACGTCATTTAAAAAAAAATCAAATGAGCTTTTTCTGTTATTGTATTTTGTCATTTTATGAAACAGTAACTGTGTGAAGGTAGTTTTTAATTTAGCAATAATAAATTATCTTCTAGGATTTATTTTAGGAAAATTGCTTGATGAAACAAAGATACAGCTGTGTTTTTCATCGGTGATAAACTGCGCATACCAGATTTAGAACTTTAAAATCGCATTAAATTTATACTTCTCCAGATGTTCCATATTCGAAAGCAGTGGCTGTAAACAACGAGACCCTAATGTGAGATTATGTATGGACCTTTTGTAATTATTATCACGCTATATTTACATGAAACGGCAACATTGTTTAAAGTTTATGGTGCTATAAGGAGAACGCTGATCCAACAAATCCTTTTCGTGCCATAAAACATGAAAATAATATTTATTCTCTTTGTTTCGTAATTTGACGATGTCTGCTGGAACATATTTATTCAGAATATTTTAGTCTTTTATTTAATACTCGTACAACTGCCGGTAAATTACTTACGCAAGTTCGTACATCTTTATAACGACATTATTTGCGAGTTTCGTCGTAATACGCTGCAATCATAGCAAACATAAAGCCATTCCTGTAACGACGTTTTCATACAATGTGAACAGTATACATGTGGGTATAAAGACCTCAAACGTGAGACGCCTAGAATTAACATCGTGGAAGACTTTGTACTCACAATTTTGAATTTGTGCTACTTAAGATAGACTACTCAGTAAACAAAACTGATTTCAAAGTTTAACATAAAATGAACTAGTAAGACTAATGTTTTATATGTTAGTAAATTTATAATATAGATACTGTAATCTGAATAACTTTATTTTTAAATCCGTCCCTCATAAAGCTATATGAATTCGCTCAAGAACGTGATTTGCTCTTATTTTATTGAAATAAATAGCCAAATTTATGTTAAATTGAAGTTTTATGTGTTATTGATTTTTTTTATGGTCGACTATATTTTATATGATGTGATTTATTTCATCTTCTGTCATGTTTTATTTGAATAAAAGTTAAGGTGGGCTGAAAGCAAATTTCATATACAATTTTCCCTTTAATCTTTCGATTTTTTTGTTATTACCTAAATAAAATTTTCCTCGATATTGCAGACAAGGAAAAATGAATACACAAAGATATTCATCCTCACTACTGAGAAAACAGGTTATTTCTACACTAGTGTGTTGGAAAAATTATGTATCATTTTTTGATAACGCAAAACTACTGTTGTTTAAAATATTATTTTTTGTTTCTTAGAGTTTCAGTAGCACTAAAGATACAACAGGTGTCCATAATTAACTCAGTATTCAGTACTGTCAACATCTCGTCCTTATTAAACATACTAACTTTCCAACAACACAACCTATTATAAATCATAAAATAGGCATCCTTACCCCCAACAATGTTAATTGAAATTCTTGAACTAGACACAAATTTTGAAATCTATACTGCAAGATTTAATTAACAACCCTTATCGTGCCATTATGCTTATTGTCAGTAACGTTGCAAAGCTACGTTAAAATGCCAGAAGTGTTAGGTATCGAGATTGTCGTTATCAAATTATCAGTAACACTAGAGTCAGTATAAATAGACTAAACACAAAAGGGTCATTGAGTACAGCGCAGGGTTGAACAATGTTGGCTATAGTTAACGTGAAAACGCACGCAATGATCAATCGGAAAACCGATTCTGTCGCATTTAACGCATGCAGAGCCATTCGGTTGATCGTTTGATCATTTTGATTACTTGCCCTTTCTCTGCGATACGATGTTCTCTACCACTTACATGGATTTCAGAAGCGGAAGATTGTTTGATTTCTATGAGATAATCGAAACATGGTGCTTAACCGAAACTAAAACAGATTGCTCACGAACTTTCCACCTTATGGGACAAAGCGGTACGAGAATCTAACAAAACTCCGGTGGAGTTGAGATTGAATTAAATTTTAAAACTTGTGATATGTCCAGACACGTTAAGACAATTTCTTGAAAGGTGACGAGTATAAGACTGTAGTGTCGTGTGATTAAAAAATAGTAAATTAGAGTTGGCTATAACTTTAACACTTCAGTTGGCATTCGGTTGTCAACGAGTTTTGAGGTTTAGGATTCCCGTTATTCAAACTAAAGTACCTTTATTAAACTACGCGATAACAATACAAAGTTTATGGGTAAGAGCTATATGGATACGAAAATCAAAACACAACACCAGTTTTATGTTTTATACACACAATTATATTAGAATTTTCGTATAATACATTGTGAAAATTATAACGGTCAGCCTTATAAGATTAAATGGCATTCATAAAACATCGAATACCCTGACTTAGCCTTAAACTAAAAAATTGAATATGAACAATTAAAACAAATTTCTTTTGGTAAGACTAACACTAACCGGAGAATCAGAGCACATCCCCTGTACAAGATGAATGATCTTGTACTAAAAATAATTTGAAATAAATATATCCAGTATTTACAGAAATATGTTAATGACAGATTTAATATTACTTATATTAGAAACAATGCACCTAATTTCTCTGGAATATTAGAAACACGGTAACGTTATGATTAGTGTTACACTGAACGTATAACGTAATGAAAAACACACTGTTTTATTCATACTGTTGTATATAATTGACATTTGACAGTTATTGCAGAGCGTTAATTTTATTATACGAAAAAGTGAGGTTAAGTTGTACCATTCCGTCTTGTCAGCTGTGACCGATTAAATTCTAAGTTTATTATAGACATACTTCATAATGTTTACAAAAATCAAGGCCAACTTGATGACGTTTTCAATTGAACAGTCGATATATCGTACCAAAACTTTACATAATTTTTTCGAAAAATTCGAAGTGTGTAAAAATTACTTTTGGTTCATTTTTTAACAAATTAAAATTCATAATGTGTATAGAACGACCATTTTATTGGAAGTCTCGTATACGTATGTAAAATATCTATTTTGGCGCGCACTAATCGAATTGAATTTGTGATGCGATGTCAGTGATACACGCTGTTAAAAATTAAAATACCCAAAACACGTTCGTTGTTCGATTTATTGACAAATCCAAATATGTCACATCTATGTCCATAAAAAGAATAATTGTCGCTACTCGTTCACCTGTTCTCTCGTAATTTGTTTTAAAAATCGTAATTTAGTTATCTGTTTAGGGAGCAGCACAAAACCGGTGTTTTTAAAGTGTTACAAAAGTTGTAGTAAATTTTGACATGTTTGTAATGTAATCCTAATCTTAAATACATCGTTACATTAAATAAGGGTTGTGTAAACATGTACAGTACTGCTCAAGTTGACTACAATCGATTGTAAATATTTGCATATAATTACACAAAAAAAAACTAATCAATAAAATCTAGCAAATAACGTAATAATAACGGGTGAACAACATACTTTGTAGTTGCAAGAAGTTCTGGACACAAAATTTTGAGTCTATACTTGATCCATGCGATTGTGGGAAAAGTGACTGAATTGTCAAAATCTAGGTGTTTAAACTGATTAACAGTGTTTTTTTTTGCGATCGCTAATTACGTTCCTCACCTATTGCACGCTTGAAATATATAAAATCTAAAATTTCTGACATTCTTTATATCGTGCGATTTTTTAAATTTGTGATCTAATTTTCGCTGCCAATTACGTGACCAAGTAACATAGGTCGTTTCTTAGAACATATAACTCGTGTTGTGATGTTAACATAACCTAAATTGTGCTCTCTTTACATTTTCTGTGTAAAATCACGACCTACAATGCGTTTGTTTTAAGAATTCCATAGTCTTGTAAAACCGTAACAAATAATACTCAAACGTCACTATTTTTGTGTCACTTTCTCTCATTGCGGTTGAGATGGTACGTATTGCCTACCTAGCCCAAAAATTACAATAAGTGTTCTGATTGTAAAACATGAAGATGACCATTTTCGTAAATTTATTCTTGATTACACTGACATTTTTCTGATATATTGGTACTATCATCTACTACAATTTTCTCAAATAGAATTATGGAAATTTTAAAGAACGAACATAAGTCTTTTTTCTATAATTTTACATTTTGACCTGATTTCCTCTTATAGCTCGAAAAATTGTTTAAAAAAAACTACATCGTATGGAATATTTCTGGGTTTTTCTGCCTCTTGAATGTTTTTTAAGCAACAAATTGTCATTGACAATGCTAGTAGCTGCTAGGATAAGGCTGATTTTGGCAAATGAGATACCCTCTAAGAAAAGAGAGGGTGGGTGGGCGGGGCTAGTATCTGCTAAGATAAAACTGATATTGGATAATGACATACCCTCTAAGAAAATGAATCGTAGAGGGTATATCATTTGGCAATATCAGCCTTATATTGGCAAGCACTAGCCCCGCTCACCCGCCCTTTATTTTCTATTTCTACTCTCTAAGAAAATGAAGGGTAGAGGGTATATCATTTGGCAAAATCAGTTTTATCTTGGCAATTATTGGCCCCACCCACCCACCCTTTATTTTCATATAGAGTAGGTCATTTGCCAAAATCAGTCTTATTTTGGCAATTACTAGCCTAAAGATCTACCGGAACGTTCGTACAAAGCAAAAAACTGTTGAAAAGTAGATGTTTAATGAAACAGAGGAAATGTTAATTTTTCAACTTTGAAGTTTAGTATTTTCAAAAGTTTGGATTGGCAATTTTTTTTAACATTTTTTCGAGTGCTTGAGTGGTTTATTAACAACATACCATCGAGCTTATCCATGAGTTTGTGATCGTTCTGTATTTGTATGTGTTTGCACCCATTTTCTCTACTTTATGAGACCTTTTCATGAAATTCATCCTTCCAGATTTCTGAGCAGCGTTTTTATAAGTTTTTTTTTTATTGTTTTTACAGTGAATGGATTCATTTCCAAGAGTTTGTAATTGTGGTATTTAGAACGGTCATTTCAAGAGATTCTGTGTATTCAGCAGAAATTCCTTAGATACCATCACCTGTACAAAATTAATAAGCAATTGTTCTTCGGAAAATAGTAGTTTTTTTTATGTGTCATTAGTTCCATTTATTAGTTGTCTAGCGTCTTGAAAAAAGCGCAAATTATTCAAAGTGTGAATCGTGTCTTGAAGTTGTAGCGAAAATAATAATTTAGGAGTGTAATCATCCTTGACTCCATTTATTTCCATTCATAAATTTCCTATGGCGCGCAAAAACGTTGGGACAAGAAACCGAATGCCCTTTACGCGACATAAGGGCGATTGGCTTTCGTAAGTGAGGCGAAAACTTACCTGAACAATGGCACTAATTCAGAAGTAACGGAGATTAAGCTAGCAAATGTTCAGTCATCAATAACCGCTGTCATTCACAACCAAAACCATCACTTCTTGTTCAAATTGGGCGTCACTTTCACTCGTGCAGCATTTCGTTTAAATCTGAAACAAAGATCGGATAATTAGCAACTCCTGAACTCTTAAGTTCCCGTTTTTGGCGAATTAAGAAGTTATTAAAGAGGTGGCATGAAGATTCAGTCGGTTGATTAAAATCATCCAATACACTCGGCACTGTTCAAACAGAACCCTGCCAGTACAAAAAGGTTCATCGAAACCGAGGATCTTCGAGGATCATCTCCAGCTGAAGGAGTAGCTAAAGTGTTTGATATTTGGTGTAGTATCGAGATTGTGTGCGACACAAAGAGAGAGTGTGCAACATCGACGTGACGGTTCCGGTTCGAAAGCTCTCAAACCGGTAACACTCCCTAATTAAATTCCATCATGCAGGATCACTCACGGGATCAGATAGTTCATTTGCATTAACAAGTTAAAGGGAAGCGTGCGACGCCACTGTAGAACCCTCATGGTTTTACGCCAATTAGGTCGGGATTTTTTTTTTGTCGCAACTGGAAGGATTTTTTTTGCCCATAATTAGTTGGGTTATTATGTTGTGCGTGTTTGACATGGTCTGAGTACACAATATTGCAACATGTTATCTAAAAATAATACCTGACATAAATGACCGTTTGATTTAAACAAATTTAGTTATCAATTTTCAAAACTTATTTCAAATTAAATGCACTTTTAGGTAAATTTAATGTGAAATATTGTTCATATTTTATATAAACATTATTCTAAAAACATTAGACAGTAGGTAAATGGAGAACGCTCTATAGAAGTTGTTTGATTTAATGTTGACTGTTTAATTTTCATTAATGATTTTAATTAATTAAAAGGACAGTAATCGTTTTCCCCTCCCATAGACTAAATTTGGCTTATATGGTCTAATTAATAATAATTAACCTATAGTAACAAAATATGTATGTGTGGACAACTATAAGGCAAAAAATTCTGCTATGCGTGTGTTTCCCTTAATAAAATTTCGTAATGAAGTCATTATTGGTTTATAAAGACACACATGTATGTAATACTAATAATAATTACGGTGTATTTTTCGGGGAAAATTAGATAAGCCGTTTTTAATTTCATTAATTAAATAAATTGCTTCGTTCATTTATTTGACACCCTGTATAAGTAATTCTAAAAAATATTAATGCATTGATAAACTACATCTGTGGACTCATACCATTTTGAGATGACGAAATAACGTACCCGGAGGGGAAAACAAGTTTAATATGATAGCTTTAAAAGGCGAAAGTGTCAAATGTTTGAAAAGGACAGGTATAAAATTGTGTACCTTTTATAAAATTTAAATAGGGTTTACTATGCAAAATTTTGATCATGTGTTTATGCATAATTTTGATGACGTATTAATGGGGATGTTCAGGGAAATTTTGGTTAGTTTTACCATCTACAAGAGATTTATAAAATATTTCACAACGATCAGTGCAGTAATTGTGGAGATTATTCTCTAATATATAAAATCATCAACAAACATTAAATTTACAGTACTTTCCTAGTTTATTACTCTCTGGAAGTAAAATTTATGAACACAAGAAAATATGTTCCTCATTCCGTTAAATCTACATTATTCTGCCATTTCAAAACAACAACATATTGTTATCTTTTTCGGGTATTTAAAATTGGCGTGGGTGAAACTCAACAATTTATTTCTTAGTAGACCCAAATTCTCTCAATATTAACTGGACTCGACTCGTTGACTGAATCCTTCGTTCCCGGCCGCCGTCACCAATGATGAGTGATCCACCATCACCGTACATACTAGAAAGCCGTCGAGAAAACCATAGACGTCGTATCGGGGCGGCGCATGGGTTTATTTCGTAACAGTATTGATGTTGTTTCTTTTTTAGAGAAGAACTTACAAAAGCTATATGTTCAATTTTATAAAATTTATACACACTTTCAGACAATTGCAGCAGTTGGTTTTGCCCTGCCCTGCATACATATATATTTTTCTCAATATCAATGTTTTACTAAACATTCTGAAAAAGTTCGTTGTGCTGTTGCTTTTAAACAAATTGTACATTTTTATTCCGCTAAGTCTACATTTTACGATAACCTATGTATGCTAATATCGAAATAGGTGAAAGTGTGTTAATATGACTATTAGCACGTTCCGACAACAAACATCTGCGTTAAAAGAAAATGAAATTTGATTTTGTCTCCTCAAAACATAAGAAGGAGCCGATTTAATTAATTAAGCTGCTGTGGAGGAAAGCGGGTCGAATTAATTTTGGGCAGGTTGTTATTTTGGTAATTATTATTTTATTATTATTAAATTTAGGAGGGACCGACTGCATTCTTACATTTTTTTCGAGACAATGGGTGAATGATTTTTGATTTGAGCAAAAAAAAAGAAGCAACATATACTTAAGCAAAACAAAGGTAGATGCGTAAACCTCAATTACAGGAGTATATTATTTCACAAAATTTAGATAACGTCATTTACGCAGTATAGTGAGTGGACGTCATCAAAATGTTATTGGGGATGATTAGCCAAATTTTGATTATTAGCGTTTTATCTTTTATATGATCTTCCTAATATGTACATAAAAAATTGACAATTAATCCAATAGTTTCGAAGATTGAATAAAAGTTGACACAGTTCAGACAGACAACAAACGACAAACACACGGAAACGGGATGCCACTTTTTTGATCCTCTATTTATTTCATGATGACCTTGATGTGTTAACAAAATATAAATAATATCAATTACAAAATATAAGAAAAAAAAGTGGCCTATGAGAGGGATTCGCGTTATTAGGAAGACGTTTCATCAACTGAGCTAGTCCGTCATTGCCATTTATACTGTTATAAAATGTTATTATATAATTTAGAAGTTTTTGTCAAACTCTGTATTCCTAGGTTAAACAATCAAGGTGAATTCATAAATTACAAGTAGGGAAGTACTTTTATAAAATTTAAATAGTATTTACCATGCAAAATTTTGAGGTGCTCATCAGAATTGTGTGAAAACGATCAGACAGCTTTTGGTTAGCGTTTTAATACGCATTTAAAATTTGACAGCAATCGGTCTGGTAGATTCGGAGACAGAGATCTTTTTTTTACACTCTAACAGCTCCGAAACGTCAAGAAAACATGAAAATAGTCATTCGCCTCACGAAGTAAAAAATAAAACTATGCCATCAAAACACAAAAAACATTGGATCTCAGGGCATATAATTTAATAAATAAGTACCTACTTATTTAATATTCAATGGATATTATCAAAGTTATGGTATAGTGGAAATTGAAGACTAATTCCGTCGGCTGTTATTAACTTGTTTATTTTTTTAATGAAAGGAAAATTACAAGTTAATAGTTCAATAGTGGGGGTGCTGGTTCATTCTTTACGGAAATTAACATGAAAAGCCGTAAAAGTTTCAGAAAAGCACAAAACATTTTAGATGAGAACGACTTCGGAGGTAAGTTTTCCGGTTTTCTGGTTCACTTCAGTCCTTCAAAACGCGTCAGGGAGTGAGTTTTTTGTACAGGTGGCCACCGATTTTTTAGGGGTGAGTTTTCTGGTTCACTTCAGTCCATCAGACAATTTTAGGGAGTGAGTTTTTTGCTCAGATGTCGACTGCTTTTTGCTTCACTTCGAACATGGCCGATTTATTTAAGGGTGGATTTTTTGTCCAGGTGACTCGTTTTTTCTTTAAGGGTGACTCTCACAATGCACTTCGGTCGATCCTTAAAAACGTTTTAGGGGTGAATTTACTGGCTTTTTTGTGCAAGTGGTAACACTTTTTAGGGGTGAGTTTTCTGGCTCACTCACGACCACGGTCGATTAACTCCGGCCAGGTTCCGAGCTTGTCGAGATCGCGCTTTTCGACTACTTTTCAAAACTACTGCTTTTAGGTTGTTTTTTTTGTGAAAATGGTACCTTTTTGCTAAACTTTGCATATGTGACCGCTTTTTACTTTACCAGTTACTTTTTAGTTTACTCGACATTTCGTAATCTCTAGAGTATCTATGAAAAAATAGTTCTCCCATTTCTTTCTGTGTCGTTTTTTATTAGGCAGGTAATCTTTGAAACCACTGGATCAAATGTAGTCAAATTTTTCCATCTGATTTCCTGCAAACTGCTTTTTTGGTCAATATAATCAGCGCATAGTTTCGGAGATTATTTGTCTAATAACAACAATTATTTTGATGGTAAATAGCTTCAGTTAATTTTTGGTATTTCTGCTTACACTTTTTTTTATGGTCGTGGTAACGTTTAAGAGAAACCCGTGTTATCCCATGATGAACTTCCACCGGTTATGCGGATGGAGATGTCCTTTTTTGACGGATGAAAAATGGACACTGCAAAAACCGAACTGGGAAAGGTGGAACGAGTGAAGAGAACAAATTCAATTTGCTTCGACGTTATAAATAGCAGAAAAGCGGATATTTGCCGTGCGCGAGTTTTCATTTTTTTCACCCTACTTCCGTTAATTACAAAAACTGATCGACAAAGTCGTTCGCAGACCATTTTGATGCGAAAACAAGCCGATTAAATCATTTGGGGCAACAATAGCAAACTGCTGGCCGAAATTAATTAACAAAATCATTTCTCAACTTTCAATTTTAATACCGACTAGAAAGTTTCTCCGGTATATTGTGCTAGAAAACAACGCTTGATTAATAAAAAATTTAATTAAATAACTTTTAAAAGTTAAGATAAAGCGTCTTTGTTCGCTCCCTGTCTATATAAATTATACACAATTCTGCACCTTAATAGTTTCTACACTGTGTGGGTATTCATTTAACAAGCAGGTAACTCCGCGAAAAACTCTTGTAACTTGCAAATGACAGATTAATTACTGCTATCGCCAGTTCTAATAAAGTTGTTAAATTGAGTTTAGCGGAATGCATTACCACAAAATTTAGACACATCGCAAGGACTTTTATTTAATAAGGTTTTTCCACAACATGAATAAAAACTGGACCAATTTTTAGTATTATTATTGTTTGTCTTGGAAGGAAAAGAATCTACAAAAGACAAATATTTGAAACTGGTTTACAAAAAAAAAATCAATGGGATTAACCCGCATTATATTACTTACTTTGAAATGAGACACTCTTTCAGTCGGATCTGTTGTAAATAATGACGCCCACGATGTCTTAAATCGGGACTACTACCAAATAAATATTTTCTTATAATCCATAATTTTATAATATCGCAGTCATCAGCAAATCGCGTCGTCGAATAAACAAAACGTCAGCTCAACTATTCTCCGCTAGAGGATGGAAATTTCATAGAGAAATTACCTCTCCGATAATGCTTTAGCAAAATATTTATCAATTGCAATTCAAATAACTGTTATTGAAGCAAACAACAATAGAGAAGGGAATTCGGAGCAAGAACGGGATTGGAAAGGAGATTAAGGAAAGTCGGGTAACGGGAAGTGGGATGCCAAGGTCCCGGAAGCAAGGGATGTGTGACCTAATTCAGGAAAATAGTTCCGTCGCTACAGGGCGCAGGAGAGTTATGTGGCCTTATGACAGCACCGGTGACGTTTCCACGTCATAGATATCATCCAGGGACGGCTGGTCGGGAGTGGCAGAGTGGGCAGCACTCAAGCAAATAATATCAACGTGCTTGAACCAGGGCAAGTCGTTATTAAAGAAACTAACAAGAAGCTATCTGCAGAAAATATATATTTGACGCTTTTCAGTAAAGTGACGTCATCATTTTTTTAAAGGAAGTATGCATGTTTTAATATAACTTTCAGTAATAATATGCATTTTAAAACTTTTAAAGTAATCGATCTAGTATTTTTGAAGATTGTTTGCCTAATGAAGTTACAGTCTACAGATAGACAGAAATGGGAAACCTATATATTTCGTATTGAGTTAAATAAACACGAAATTATATATTCGTTCAATGAGCATATACAATACTTCTTAACTATGGTTTTGGAACTAAATAAAGAAGAATATTAGTACTAATCTGAGTTTGGTTATAAAAAATATAATCATTTACTTGCGTATATTGGTAATTACTTATTCAGATGCTTGCCACACAAGTAATCGCCATCATTACGCCCTCATCGGATAATGTACTGTTATTATTGTACGACAAGTCATTACAGACGTATAAGTATTTAATGTTACTTACAGTAAAAATAAAAGTCGTGTTGACTATATTTTTTTCTCTATATTTTGTCTGCTTAGATTCTTTACTGTAAATTATTCAAAGCATTAACAGCTATTTGAAAATAATTAGAAACGATTTTGACTGTGTAATGTCTATACATACAGTTAGGGCCAGTAAGTCTTGGACATCATTTTCTGTTATTTTGAAAATTGTAATATAATCCATAGTCTATACTGTCACTTTGACGTTTGAAGTTAAAAAATAAGATTACACAATACTTAATACTTTTATACTTTATATGACAGTGGAATTATATTGACGACCAAGAAATTTAAAGATTTAAACTTATCTTAAAATTATTACGAGCCGCTACTGTCGGCCCATATTGATTGTCGCGATGCCACCACCCGACATTTTGCCCCAAAGACAAATAACTTTTGACATTCTCACAGGAATAAGTATTATGGAGAAAATCAAAAAGGGCTCGCAGCGAAATTATCCTTGCGGGTAAATTATTGACTCCGAGTTGTGATATACTAAATTCGTATTACTGTTTTATTCATTCCGGGTTAGCATTCTGCGAAAAGTGTGTATTTTCTGGATGAATTTCCTTCAGTGGTCACATTAGCATGGACATATTTCTAATGGAATATTCATATTCCACTTAACAGGTAGCCAGATGGCGTAAGTTCATTCATTATGGAACCGTTTTTGGCTTCAAGGACCATTTAATGCATATGGATATCTTACACTTCATCCCTGGCTTCAACCGCAGAGCGCACACAAATCACGAAAATTATTATCCGGGAATCAATTTTGCCTGCATACGCTGGCCGGTAATGGCGGACCAAAAGCTGGGAATATAACAGGTTCTTTTTTCATAGTAGTTTGGAATTGTAGTAAATCAAGAATGCAAGCTATTTTTGTACCAAAAGTGATTTATTTAATGACTTGAATATTATAAATCTAGGGATGAGGGATTTTAATGTTTAAACTGGAAATTGATTAATTAAGTATTAATAGTAGCAATGCTTTAGTAATGATGCTTAAATAAATGTCACAATGTATAAAGGTGCCTCATTAAAATTTTAACAAGCAAAACAGCTGGATATACATAGATAAAGGTCAACAAATATTGCAGGTATTAAAAATTTAATAAATTGTGTAGACTCACTAGCATGACATGTGGAATTCAGCTTCGGTTCAAGCTACGTTTCCTACGTAAACTAATCTCAGAAGAGTGTAGCGCCACATAGAATAATAATTTAGCACTGATATGAATTGTGGCATTTTCGGTCCATATTTTAAACTTTCGTACTCACGAGACCTAAATACATCTTCAGGTTGCAAAAAAAAACAAATTTTCTTAGCTATAGTTAAAGGGAATACAGCAAAAGGGTAATTTGTTGAACGAGACTTCTAGCTGCTCCTAAATTGATTACGGTGCCTCTTACACTCGTAGATAAACATATTTTTTTAAAAGTCTGCTTTCATATACGTGAAGTATTTATAACAGGAAAAATACGGTCATTAACGAGCAGGCACATTGTAGTATGATCAATAAAATTGTTTAATAGAAGATAATGACCGCTACTCAAGAGTTAAACATATGTTTATATCATAACAGTCGTTGAAAGAACTTTATTTTTTTGATGCTACGCCCACCTAATGCAAAAATCAATTACTATCCATTACTAAAACAAATCTATGGAATAACCTTTACAAAGTTAGCTAGAATTAGTGGTTTTTAAAGCTTTTTAGAAATCGCTGCTTGTATGTAATGCGACAAAGATATTTGAAAATATTAGTTAAAAAATGTGCATAGTTGTATCTGAGGATTTTTTTATTCTAGGTCAAGTTTAAGAACTCTCGCAGTTAATTTCGATGACTTGACTTTTTATTTTGTAGAAGAAAAGTGGAGGATTTAAGTTGATTTCTACAAAAACTTACCATTTTAGACATGTTTTAAGTTTCTTGTTATCCAAATAATTCTACACATATTAAGAAAAAAAAGGCAAAATGTAGCCCCGCCCACCCACCCTATCTTAATTGTGATTATTTTTTTTTTATTTGTTGTGAGCCAAGAAGGCGGATCTTAACTGCAAAACCTTTATTTCTCTACGAGAAATTAAAAACCTGTTTTTGAGTATCGTGTTGTTCAAAGAATACTATGTATATTAAGAAAAAAATAAAGTCAAAGTTTTAGGCCTCACCCATACCCGCCCCGATCTCAATTCTCAATTGTGATGAATTTTTCATTCGTTGTCAGATCAAGAGGCGGGGCTTAATTGCAAGAGCCATATTTGTCTACAAGAATTTACCATTTTAAACATGTTAAGTTTCTTGTTCTGAAAAGGCGACTACGTATATTAGGAAAAAACGCAAACTATAAGCCCCACCCACCCGCGTTATTTCGATTGTGATGTTTTTGTTTTAATCGTCGAGAGCCAAAGGAGTGAAATTTAATTGCAAAACCCTTATTATATCACCATGTAAAACATGAAGAATACTACAGGTATACTAAGAAAAAATTAAACCCAAAGTTTAAGCCCTATCCATACCTGTCCTGATAAAATAGTAATGAAGTTTTCATTCGTTGGCAGACCTAGGGGAGGAACCTAATCGGAAAATCCTTATTTCCTTACCAAAATTTACCATTTTAAACGTGTGGGCGATCTTTATTTTTTGTCTTATTTTCTTAATATACATAGTATTTTTTGAACAACACGATACTAAAAAACCTGTTTTCAACTTCTGGTAGAGAAATAAGGATTTTGCAGTTAAACTCCGCCTTTTCAAATCACGACGAATAAAAAAGATCATCACAATTGAGACAGGGTGGGTTGGTGGGGCTACATTTTGCTTTTTTTTTCTTAATATGTGTAGACTTAATTCGACAAAAAGAAGCTTAAAACATGGTTAAAATGCTACATTTTTGAAAGGAAATATGGATTTTGCTATTATAGGGCGGAGCCTAATTGTAAAATTGATATTTCCTTATACAAGTTTTTCATTTTAAGCATGTTTTAAGTTTCATGTTGTGAAAAGAAGTCCACACATATTACAACTAGAACGCAAAATGTAAGCCCACCCACCCGCCCTATCTCGGTTGTGATGATTTTTGTAAAGAAATAAGTATTTTGCAGTTAAGCTCCGCCTCCTTGGTTCACGGCGAATAAAAAAAAACATCACAATTGACATAGCGCGGGCGGGCGGACTTACATTTTGCCTTTTTGTATTAATATGTCCACCATCAAAAATTAAAATAAAATCCAATGTTTTATATAATAACCGGAAGTCGAAGCAATAAAAAGTCTGGGCGACCATCGGTATTGTTTGCAGTTTCTTACAAACATTTTACATTTTGCCTTTTTGTATTAATATGTCTAGACATCTTTTCACAACATGAAACTTACAACATCTTAGAATAGTCTTCTTTATCACATCAGTGAGATTTTATAGTAATGTCTCTCCGTCCGAGTGTTAATAAAAACACCAAACTCATACGACTAGACACTTCAAAATGTAAAATTAAATTTTTTGTAGTTCATAGTGCTAAAATTAATAATTATAGAATACAATTAATAGTTTCAGACTCAATCATTAATTTTTTGGGTCAGCCTGTATAAATAAGCAGTTCTTAAAAATGTGACTTGTCATATTTTGTACATTTTAGATATAGGCAACAAACATGTTTTGATTAAACATTTACTATACTTACGAAACGTCAACAAGATTCGGTTTTGCAGTTACAATATTAAATTGCAAAATGTTCTTATACAATTGTGATTTTTACTTCCCGAGCGTAACCAAAGGAAGTATTGTAATCGAGTCCGTCGGCCGACTCTCTACTTTTACATTTTCTCGCCCTTACATAACCCCTAGAAGACGAAGAAATAGGTCTCCCGTTTCCGTCTATCTGTCCGTCTGTCCGTCTGTCTACCGTCCCGGATTTTTATTAGACGAACAATCTCCGAAAGTAATGGACAGATTGTTGTGAAATTTTGTACTTATATTAGGAATATCATGTAGATGGTAAAACGATAACCAATGTTTGCCTAACCATCCCTATAAATAATGTGATGACGTTACTTCAAAATTGCACATTAGTATGTAAATCGGTTTTAAATTGTATAAAATAGTCCTCCACATGTAGTTTATGACTCCGAATTGAGTTTTTACCCAAAACGTCCAGAATTTTTGAAAAAAAAAAAATCAAAATCATGAAACAACATTTTTCAATTTAATTTGGAATCTGCAAAACCGAATGCCTTGAAATCTTGCAGATGATTTACAATTACGATAAACATAAGTTTTTATTTAAAATACATTTACTTGTCCCCTCCAAAAAATTGATGACGTCACCTTAAAAGTTTGCCCAATAAATCCTATCTAAAATGTACAAAATATGATGGGTCTGTATTTATGATTTATCATCTCATTCATATTTTTTAGATTTGCTTAAGAGGTCGCTTAAAAAAATTAATGAATGAGTCCATTTATTTTATTGATTAAATCAGGAATAGTACACTCCATTTTCGCGAAAATTTGGAGATAAACACTGTTATTATTAGTATTACATTGCACCAACCCAATTTGATAGACAAAAAATTTTGTAAAGTAAAAATTCGTTTGAAACGTAGGCGTAGCATGCTTATTTACATTTACTTTAATATTACAGACGTGCATTTGTTTTGTTGGGCTGGGTTCCATGAATGTGGTATAGATAAGTTATAATCAACCAATTGTGAATTACACCATCAAAAATTAAAATAAAATCCAATATTTTATATAATAACCGGAAGTCGAAGCAATAAAAAGTCTGGGCGACCATCGGTATTGTTTACAGTTTCTCTGTTTGACTCTCACGTGTATAATCTCAACAAGTGTTACTGCTTGTTGTCTTAATTTAAGAATGCTTATACATAAATGATTTTGAGTCGCCTCTGCTAATACACGCGGCATACGTGAGTAAACTGATACGCTATTTTATTGATTATGAATCAATATTCAAGACGACCCAATTCATTTCCCCGAAAATTTGTGAATACAATACTTTTATTTTAAGTATTACACTACATCTATCCAAACTCATATACGTGTCCTTGCAAAAACGTTGATGACGTCATCGCAATTTTTTTTTTAAATTGCCCCGCTACAAAAATGTAATGAGAAAAAACCATAATAGGCATGCAGTTGTCATGTTTCCGACAGCGAGGGAAGTACTGTCTAAACTCTTTAGACCAATTTTTTTTTTCAAAAATTTGGATGTCTCGGGTAAAATCGCAGCACGGATTCATAAATTACACATATAGGAGTATATGTTATTTTATAAAATTTAAATTCCATTTACTATCTACAATTTTGAGGTAACGTCACCACATTGGAGATGATTAGACAATGTTTGGTGAGCATTTTACCATCTACACGGTATTATAACATACACATAAAATTTGACAACAACCGGTCCGGTATTTTCGGAGATTATCTATCCAACAAAAATCTACACAGCCGGCGGACAGACCGATAGACAAACGGACGGAAACCAGAAACCTATTTTTCGTACTCCAGGGGTCATAGCATATTGAGAAAACTTGAAAGTAGCCAGTCAGCCGATAAAGTCGCCTACAATACTTCCTTAGCCTACGCTCGCGAAGCAAAAACCTTTCAACTTTCATTAGAAATTCGAATGACTTCAGATTTATGTGCGTATAACTACGTAAACCAAAATTCTATATCATTAGAGAAAATTTTATCTTTTTAAGTGGATCGATATTTATACCGGGTGATTATTAGTAATTAAAGGAAATTTTCGTGCTTAATACATGTGATGGCAAGATGGTAGCTACTCTATATTCGTTCCTCCATGCTTGGTGTCCAAAATTTCAATTTGACAATGAAGTATGCCATCAAAAATATTTAAATATGTCACCAACCTGACAAAAAAAAATCATAAACGTTAATAGTTCTCGACATTTTTGATAAAGTAAATAAAAAAAGTGCAAAATTCTAAAGAAGTTATGGTTTGTACTTTATCTAAAAAACAGCCATACGGCAGTACGAATCAATAGGGTTAATTGATTAATAAATCAGTCATCATTATTTTAAAAATAAACCCACGACCTACTAGAGGAGTTTTTTTTTCGATCACATGGTATTTATACAATAAAATTACTTCATCCAAAGGCAGTTTTTAAAAATACTATTAAAGTGTAAGTTTTTACACAAACTTGGCTTACTGATAAGACGTATTTTGGTACACCAAACTTTAAAATTTTGCACGTTTCAAAAACTGTATGCGCTGAAACGTATCGTTACATATTTATCTCATAAAAATTTGGTTCACAATTTATCTAAATAATAACTCCAATAACGTGCAGTGCTGTGATGGCTATTCATCCTTTCATATCAAAGTTTATGTTGCACATAAGTTGAGCCTCAACACTGAATGCTTCAATACCTTATCCAAAGAGTGAATATTTTGTCATCGGTCGTATTTTCCATCTTTTGAAAAATACTTTAGGCATAACGACAGGCCAGTCAATTGTGCGTTCCCTCGTGTTGAAGTATTAGATTATAAAACCCCCGTCGTTGTGTGCATCGATGTGTCGTAAATCAGGGCGATTTCCGGGCAAACCTAGCTGCACACAATAAAGATTTATCGATTAAACATGTAAATCAAATTCGATTCTGCGGGATGTCAGCATAGCCGCCAACAAAGTATTATATATGAAATTGAAGTACCTGCATACGTACACACTGAGAAGGGTTTTACGAGGAGCATCAAAATATCGCATGTAAAATAAAAATATATGGCTGTGTGTGACTCCACCAACGCGCATTACTCAAGGCGATCGCGATGCTTCGATGTTGACTACTGGTGGAATCTTCATTTTTCTTGTTTAAAAGCAGCGAAGATATATAGAAAGCCATCACTATTTGTCCGCCTCTCAAACACACAAAAACTCACCATCGCTTTAACCACGATCGCTTTTACAACTGAAATAAATCGCGATGAGGAACGTTTAGCCCGTTGTCGTACGATTTTAATGTTTACTACGCGGAAGTGGTTAAAATAGTTCACGGCGTCTCGGCTCAGATGCTAGTGGTTCTTGCTTCCGTCAGACCGCAGAAGTACCCAAATCGGAAACTTAAAGTAAAACCAGAAAAACGTGGAAGCTAATGGCGTAATGAATGAAATATTGGGTTGAGGGCGACTTACGATTTATGAACTTGTTAGAAAATTTATTAATTTACTTAAATACCTAAATGGAAGAGAAATATTGAGTTACAAATTCGAGATCGAACGCAAAGCTTTTCGTATGCAAAACGTCACAGACCACGTTTCACACTCCTTCGTATTACGTATCTGAAGAACAAATTTGCTGTTAGAAAGATTAAACAATACAAATGAAAATAACATTTATTATGCAAAATTTTGAGATGATGTCATTAAATTGTTAGTTGATCTGTCTACTAAATATACTTTTTTGTACTCTAATGGTCATGAAACGTTGAGAAAACGCAAGAATATTCATTAAAAAATTAATTAATAATTTAACTATGTAATTTGATGAGTAAATCACACATAGCTTACCTAAATTTCCAAAATTCTAGAATACATTTTCGAAAATTTAAAAATTTAATTTTGGTAATTTTTTTATGACGACCCCTATAAATAAAAATAAAGATATCTATTTAATGTTAAAGTAATGGTAAAGAAGCGTGATATGCGTTTGTTTCAAGCGAATTTTTCTATTAAAAATTTTGTGATGACGTCATCAACATTTTTGAAAGGACACGTATATTAGTTTGGATAGATGCAGTGTAATACTAACAATAACAGTACTCTTTCCTCAAATTTTCAAAAGAATGGTGCGTGTCGTTCTTGATTTAATCAATAAAATAAATTACCTCATTCACTAATTTTTTGAATCACCCTGTACAACTAAATTAAAAAAACTATGAGTGCATTGATAAACCACAAGTATAGAGTCATAATATATAGCATATTTTGGAGAGGATTTATTCGGAAAGATTTTGAAATGACGTTTTTAATGTTCGGGGAGGGAATAACCAAATAAATGTTTAATAACGATTTACCATGATCATGATAACTTTAAAACATTTGCTAAATTTCAGAATAGTCGGTTTTAAAATTTAAAAGTTAAATTGCAAAACATTGTTGTATAACTTGGATTATTTTTCCAAAAATCTGTATGTCTAGAGTGAAAACTAAACACGGATTCATACACTACAAGTGCAGGAGTATCTTATTTTATAAAATAAAGAAAAATACTCTTGTGAATTTTGGAGATGGCGTCATCCCATTGGTGGTAGGGATGATTAGCCAACTTTTGCTTAGTGTGTAACCTTATGCCTAATTTCTAATATACGTATACAATTTGATAACAATTAGTCTTCTGGTAGTTTCGAAGATATCTGTCTAATAAAAGTTGACACAAACGACAGACAGATGGAAATGTTGACCAGTTTTTCGTATTTGTGCAACGTCGAGAAAACTTAAAAGTGGCAATTCGTCCAGGAAACCCTAGTACAATACTTCCTTAGCTTCCGCTCTGGAAGTAAAAATCGGTCCAAGGTTATTTACATCCCCAGAAGCAGTCCAACAATTACAAGTCCTTCGAAAAATTATAAAGTTAAAATAACTTTGATTTTTTAAATTATTGGCTGCTGGCCTTTGCTTGCAAATTACAAAATTAAAACTTCATTTTTACTTTTTTTTGTGTTTATTTCGCTGGACGTTTCGATAGGAAGTCCCTTGCCCTTATCAACCTGTCGGTTACAAAATCAGAAGTAAGGTTATGTGTATATTTACGAATCATAAATGTTAAAATAACCCTTATAAACCAGTCAAAGTATAAAAAAAAAATTGCTCAATGTTATTTCTACAGAACTTCCCTAGCTCCTGAAGTGCAGCCCAACAAATCCTACATTACGTACCTAATACTAATAATAGTAAATAATATTCTCGCAGCCCGCCTAAATTCCAAGGGAACGTGGTCGATACAAGTAAGGGATAAAATGAAATACTCGTATATTTAAAGCAAGTAACGGGAAAAAAAAATATTTTCAAAAAATCGAAAAACTGAAAAGTCGAAATATCGAGAAATTGATAGATCGAGAATTTGAGAAATCAAAAAAATTTTCAAATCTAAAAATTGAAAAATCGTAAAATTGAAGAAGTGACTGAAAAAATAGAGAAATTAAAAAATTTCAAAACGGAAATGACGAATAACTGGAAAATCGAAACATCCACAAATTGGAAAATCGAAAAATTGAAAAGCCTAAAAGTCTAAAAATCGCAAAAACTGAAATTGAAACTTCGAAAAATTCAAAAACTGAAACATGGAGACATCGAAATATCAAAATAACTAGAAATTGAGAAAGCGAAAAATTAACAAATAGAAATAGGCCAAAATCGAAAAGTTAAAAATCAAAAAATTGAAAAATTTGCTTTAGAAAAATTCGATAAATGGAAAAATTGAAAAATTAAAAAGTCTAAAAAGTAAACAATCGAGAAATCGAAAAACCGAAGTATTGAAAAATCGAAAAACTGAAAAGTCTAAATATCGAGAAATCGATAGATCGAGAATTTGAGAAATAAAAAAAATTTTAAAATCGAAAAATTGAAAAATCGGAAAATTGAAGAAATGACTGAAAAAATAGAGAAATTAAAAAATTTCAAAACTGAAATGACGAATAACTGGAAAATCAAAACATCCACAAATTGGAAAATCGAAAAATTGAAAAGCCTAAAAGTCTAAAAATCGCAAAAACTGAAATTGAAACTTCGAAAAATTCAAAAACTGAAACATGGAGACATCAAAATATCAAAATAACTAGAAATCGAGAAAACGAAAAATTGACAAATAGCCCAAAATCGAAAAGTTAAAAATCAAAAAATTGAAAAATTTGCTTTAAAAAAACTCGATAAATGGAAAAATCGAAAAATTGAAAAGTCTAAAAAGTAAACAATCGAGAAATCGAAAAACCGAAGTATTGAAAAATCGAAAAGTTTAAAAATCGAGATATTGAAAAATTCTAAAACTGAAGTATTAAAAAATTGAAAAATGGGAGAAATATTGAAGAATCGAAAAATTGGAAAATCCCAAAACTGAAACATCGAAAAATTGAAAAATCCAGAAATCGGAAGTCGAAAAATCGAAAATTTGAAAAATTGAAAAATTCGAAATAACAAAAACGAACAATCAAAAAATTCCCTTGCCCAAGGAGTACAAGAAAATATATCCAGTTTTTTCGAAAAATTATATATAAAATTTGATTTTGCGAATTTTATGGTTTTTATGAGAATCCCTATTAGTTAAAATGTTATGTTATATGTATATAATGTTAAAGTAATTGTAAAGAGCATGCAAATGAGTTGTTCCTTTATAAAATTCTGTGATGACGTCATCAACATTTTTACAAGGACATTTATATCAATTTGGATATGTGCAGTGTAATACTAATAATAACAGTGTTGTATTCCCAAATTTTCGGGAAAATGAAGTGCGCTAACAAATATAAATCCAATGATAAATCTAAAGCATAGATACACTCATCATATTTTGTACATTCGAGAGGAAAATTTTACTGAAAACTTTGAGATCAATTTTTTGGAAGGGGGTTAAACACATATTTAATTACTATGCTTACTTTAAAACGTGTGCAAGATTTCAAAGCATTCACTTTTGCATTTGCTGATTTAATCAATAAAATAAACCGATTCGTTCATTAGTTTTTTTCAGTCACCTTGTATAAGCAGTTCGAAAAAAATTTTTCTGGGAATAAACGAACATCTTTCGGTTTACCAATTTACCGTCCTTACGATAACTTCAAAACGTCTATAAGAGTTCAATCTAAAACCCACTTTGCACAATTTTGAGGTGACGTCGTCACATCGTTGGTAGGTATGATTAGATAAAGTTTGGTTAGCTTTTTACCATCTACATGACATTCGTAATAAATAACTATAACAATCGGTCCGGTAGTTTCGGAAATTATCTGTCTAACAAAAACTCACACGGACGGCGGGCAGACAGACAGAAACGGAAGACCTATGTTTTTGTACTTTAAGGGTCATAAAACATCGAGAAAATGTAAAAGTAGCCCGACACACGATGGACTCGATTACCATATACTTCCTTAATTTACGATCGAGAAGCAAAAATTGAAAAATTGAAAAACTGAAAAATTGAAAACTGAAAAATCGATACATTGAAAAGTAGAGAAATCGAGAAATGGGCAAATAAAAAAATCGATTAATCGAGAAATTAAGAAATTGAAAAATTGAAAGTTTAGTAACGTCACAAATTGAAAAGTTGAAAAATTGAACTATGAAAAAATTTAAAAATGCCAAAACTGAAACGTCGAAAAATTGAGAAATCAGAAAATGAAAAAACCGAAAAATCGAAAGTTTGAAGAATCTTTTGCAAGATTCAAAAGCAGTTGATTTTGTAATTTTAATGTTAAATTGTAAATTATTGTTATACAATTTTGATTTTTGTTTCCAAAAATCTGCATGCCTAAGGTAAGAAGATAATCCTAACACACACACAAAATTTACAATCGGTGTGATAGTTTCAGAAATTATCTATCTAATAAAAATCCGGACGGGTGGCAGACAGACAAACAGACAGAAACGGGGGTCACTTTTTTAGAACTCTAGGGGTCCTGAAACGTCGTAAAAAATGAAAGTTGCAAATCGTCCGTAGATTATGGGGAGAGAGAACAAAAATGAATATTTTTTGTTAAATTAGTGTATTAACTTTTTACATGGGTAATAAAAGTGAGATATTAAAGATGAAAAACAACTTAGAACGTTTTATATTTAAAGTATTTAATAAAAATTCGCAATAGCAGAAGTGTCCCAAGGGCAGTTTTTCCATTTTGTTCCAATTAGGATAAAAATCATGTTAAATGAGAGTCGGAACACTTGCAATCTATATGTAGATTAGAGACGATCGATTTAATTCATGCTTTATTGATTATTTTATGTTGTATTTAACGTAACGTTGTCGGTTTTACGGTAAAACAAAATACTAACTCAGTTCAAAAACAATAAACATAAGAGTTCTCGTTAATAAACAAGAGCAAGTTCAAAATAACTTTAAATTTTAGGACTGACTTAGAAACACAATTTATTTGTTATTCGAATGTCGTCAGCTGCAAATTGTTTCGGTTATATCTCAAAAGCAATATTGCAGATTTCTTCCCCGCTATTTAAGTTTTGAAATACTCCAGGAATTAACAATATAATACGAGTCATTCATTTTAACACTACTGAAATTTAATTCATATACAGTCCAAACGGATGCTTTCTACAGAAATCTGCAATTAAGCATTTAGTAACAGATAAATTAAATAGAATTAACGACTCGTGAAAAATGTGAATTTACATTACGAAAGAGCGAAAAATGCTACCCCTATCTCATAGAGAAATACTCGTAATTAGCAAAGTTGTCTCAACTAGATTCTCCACATATCGCACCAAAAAACCTATTCACTGCGGTACATTTTAATCACCGAAATTTCACCCACCGCCCATTTAGCTAACCTACATACAACTAAACCATAAAAAATACAGTCGCTGTAAAACGTATCCTATGCAAAACGTTCGAAAACTTGAGGAGCTCGAGAAATATGGTCGCCTTCCTGCGGGCTAGATTTTGGGCGTGGTCGCCCTGCCGTCCGATGTCGGACCTCCGCGTTAAACACGACTTCATTTTTATTTAAGCCGTTATAAAACGTCCACACTAAATCCAAAAACAAACAACAGCAATTCCAGGTGTCTCCATAAACCGTACAGTGCAGACACTAAAACTGTCAGTCGCAGTAAATATTTATATTAGAGGTAAAATTCTGGAACACCGCCGCCACCATCAACGTCGGAATCACGTCCATATCTAATCCCGGACCCGAAACTCGGCTGTAAAGACGAACTTTCCGGACTTCCTCTGCACCACACAACTCCCTGGAAAAAAGCGCTTTATTTATTCCCGACGAGCAGTGGCGGCTCGCCTTAGGAGCGACGGGCCCACTGTACATCTTACTAACGTTTTATAGACGCAGCTGTCAAAGTAAAAATAAGCTTGATTTTTAACCAAAGTTGTTAATTTTACTAAGACGTAATATAAATGAAACCGTTTAGTAAAGGTGGTTAAAAACGCACTGAACGAGGAGAGGTTGAGATATGGAGCAAATGGTTTTGCATGCGTGTGCCAAAAGCAGGCGTTAAATTTACGTTGTGGGTGAGGAATGCGTAAAATCGGCCTTACGCTTATACTTCAGTACGATTACAGTGAGCACGTTTCAGTCTTGCTTCAGCTGTTAATTGTTAAATCTAGGAGGAAATTTTGTGTGTAGTGAATCGGTGTCTGTAACGATACAGCATACCGAGTGACTATTAATTTTTGTAATTTTTTAGTCAGGTTAGCAAGTTATTTAAAATATAATGATGGTATACCTGATTGTTAAAGTAACATTTATGATAGCTGCCATCATCTCAACCAATCAACATGTTTGTTAGGCATGCTCGTGTTATAATTGACAACTGTGAACTGCGTACTAGCACATATGCTAATAAATCAAAATTGCCAATACGAAAATTTGCTTCAATGATTGATGGTCACGCAGTCTTATAAATAAATTCAGGTTTTCAGTGTAATAAGAGCTCTGTTTTCATCACCTTAATGACAAAATATGGTCTAAATCTAAAATGACAAACCTATAAAATAATTTGAAATAGTTACTACAATAAGAAACCATTGGATAATCACAGTAAAATCTTAGAAAGCTTAGAACCCTTCGAACCGTCATTTTACTCATTATTGACCGCTTCTTCAGCTTGCAGCTTATGTTTAAACAATTAATAGGCAAACATTTTAACAAAAGTACCCTTATCTTGATTTTGATTAAAACTAATCATGTGAAACAATTTTATTTGGTAACATATTTTAAACAATGTCGATAGTAACTTCCAAACCGACGTCATTTACACGAATTTACCGAAATCATTTGGTCACTTTTGGATCATTTTCATTACATTTTGAACTAAAATTTTCCTGAATTTCTCTTTTTTCTACAAGTATACTCTCTAATAATTTGATGTTTTTCCGCGTTTTGTACTAGAACCACTCATTTTTTACATATTTTTTAATATCAATGCAAGATTATCAATAATTACAGCCAAATTTCGACCAAAGCTATCCTTACTGTATTAGTAATCTTCTATTTTTAAATCTTAAGAAATGTTATCTGATAACATTTACTTTGTCAAAGGAGATTATAGTCTTTAAATACACCTCTAGCACTACATTGACTCATTAGTGAATTATCCTTTATTGATTATTATGAGAAATTATATGATGAGGGTTGTAGGATGATAGTTGGACTGACCTTATTTGGCCTGTCCTAGGACCCCCATAGTTTTTCTCGACCATTTAATCTGTCTTAAGACCCCCATAATTTTTCCTGTCCAGTTTGACCTGGCTTAGGGACTCCCATCATTTTTTGTCAACTAGTTGGCCTGTCTTAGGACCGCCATCATTGTTCCCAACCAATTTGCCTCTCTTAGGACCTCGATAATTTTTGCCGGAACAATTTGAGCTCTCTTAGGACCCTCATCATTTTTTGTCGATCAGTTTGACCTGTCTTAGGACCCCTATTATTTTTGTTAACTATTTGACCTGCCTTAGGACACCCGTCACTGTTCCCGATCAATTTGACCTGTCCCCACATTTTTCTGTCAACCAATTTAGGGGTCTTGGGGCCCCCATCGTTTGTTGTCTACCAATTTTTCCTGTTTGAGGACTCCCATTATTTTTTGCCGACCAGTTTGACCTGTGCTAGAACCTCCGTCATTTTTTGTCGATCAATTTGGGCTGTCTTAGGACCCCATCATTTTTTGTCTACCAATTTGACTTATTTTAGGACCTCCACTATTCATTTTTTCAAGTTCCGATTAGGTCTCACAGTTTTTATGGATTTAATGTTGTGATATTCAGGATTTTAGGTTTAGGACTCCGTGTTTTGGAATTTAATTATTTAATATTCAGCTATTTAGTATTCAGAAATCCAGATTTCAGGATTTTAAGAATCAGAATTTAAGCACTTTGAATTTTAGAATTCAGGATTTCAGTGTTGCGAAATTTAAAATATTCCTAATGTGGAATGTCAAAATTGGGGCTTTTAAGATTTAAGATTTCAGGGTTAGCATTATCGAAATCAGTTTTTAGGGTTGTAAAATTCAAGGTTTCTATTTCATATTCTAGCATCTATGGATTGAGAACTTCAGGGGTGGGATAAGCGATAATGAAGCGATAAATGACAAGGACGAAAATATAAATTTCAGATGTGAAAGAAAAAGACGACCACATTTTATCGGTACCGATATTTTATCGTTATAGAAACAAAATCCCACCCCAGGAATCTGCATATAAGTTTTGGAAATACTGGAGAATATCAGCCAAAAAATTATTATATGATCTAAGAATTATTCTCAGAAAAAAAAATTATTCTCAGAAACAATTTGAAATAGTTTAAAATATATCTGTTTATAGTAAAAAACAAAATTCTGTGTATTTCGAGGCAACGAAATAAAAAAAAAATAATTTTGATTTTTGCAGTTAGGTACTTTTATTTTTTTTTTTTGTATTTATTGTGAATCTATAAATATCGATATTTCTTGGAAAAAATCGGGCGACGAATTTCTTGGAAAAATGGCGCCACAAATTTCTTGGAAATAGTTGTCTGAGGACTCGATTCTTGGAATTCGCAGACTGCAAATAGGTCGCCGGGGGGAGCCGGAAGGGGGTGTAATACATGTTACCGAAACCAGTCTTAATGAATCCGCGGAACCGGAAATATGTGTCTTCGATTATTAATTATTAATTATTAATTAAAGATGAACAATGAGTGGTTTTTGAAAAAAGTCTTTTGGTTTTTGGTGGATAGTATTAAAGTGAAGTTTAAACAGTTTTTCAAAAACATTCTTTTGGTTTTTGGGGTAAGAGAAGATTAGAAGCAGAGAAGTAAGATTTTCTGGAGGCTGTGATGTTATGGTAAGTTTGTACTGCATGTGTTTTGTTACCATTTGTGAAATTACATCACAAACATTTAAAATTCGGTGTAAAGTTATGCAGACAGAACTTCCTTCGTCCCTGAACCACAGGCAAACTTTACAGAATCTTCGAAAAATTGTAAAATTTAATTTTACAAATTTATTTATTTTTTCTCTTTGATAACCCCTATAAGTTAAAATAAAGACAACTGCACACTGTTAAGTGGGTAAAGAAGCATGCTATATAGATGTTTCAGTTTTCAGGTGGTTTTTTTCCATACATTTAATGATGACGTCATCAACACTTTAATTAATTCACACTTACACATTTCTTTCAGTTCATTTGTATAAGTAATTTTAGAATATTGGTCGAAAATTATTTCCACACACACATTAATTGATTTTAATTTGGGAATTTTATTTTTTTATAACCTTTAAAGTAAAATAAAGATATAGTATGCAATGTTAAAGTAAATGTAAAGAAGCGTCTTAGGCGTTTTTTTCAAGTGAGTTTTTCCATTACTAAATTTTGTGATGACGTCATCAACAGTTTTGCAAGGACACGTATATCAGTTTGGATAGACGCAAAAATTGAAATTTTCTGCGATTTTTTTAATTTATTGTTAATATGTAATGTTTGTTCCGAAAATCAGATTTTATTAAATAATTTGAAACAGAGTGAGAATTTACAGTTAAACACGTGCAATATTTAGAACAGTATATTCCCCAATAAATTTCAAATTACAAGCGGGAAATGTGGTAATTTCTCTCTAATTGGGTCGTTATGACAAATAATTACGTCATGAGTCCATTCATAACTTAATTAAATAATATCTAAACAGTAATTATTAATTAATAATTAATGTCACAATTAAACAGAAACGCATTTTTCTGTAAACACGAAGTTAAAAAAATCAATTTGTACAAATATCGTCAAATTTCCCCAGAAAATGTGAAAATCTTATATATTTGTAAAAAATTAAGCGTTTTCGGGAATTTTCTAATTTATTATTAATAAATATTTATGAAAATCAATTGCGTTAGTCGTAGACACAATTTGAGATTTAATTCAGAGACTTAAGCGATTCGTTTTTAAGTTACAAAAATCCATACAGTGTACGAATAATTATTATTATTGTTAAATCGGTTCGACAAATTTAATCATTAAATTTTTGGAGAAACTTCCAGAACAATTCAACTTTGCCGAGCGCCTTTTTCGCGAATAGGAATTTTCTCAATTTTTCATTAGTCGCCAGAAAATTAAAGTTGCAATTCCCTGCCAATTTTTTAAAATTTATTGTTAAACATCGTATTAAATAAAGACATTAATTGTGTTTCTGAATTTTTCCTGATTTTTAGCTGCCTTAGAACCCCCATCATTTGTTGTCTACCAATTTTACCTGTTTTAGGACCCCCATCATTTTTTGTCGACCAGTTTGACCTGTCTTAAGATCCTCATCATTTTTTGTCTACCAATTTGACCTATTTATTTTAGAAGGCAGGATTTCAGTGTTTTTGGCGAATTTTAAAATTTCCTAATTTAGAATGCCAATATTGGGGCTTTTATTATTTAGGTTTTCAGGGTTTTAGAATTGGAATTATCGAATTCTGTTTTTAGGATTTTGAATTTTGTATTTCAGGATTTTAAAATTCGAAACTTGTATTTAATATTCCAGTTTCTAAGGGTTGAGAACTTCAGGAATCTAAATTTTAGGATCATAGCACTCAGGATTTGAGAATTTCAAGATTTTGATTTGTGAACTGGTTTTTGAGCTTGAAAATTTTACCACCTTTTATGGACTGCATATAAAAGTTTGGGAACTACTGGAGGATATAAGGCAGGAAATTTATTATTGAATTTAAGGATTATCCTCAAAAACAATTTCATGACGTCATCTCAAAGAACAGAAATAGCTTACCTGTGGTTTATGAATGCGCTTTAATTTTTTACCTTGGACACCCAGATCATGAATGCTCTGTAATTTTGCAAATGTTTTAAACTTATCGTAAGCATGGTAAATCGCTAGTTTAAAATACACCTGTTTATCCCCCTCACCAAAATTTGATGACGTCTTCTGAAAATTTTGCCGAATAATAAATCATATTTGTGTGATTTGATTTATGAAATTTTAAATGTATTTCAAGAACATCATCTACCTGGATAGTACGAGTCAAACGCCAACTGAAATTAGTATGATTACCCTCACCAACAATTTGATGACGTCATCTCAAGGTCTTGCAAAGGAAATCTTATTTAAATTTTAACTTGACATAAAATAACATAGCTGTGGTTTATGAAGCCGCGTTTATTTTTAACCTTCGACATCAAAATTTTTGGAAAAAAATATCACAATGTTGTAACATAATATAATTTAACTTAGAAACTGCAAAACCAAAAGGTCTCTAATTTTGTAAATCTTTTAAAGTTTATCGTAAATATGGTAAATCGCTAATTTAAAATATATCCCGTTATACCTCCTCAAGATGTGCTAAATATTATGAGTCTACACTTATGTATATGATTGAAGTTTTTTTGTTACTCATTATTAAAACGGCTTATTTTTTTTATATTGATATTTTTAAAATTCAGTATTTGTTGTTATGGGTACCCATCCAAATTGTTATACAAAAGGTAAGGACGTCATCACAAATTTTCTTATAAAAAAAATCACTTAAGTCATGCGAATAACACGCTTCTTTTTTTTAACTTACACAAAAAATAAAAATTACAACATAAAATTTTGTAAGTTTTCTAAGAAAGTGGACTTGTTCGACTGTTCTTCAAAGGAGAGGGAAGCTTTGTCTAAATAATTTTAGATCAATTTTTTTATTATTTAAAAAATTGTAAAGAAAAAATTTTTGGGAATTGGAGTTATTCCAGTTGACTGTAAAAGTTGAAATTTTCTCTAATTTTTGTATTTAATATTATTAATGATTGAAGCAAATTTTCGTGTTGGCAATTCTGAATTATTGGCAGCCATGCTAATATATCAGTTCCCAGATGTCAATTTTGACAAGAACGTATTGGTTTGTTGAGATGATGGCAGCCACTAACTGAGTGTTATAAATGCCAATTTGTCAAACAAGCATGCCATCATAAAATTTTAAATATGTTACCAATCTAACAAAAAAATAAACATTAATAGTCAGTCGGTATGTGTGTTTCCAAAATCACATTTTACAAATTATCAAATAAAAAATTGTACTTGCTTCATTGTACGTCAAGGTTTTCTAAATAATTTTAGCCAACGATTTTTTTTTTAGTTTTAAAGTTTTGAAGATTCTGATAATATGATAATGTTTCTTTGATTAAAATATTAACTTTATTCAGCAATTTACTTTATTACTTCCAGTTATTATTAGCTTCAAATAAAGCCCCGACACTCTTTTAAATTCTTTAAAAAATAAAGCAATAAATTTCAAAAAATTCTGTGTATTTGGGGACGAGGAAATTAAAAAATAAATAAATTTGATTTTTGCAGTCAGTTACTTTTAATATATATTTGTTTCTATTTATTGTGAATCTATAAATATCGATATTTCTTGGAAAAAACCACGCCACGAATTTCTTGGAATTGGCAGACTGTAATTAGGTCGCCGGGGGGAGCCGGAAGGGGGTGTAATGCACATTACCGAAACCAGTCTTAAGGTGTCCGCGGAATCGGAAATATGTCTCTTCGATTATTAATCATTAATTAAAGATGAACACTGAACATTGAGTGGTTTTTGAAAGAAATCTTTAGATTTTTGGTGGATAAAGTGTTAAAGAAAAGTTTAAATGGTTTTTCGGAAACATTCTTCCGGTTTTTGGTGGAAGGAGCAGAATGGAGTAAGTAATTCTGGAGGCTCTTCTTGTGGTAAGTTTGTACTGCAAGTGTTTTATTACGATTTGCAAGATTACATGACAATTATTTAAAAATCGGTCTAAAGTTATGTAGACAGAACTTCCTTCGTCGTTGAACCACAGACAAACAAATACAGAATCTTCGAAAAATGTTAAAATTTAATTTTGCGAATTTATTTATTTTGATAACTCCTATAAGTTAAAATAAAGATAACTGCGGACTATTAAGTAGGTAAAGGAGCATGCTATATAGATGTTTCAAGTGGTTTATTCCATTTATGGTGACATCATCAACACTTTAATTAATTCACATTTACACATTTCTTTGAATTCATCTGTATCAGTAATTTTAAAAGATTGGTCGAAAATTATTTCCATAGACCTTTCCTCACCCATAAAGTACAATACATCAAATCCAGCTGGTTCGAAAAATTATTTGACTTGATTTTGTCATCAACATTTTTTGCAAATTTTATAATTTATCTAGGAAACTAGATTTGTTTGACTGTATGAATGCAAGGGAAGCGTTGTCTAAATAATTGTTGATCAATTTTGTTTTTTAAACTTTGAACGTTTTGGTGACCTCCCTACGATTAACATCTACATCACTTTATTCGATAATTTGTAACAATTTTGACTAGCTCATCGTCCGACGTACGATGGCGTTTTTCTTAGATATACACAAGGCAAGGTCACATTTTTTTGCCCAATTGCATTCAGTTTTGACTTCGCTCCGGTGATAGCAACTTCAGGGCGCCGTTATGACTTATGACTTTAAAGGAGTGTATTTTCTCGAATCTTATAATTTATTGTTAATAAATATTAACGAAAATGTGTTGCCTTCGTCAAAATGTGGTGTGTTGATATTGTGAACGCGAAAAGAAGTGCACACTTCACACGGAATAATTTTCTAGAGAGGCCCGAAAACGGAGTAAGTACTAACTCAATAACTAATCCACCAAATCTCTAAACTGTTGTTGTTTATCAGCTTTTTCACTTCGTCGGGTCAATGCAAAAATTGAAATTTTTAATAATTTCTTTGTTTTCAAAGTCAGATTTTATTAAATAAGTGAAAATTTAATTGAAGTAGAGTGAGAATTTGCAATTAAATATCTCCATTATTTAAAACAGCTATTCCCGGAAAACATTTCAAATTTCAAGCGGGAAATGTGGTATTTTCGTTATTTAAACAGCAAAACATTTTTCTATTAACACGAAGTAATTAAATAATTACAATTTGAATTTTAATTCAGAGACTGAAGTAGGTAATTCGTATTTTAAGTTACAAAAATCCATACACTCTGGAAGTAATTATTATTATTGTTAAATCTGTTCGACAAATTTAATCCCTAAATTTTTATGGAAAAACTCCAAAACAATTCAAGTTTGCCATTCGAGCAAGAATCTTTTCGGCGAAACGGAATTTTCGCATTTTCCCGTTGGTTACGACTAAATTAAAGTTGCAATTTCCTGCAATTTTTTTTAAAATTTGTCAGTCATCCTATTAAATAAACACATTTGTGTTTGTGCATATTCCTTGATTTTTAAATTTATTGGTGATGGTCGTTAGGAACTAGAATCGTGAGTGCCATGATTGTTGCGCAATAATGTGAAATTTTTTAGGGAGGGTCATTTCTTCCAGAGAAGTCGGAAAAACGAGTTCGTATGAATAGAGGGATGTTGCTGTTGTTAGTGTAAGTTTTTCAATTTACGATTTTTAATTATTTTTAGCGATTTGAACTCGTGGAAATGCTGTTTATAAATTATCACGAAGTAATTAAAGAATATTTGAACAATGGTAATAAATAATAATTACCAATATTGATCATAAATAAAGTTAAAAGCGTTTTCCTATAAACACGAAGTTATAAAAGAAAATATTTTGTGCAAACATTGTTAAAGTGGTTTCCTCAGCCAAAAATTTGAAAAAAATATTTTTCGGTAATTTTCTCATTTATTATTAATAAATATTTGTAAAAATCACTTGCGTTAGTCGTATGATTACGAAGGAAAGTACCCACTTCCGGATGAATATTTTTCCAAGAAGCGTTGAAAACGAAGTACGTAAAAACAGTTTGAGTTTTATAATTAATATTGTTAAATCGCTTCGACAAATTTAGTCTCTAAATTTTTATGGAAAAACTGCAGAACAATTCAAGTTTGCTGGTCGAAACGGGTGCCTTTTCCACCCATAGGAATTTTCTCAATTTTCAGTTGGTCGCCACAAAACTTGCAATTTTCTGCGAATTTTTTAAAGTTTACTAATCATCGTATTAAATAAGTACATTCGTGTTTGTGAATTTTCCTTGATTTTTAAATTTATTGGTGATAGTCGTTAGGAAATAGAATCAAGAGTGCCGTGATTATTGCGCAATAATGTGAAATTTTTTTAACGAAGGTCATTTTTTCCAGAGAAGTCGGAAAAAAGTTCGTATGAATCGAGCGATGTTGCTGTTGTTAGTGTAAGTTTTTAAATTTAGGATTTTTAATTATTATTAGCGATTTGAACTCGTGGAAATGCTGTTTATAAATTATCACGAAGTAATTAATAATACATAATTACACGTAGGTTTTTCATTAGGCGAAATATAATACGTGCCACAAGTTCTCTTATGAAAAGAGTGTAATATACAATTTTTTCTTGTTTGCATTGTAAATAAATTTTAAAAAGATCTTCTAAAAAATATATTTTCGATGAGGGAGTTTCGACAGTCGATTGATAACAAAATCAACATTCATTTAACACAAAAGGGAGCAAATAGATGGAAATGTTAAATTTAGCTGGTTATTATTAACAATGCTCACTGACATTTTTTGGTTTCAACTTTCGGCCACCTTTCGACTGCTCGCATTGCCAACATAATCCAGGAAAAAGTTACTGTTTTGCTTGCTTTCTAATAAAAATAATTGTCAATCTTGTGAAACCCATATGCGATTCACAATGAAAGTATTATTAACGCAAAGTAGAAAAATAACCTTTGAACATTAGTAATTAACAATAAATTAATATTTATCATAAATAAACTCAAGAGCGTTTTCCTATAAAAACGAAGTTATAGAAAATAATATTTTGTACCAACATTGTTAAATTAGTTTCCCCGCCAAAATTTGAAAAAATTATTTTGGACGGCTCATCATGACGTTCGATGACGTTATTATTACGCGAGCTGCTCGAGTCTCGTTTTCCGGCTAATTGTATTTAGCCCACTGCTGGTAGGATATTTTTTCAAAAAGAGCTGAAAACGGAGTATGTAATTACTATTTGCGTTTTAATTCAAAAACTCAACTGATTCCTATTTTAAGCTACACAAATCCATACACTGTGCGAATAATTATTATTATTGTTAAATCTGTTCGACAAATTTAATTTCTATATTTTTGGAAAAATTTCGAGAACGATTCAAGTTTGCCGTTCGAAGCTCTTCACGCGAATAGGGATTTTCTCATATTTACGACAAAATTAACGGTGCAATTTCCTGACAATTTTTTTAAATTTATTGTTAACAATTTTAGGTATTTAAAGTATACACCATATTTTTAATTTTCGCTTATTTTTAAATTTGTTAATGATAGTTGTTAGCAAATAGAATCGCAATTTTAGTACATCACGCTTTACGGCCCTTGTTGTTTGTAACTTATGACGATGAAAATTTATAAAGTACGGCGTGCAATATATACAAAATAAAGCGTGCCTCATTTACTAAGTAAGGTGCTCATTGTTGAAAATTTATAAATAGAGAGCGGAAAATATGCAGCAAAATTTTGAGAAATATGATCATATGATATGCACCAAATTTATGCAAATAAGCAGTAACTTTCTTAATATATGCACAGATATGCAGTTGCATATGCTCCAAAAATTAAAAAAAAAGCTTAATAAGCGAACTAAATGTATTTATAAAATTCAAAAACAGGTTTCCCGAGCTTACGTTTTATTACAAAAAATACATAAATCGCATTGCAAAGTGTTTAATTACTACTAAAAAATAAATATAAACAGATCAAATTAAAAAATAGTAGTAATCCACTATTTTTAGATATTTTTCGAAATATTCTAACAAAAAGTTTTTCCGGTGATTCTAATGTATTTGTAAATAGAAAAACTGCGTACTACGTCCACAGATGTAAAAATACTTACCGGTTTAGGGCAGGCGCGACAAAACACAGCTCGTTCTTGAAGAAGTTCAGGAAAAGATTTAATCCATAAATTAATTTGAGTTATCTTCGATATATTGATGTACCTGTATCCCTTTAAATGCTTTCAGTACAAACTCACGATGAAAAATAATAGTATAACGTCCCTTCGACCACCACTAAACGTACCATTAATACACTTAACTAACGAACAAAATATTGGGAATGAACGGTATTTCCAAAAGTAATTAGGGCGCGAATTTACCTGGAAGGATGGCTAACACCCAGTGGTGTCTCCAAACTACCATAAAACCCAAACCTTTTCTAGTTATTTGAAGCTCAGGACAATATTTGCAATATGATTCATAAAATTTCGTCTTTCTAGATAAATTCCGATAGAATGACAATAATTTTTTTTTCAAATTAGCACAAAAATTGATAAAAATGCAAAATATGCACCCGTTGCGTGAAATATACAGCAGAAGGCAAATATATGCAAATATGCAATTTTTTGTAGCTGTATTCATTTTTAATTAGCATGATTCGTTCACATATTAAATATCAAGACTTATATGCAAAAAATAAAGGATATACAAATTTCATAAAATCCGGTCTCTATTTATAAAATATAGATAAATGATATATTTTTTTATTTACAGTGGACCCGAATCCTTGAAGAGTGAACTCGCCATAAATAGTAGCAGGAGAAGTCAAAACAGACGCTTTTTTAAATGTAGTGTCATTGGTGCGCGGTCCTAAGTTCCGAGTGCGTAGTGAAAAGTTGTGCTCTTAGAAATTCGACCCTGTGCTGTGTCAAGAAATGGCCGCTCAACTCCAACCGGAGAGACGATAAGTCATCTGGGCAGGATTTAAAGGGTTAGAACCATTTGTAGAATATTTTTTATCTTTAGGTGTTTAAGTGTCATTTTTTTTTTATTTAAATAAATTTTGATATCCAACGATACGAAAAATTAAATTTTGATAAATGACAATTTTCTTTATTTACAGTAGGTCCGTTGACTGAAGAAGAGGGAATTCGCTGCAACTGGTAGCAGAAGTAGAAGCCAAAAAGGTAGGATTTTTTTTTAATAAATTGTAATTTTTGCGCGATGTCAACTCCCGGTTGCGGCGTATTAAGTTTCCGGTGCGCGATTAAAAGACTTAGTGAAAAGTGGTGCTTCTAGAAGTTCGATCCTGCTCTGCGTCAAGTTTAGGACTGAATTTAAAAGGTAAGAACCCTTGTGGAATCGATTTAATTTTCTTCTAGGAAGATTACTCTAAAAATTATTTTCAGAAATTTTAATAAAAAAAAAATCATTTCAGATTCAACCATACAAAAATTAAACTTTTGCGAAATTATATTGTTCTTCATTTACAGTAGGTCCATTTCTTTGAAGATTAGGGGATTAGTCAGAAATGGCAGCAGATATACAAGCCAAAGGTAGGATTTTTTTCTTAACGAAGTGTCATTTTTACGCGATGTCGGAGTGTTAAGTTCCAAGTGCACGATCTTCAGTTCCGAGTGCGGAGTGTTAAGTACCGAGTGCGCGATTAAATCACGTAGTGAAAAGTAGTGCTCTTAGAACTTCGATGCTGTGCTGTGTCAAGAAATGGCCGCTCAACTCCAACCGGAGAGACGATAGGGCATCTAGGCAGGATTTAAAGGGTAAGAACCATTTGTAGAATATTTTTTATCTTTAGGTGTTTAAGTGACATTTTTTTTTAATTTAAGTAAATTATGATATCCAACGATACGAAAAATTAAATTTTGCTAAATTATATTTTTCTTTATTTACAGTAGGTCCGGTGTCTGAAGAAGAGGGGATTCTCTACAACTGGTAGCAGAAGTAGAAGCCAAAAAGGTAGGATTTTTTTTTAATTGTAATTTTTACGCGATGTCAACTCCCGGTTGCGGCGTATTAAGTTTCCAGTGCGCGATTAAAAGACTTAGTGAAAAGTGGTGCTTCTAGAAGTTCGAACTTGTTCTGCGTCAAGATATGGACTGGATTTAAAAGGTAAGAACTCTTATAGAATCGATTTTATTTTCTTCTAAAAGGTTACTTTAAAATTAATTTAACAATTAAAAAAAATCATTTCAGCATTCAAGCATACAAAAATAAACTTTTGCGAAATGCTATTTTTCTTCATTTACAGTAGGTCCATTTCTTTGAAGATCAGGGGATTAGTCACAAATGGCAGCAGAAATATAAGCCAAAGGTAGAATTTTTTTCTTAACGAAGTGTCATTTTTACGCGATGTCGGAGTGTTAAGTTCCAAGTGCACGATCTTAAGTTCCGAGTGCGGAGTGTTAAGTTTCGAGTGCGCGATTAAAACACGTAGTGAAAAGTAGTGCTCTTAGAACTTCAATGCTGTGCTGTATCAAGAAATGGCCGCTCAACTCCAACCGGAGAGACGATAAGGCATCTGGGCAAGATCTAAAGGGTAAGAACCATTTGTAGAATATTTTTTATCTTTAGGTGTTTAAGTGACTTTTTTTCCTAGTTTAAGTAAATTATAAAATTCAGGGATACGAAAATTTAAATTTTGCTAAATGATAATTTTCTTTATTTACAGTAGGTCCGTTGACTGAAGAAGAGGGAATTCGCTACAACTGGTAGCAGAAGTAGAAGCCAAAAGGTAGGATTTTTTTTTTTAATAAATTGTAATTTTTGCACGATATCAACTCCCGGTTGCGGCGTATTAAGTTTCCAGTGAGCGAATAAAAGACTTAGTGAAAAGTGGTGCTTCTAGAAGTTTGCTCTTGCTCTGCGTCAAAATAATTTAAAAGGTAAGAATCCTTGTGGAATCGATTTAATTTTCTTCTAGGAAGATTACTCTAAACAATATTTTCAGAAATTTTAATAAAAAAAAATCATTTCAGATTCAACCATACAAAAATTAAACTTTTGCGAAATTATATTCTTCTTCATTTACAGTAGGTCCCTTTCTTTGAAGATCAGGGGATTAGTCAGAAATGGCAGCAGATACACAAGCCAAAGGTAGGATTTTTTTCTTAACGAAGTCTCATTTTTACGCGATGTCGGAGTGTTAAGTTCCAAGTGCACGGTCTTCAGTTTCGAGTGCGGAGTGTTAAGTACCGAGTGCGCGATTAAATCACGTAGTGAAAAGTAGTGCTCTTAGAACTTCAATGCTGTGCTGTGTCAAGAAATGGCTGCTCAAATCCAACCGGAGAGACGATAAGGCATCTGGGCAGGATTTAAAGGGTAAGAAAGAACCATTTGTAGAAAATTTTTTATCTTTAGGTATTTAAGTGACTTTTTTTCTAGTTTAAGTAAACTACATATAACATTCAGGGAATCGAAAAATTAAATTTTGCTAAATGATAATTTTCTTTATTTACAGTAGGTCCGTTGACTGAAGAAGAGGGAATTCGCTGCAACTGGTAGCAGAAGTAGAAGCCAAAAAGGTGGGATTTTTTTTTTAATAAATTGTAATTTTTGCGCGATGTCAACTCCCGGTTGCGGCGTATTAAGTTTCCGGTGCGCGATTAAAAGACTTAGTGAAAAGTGGTGCTTCTAGAAGTTCGATCCTGCTCTGCGTCAAGTTTAGGACTGAATTTAAAAGGTAAGAACCCTTGTGGAATCGATTTAATTTTCTTCTAGGAAGATTACTCTAAAAATTATTTTCAGAAATTTTAATAAAAAAAAAATCATTTCAGATTCAACCATACAAAAATTAAACTTTTGCGAAATTATATTGTTCTTCATTTACAGTAGGTCCATTTCTTTGAAGATTAGGGGATTAGTCAGAAATGGCAGCAGATATACAAGCCAAAGGTAGGATTTTTTTCTTAACGAAGTGTCATTTTTACGCGATGTCGGAGTGTTAAGTTCCAAGTGCACGGTCTTCAGTTTCGAGTGCGGAGTGTTAAGTACCGAGTGCGCGATTAAATCACGTAGTGAAAAGTAGTGCTGTGTCAAGAAATGGCCGCTCAACTCCAACCGGAGAGACGATAAGGCATCTGGGCAGGATATAAAGGGTAAGAAAGAACCATTTGTAGAATATGTATTATCTTTAGGTGTTTAAGTGACTTTTTTTTCTAGTTTAAGTAAATTATAACATTTAGGGATACGAAAAATTAAATTTTGCTAAATGACAATTTTCTTTATTTACAGTAGGTCCGTTGACTGAAGAAGAGGGAATTCGCTACAACTGGTAGCAGAAGTAGAAGCCAATAAGGTAGGATTTTTTTTTAATAAATTGTAATTTTTGGGCGATGTCAACTCCCGGTTGTGGCGTATTAAGTTTCCAGTGGGCGATTAAAAGACTTAGTGAAAAGTGGTACTTCTAGAAGTTCGATCTTGCTCTGCGTCAAGATATGGACTGGATGAAAGGTAAGAACCCTTGTGCAATCGATTTAATTTTCTTTTAGAAAGGTTACTTTCAAATTAATTTAACAATTTTTAATTAAAAAAAAAAATGTGAAGTGATATTTTTCTTCATTTACAGTAGGTCCGTGGCTTTGAAGATCAGGGAATGGGTCAAAAATATTAGCAGAAGTGAAAGCCAAAGGTACGATTTCTTTTCTTAACGAAGTGTCATTTTTACACGATATCGGTGTGTTAAGTTCTACGCGCGGTCTGAAGTTCCGAGTGCGCGATTAAAACGCGTAGTGATAAGTAGCGCTTCTAGAAATTTGATCCTGCTGTGTCAAGAAATGACAGTGTACTCCAACTAGACAGACGAAAGGATATCTGGACTCGAGTTAAATGGTAAGAACCATTGGCTTAGGTTTTTAAGTGAACAATTTAATGAAAAAAAATATATCATTCAATGATACGTAAATTAAAAATAATCTTTTGCTAAATAGCATGTTTCTTTATTTACAGTAGGTCAGTATCATTGAAGATGAAAGGATTTGGTACAAAAAATAGTAAAATTAGAACCCAAGATGTAGGATGTTGTTTCTTATGAAGATGCAAAGATTTCATGGGGGCCACTTGTTGTGTTTAGCCAATAGGCGACACCTACGCCCCCACCAACTGTAATCAACATAATAATATATTGTTACTATAAACGGGTATTTAAAATTCGACGTGGGTAAAGGTCAACAATTTATTTTTCACTAACACAAATTTACACTGAATGCCTTGTTACTTTCCTTCTAGATATTCCGCGATGGACGTTTTTCTGGAGTACCCATCGCGACTTCCGCCTCCAGGCTTTTTGTGCCTTGTTCTTCATTACCACCGACGATGAATGATCCCCTTCATCGCCGTACATACTAGAAAGCCCTCAAGAAAACCCTATAGGCGTCGTACCCAGGAAGCTTATGGGTTTATTTCGTAACATGTAAGTATGATTAATTTTACTCTTTCGAAGTAAATTAGAGGTAAAAAAAAAAAATTGAAATCACAAATTTCATGAACCATATAATCCACGAACTTCTTCATCTTAGGTGCCCATGTTTAATTTGATAAAGTGCACCCTAACGCCTAACGAACTATCCAAAGCCCGCGCTACCTTCAGGAGGCTGCTTTTAAACGCATTCCCATTATTTTTCCTTGAATTAAATTTACTGCGTCGGCCACCCTCGACCCAATAATTTTCGAATTGAAAAGAAAATCAAGCTTGCACGAAATAATGATTTGCATAATCGGAATTTACATAAATATACTGAATATTCACAAGGGACGTGGTGCCGTTAATGCTTCGTTGCTAACGACAACTTCTGCTATAAAATGCAGGCTATTTGCGCGGGCAAAAACTACACATTGTAATATATAATATTATTTAAATTTCGCCGACAGCCAACGAACAGCCGTCGAGGGAAAAATAAATTTTTGCCGGGCTGTTGGCGAACTCAACGTCTATTAGGTCAGTGCCGGTAATGTGTTTATGCTTGCCGAATCTGCTTCATCAATATTTGTGGAAACTTGTTTTTAACGTAAACACTACGAAGTGACCCCGTAAAGCCTTCTGACCTTTCTGCCGAAGCGGCTTAAAGATTTTATCTCGGATTAATGTTGTATGCACCGATGCACAGCTCAATATTGATCGCGTTATTTATTCCTATTCTAGGGTTTATACATAGACTACGTAGTATAGCTTTCAGAGAATGACATTTAAAGCAAGCTTGACATGGCAGAGATTCGTGTATTATTTAGATCCCTTGAAAAATAAAAATGTATTTTATTAAAAAGACCAATGGCGGAAAAGATTTCTGAACGTAAATATAGATGTATTATGATCGATTGTGCAGTTTTCAGCAAAGCAGTGGTGAACTGTGTCGTCTATTAGTTCATGAAAATGACAAAACTTATGGAGTGATGGGTAAATGGCACAAAATGTAAAGACATGACATATTGATTTTAATGACTTTCATATTTTTCTTGTATAATTTACTTCTATAAACGTGGAGATCTGCAAATTTTGGAACATGGAACCGACCGGAAACAGCCGCTTGGAACCTTGGGAAAGTTGTTTACAACTGACTGTTGAAAGCGGTTGAGCTAAATTGACCTGACCTGACCTAAAATAACCTAACCTGACCTAATTGGTATTGCTACGTGTATAACTAGTCAGTTTGAGAGGCGACAACATCTCTTTCAAATTTGCTGTAAATGCATAAATGTAGTCTTTGACTATAAACAATTGTTAAATTAAGTCTTTTAGTTAATTAAAGTAAATACTTAAAACAAAAATCATATAATTCAATGACAATGTCCGACAACCACAATACATTTTAACTTGAAATGTAAAATCCCCCAGATAAATAAAAATCACGAATAACAACCTAAATTATCCAGTCTCGTCTTCCTTGTTAAGTGAAGCACAAAATGGGTTGTTTAGAATGACATCGTTTCAAATTAAACAAAACGAGAATAATGCGATTTGCTTTAAACAGGATGCAACAAATGGAAACTGAATATCCTGTCTACTTTTACTTTGAATTAAATTATGTCGTAAGAAATAAAATGTGAAATGGTGGAATTTCCTTTTGCATAAATAGATACCGACGTCTGAAATTCCATAGCAAATTTTACTTCTAGTGTTACGTTGTTACGGTAATTTATAGAAAAGGTCATGAAAGAAGGGTCGCATTTCTGTTCTCCTCTTTATGCTAGAATTTTATTTCCATACGCCTCCGATGTTTTGAAATAATCTTATAATCGCCCTTCAATAAAGTTGTAAACTCCACGGATGCAAATTTATGGGCGACGCATTTGTGCGCAGTAAATAACGGCTTGATAGTTCGGCCGAAGGGATGATCCTGAACTTTTCGCAAACGATTTTGCCGCGGTAGGAAAAAACGGCAGAGTCTCAACGTTAGCAAAATGCTTCGGATTAGTTAGTGATAAATTTCGAAATGTACAATGTAAATGTACAAATAACTAAAGTCTGAAAAGGTATTAACCAGATTAATTTTTTTAACCAACAAAAACGTAGAAAATATAAACTGTGTAGGTTAAACATCTGCTTTCTTTTTATTCTACGACAAATTTAAAATAAGCAACCATCAATCAATAAAAATAGAAATAAAAAATAAAATAAATAACCGGGTTCCAACACTAATGCTAAGTTCAACAAAACACGCTATAATTCAGGTCATTTTTTCTCATAACAACTATCTATCAGATATGCATATCTGATTAAACGCATGACACCTGGTTTATTTTCCCAACACTCTTTAACTCGGTATGAAAAATCCTGATTTCCCGAAAATAACATCAACATTGTGAAAAATTATTTGTAATAGGGCATCAGAAAATACAAATTATAACTCCAAATAAGAGAAGTTATGTATTCGACTACAGACTGTTTACTCCGAATGTTTCCACTTCCCCATTCCTTCTTCTCGATAAATAATTAATAATATATCAATATTTACGCACCTTCTGTATTATATTTATTCATTTCCATAGCTTCATTCATAAGTTCACAGTTTTCTGACCTGATTTCCGGTATTTTAGAACAGACGTTTAGTAAACGTAATTTAGATTTTATAAAATAAGATACACTTGTGCTTGTGATTTATGAATCTGCCCTGAGTTAGTATTCAAATTTTCGGAAAAAAATTCAAGCGGAAAAGGAATCATGTCTTGACTGTGACTGCTATTATCTATATATTTTTAATTTATTGAGGTTATCACACATAATACAATTTTATAACTTTTTAAAGAACCGAGATTTGTTAGACTAATTCAGCGGCGAGGGAAGTTCTGTTTAGGTAACCATAGACCAATTTTTTCCTTTGCAAATCTGTGATTATTATCAATATTTTGTTACAGTTTTATCAATGAAAAGATTGAAAACACTTACACGTTTTATTGTAAAATGTTTATCTCACCATAAATATAATCATGGACAAAAATATGGAGTATTTATTACATATTTATAAGAATAAAAAAAAGATAGGGTGGGTGGGTGGGGCTAGTATACTTGAATATAATCAGAAAAAAAAGAGCAGAAAGACTAAGATTGAAGTGGCTTATGGCAGACAACCTTAATAGGACTAATTAATAACTGACAAAAAAAAATACAAGAAATACGAAACTGCGGATAAACAAAACCAAAAAATTATGTGTACCTATTTCTTCAGTAATGTTATGTTTCTTTAATTTCGGATAGTATTTGTTCTGTGTGATACTCTTTCCATCCATTTAATATTTCGTTATAACCTGGACGCTGTTTGTCCACTATATGTAGATACGAATGATACAGTACACTACAGTAAATATACGAATATGTAGTAAAAAAAACTGTCACTTCAATATTTACGAAATCCTTAATTAATTACAACATTTAACATATATTTTTGTGTTACTTAGGTATAGTGTATAAAATTTAACTATTAATTAGAAAATTCCCACCGAAAAATTTCCGTACCTACATATCACTTTCATGTTGAATCAGAAAATTCCGCCTAAACCGCAAAACCGCCCAGCACCTAGTGTCCATTGATGTGTGGTCGATATTGAGGCGGTGGCTAACCGGCCGGCGGCAGGAAATTGCATTACTTGTCCGTGTTGGGCTTGGCCAACAATCATGAATCTCGCAGACATGCACACACACACACCGTCCAGGCAGAAATACACATCGCGTCTGTTCTCCTCGCCCGGCGCCGCCACCATCAGACACCGTCACACAACACTCAACCCATTTACGTCACGTACGAAACTGCCGCTGCATGCAAGAATGCAATGAGAATGCCATAACTCAGTGCAACAATCAAATTACGCTGTTCCATTTTCCTGCCAAACTGGCGACGGAAGCGGGTCAGGGACGAGCAGCGACAGCGTACACGTTGGAAGGGCCCGTGGACCGTCGTCTTCATCTGTCAAAGTTTTTGAGGGCTTGGTGTGGTTAGGTTGGCCATATTTGTACTAAGTTGAATTTTAATTCTGCATTTTTGACTGACCTATTTTTCTTAATTTAATTTTATTAGAATATAAAATGTTACTTCTAGACCAGGGTTAAAAACAGGCAGAATCATAAAAATTTTGCTGTTTCTCCAAAGGTAAGCAACCGAAGAAGACCTAAAATCTTTTAAAAACCACCAATTTTTATGCACCTTAAAAGTACCCAAATATCTATAGACGATTTAAAATTGGGCACACGAAAAAACCGTTGAAAAACACCCAAAATGATGCAAAATTATCTCAAGAGCACTTTAAAAAATTTTTCAAAATACCTTGTTTTTGAACACCTCAAAATAACTTTCTTTTTGTGGACCAAGCCATTTAACGCATGCAAAAAAAAAAAGGGAAAACAACACTAAATCAAGAAGGAATGGTACTGGGGTATTTGGTGTCTTAAAAAAGGTAGAATACTAACAGTTTACCTGTTTTTTCTAAAAGTACCCGAAGAAAACCTAAAATCCTTCAAATTCCGTAAATTTTATGCACCCCCAAAAGCATTCGAAGATCTATGGACCATCTAATTGCCTTAAAAGCATCAAAAACGTTACAAATGCGCTTGTTCTTGTACTTAAAAGTAGATATTTGAAAATTTTAGAGATTTATGTTTGAGAAAGAGTTATGGACTGGATCCTGTCTGGTATTGTAGAACGCAGGGGTTTGCTTGGGATTGTATGCTCAAATATACTTCAGCGGAGGTGGAACTATTAATTGATTATGAAATGTATGTGTTTTTTGAAAACAGAATTAGAGGAGGTATTTCCCAGTGTAGTAACAGATATTTGCAAGCAGATGAAAATACTCCGATCATCTATATTGATGCCAATAATCTGTACGGATGGGCTTTATCTGAGAGAGTAACATACTGGAAAGAAGGAAAATGATGAATATGGTTACAGTAACTGCAAAACTAGAATAATCTGTTAAAAGCGAAATGAGTCAACTAAAGAACGAAATGAAAACCGAGATGAGTCAATTAAAGAACGAGGTGAAAAAAAGAAGATAAATAATTGATAAAACCTAAATAGCTCAGTTGGTACAGAGTTAGGTAGATAATTAAAAGTTTAGAGTTCGATTCCTATCGTCGCTTTTTTTTAATTGAGAATGCAGTTGTTCTTAAATCTGGGCTGGTGAGATCTCGAGTGGTTATAGAGATTGATAACCCTCGAAGGTTGACGGACAACTGAGTGCTGCCAAATATTCTCAAAACATTTCTCGGTTTTGGAACTCTTCCATCTATTCCTGACTTACAGTAATATCGAACAATAATGACCTGTCCTGTTAATTCAGGATTGATGGTCGTGCCGATAATTCTCCTGGATAGACACCTACCTATAAACGGTATAAGCTGTCGTGAAAAAGGAGATGCTGTGAGAATAGATCGGACTTGGTAAATATTGGCATGGATTTTTTTTATATTAAATTATTATTAAATACGTTGGCCAACAGGGTTGAAACTGAGTTAACAAACAGCAGCGCAAAATTACTGCAGCTGGTATGTTAGTTAGATTTTTTCAAAATAAATCCAAATTGTCGTGACATAAAATGTAATTGGTACACCTTTCAAAGACAGGACAGTGTTTGTAAACATTAATCCTCGGGGTTTCCAAGTAAAAAAGTTGAAAGAAATGTAGGGAAGACAACGGGATGTGAAAGTTTAACTGGTTCAGAAGCTGGGGACAGTTAACTTGGAAATTAATATTTTTCTAAGAAAATTTAAGGAAGCGTGGATACACCTAGTCTTCAGATATTGAACATTACACCGGTTAAAGAATGAAGAAGAATTATTAAGAAAGCGCCTCTGGACTTTTTCAACTATGAATGTGTGTTTGAGTAGAGGGAGCCCAGATAATGCTACCATACTCCACTTCCGACCTTACGAATACAAAATAGAAAGATATAAACGTACGAATTTTGGGGTTTCAAAGAAAAGAGAAATTTTAATACGGTTTTGGATTTTTTGATGATCTAAGCTATTTTCTTAATTACAGGGCTTCCACAGACTCACTTTTTTCACTATTTCTCACTTTTTCCAAGAATGCTCACTTCTTTTACTATTTTTTCAATTCACTCACTTTTTTCACTTTTTCTCTGTAAAATCTTTTTGGTTTTAAATTTACAAATTTATTTATTTCTTTGTGTCTTTTAACGAATAAAAACCTGAAGTATTTTAAATCCATTGATCCCCAAGTAATAAAAAAAAATACGCTTTGAAATATTTTTTCTAAACTGTGTGAGACATTAAATATTATCATCCCAGGTAACGCTGTAGAAGAGTACAGGTTATTAAAATTTGAAACCTTACCAACATTAGAAAAGACCGATAGAATTGACAATTACTGGATAACATTTTTTGAAAGGCTGGAGAAGAACGTCGAAGAATAAAAAAATAATATAAAAAGCATTTTTCTAGCACCATGTTGCATAAGCCATGGGAATGCTTCCGTGGAAAGGGGATTTAGCGTTCTAAATTAATTCTAATTGAAGAAAAAACCAATATGTCGGTGAGAACTTTAAATGCGAGGCTAACTATCGCAGCTGCTTTGAAGTATTTCGACAATAGACCAGAGACTGTTTATATAGCAAACGAACTCTTCCTTGTAGCAGGTCAAGCTAGAAGGCTTTATCAAGATTATTTGGACGCGGAAAAACTGAAAGAAAAATAGCGGGGATCCAGCAAAAAGAAAAAGAAAAAGCTGAAAAAAATTAGCTGCTGAACAACAGGCGTTCGCAAAAGAATCGAAAAAGACTTTGCAAGAAATAGATTAAATGATGGTACAGGAAAAAAAATTAAAACTTAAAAGGAAAAAAGAAAAAAAGAACAAGGAGTGTAATGTTAGACTAAAAGCTGCCTTGGCGGCAAATAACACCATGAAAGCACGAATTGTGCAGGCCTTTATTGACGGAGCCTTGTCCCTAGAGAGGAAGAACGCGAAAGTGAAAAAAAAATCTCTGTTTTAGAAAAAAGAAAAAGTACAATTGTTTTCAACCTTTTTAATAAAAAAATCAAAACGTCTTCTTGAAGAAATTCGAGCGTAAATTTATGTCTTTTTTATTTCAAAAAACTTTGTTTTGATAATAAAGCAATCAAAACTTCATATTTTTTATTTTTGTGATATTTGTGAGAAGATTTACGTTTTGTTTGTTTTATATAAGTAATAGGAGTAAAATTTTTAGCTGAATTGTAACACTCAATTTTTTTTACTATTTTCCCAGCCGAACTCACTTTTTTCACTTTTTTTAACACAAATGTATGGAAGCCCTGTAATTACCAAAACCATAGTAGTCCGGAAATAATAATTTATTTTGGTTATTATTTTAGTATTCATTATGAAAATGAAAATATTAACCAAATAAAGAAAGATTTGGTAAAAAATTTCTCGAATTATAAAATTAATAAAACCAGTCTATTATTGCTTAGTCCAGAAATAAACACCCATTTAAAAACGAAGAATTTTGGGCGCTTTTCGGTTGTTTCATAGCCCTTTTTGTTTGGTAATTTTCCAAAGTATTTGCATGCGCCAATTGGACTGGCCCACAACTAAAAATCTTTTGATGGTTTTAAGGCAATTAGATGGTCTGTAGATCTTTGGATACTTTTGGGGTGCATAAAATTTAGGAATGTTTGAAGGATTTTAGGTTTTCTTCGGTTTAGAATTACTTAGACAGGATGACTTAAAAAAAGTTAATGAATGGAGCAATTTATTTTACTAATTAAATAAAGAACGCCTCACTCTAGTTTCCCAAAAATTTGGAAAACAGTACTGTTATTATTAGTTGTAAACCGATTAAATGTCCTTGCAAAAATGTTAATGACATCATCACAACACAAATAAAATTCACAAAATCAAATCTTATAATTTGTTGTACTAGGTATACTTCATAGGCGAGAGAAGTCTTCTCTAAATAACGTACAACCAGTTTTTTTCTTGATGAGCAGTAGATTATCTTCGTGAAAAATTATTGTAAAAATTAAATCCAAAATGGTATCGACGGTAAAATAAGATAGTTTAGATGTATACATATGCATATGTGACCAAAAGGGCATTGGGAAAACTTCTCAGCAAAAAAAAAAATAATCAGAAATCAGAATTAGTGATAAATGAAACAATCATAAATGAATTTTTCAATAAATGCTACTATAAAAATGTAAAAGAAAAGATCAGGTGACTATTAATGTTTCGAGCAAATTTTTGTGTTGGCATTTCTGAATTATTTGCTTCCGTCCTAGTACGTCAGTTCACAGTTGTAAGTTTTGACATGAGCACCCCTAACAAACGTGTTGATTGATTGAGACAGTAACACTTGCCATACATCTCATTTCGACAATCAGATACATCATTATAAAATTTTAAACAGGTTGCCAACCTGACAAAAACAATCGCAAACATTAATAGACAGTATTAACAGTATTAATTTAACGTTAAAAAGTATCAAAAAAACATTAAGACGGTCATGCAACTACTGGTAATAAATATCAACCAAAAACGATCCAAGTGCTCTATAGGCAAGATGTCAGCTCATAATTTTCCGACTATTAATCTTACTGTGACATTTAGGCTGCATTTGACTAATAGTTATTTTAGTCAGGCCACGATCGACCCATTTTGTTTCGAATCGAACAAACTGCAGTCCTCCAAGTGCACCAAGAGTAACTTTAAACACAACGATTTTGACCATAGCAACTATGAATCGAACCCAACCATATTAGCATACACCGACACAACATATTCCAAATGACTCACCATGTGTTAAATCTGTGATAATTATTTTCACATTTCCTAGCTCCGTGTAGTAATCATAGCTGAAATTCTCGACGTGAAATTTAGGAACAATGAACTCCAACTTTTTTTTTTGTAAGTTCTACTTCGAAATTTTTAAACATTTCTTTATTTTATGGTTTAAATTTTCAAAATAAAATTTTAAAGACGTACAAATTTTACAAGATGTCAAGAAAAACATGTTTTGAAATGTCTGAAGTTTTTGTCTAATGTTATAAAATCATTCGTAAAATTGGCACCCGAAGACTTGCTCTCAAAGTCTAAAGAGAGAGTTCCACGGTGTGCGGTGCGACAATGACACGTGATCGCCTACTAACAGAATGATGTTCGATGTTTTATTTCTGATTCGGTATTGTGTGTCTAGTTCAAACAGCCAAACACACAAACGTAGATGACAAGTTCACTTCGGCGGTGTGTCATTCCCCACATCGCGGAATTTGCCCTTAACCTGTTTCCTTGTAGCGGCGTGATAAATCTTTTACAACTCCTTTTTGATTACCAGCCACTAAGGTATTATTGTATTCTCCCGACAAAGCTCTATAATAAAATCCGGCGCTCAGTCTTTCTTGTTTAGCAGAAGCAGCCATAGCTCAAGCGCCGTGTACAGCTCCCACTAAAAAATAAGCCATAATTCCGTTACTTAAGAACCGTTTAAGATAATATTTAGATTCCGCTTTTATTCCGTGGAAAGTGCTTTCCTGTTACAACCGTAAGTAAGAAAACGGGAAAAAAATTATGACATCTAATAATGTTATGCACCCCAAATAACAGAGGGTCCCGTTCGACCTTGCGGATAACATTATGCAAATGACAGAAAAAATTGTGTTTGAGTAGCATTATGATTGTAAGGGTGTTTTTGCCGGTGCAACAACACCGCAGCGGCGTCGGCGGCGGCGGCGCTTCACCCCATCGGCGTCGCTGTCTATTTATAGGATCGTCGCGTACCTGATGCCGAAACGGCCGCTAATGGGGGCGGCGGTCGCGAGGGCGAAGGCCCAGTTCTCTCAAGTGGAGCAATGTCAGTGTCGGCGCGCGTGTGTGTCTGCCGGCACACTATTGATCTGCAGGCCCCGGCCCCGGCAGCCAGCTCGGCCCCGCCCGTCTTAAATACATGACACATGCCCGCCTTGTTAACACAGGTCTGCACGTGCACGGACTAACGATCATCCGGAGGAGAGCCACCGGATTATCCGGACGCGCGCTCACTACTATTTATGCTGAGGAATTGAGGAATTGGCGAGCCTGCGAAGAATTACCTCGGATACTCGTAGGTAACGCACATCTTGGAGCAGTCGTCGGGAAGCCGCACACCAACTGTGGGATTCGGTGCCGGCCAGGTGGTCTTCTGACGGCGATTGTTGCTACAATTTTCATGGATTTTCTATTATGATCTATCAATTGAAAAGCCTCACAAGAATCTCTCTAGTCACCGAACTGATGGTTCAAGTATAACAACTAGCAAAATATGTATATTAAACCACGAGGATATCTGTGCTTAACTTTTTATTTGCTTTCATTTTGATTTTTCTTGTATTTGTTTTTTGATGAATATTATTATTTAGGCAATCACAGTTAGCAGTTTGAATTTCTAGAGTATAGAAACGATTGGCGAAATATATCCACATTCTACTTTTTGACATGGTAGATGAAACTGTTGCTAAACGTAGATTTTGCAGGTTTTATTTACGTTTTTACTTCCCGAGCGTAAGCTTAGAAAGTATTCTCATAGCATCCATTTGACGAATGCCTAATTTCACATTTTTTAGACGTTTCATAGCTACTAGAAAATGAAAAAAAGCCACTTTAATGTTGTCGCGGCATTTCCTGACCCCTAAAGCATGAAAAAATTGGTCTCCCATTTCCGCGTGTCTATCGTCTGTCATCTGTGTTGATATTTATTAGACATCTCCGAAACTACAAGACGATTAGACAAATTTTGGTTATTATTAACATACTCCCGTACTTGTGGTTTATGAATCCACCTTGACTTTTTAATCAACTTTACAATTTTTATTGTTTATATTCATTATGTAGAATGATGTGAAACGTGGATTGTTCATTGGTTGAGCGTTCGTTTTGCATATGAAAGGCCCATTCAAGACCAAATAACCTTGACAAAATTGGCCTACGATAAAATAGCCCAGTGACAAAATATCTCCGGACAAAATCGCCCCGTCGACATAGCCCGGTGTGAAATTTTTATAGATTAAAAAAGAAATTATTTTTAATTTTTGTTTCACAAAATACTGTTTCAAGTTGTAGTTTTTGGTGTATATTTATTCACAGAAATGTTTAAAATTGCTTATTTGAGACAATGGAGGACGGATTACTTAGATCAAGTCAGGGCGAGACAGGTGAAGTCAAGTAAGGTCAGATGAGGTCAGATCAAGGCAGGTTAGGTCAGGTCAAGTCAGATTAGGTCGGTAATATCTAGTCTACTCTAGTAATCTTTTTTTTGCATACCATATACTTCTCTATAATAAACGAAACTTGAGAATTTACCAATAATTGTTTGCATTTTACGCATTTTATTTTACTCGTGACGGGGATTTGTCAGGAGGTATTTTGTGAGGACGATTTTGTCGAGCCGGTTTTGTCTCAGCCTATTTTACTTGATGAGGTACGAAAATCTAAAACCAGAACAATGTTAAAATTGAGAGACACATTTTCATGTCAAACTTGATCTTGTAAGGTTGCCCTTGGATCCAGCGCCCTTCATTTGAACGATATTTTGAATAAACTCAGCATTGGTATCCTCATTTCTCAACAAACAAAAAGAAATGTGCCAAATTACACCCTGTATAAGCAATTCTAAAAGTATGAATATGCTGCTATTGTAAATTTTTAGATAAGATTTATTCAGTAATATTTTGCGATAACGTCATCAAGTTTTTGGAGGGGATAGACAGATACATTTGGATTAATAACTCACCATGCTAATGACAACCTTAGAACGTTTGCAAGATTTGAGAGTACTCGGTTTTCTAGTTTCAAAATTAAACTGTAAAATGTTGTTAGCTAATTTTGATTTATTTTTCCAAAAATATGGATGTCTAATGTAATTCATAAAAGCTTCATAAACCACAAGTACAGGAATAGATTATTTTCCAAAATTCAAACAGGGTTTACTTTGCAAATTTTGATAAACGTCATCAAACTGTTGGTGACGGTGATTAGAAAATCTTGATGTTTTACCGTCCACTCGATATTCCTGACATAACGTATAAAATTTGACAACCGATCCTGTAGATTTGTACATATATGTACCTCGTGTCGTCTATCTGTCGTGTGAAAAACTAACCAAAATCTATCCGATTTGACAATTTGATGAAGCCACCTCAAAATTTTTTTCAAGAGAAATTCTATTTAGATTTTATGAAACAATATATTTACTTTATTTCTTCATTCTTATTTTTACTTCCTGAGCGTTTTATGACCACTAGAGTACGAAAAAATGGGTCTCCCGTTGCCGTCTGTCTGTCTGTCTGTCTGTCTGCCGTCTGTTCGGATATTTATTAGACAAATAATATCCAAAACTACCGGAGTGATTGTTGTCACTTTTTGTATGTATCTTATAAATGCCATGTAGATTGTAAAACGTTAATAAAAATTCGGCTAATCATCTCCATAAATAATTTGATGACATCCCCTCAAAATTTTTCATAGTAAAAACAAAACAAAACCATATACTCCTGTACTTGTGGTTTATGAATCCGTCTTTAGATTTTACCCGAAACATCCATCTTTTGGCAAAAAAATCAAAATTCTAGAGCAAACTTTTATACTAGTATAACCGAAGTTTTTGCAAGGTTGTTGCGTGGCTCATTATCATTACGTCGAGTGTTCGATTTCAAACATATAGAGGGAAATTCGGATACGTTCGAATGTCGCATGGGTTTTTTTTTATACTATTACTGTAATTATCTGTTATATTTTTTATTGACCATAGTCTTTTATTAATGATATTACACTATACTACTCTTTATGATATTTTTGGACCAATTGTTATCATGGTCACTCCAGACTAAATATAAATGTGTGTTTTTGTAACATAAAGCGTTCGAATTAGGTAGTGGCGAAGTATAGGTGATTAAAGTATAATACATTCATGAATTCAGAAAACAAGCTCTACAGGGAACTGCAAAAAATATAGTGTCATTAAATAAAATATTAATTAAATAAAATAATTAATTACGTAGTTAAGCTTATCTCGAAAGATTCGGTAAATTATAACTAAACACCCGAATGCATCAATTGTTCAAAATTCAAATCTGTAGTCTACTCAAAAAACATAGGTATATAAGAGACTAAATAAATTTCTCGAGCAGAAATTTTTGTTATTTTAATGTGTGATCTTTTATAATCAATATGGGTTGTACTGGATATCGACTGATCGAACTAATAAAATATATTTAAGTAAATCTCATCCTACATGCACAGGCTAACATGCTATCCTTTAATTTAGTAATAATAATCTACCCTTATTTTCAATTTTACGTTTTCGAATTGTCCTAAAAATAAGTTTCAAACATCACATTAATATTGCAAAGTCGATAAAATCTCTAGCCAGATGATTGAAAACTTTTTAAAACACATTTGAAATAAAAATCCAGAGCTACATTTTAAAACATTGTTGAAAACAAAAGGTAGGTGGTGAATGATAGATAATTTTGTATTCTATAAAAGATTCTAATTTTATACCGCTACAAATTTTAGCTTTGTACTCGTGATTTATGACTTGTGAATTCGTTCAATAGTTTCAAATTTAAAACATTTTACCTACACCCACGACAATGTTAGTATACCAAGTTCTTTAAATATGTACAGTCGAGAGCACGGAATCTTAGGCACTGATGTCATTTCACTGACCTAATTTGTGACACACTCGTTAGCTACCATACCTTACATGCAATTCATACACATCAGTCATAATGACAATAAAGTTTTGCACTAATTTTATTAATTATTCCTTATATGTATATGTACAGTCGGGGACAGAAAATCTTAGACATCAATGTCATTCTACTGTCACAAAGTGACAAATCTTTTCAATTTCTGACGTCAAAGTGACAATAACATATAGGCTGCATCGAATTTTCCAAAATTTCTGGCCTCGACTGTATACATACATATTTTTTTCTACAATTACAATCGAACATTTAACCGATCACTCGACCCTAATTAACTGCTAACCCTCTATGAAGTTTAATTTTGCCTTGCATTAAATTACTAAATGGAGAGGCACACAATTCGTTAGGTTAATTATGCCTGCAGCGAAAATGACGAACGCAGTAGTAACTATGGAAACACTCAAATTTAAGTGGATGCTGCAGCATCTCTTAACTAACGATCTACTCACATACTTAATCAATTGCTCCACAACATTAAAAAGAACAACAATCCATCCACACCGAGATAACCCATCACCACGCATAATTGTGAAACCAATTCCCAAAGTGCTGCAGTCATCCGAGTAACAAAAATATTAACCGATTACAAACGAATCTAACTTTCTTCACAAAGGAGAAGTTACATGGCAGAGAAGAACGAACGCACGATAGAAACTTCAATTCTTCAGATTATCGAAACCGCGCGAACGCGCTCCACTGATTTTATTGAGAGAAATTGGCGTGTTTGCGAAAAATAACGTTTCACTTAACAGGCGACGGATCGCTAGTTGAGACGCCTTCGCAGCAATTTCAAACTAAATCATGGGGTAAATACGCCTTTTGAGGCGTAACTGGCTTTCAAAAGTATCCTAAACGCTGCCATTTTTATTAAAAATTTAATAAAATAAGCAAATATATACACATAGAATATCGATCCTTAGAGAGCTTGCTGCACGACTTACCCATACAGGAATGCTAACCGCTAGATTTTTGAAAATTAGTACAAACATTACAGATAATCCACTGAATGACTTGTGTTATTTTTAGATTAAATAGCCGATGTAAGAAGAACGAAACCGGGAAAGTAATTTGGACTTTTTTGGGAAGATCCGGACGTCTAAGGTGAAAAATCAAGGCGGATTTATAAGCCACAAGTCAAAAGTCAGGAGTATGTTGTTTGTTTTATAAAATTTACAAAATTTTGAAGAGGCGCCATCAAGTTTTTGATGGGGGCGATTCAACACATTTTGGTTAGTAAATTACCATCTACGCTATATCCCTAACATACATTTAAAATTCGACAACAATCAGTCCGGTAGTTTCGGAGTTTATTTGCCTAATGAAAATCAACACAGACGACACATCGACAGAAACGTCTAGAAAACATTAAAGTAGTCATGCGTCGGATGGATCCTATTGTAGTCGGTTTACTCTATGTAAATCATTTTTGTTGCGATTTCTTATCTAATACATGTACTACTAGAAAATTCTGAAGTGATGGGCATGAAAAAACAATTTTTACTTCCCGAGCGTAAGCTAAGGAGGTATTGTAATCGAGTCCATCGAGCGACGGACTTCTTTCATGCTTATTCTACGTTTCATGACCCCTAGAGCACGAAAAGTAGGTCTCCAGTTTCCGTGTGTCTGTCTGGTATCGGTTCGGATTTTTATTAGATAATCTTCTAAACTACCGGACCGATTATTGTCAAATTTTGAATGTATGTTAAGAATATCATGTAAATGGTAGAATGTTAAGAAAAATGTATCTGCTTATCCCCACCAATAACGGAATGCCCTTATTTTATAGTAATAAATGTGATTTAAATTTTATAAAATAACGTAATAATACATTTGTGGTTTATGAATCGGTATTGAGTTTTTACCTTACATTTTACAATTTAATTAAATGTAAAAATTCAATTCTTCTTCTCAAAGTGACCGTAGTTAGTTTACCAAAAATATGTGAAAAATTAGGTCGACACCACATAAGTTACTTTGTAAGCTAATTTCTAATTGTTAAAAAGAAGCATAATTCTGAACTTGTGGTCTATGAATCCGTGTTGAATTTTTATCACAGACATCGAGATCTTTAGGAAACCAAATCAAAATTGCAGACATAATTTATCGATTTCCCAATTTTTCGATATTTCATTTTTGTGATTTTTCACCTTATTGATTATTGAATTTTTCGAATCGTCAATTTCTCTGTTTTCCAATTCAGATTTCCGATTTTTAGTTTTTCCGTATTTCAATATTGGGATTTTTTAATTTTTTCATTCTTCAAATTTAAGATTCTTCATTTCTTGATCTTTCAATTATTCAATTTTTCCATTATTCAATTTTTCAGTATTTAAGTGTTGGGATTTTTCAATTTTCCGATTCTTTAATTTCTCGATTCTTCAAATTTTCAACTTCTAAACTCGTTCATTTTCAGTTTTACAATTTTTCAATTTCTCGTTGTATATTTATTTCGATTTTTCAATTTTTTTATTTTCAACGTTGATAAACTTTTATTTTTTCTATTCCTTAATTTCTCGATGAATGGATTTTTTGATTTTCCCATTTCTCGATTTCTCGACTTTTCAATGTTTAGATTTTTCAGTTTTTCAATTCTTCAATTTTTTTATCTTTGAGGTACATGATTTTTTACTTTTTCGATTTTTTCCACTTTCCATAAATTTTTGAGTTTTTCGATTTCTCAATTTTTCGATGTTTCAGTTTTGGGATTTTTCAGTTCTTTGATTCTTCGTTTTTTTCTCCATTTTTAATTTATCTAAGTTTCAGTTTTAGGATTTTCCAATATTTCGATTATGCGATTTTACGATTTCTTAATTTTTTACTTTTCCAGGTTTTTAATTATTCGATTTTCAAATTTTAAATTTCTTTATTTTTTGAATTTTTGATGTTTCGATTTCTCGATTTATGCATTTTTCGATATTTTACTTTTTCTATTTTTAAAATTTTAAATTTTTTAGATTTTTCTGTTCTTAAATATTTCAATTTTTCGAATATTTAAAATTTTTGATTTTTCGATTTTCAATTTTTTTGTTTTTAAATTTTTCGATTTTTCAGTTTTTAACTTTTAGATCTTAGGCGATTCCGATTCCTCAATTTTTCAATTTTCGATTCCTCGATATCTCGATCAGTTGATGTTTCGATTTCTCCGTTTTTCAATTCCCCAGTTTTCCAACTCGGCTTTTCGATTTCTCTAGTTTTCAACTTTCGATTTCTCAGTTTTTCGACATTTCAGTTTAAGGATTTTTCAGTTTTTTTAATCTTTAATTTCAAAATTTTTCATCTCAATTTTTCGATTATTCAATTTTTCCAATACTCGATTTGTTGGTGTTTCAGTGTTGGAATTTTTCAATTTTTCGATTTTTCAATTTCTCGATTCTCCAAATTTTCAATTTCTACACTTGTTCATTGTCTGATACTTCAATTATACTACTTTTCCAATTTTTTGTTTTGTACATTTTTGGATTTTTCAATTTTTTTATTTTTAACGTTTCTAAATTTTTAATTTTTCAATTCCTCAATTTCTCGATAATTAATCAGTTTTTTGATTTTCCCATTTCACGATTTCTCGACTTTTCAATTTCGATTTTTCAGTTTTTCAATCATTTAATTTTTGCGATCTTTCAGGTTTTTGATATTTTCGATTTTTCTGTTTCTCAATATTTCAATTTTTCGAATTTTTAAATTTTAGATTTTTCAGTTTCTTGTGATGTTTCGCTTTTCCGATCTTGCAATTTTTCGACTTCTCGGTTTTATATTTTTCGGTTTTCCAATTTTTTGGTCTTTTAATTTTTCGATTTTCAGTTTTAAAATGTTTGATTTTGGCCAATTTCGATTTTTCGACTTCTCAATCATTTGATGTTTCGATTTCTCCGTTTTTCAATTTCTTGGTTTTCCGACTTTTTGCCTTTCCGATTTTCCTATTTTCCCATGTTTCGATTCCCAATTTTTCGTCATTTCCATTTTTCGATTCTTCAGTTTTCTGATTTTACAATTTTTGCTATTTTTCGAGGATTCAGTTTTCCAATTTTTAAATTTTATATTTTCGAATTTTTTCATTTTTTGATTTTTTGACGTTTAGATTTCTCGAATTTTCAATTTTTGAATTTTCCAATATTATTCCAATTTATTTAAGTATTAGATTTTCGATTTCCTGATTGAGTTTTTAAATTTTTGATTTTTCAGTTTTTGCTTCCTGATATTGTTCGATTTGGTTATACAGGGTGATTCAAAAAAGTTAATGTATGAGTCCATTCATTTTATTGAATAAATCCGGAACTAAAACCGAATGCTTTGAAATCTTGCAGAATAAATCCTACCTAAAGTGTGCAAAATATGACGAGTTTTTACCTATAATTTATCATTGTATTCATAATTTTTAGATTTGCTTATACAGGTGACTCAAAAAAAAATAACGAATGAATGAATTTATTTTATTGATTAAATCATTCCATTTTCTCGAAAATTTGGGAATACAATACTGTTAGTATTAGCGTTACAATGCACCAATCCAAGTTGATATACGTGCCCTTGCAAAAATGTTGGTGACGTCATCACAAAATTTTGTCAAGTATAAACTCATTTGAAACATAGCGTAGCACGCTTCTTTACATTTATTTTAGCATTACATATGTATATATGTTTATTTCAGTTTATAGGGTTTCTACTAAAAAAATCGTAAATTCTAATTATACACCTAATTTTTGAAAAAGCTAGATATGTTTCATTATACTTCAGGGGCGAGGAAAGTTCTCGACCAATTTTAATTCTAGGCAAGGAGACATTTTGGGAGTCATGGAAATGAAAATATTGATATCTGACGATAAGTAACGTGTAAACAGAAAGCTGTGTAACTGTATAGAAAATGACTTGCGTCATGATTTACATGTCTTAAGGTGAGGGTAAAGTGGCATTATTAAGTCCTTCCTTTTCTTAATTGTAAATCTCTTTCGTCGTCAAACGGAATCCTTGAATCCTTCCTGTATTAACTACCCCAAACAAATGCGGCAAATTGCGGCCATCAATTCCATCAAATTAAACAATAAATCTTTTGTTGTAGAGGTACAAATTCCTCGAGAATAAAAAATTGTATCGCTTTCTCCACCAAAACTCTAATGTCTTTTTTACATGAAAGCAGGGGGACGTGAAAACTTATTACCTTTAATAGCGGCCATTGTGTTAGAACCACTTCTATTCCGATAATATATTTTCGAATAAGAAAATTGCATTTTTCTTGTGGTCGTACGGCATTGTTGTTTAACATGCAATGTTTACGATAAGTGCAGGCCTAACTGTGGAACATTAAGCCGAGACCGCGCCCGTAAAAACCATAAAATAATATGTGCAACACGTTGACGAAAAGTATTTTTTACGTATGCAAACTGTGTGCTCTGAACTATTTTTGATAAAATTTTGTTTATGTGTGTACACGCAAACAATAGACAGTGATAATGGCCGCAACACAACACGTCGGTGGGAAAAAATGGCGATAAATAAACCATCCCGCGGCAATTTTTATTACAAGCACACAAAAGTGGCGTATTAATACAACGGGGCACGTTATATTGAGAAGGGTGCGTTATTTTTACCTATATTAATAAACAGGCTAAAAATAGCAACAATGGAGTCATCATGAATATTAATCGGAGTACGACCAAGCCTATTATATCTTTTCAGTCGAGGGAATATTGAAAATAATGTATCATACACTCGCACTACGGTGTAGACATTAATTTCGCAGGTTAATTAATACACAAAACCTCTATTAGGACGCTCATGTTTATTCAACGTTGCTAAATTCACACAAACGCTGTGTTTTCCTTCAGACGCTCGCTTCTCCGACAAATTTTTCGACGTTTTTATACTCACATGCAAATCAAACGCTTCGATCCGTTATTGACATCCACTGATACGAAATTTGCTTTTTCTATAAATGCAGCCTCGCGTGAGACACGTATGGATAAGGTAGAAAAAAGCTAAACATAATGAGAATCTCTTTCATAAACTGATTTATTACTCAAAATGTTTTTAAATTGTATTATGGCATGCATGATACGTATCGCTAATATCGAAATTTTCCGCAATCCACTACACGCGTTTCTCGAGTTGATCTCAGATCCTTAACGACTATAAAATAAAAATTAATTGTAGGAATACGTGTTCGAAATATACACCCCTGCGTTATGGCCAATTATAAGCCATTTTGACTGGAACATAACATAACATTGAGGGTCAAATTACTGACGATGCTGCCGCCGCTACGCTGTTTCGACTTTCGCTAAAAGTAAATGTCGTGATATTAAAACAGTTCCAAATGTTATGTATTTCAAACATGATGAAGCATTTAGCGCCCAAGAAATAGCCGACATGTTTCTAAATTATTTTCAGACTGTTTCCAAAAAGAAAACTATCCTAAATCATGACTTTATTAAGATTATAATTATTGATAACCAGTTTTAATGTAAATACCTTTCCGGCAAGGAATACTATCAGTTTATTTATCATAGAGCATTTAACATAGCTAATCAATAAACTTTAGCTCGTTTGATCCTGTAACATAAATGTCTTGTCTTACACACTTGAAATTTTAATAGGAGCAATTATTTTCTTCCACCGAACATCAACAAGTATCTAACTGAGTCAGTTAGATCACAAAAGCTGAGCTCAACTGATGAAATGGAAATAGGTAATGAGAAAGTACTATTTAATTCCAAAGCGGTAACTAAGGGTGTGCCTCAGAGATCGATTCTAGGCCCTCGTCTTTTTATCGTGTATGTAAATGACTTACATCTATCGATCTGTTCGCGGGATTTTTGCCAATTTTCAGATAACACTTCACCTGTTATATCACGTACTGGCCAGGATAAACTGCCCCACGCTTGTTGCTAAGTAGTAGTTAATGAATTACTTCATGGAGTCAATAACACTAAAGCTTGAAAAAACTAGAGCAGTTCAGTTTGGAATTAGGTCGGTTATTTTGGGGATATTGCCATTAATAAAACACAATTTTTTCAATTAAAAATCAATTTTAGTATACTTCATAAATTCATAATAATTGACATTTAAATTTATGGTGCCAAAGTCGTCAAAAAGCGCGTCTAGTATTTTCAAATTTGCATTGATTCAGTAGATAAAAAGACAAACAACCACAACTATCAACTTGTCAAATATAAAAACTTTCTCAATTAAATTTATTTGTAACCTCAAAACAGGCATCAACGGTTTCATTACTAAAATTACCAAAGTAGTTTTGTATTGTTAGGGGTAGTTTATATAAGCATCGCCAATTGAGATACCAAAAATTCTTAAATTCGCTCTAGATATACTCGTATAGTAAGTATAAATATAAAAATATATTAGCCCAGCGCCTCCACCATTTTTACTCAAAAATTAAAATTTGTCGAATCGATTGAATTTTTTGAATCTCTGTATATTCTCTTCAAATAGAGTCATTGTTATCAAAAATCTACTCAAGATCGAGAAATTTTGCCTTCTTTAGTCAAATCTCCACAGATATCGGAGAAACATGTGTTTCTACTTCCGAGCGTAAGCTAATTACTCTAGTGTAGTAGGGCCCATCCAGTGAATAGTTACTTTCATGTTTGTTCGACGTTCCATGACTTCAAACTGTGCGAAAAATAAGCATCCCATTTTCGTTTGTCTGTCGTCTCTCGCCTGTCGTCTACCCGTCTGCGTCTCTTTTTATTAGACAGATTACAATAGATGGTAAAACGCCAACCGTCCACACTAACGATTTGAGGACATCATTTTAAAACTATGCATAGTACTTCAGTGTTATTTATATTTCAAGAAATAACATACATCTGTACTTGTGGTCTATGAAACCCCTATTTTTTACTTTAAACATCCAGATTTCTCAAGTTTTTCCATCGAAAATTTCCTCTGGATCACGAATTTGTGTTTTTATTTTTCTGATCTCTTCAAATAAAGAAGATCCCTTTTGTGGAAAAATTTTAGAAAAAGAACTTGCTTCAGATTGGATATATTTAACAAATACATTTTTTTTTCTAAAATTTACTCGCAAAGAATAAATATTCTTTTAGCGAAGCATTAATTATCACCACAAAATCATCACCCCAATATGCCAATATGAAATATATTTAAAGCAGATAACCAACGAGAAAAACGTAAATATTCTCAATTGCTCAGTACATGCTTAACTTCGACTGTTTATGTTTATAATTCGAAAAAATTCGACTATTAGCACGTTCAGATTACAACCGTCAAAGGTTAAAAGAAAATTAAATTTGATTGATTTTATCTCTTCAACGCAGAGGAAGAAATTAACTACTCCGTTTTTTTCCCAAAACAACTCATACATTTTTAGGAAAATTTATTCGGGAAAATTGTAAGATGACGGACAAATTTTGATTAACGATTTACCAAGCTTCCAACAACATTAAAATATTTACAAGATTTCGCAGCATTCAGTTTTTACAATGTCAAGGTTAAATTATAATTATAAAATACAATTTTGAATTTTTTACCAAAAATCTGGATGTGTAGGATAAAAACTCAACACAAATTCTTAAACCACACATACAAAAGTTAATAATTCTATAAAATTTAAGAATAATTCATTCGAAAAAATTTTAGAGAACATCATTTTTTAAGACGGCATAAAAAAAAATTTGATTATCGATTTACCATGATTACGATAACCTTAAAATGCTTGTAATTTTTCAGAACATTCAGTTTTGCAATTTTAAAGCTAAAATGGAAAATGTTCATATAATAGAATTTAGATTTTTTTTTAAATCTGGATTTATAGGGTAAAAACTCAAAAAGATTGTTAAATCACACATGCAACAGTTACAAATTCTATAGAATTATAAATTACGTCATTATTTTTTAGGGGGGCATACACGAGAAAATTTTGATTAACGATGTATCGTGCTTACGAGAACCTTAAAACGTTTACAAAATTTCAAAGCATTTCAATGTGCAGATTCAAAGTTAAATTGTAAAATATTGTTATACAATTTTGATTTTTTTTCTCACATATTCAACAATATCTTACTTTATAAAATTTAAACAACACTTACTTAGCCAAATTTTGGTTAGAGTTTTACTATATACACGAAATTCTTAATACACATATAAAATTTGACAACAATCGGTCCGGTACAGGGATCATGGAAATCGTCCAATCGACTCGATTACAATCCATCCTTAGCTTACGCTGAGGAAGTAAAAACTTAAAAATATTTTTAATGGACAGGTGCCGTTTTTACTTTCCGAGCGTAAGCGAAACGTCGTGTCATGAGGCCTAGAATGCGAAAAAAGTGGTCTTCCGTTTATGTCTGTCTGTCTCTGCCTGTCGTCTCTGTCGATTTTTATTAGATCGATAATCTCCGAAACTACTGGACCGATTGTTGTTCAACTTTATAAGTATATTAAGAATATCGTCTAGATGCTAAAACGCTAACCAAAATTTGGCTAATCATCCACTAAGAATTTGAAGACGTCATCTCGAAAAATTCTACATTAAAATGATTTATACAATAATATAGTCCTACACCTGTAGTGTATGAATCCGCTTCGAGTTGTTGATCACCTTTTATACTAGAATAAGTACACTGTAACCCAAAGTTTCGTATTCGAAGCGGGGTGGCTTCTTTTTTTTTTCTTAAACAGTGACTCTTATTATCTGTATTTTTTATTTATCAAATCAAAAACGATTCACTCTATTTTTTCGAAAATTTGAGAATACGTAAATAATAATCGACCTTAACCTGTAGTGATAACATATTTTTTCCTGTTGTTATATGTTTTAAATATATTTAACATTGTTCCCTTACCTGTACTTTAACAGTCCACACTTTTCTTTACATTATTTTATTGGGGTTGGTATAAACAATAAATATAATCGCAAAATTAAATTTTATAATTTTTTGAAGAACCTGTATTGTCTAAATAACTGTAGACCAATTGGTACCATTTCTCATCACGATTATGTAAATGGCGCTAAGTCAGCGATCAAATTTGAAGTTGTTTACAAAAATATCTGAAGGTAATGATGAATAATAATATCTCCAGACTGTCTTAACTACTTCTGCTGTATGGTGTTCGCTAAATGATTTAGAACTTGCTTAAGACAAACGTAAATGCATTAGACTGACTCGTAAGTTAAATAAAACATATCCCACTTCTGAAAACTAACAATTTCATTGTCCTTAACAGATTACGCATTTTGATATTTCAAATTATTAGTTTTTTAGTACTAGAGGACACTTCCTTGAAAACAATCTCAGCTCCATTAAAACTATATATTGTATTAATAAAAGAGTTATTCTATCAATGAAAACAGTTATAGATTTAGCCGTGCATTATTTATCACATTTCGATTTGATAACGTATTAATGTACAAAACCCATCGTGCACGGTTATCGCTTCCCCGTCGCCTCCTTTCCCTGTCCTCTTGTACGTAATTGACCGAGAGAGTTTACACGAATTAATTACCCTTATTTTATGCAAAATAGTTTTAGTGCCTGTAGAATACTAAAGAGCACTTCACGTAATAAATTGAGCGGGTTCATTTGGCCAAAGCCCGAGTTATATACCTTGAGAAGATTTCATTAAGATAAATGCCAGTGATCAGAGGCAACTTTGATCAGTATTGATTTAAAGATACTCAAATTCACATTAACTCAACTTAATTGCTTGTCAAGTTGGTGCACTTCCAATTTTGTGTTCAACCAGTGTGTTATCCACTTTAATCTCTCTTGGAATTTTTACGTGCCAACTTCTCAGGCTTCGATTTAATGTTCGCTCGAATACCTGGTTGCCTACTCTGCTCGAAGATAAATGATATTCGATATTAATAATAATTAAGGACTTAGGGGAAGGGGGCCTAAAGCGGGCATAGAGCCTAAAGCGGGCACTCTCTTTAGTTTTGGCGTTTCAAAAGATGGTGCGCCCTAACCGCGCGGACATAGTGCATCCCCCCCCGCATACTTCACATCAGTCGCCCGGGTCTCCTGCGAGTACCCAATTATGTGCTGTAATAAATAAATAATTTTCACATGGTTTTGAAAAATATTGCAAAGTGTGTCACATCTGTTTTTTCTATGTTTGTGATTTTTAAGCTAAAAATGAAATTCGTTAGTCAATGTGTGTTTATTCGGCTACCATAAGGTAGCAGTTAACTGCCACTTGTCGCATCATTTTGAGTTTAGATGTTGTTTGCAATTTTAATTGTCGAAATGGGCAAAGCGGGCACTTGTCCGGTTTGTCCTTCTAGTGTATTTACTAAATATCTATAGTTGTTTCGAAAAGAAGAACAAAGGCAATGTGGAGTCTGTGAAACAAATTATAAAAGAAGAACTTGCTGAAGATAAAACGAAGTCTAAGAAGTGAAAAAACCAAAAAGAAAAATACGAGATATATCGCTTTAAAAAAATTATATTTCGAATTACCAAACTTCAGTCCAGGGGACCTTCATATTTATATTCATATCTAGTCTACAGTTTTTACAAAAAAACAAAACATAAAGTTGAGCAACTTTTACATCACACTTTAATCGGCACATTGATGCATTTTTTGACGAAGTGCTGAAGAGGTCTGCATTTTGAGATAGAAGGTCCTCTGGGGAAAAGTGTCAGCTTTCTTTTGATACCATTTATAATCCTAAAAAAATCCATGACTGAGGTAAATAACTCTCGAAAAGTCAAAATCTATTAAAATGAGCTTACTTAACTTCTGGTTTGGTTGCAGACTTTAGTATTTCTAAAATGCAATTCCGGAAACCCCGACAATGTTTTCAATGTATTTAGTATAGAGCGAAACCGAACCAGACGCCAACCTTAACCATTGCCAGGTTTGCCCTAGCTGAATGCCCGCTTTAGGCCTCCCCGTAGGGCAAAGCGGGCAGTTGCAAAGATTTAGTTATCTGCTTCTAACTTTTTTTTTAATAAACTTTCTTCAATTTTAGTTATGCATCATTGAAAAGGGTTAAATCAAGCATTATAATATAAAAATTTAAAGGATCTAGATTATCCATAAACTACTTTTTTAAATATTTTTCCTTATGGTGCCCGCTTTGGGCCCTCTTCCCCTATAGGATTAATTATTATTTTTGTGTCATGTATTATATGTATGTACTTTCAGTTTCAAGTTCCCAGTTTTCAACAAAGTAACAAGAGGATTAAAAAAAAATTAAAGAGCTTGGTTACTTTGTTAGCTTGGTATAGAAGTAGGTATCGTTTTATCAATAATTTTTTTAATGGAGTCACTTCAAATTCAATTCGTGTTCTTGATCTAAATTCACTTAAGAAGTGTCGAGTTCTGTTACAACCTAAATTTAGCATGGATACTTGATTTCAGCGAGGATTACTCGACTTGACTGAAAAATTGTTTGACCCAGTCTAAACAATTTACATTAATTTTCAAACATAAAGGTTACATACTTCAAAATATGACAGACAGACACACTATAATTATATTTATAGAATTCTATTCTATGTATATGTAAAATGGAGATACTAGGAATTATGATTACTAGTTTTCAGGATATTTGCATTTTTATGGAAAAAGATTTCCTTTATTTTTAACGATAAAAGTTTTGTACAAAACTAAACTTAACATCCATTTAAAAAGTCGAACAACATTTACACTTATCTATTCAAGGTAAATTTATGATTTATTTGTCTTCGCGTATTTTTTCAAATAGAACTCCCTGTACTTTGTTTGAACCAAGTTTGCTGAGGTTTATACAAAAATAAATAATAATTCAAAAAGGACTGCGAGGATAAAACTCAAAAATTTTGTACCAAAAGAAGCTTACTTCAATATAAGCTCTAAAGTATTGTAATATACAGGATGTTCTTTTTAACAATATAAGAAACTAGCATGTTTCAATTTTAATTACCTTATCATAAATAGATTAAGCCATCTCCTCCATTTTTACTTCCTGAGCGTAAGCTAATCGAGGCCATTGGGCGACTCGCTAATGTTATGTTTTCTCGACATTTCATGACCCCTAGAATACGAAAACATAGGTCTCTCGTTTCCGTCTGTCTCCCTGTCGTCTACTGTCTGCCGTCTGTCCGCGTCTGTGTCGATTTTTTTTGTGTATATGTTAGGAATATCATGTAGATGGTAAAACGATAACCAAAACTTGACTAATAATAATTAATGTCGTTATCTCAATATTTTGAAGAATAAATCCTGCCGAAAATGCGCAAAATATGATGAATCTATAATTGTGATTCGTCACAGTATTAATACTTTTGAGAATTGTTTATACAAAATAATGAATGAGTGAGTGTGTTTTATTGAATAAATCAAGAACAGCTCAACTCATTTTACCATAAATTTAAAAATACAATACTGTTATTATTAGTACTACACTGCACCTATCCGAATTGAAATAAGTGTCCTTGGAAAAATGTTGATGGCTTCATCACAAAATTTTGTAAAGGAAAAACTCATTTGAAACATACGCGTAGCCCGCTTCTTTACACTTATTTTAACACTATATACATATCTTTATTTTAACTTATAGGGGTTCTCATAAAAAGCTAAACATGTTTTAGTGTACTTCAGAAGCGAGGGAAGTTCTGTCAAAATAACCTTCGACCAATTTTTAAATATACCGGATTTAAAAATTTTCGTAAGATGAACAATTTTTATATAAAACTACAAAAACTTTCTGTATTTAAAAATAATTATTTTATAAATAATTTCTATCAAACTACGTCAAAAACATTTTTCGGTGATTTACGAAAAAGGCGTAATTTTTCACTTAGACAGCCTGTGTATATTTAACTTAACGAATCTAATACTAAACATTTTTTTTTATTTATAATTGCAAAATCTAGCAAACACTATTGTTGTAGAAATCATGATAGAAAATTATGCAATCATACTTATATAATGCATTTTGTACCGACACAACAATTATACGTTCAAGAGAGTCATGAATTTTTGAAGATGTGTCTTTGATAGAATTTTCGTCTTGTCAGATTACGATCAAAGACGAACTTTAAAAAATCTGTAGCCGTCTTTGATCATGTTTTTATTGTTCTCTCGGTACCATGATTGGAGTAAAATCGTGTTATTAGTGAAACCGTGAACAAACTAATTCTCTTGAAACAATAACTAAACTAGTTAGTTGTCGTTTACATAAAATACGACTTTCATAGGCAATTATATGTCCAGTGAATTAAATCTGAGCTCACCAACGGTCATGAAATACTTGAATATGTCATAAATTGATTCACATGATTACGAAAATAGAGGATTAAGTACCAGTGACACTATCTAATTTAAAACTTTCGTACTTTACTTAACAGCGAAGTCTACTGCTCCATATTTTTCGGAAAAAAAGAAGTTTCATAAATTTTCTATTGTTAAAACGACGTTATAATCGCAGAATTTACTAATGAGTTCTTAAAATTTGGTGAATGCGCCGGGATAGATCCGAAACTTGAAATAAATACTGATTTAATACTATATTATCTATAGTTATTATAAACCACAGAGTTAGATTGAGTCTTTAGTAAGATAATAAGCAATCAAAGGAAAATCAAAACACATCCTAAGTTTGAGTCTGACTGATTATTATTATTATTGATTAAAATTTGTATTGTGTTCAGCGATATTTATTTCCTTGCGGAGAATATTATTAATTTCGTCTATATATAACAAAATATTGAAGTTGTTGCTTTACTTCTGTCTGCTTCTGTATAAGATCAATTACATTAACCGTCTCAAGCTTCGTCGTTGTCAATTTAATTGAAACTATTTTTAAAACAGTGTTGAATTTAATAATTTTAACGTACTTTGAGTCAGGCTAAAGAAGTAAATTGTAACCACTAATTCGAACTACCTGCTTAGAGAAGTGGAGCGACCGAGTTAGAAGTCCTTTCCTCTACTGCCGTCAAAGCGAACTTCATCAATATCTTGTTATAATTTCTATTTCCGCCACGTTTCACTCAAAATGTAATTCTGTGGTAGTTAAGTGTAACGACTGGAAGCCATCTGCATCATCATACACCCCACTGCAGCATCTTCCAATTAGGTAAGACTCGATCCAATTGCAGCCAGCTTTGACGTAGTACGGATGCTAGAAACCGCAGTTTATAAACGGCATCAAACGAGAAACTCGCATTCCACAAACAGCGTATCAATCACCGACAAGATCGCAAATATCTAAATGGCCAAAAATAAACCCGACCAAACCCACGTTTAATTAAAATTAATGGCGAATAAACCGTGAAGTAGGAAACAGAGAAGTTGCAGTGTGAAGAGCGAGCCAAAAAAAGAAAAGATCTATTTTTACAACAGATCGTAAAAAGACACCCCGATGAAGTTGTTTGTCAAAGCTTGGCTGCAGATGTCAGCACTCGCTTCTCGCTTTTTCCATTTGCCTCCACCTTCCCTCGATGCTTTACTAGCTTAATATTACCACTCGTGCAGCGGGGGCGGCCAATTTTGAACCGTTTTGCGGGATGTTTCAGATGTCCCGAAATAATAAGGCGCGTTGATTTATCCTTTTATTGAAACCCGTTGTTCTGCTCCGTTGATTTTCTATTTCTTCGCCTACAATTAGCAATCTCTTTTTGTTGTTTTATAAATAAGGAGACGATTTAATAGAATTGAATCGTTATCTTGAGCGTTATGGGGAACGTTCTTTTCGCAATGTTCGTTCAGAATAAAAATCAAGAATAAGGAAAAATGTCATATCACTTCTTTCTTTTATGCTATTGGCCCAGATTGGCTCCTTGTATGAGAAGAGGGTGTCTTTTTTATGAAAATCATATATCTGGAATTTATCAATAAGAGCGTGTGCCAAATGAGGGAAATTTGGGGTTGCAAAGCCTCTACTATAATTCTACTTATTTTATTTCGTTCATTTATTCTTCGGGTTAATAATGTCGGACAATTAGGTTTTAGTCCGGAACTAATTTGTAACAAAGTGCCTCTTTACGGAAATGTTTTCCACTAAACTCCTGTAACAACATATTAAAGGTCTCCACGTGTCTCTTGGGTGTAACGTACACAAACGGGGGCTACAGGTTAGCAATTTTTTACATTTAAATAAACCAGAAAGTTTTTTAATTACAATTTTAAATTTACGAATACAATTCACAAGGTAAACTCTTTGCAAGCTGAAACTTGTTCACTAAAGCGAAAAAAGACTTACAGAGTTTGAAAGTGCTCACCTTTTTCAGTAAAAAAATAGACACGACAAAGAAAACGTTTTCATTTTTAACGCACAAAATAATGAAGATATTTGAAGGATTTATTTTGTAAATTTGTAGTTTTTAATCCCCTTAAGCAATTCTGATCCTTCAAAATTTAATATTAAAAAGTTACATTAGATTAGAAATTAATGATTAATTTTTTCGAACATTATAACAAAGTAACTGCCGAAAACTTTATCTAGAACCTAGCGACACGTCAAATTTTTGTGAAACTTGACGAAATTTATTGTAAAAATGATATCAAAAGTATACTTGATAAACCAGACGTGATTTAAGAAAGACAAATTTTTCTTTCTTCCTTCTCTCTTCTATCGATCCAGTTTTCCCACGTCTCCTGTCTCTGGCCATTATTCTCATTTCTGCAATCGTTTTCCCTTTTTCTCTTCCAACTTTTTCTATTTGTTCTGTCCATCTCATGCTGCGCTTTCATCATTTCTAGTTCAATCTGGTCATCTCCGCATGGTTTTCCTGCTTTGATTTTGGCAATACCAACTACCAGTTCCTCTATTGTTATTTCTTCTATTTGTTTTATATTCTAACTCTCTTCAGGGCTTTACAATTCCTCTACTAAATGTATCTTCCTTTTCCTTTTCTTTAAGTTTTTTATAGTAATAATTTGCCCATTTTTGTAATAATTATGTCGATTGTTTTGTTTTCACCTGGTTCTTCTCATTTCTTACCCATCTTAGCCTTTCTCACTTATTTCCTATAAGTTTTTTCACTATACTCTAGAACTTCTTGTTATTTTATTTGTGTATTTTTTCCAGTTGTTGTCTGAATTCCGACCAGAACGTCGTTTTGCGTCTTTTATTTTTAGTTTGGTCATTGGTTGTATTTTTTTTCTGCGTTGGATTTTGTACGAAAGTGTTTTCTGTATTTTTTGACTCAGCATATTTCTCCTCTTTTATTTCATATTATCTATTTCAAAGTTTTCCATTTCTCTTCTAAAGTCTAATCCGTTCTTCTCTTTTATTGTTCTTCTAGTTCTCTCCGTTTTCGTGACATATCTCTTTGCGTTACCTATCTAACTTCAATGTATGTATTGCTATTATATTCTTTTCAGCTTCTTCATTTGTTTGCACGTTGTTGGTGTTGTGTTATTATTGTCTTTTCTGGTTTTATGAATTGTTGTTTGTAGTTGTTCATAAAATGCTAACAAATTGTCTTCTTCCATAGTTTCAACCGATGCATACATCTGTTATTTTTTTAAGGACGTTCTATTCAATTCTGCAGTTCACTGATTTAATGATTATCACTCTTTGATTCATTCTTTTTTCATGAAAAGTATAGTGTATCTATATTCCACTTTCTCATTTCTTCAACTGTCTCTATTTCTGTTCCCAGGTAGTAAGAACTATCTTCTTTACTTTTTTACTTTCTTTACTTTGCTTTAGTGTAATGGGGTCCATCTGACTTTGCTGTTTTCTCTACTTTTCATGACCACGAGAGTACGAAAGAGTAGGTCTCACGTTTCCATCTGTCTGTCGTCTGTGTCAATTTTCATGGGACATATTATCTCCGAAACTACTATTACTACTGAGGTCAACGTAAGCATTGTAAATCACTATTCAAAATTTATCCGTTTATCCTCTACCAAACAATTGATGACGTCATCTCAAAGTTTTCCCAAATAATTTCTGTCTAAAAAATAAAACATTATAAATCTTCCAGCTTCTGGGTGACTCAAAATAATTAATGAATGAAGCAATCTATTTTGATTTTTCGAAAATTTTAATATACAGTACTGTTATTACACCACACCTATTCAAATTGTTATATGTGTCTTTGATAAAGTGTTGATCACAAAATTTTGTTATAGAAAAACTCACTTGAAGCATACGCATAGCATGCTCCTTTACTTTAATAGTACACACATAACCATACAAAAAACATAAATTCGCAACATTAAATTTTATAGTTTTTTTCAAGGATCTGTATTTGTTCGCCTGCATTTCAGAGGCTAGGAAAGTTCTGTCAAAATGACTTTAGATAATTAGTTTTCCGTTCGATGTTCTTCTGGTTATTGCCCACTGTTTTTTGGGACCGTTTCTGTGTTCTTGTTTTTATTATTTTTCGATATTCCTCTATATCATCCGATCTACTAGAAGGAATTAATCCAATGTAAGTTCTGCTCCTCTGCTTTCTTCTCGCTTTCCTGTTGCATTTTTCTAAATGCTTAATTCCTATTCATAAGTCTTCGTATTTTCTTGTGAAGCCTATAAACGGTCTTAGGCACCATATTTTGAAGAGAATTAAAGCGATAAAAGTTGTCTACCATTGGTTAAGCCACTTACGATCTCTAAAATTTCTAGGCATATTTGAAGATCTAGAAATAATCAAAGAGATAGAAAGAGTGTTCACTTCTGTGGAAAGTGAAAGTGGGACGAGTTTCACTTACTCAATAATGAAAATGTTTCAATATTTTCCCTAAAATCGTTAAAAGTGTTTTTCAATTTTAGGCGTTAATAATAATGATTTATTATATTACTATTAATTACATAATAGTAATATTCACAGGACATATTCCTATGGAAATTTTGTAATATAGGCTTAAAATTTTGGAAATTAAACTATTCAGTGTGCGGCAAAAATTCAGGGGGTTATTCCTTGCATTAGTTGAAGGTCTTTTTGTCATTGAATGGAAAATAGCGCATTAATCCACGCATACCCTACGAAATTTTATCTACGACTTCTGGCATAAAAAAAATATGAATAAACATATTGGTACAATAGCACACAAGTCTTAATTCAAATTAATGATATATAAAATATGTAAGATTTATGGGTCATTTGTTAGATAATTTTTGCAATTTTATATTGCTACAGTAGTTCCAGAAAAGATGTTACCGTTTAACTTCATTTAAAAAATCCACAGACTATTATTTATTCTACACAAGAGACAATTTTTGAGAAATTTCAATAATTTTAATTTCTTTCTGAATACGACGTCTGTTTCTAATAAGTCCAACATCAAGAGATTTTTGTGTTCATTACAGCCAAACGAAAAAACGCGCCGAACCAAATCGTAAATCGTTCAATTAAAATGTATTTATTCAATCCAGTGTCTATCTGGAGTATATAAATTGGTAGAAGTGTCTTGGAAGGCAGTTGCTAGATCGATCCATTTGTGACTCTTCAGCTCTCGGGGAAATGTACGAGAGCTTTGAGAGGGTTTCGAGATAAGAGATATTGGCATAGCTCCCGTCAACCTCAAGTGTTTTTCATAAAGTTAGCCACTACACTTTTTGGAAGTAGATAGTACTTATTTTCAAATTAAAATACTCGAGGCCATCAACATTGTAGTGAACTGTGCTCTCCGCGATCGCACTCAAGAAATTCGTTCAAGACGGTTAGAGCACATTTTGATAGACCGAACAGCTTTTTAATTAGTCCAAATTTTTCGTTCCAAAAGCAAGAACTGTATGGCGCTGTGCTGGATAGAGACGGCAGCTTGGGATAAATGCGTGACACGTTAATAAATTTTACATAACGTTTTGTCTGCTTGCGTGAAAACTTACCAAAGTTCAGAATGAAATAAGACGGATATGAATATCTGTCAACACACTGGTGAGATGGCTTCATATTATTCTTGGAATATGATCTACACTTTGTTAAGTATACACAAAGGTTAAACACAAAGATACAATGAGAACTGCAACAACGTTTATGCTCGAGTACAAGTTAAACAAAGTATCTAAAGTTTCTATTATTACTTGCTACTTTGTTGTTGCTATAAGTAAGCATTTTGAAATAATAACATTATTGGAAATTTAGGCAGTTGGTGGGACATAAACTTTACAACCGTACATCAGGCAGCTGAGAATATAGAGTGGTACAACTTAACCTCACTTTTTCTTATATTATTATTATTTAAAAAAAAAAGTATAAAAACTGTAAATTCCAGAAGACTCAACGATAAATAACACATTCAATGGAATTCTTTATTTGTTAACTACCGTGAGCTTAATCTCTTCGAAAAGCTTTCTTAATCATCGTTTCAATGAAAGTCATTTCGTGGCTCCTTCACCTTGGTTTCCTATTTAAAACCAATAGAGCCTCGGTAATCCCGTGTATCAGAGGTTTTCCCGTTCGATTAAATCCGAACTGTCCGATTTCGTTTATTTGTCCGCATCAGAAAATTGTAGGTCGAAATCGGAGCAATTCTGGCGTTGAGACTGCGAAAACGGTCCGAGATATCAATAAAAAGCAATGTCGAGGTGTTTGCGTGGTCGCCGAAGCGTAGGTCGATTCCCGACGGAGAATGTTTACCCGGTAAACTCTTAAACTGGGGCCAAGCACTAAAACACATTGCTTGTAGAGATATGTCAACACGGCATTGAAATTCGAAGGAGAGTGTGAGATACCTGCTTTAAACCAAATACGAATACATTATGCACGAGATACGTGTGTACGTAAACGATATCAACAAGAATCTTATAACGGAATTGTTATTCAAGCGAAAAACTAATATTTCTAGACAAATAGGTTGCCACAAAAAAGCGCAACGCAAGTGAGTTTTAGGGTGAAAAGTTTTGGGCGATCTAATATCTTAGTATCATATGAAGTTTTTCTGGAAGCGGCATTATAATCGGCACTTTATTAAACGATTTCGTCGCAAATGTGACTAAATGACCTGTAATAAAAAGTTTAATGCGAAACCTGTCATATGGTATTTATCTATGACCTCAAATCAAAGTGTATTTTTTCAAATTCAAAATTGCTGTGCACCTCGTCACGAAACTTTTTGTTATCACTCACGCGGTTAGTTACTTTGGCTTTGTTTCAAGAAATAATGCCTCTGTTCTTGATAAAAACTGTTTTTCATTTCCCTGACACACAACTAACTGCTATTGCTTAGAAAATAATAGAGAAATTTAAAATTCTAGTAGTAGTTCAACCTGGGTTTGAAAAATAGGGTTGTTAGTTCCGCACTAGATTCCAGTAGAAGGTCAGATTCATCACAGAACATTCGAACTATCTATTAACAGAATTGTAATTCTTCAAAACTGTGGCACTTAGAATTCTGTTATAATGGAAGTATGTAATTCCTTTTTATGGAGATGTAGTCGTCCGTGTAGGAAAAACTGCGTCAAATCACTATAAACTATAAGTTGTGTAAACGCAATCGCTTTTAGCTTGAAATGGGAAGCTTAATTAAGACATCTCAATTATGAATCTGTATATAATTAGTATAATCTTCTAAAACACGTAAGGGCCACAAATATGTCAAATCGGTTATGTATCACCACAAAAAAAAAATATGGGGTGTTAAATCTGGACAGTGAGCTGGCCATGTGTCCATTTTTGATCCAATTTTCATGACATATATTTCTCCGAATTAAAAAATATTGAAGTATTTTCGACAGGTTAAAAGTAAAGAGAGTAGGTAATAGTGTTTGGGGCAAATATACCAATTGGAATCAGTACAATATAACACTGATAACAATACTGACAAATTTTTTTGAGGCACTCTACAAATAATTCTTCAAAATTCCACCGACTTTTCTAATAAAATCGTCAACAAACAATAAACAGACTGCAACGGAGGATCTAATTTTTCATGTTCTAGGAACTACGAAACGTCAATGGAATTATTCGTCAAATTCAACCCTATTATAGTAGTTTCCCATCTTGTGCTGAGAAACGAAAATGGCAGTACAACGAATTTTTAGTGTATCATCCATCTACGATCTTTTCGACGTAAAGTAAGCATCGATAATAATTTTTCTTCACATTGTATGAAGTTGTCATGATTTGATTGTATATTTTTTTGTCTGTCGGTAGTCTGACATAATTATCCCGACATTTACTTCGAGCTGGTTTGCAAGTTTTCTATTTTATTCAGCGGACACGTTTTTTATTCAAGTAAACAAAAATTTTAATTTTGTCGGTACCGTATAATTTCAGCAAAAAAAAACAAAAATTTAGTATTACACAAAAAAATTGCCATAAAAAGATGAGTCTTGCAATGTTCTAAAGATTGCAGCTGAAAATATTAACAACGTTTCTGTTTCTGACACATTTCCTAACTTTAGATTAAAAGAAATACAACTTAACGAGCAAAATTGAGGCAATTTTGATTATGCGACTACCAACAAACTTACCAGATCATGAATAGATGTAGTGTTTCATATCATTATAAACGTAATTTAAAAAATTAACAAAATCCATTAAAAAGTGTACGTTGCATTTTAAGAAAATATAAATTAATTTATATTATGCGTTATATTTGCAGTGTACTCAATTAAGCATTCCCGTTACGCTAAAAACAATGGTGTTTACAGAATTTCAATTTATTTATATCAACACCTAAAAATCGCTGACTAAATCTGTACTTGAAAACGCTGTTCATTTTAAGTAAATCGTACTCTGATAAACAGAAACCTAAGTTGATATAAAAAACTTAGGAATCAAAATAATTTGCCAATGTAGACTTCAAAGCAAGTCCTGATTGTGCATTGTTTTGACTCGATTTCGCAGTGACACGTTATGCCAAAGCAACAATGCTGTGCCACTAGTTATATGGTGGGGCCTCTAGGCCACTTTGACCTCAGTTAACCTGGCCTAGAGTCCCCATCGCTTTTTGCGATGACTGTGTGGGGCACTTTGGCCTAACCTAGAAGCCACATACCGGTTCTAAGTCAGGTCAAATGAAGTCAAAGTCAGCTCGAACCAGCATGGGGCTTCTAGGCCAGGAACCATCAACGTTCAAACTTGATAACATTTTGAAAGATTATTTATGTCAATAACAATATTTCATTTTACAAGCGTGATTCGAGACAGTTTTTAAAGCCGAGAAGAGATTTCACATGAATTCTTTGATGGGATTATTTCTATTTAACCTCAGACAAAAATCAGTTAATTCCAAAAAACGCAAGCAGTCAGACCATGAACAGAATGTGAACCAAAAACGTTTTCAAAATTCACTATTTATTCAAGGATTTCCAAATTTTGAATTTTGATATTTATTATTAAGATTCAAGCTTTCAGTGTTCAGGATCTCAGTATTCAGCATTTCAGGGCCAAAATTTTATTATTAGGATAGATAGAATTAGATAGAAAAATTGGGATTTCAAAATTCGAGTTTTAACTTTACAGAAATTCGGGTTTATAGAATTAGAAATTTCAGAATTTTTAATCAATTCTAAAACCTGAAATTAGGAAAAAGGAAATACATAATCCTGAAATACCAAAACGATCAACCTGAAACCTTGAAATAGCATAGGTCTCAATTATGGACCCTACAATTGTAACTCCAGAAATTCTAAATCATGAAATTCTGGATCCAAAATATTTCATGTCCGTAAATATTGACATATTGGATCTTGTAGTTCACAATAACCAAATTCTAAAACCGTGATTCTCGAAATTTAGAATAACAAAATCTTCAAATTATGAATCCTAAGCGGAAAGATGTGGATTCCAAAATTTTGAATACGGAATTTGGAAGTCTTAAGTCCTTAAATCATGAATTTTGACGTTTTGAGTCCTGAAGTTATAAAACAGTCGTGAAATCTTAAAACTGAGCCGCCTAAAATCCAGAATTGATCCAGGACGTTCTAAAATATTTCACTTGAAAATGTCGTTATGTGTTACTGGAAGGCTGAAAACGTTACATTTTATACGACTTCTAGAATATTGAATGATTTGAATGAGATTTTAGAAGAATTTCACCTGAGAGAGAGAACAAATATACCTATAATTACTGATAAAAAAAATGTAAGATTAAAATTTAGATTCTAGTGAGACTAGAACTGGTGCAGAAGAGGGAGTTCATCTGATGGAAATTTGAGAAAGTTCTAACATAGTTAATTCGACAAAAGCATTGCATTGATAGTGTGGAATAGTTCCACCCTTATACATAAAATCAAAGAAACTTCGCAAGGAATTCCTAATACATGCCGCCAGTAAAGAGAAGGCAAAAGAAGGCTTACAGTTGGAAACAGCATAGTAATAAAACGTTAATCTCTGTGAAAATGAGAACATAAATCACAGCAATACTCAAGCATTTAAGGCACGGCATAGAATAGAACAAAAGGCCAATTAACGGAAAAAGATAATCGAATGAAAAAGCGAATGGTGAAGTAAATAACCTCTTCAATAAACGAAACGAAGAAAAATAAAAAAAAATTGAAAGAAAACCATCAAGAAAATCTTGGAATGACTGATAATGGGGAATGCAAATTAATCACATAATTGAAAACGTAGAAAACCATGTGCAAGATTTCAAAATAGAGAAGAGGCAAAAATGAAGAAAATCAATCTCTATCTGTGCAGATTCTCCAAATCAAGTCTTATTTGATCAAGTAAAGAGAAATAAGCAAAAAGGCAAACAATAGAACTAGTTCAGAAATTATTATTTATGAATTATGTCCTCTAGAGATAGTTACATAGTTTCTAACTGGAAGAATGACGGAATGTGTAGGTATACAAAATAAATAATACTTTTATCAAGTTGCTAAAGATGGCTGTCGCCGGAGAAAAACGAAAGGTGAAACCACTACATTTGAATTGTTTCCAAACTTGGGGGGTAACTACAGATGTTAAAGTGCATTTACAGAAAACAGCCGAGAAAATGCAGAAAATTAAGCTAACCTAACAGTTTTCAACTAGACAATTCTAATGAGATAAAGAATTTGTTTTTTTTTTCATTCCAGAACCAGGACGTCAACTTTTTTAAGTAAAGACGATATACGAGTATGTGGTTATATTTCCGACGTTCATTATTACCTTATACCAATAAATAAACAATCCTTTTATTAACTGTGAAACGTTTTCCAATCTAGCAAATATGACAACCAAAGAATCATCTTTGAATCCTACCAGAAAGAAAATCATAAACTCCATTCAGAAACGAATTAGAACGGTTAGCAGTATTGCTGACATCTGCACAGAAAAATCGTTACTGAAATGTCGACCTGAAAACTAAAGTATAACTGGACGTATTTCTTATTTTCCCGCTTCGGCAAACTGAAGTGACACTGTAATTATTGCAGTTATTAAACTTAAATATAAATAAATCAAAAATCCAATTTAAGAGGATATTGCGGCAATTACTGTCAACATTGTCAGCTGCTTGTTTGTCCAGAAAGCAAACTGTGGGGTGCAAAATGGAACTGGTCTATTTGCTTTAGGAAGGGATTGAGTGTGGTTAGTGGTCATTGCAGTTGGAATTGTGTAAATAAGAATGCTTTGGAAATGACAGTGCGATAAAAGAAATGACATGTTTGTGATTTCTTAATCAAGTAATAATAATAATGCTAGTTTTGCTTGTTACCTAAAAATATATTTTTCTTTGTGCACAATGTTCAAACATTAACAGTGTGAATTTGAAATGTTGCAGACAAATGTAGATTTCGTTTGACAATAAAAAGTGGGGGCACTTTTGTCTCTAGTGACATAATAACGGAGTCATTCACCTGAAAGCAAAATTGCGAACAGCAAGTATAAGTCACTGAAATGGAAGTTTGCTTTTTCCCACTGAAGTGTCATAACTCGACTAAAATAGTGGTGTAATTATTCAGTGCCAAGTGGTAGGTTGGCAAATGTGGTAATAGCAGAAGAGGGATGGCGTAAATCTTAGCGATGTATTCAATAACTTACCCTTAAATGTGGCTCGTTCGGGTACCTCCGTCAGAATCTGAAATAAAAACAGACGAACGGTCAGCCAGAAATGGAAAAACGACAATATAAATCACTTGTATTTGTATGATTAAGAGGTTTCCACCTTTCAATAAGCAGTAAGCACTTCTCGTTGGTAGCAACCGATCACGATTCGTTAACAAGATTAAAACTAAAAGCTGTTAATGAGTGGAGAAGATTCAATTATCAGGGTAAAAACGTCAATAAATCAATACATCAATTACACTCGTAAAGACTATATCGAGGGCTGTAACTTGTTTATAACAACTTTGTTGTTTTATGGGCTACTCGGCAAGTTTCTATTTGACGAGTTTGTACGTCTTACATGGAGTAATTCCGTGATGTATTGAACTTTCCAGCCGTATACTAGTTTTAAACTACTTAAATAAATCGAATCAGTTTGAAGAATTTTAAATTAAAGTAAAAAGTTCCAGCGAAAACCGTGCAAGTAACCAATCAGCTAAAAGTGAACTGACGTCAGAAGATTTTTTGTTTGTCTTAGGTTTTTTCCAAAAATAATGATTTTACTGTCAGTTGTCAGTCACTGCCAACTGAAATAGTTATTTATTCGTCAAGAAACACTTGAGAAGATTTGCAGTTGAACATGTTAAACATAAAATCTGCAAAATTATAATCAGCCGCAGCGCCATCTCGTTGTTTGCGTTGAAAAATCCGGCCGTCTTAAGCGGCGTCATTCCATTTCTAAAAGTAAATCGTATTTTAAAGAAATCTCGTTGGATTGATCTGTTGATCCGGCATCTTTAAATACACATGTTTAATGCTGAAGCGGCGGAAATAGGAAACGTATTTGGATTTGGTGTTTGCGTAGAATTTGCCGTGCAAATAGCTGAGGTTGAAGATATTGTCCGTCATAATCCGAATTTGTTTGGTCATTTTGTTTGTGTTTGGTGTGTCGGCCGCGTCGATATTATAAAATGACTGTCATCAATCTTGATGGAGGCTGAGCTGGCGTGCTGACAGCTCCGGGCTACTTTTAATTCCCGGTCTCATCCCGGTCCTCAACAATGTAGCGCGTCTCCTTTGATGTAAAGAATTAATACAGCCTTCAGAAGGCATTAGCGGGAGATGTTTGAGATGAATTATGAATTTTGCAAGTTTTCCCCGGCTTCTTTCGCAAGCGCGCCTTTCATTTCCGGTAAATGAATTTAGTTTGTACGTTTTGCAAGAGTCTGCATTCATGTGAATAATATAAATCGAAACGAATCTCGCCCTCCTTCCTGTTCAATTCTCATCGGAAAATTTACACTAAAGGGCGGATCTGACTTGTTTGCACAATGTACGATTTTTTGCACATGTTAGCATTTCTTGTCTTTTCAATGCAAATAGGGCATTCTGACTCTTTAAAATAAGAAGATATAATTTTCTTAAATAGAACAGGAAGATCTATAAAGCAAAAAATTAATAATTCAACGAGTTACACTGTAAATTTCAAAGGAAATTTATCTCATATTTTATAGTTTTTTTCTAAACAAATTTTGAATCGTTTTTTATTATCGTTTTGGTAATGAAGCTTTAAAAATTTGACGTACAGAAAGCGAAAATTTGAAAATTTGGTTTGCTATTTGATACTACCACAAATATTCTATAATATGGCGACATTCTGTCGTAAATTGTTTTTATTCCAGAGCGATTGAAACCATTTGAATATCTTGTAGTCATTTATAAACAAGGAATTTCTGTAATTATGCGCTGGAAATTATTTACAAATAGTAATATTATACAGAATAAGACATTCCACATGAAATACAAGCATCCATATTAACACTGAATACATTTTCGATACTTCTTTATATTAAATGCCAAGAACACGGGAAATTTAATATCGCAAGCTAGAAACATTTTTTATTTCCGAGTAGATTACACATCATTTTAAAATTTATTGTTATTGTATGAATACTTTACGATCGCTAAATACGTTAAACTTTACTTTCAGGAATATAAAACACAAAATAAATGCAGCTGAAGCACGTCAGTGCTGGTCATTAATTCGGATAAAATAAAGCAAAATTGTCGCATAATCGCATTTGCAGCCGGTTGCGTGTTTTTCTAAGTTATAGCACAAAATATGTAAATCTACATTCTGAAATGAACCCCCTAAAACATTATTTATTTGTTGAGGAAACGGAAAACTAACAATTATTACGGTTCAGTTCCTTGAAACTTTCAAAAGTGATGTATTACTAATAGAAGAGAAAATACAAAAATGCTTATCTGAGCTAGAATTATACGTGGTGCTAGAAGTTGTTAGTTTTGGTGTGACTTTTAAACGTAATCCATTTTACTAAAGAAATTATGTTACTTTGTGTTCGTTTCAATGTTAAAAAGTCATTTGTATAGATAAGTTTAAATTGTGTGAAATAGAAACAACAAAAAATGCCAATACAGAATATTATTTTCTTGAAACACTTTTCTCGGAAACGGGAAACCTATTTTTTCATATTCTAGGAGTCATAAAACGTCCAGAAAACACGGAATGGACCCTATTATATACAATACTTCCTTAGATTATGCTTGAGAAGTAATAAAAACATTCATAAACTAGTGTAAATAGACATTACTAAAATCTGTTACTGTTAATCTTGTTATTCAAAATTTTCGATACAATTTTTACAGAAATTGCTAGATTTAGCTGGATAAATATATAAATACCATCAGTTTTAAACGATATATATTTTAGTACAATTTTCTGAACACAGAGAATTCTAATCAAGTAATCACATTGAAGTCTCTGAACCTGTTGCAAGTTCTCATCACTAAAATCCAGTAATTTGGTGGCAGAACTGTATATAATATCAAGAAGGTTGGCAAGCGATATTTTTTTATCAAAAACTATTCTTAAATCTTTTATGGCCTCTTTCCCTTCCAATGGAATATCAGTCATATAATGAATAATTCATATCAATGAAATATAACTTCCTTGTGTACGATGCAACAAAAGATTTATCCCGATTAATCTTAGGTTTGTTTATACAACATGAAGTAGTTAGTCATTGGTCGCAAATACTTTCAAGTTGAAAATAAAACCAATCAACAACTCACTCATGAAAAGAGTAAATAATAATGGACCTTAATTGAATCTTTGAGGAACTCCAAATTTTTATAAACAATTATAAGAGTTACAGAAAAAAAAACAAAAAATCAATAGATTAATTTTAACAGAATCTCATTTAAAGATGTTCTTATAATCCTCTACACGAAGAACTGTTACACAATTTTTGAGAAAATTTTACACACCCAACTGTATTTCTAATGTTTCCAAATTATGAACAAATTATTACGAAAATTACTTGTCAACATTTTCAAGGGAAGATGGATAGGGCGACGTAAACCGTTTTTTTTTTATGAGGGTAATTTTCTAATCTAAAGTCTACACTAACAGACCAAACAATTTGGACAATATCATTCAGCATACCATTGAACAGAAAGTGTTCAGGCATTGTACTAATAAATCAAATTATTCGTTGTTGAAGCCACTGTGCAAAAACGGTTGGTTACAAAAAATTCATCTTTACGTCAAAAAGTGTCATTTTAAAAACTAAAATTGACTTCTCCGAGGGTTTTTCAAAAAAAAAGTAAATTAACGAAATTATGAATTTTATTATTATTATTTCTTAAATACACAAACTGGTGCTGAGTATCACTTTTTTTAATAATATGCCTAAAAATGTTCACAGTTGGCTGCTTAATACATTTAAACAAGCATTAAAAAAATTTTATTCCCGAACATAAACTAAGGAAGTATAGTTAGTAATCGAAACTATCGGGCGACTTTCCACATTCATCTTTTCTTGACGTTTCATGACCTCTAGAGTACGAAAAAAGTCTGTCTGTCTGTCTGCCACCTGTCCGGATTTTTATTAGACAAATCATCTTCGAAACTACTGGACCTATTGTTGTCAAATTTTGTATGTGTGTTAGAAATACCATGCAGATGGTAAAACACTAACCAAAATTTTGCCAGTCACCCTTACCAACGATTCGATGACGTAGCCCAATATATTGCATAATTCACGTTACCGATTTTGTATGAAAAAATATACTCCTGTACTGGTTTACGAATTTTATTTTGATTTTATTTATTATTAGTATTGTTACTATATTTGTTTGTTGTTTAATCCACATTCTAATTTTATACTTTTTCAGAGAAGTGGAATTTCTAAGACTTATGTTTCAAGCGCGAGGAAAATTGTGTGGAAATAAACTTGGACCAATTTTTTAATTGATAATGCACTTTATATTTTTTATGAATGCTTATACAATAAGCATGATTTATCTATTATACAGGGTCGCTAAAAAGTATGGAAGCAGTTGAATATCGCGTGAACGGTTATTGAATTTTTTTCAAATTTGGGCTGTCCTTACGAATACTCAAGTTCTATTTTCTGCAATTTTTTCAAATTTCATAATTCATTTGTTTTTGAGACGCAGGGTTAACTTGATTTTTTTAAATAGCACTAGTAGTCAAATGTTCCATATTTAAATAGTGCATTTATTTCTAAAATTAGAAAGCTAATGCCAGCATTATCTTATTTTTCCCCAACATGGTAAAATAAATTGTCAGTTATAATATAACAAGTGATATGATTATTATCGAAAATATTTCGAGTGAAACCGAGCTGCAGATTCAACGAGTGCGAAGCACGAGTTGAATGTGCTGCTTCGGTTTCACGAGCCATATCTTCGATTATTAATCATATCACGAGTTATATTCGACATGAGAATATAATGAATGAACACATTTTTTGATAACAGAATTGATTTCGTCGTTTTGAGCTTGCCCCCAACGTTGGCAAGCCATAATAGAAAAAAAAATTATGAAATTCTAAAATTTGTCAAATTTGACAGTTTTTAAATTTAGGTAGCAACAGACCACAATAAGGCAATAAAATTATTACCGCTGTGATAAGACATGTAACTAAGGGCATGAACAAATTCTATTGGAAGAAATGGGGTCATGTGATTCATGAATTATATTCTCAATTATAATATAACAAGTGATATGATTATTATCGATAATATTTCGAGTGAAACCGAGCTGCAGATTCAACGAGTGCGAAGCACGAGTTGAATGTGCTGCTTCGGTTTCACGAGCCATATCTTCGATTATTAATCATATCACGAGTTATATTCAACATGAGAATATAATAAATGATCACATTTTTTGATAATAGAATTGATTTCGTTGTTTTGAGCTTGCCCGCAACGTTGGCAAGCCATAAAAGACAAAAAAATTTATGAAATTCTAAAATTTGTCAGTTTGACAGTTTTTAAATTTAGGTAGCAACAGACCACAATAAGGCAATAAAATTATTACCGCTGTGATAAGACATGTAACTAAGGGCATGAACAAATTCTATTGGAAGAAATGGGGTCATGTGATTCATGAATTATATTCTCAATTATAATATAACAAGTGATATGATTATTATCGATAATATTTCGAGTGAAACCGAGCTGCAGATTCAACGAGTGCGAAGCACGAGTTGAATGTGCTGCTTCGGTTTCACGAGCCATATCTTCGATTATTAATCATATCACGAGTTATATTCAACATGAGAATATAATAAATGATCACATTTTTTGATAATAGAATTGATTTCGTTGTTTTGAGCTTGCCCGCAACGTTGGCAAGCCATAAAAGACAAAAAAATTTATGAAATTCTAAAATTTGTCAGTTTGACAGTTTTTAAATTTAGGTAGCAACAGACCACAATAAGGCAATAAAATTATTATCGCTGTGATAGACATGTAACTAAGGGCATGAACAAATTCTATTGGAAGAAATGAGGTCATGTGATACATGAATTATATTCTCAAAATAAAAATACTAAAAATCACAAAATCGTAGCTAACCTTGACAATACTCTTACCTGTCATAATCCTGGCGTAGGACATTTTATTAAAAAATTATACTAGTACCCAATCATTGTAAAAATGGTAGAACTGGGGGTATATAAACTGAATTAAAAATGCCAGGGTAACAGATTGATTTAAGTGCTGTTTCAAAATAATTTACAAAATATTCTAGAAATAACAATACTCCCATTTAATGATTGGAAATAGTGAATACATTGTTATGAAAGGTTTTTAAAAAATTTAAATAAAAAATTACATTATCGAAAAAAGATCAAATTAACATTTAAAAAGCAATAATTAGTAGTAAATACGTTGCACAAAATCGTCTTTGTCCTTTTTGCTACAACCAATTTTGATGAAATGAATGAAATCTAGTCCTTTTTTTTGTTTCAACTGAATTTCTAAATCACGAACAATGTGATTGCATTTTCGTTTCGAGTTTACCATTCGAACAAAAAGCTAAACATATTAAATCCTAGCCGCTTGTTGAAACTCTAATTTAAATTCACGATCCGCCATTTATTAATTTAACATTTTGCGACTCGCGTGCAGACTCTATCTTTTTTATGCATAAAAAAAGAAGCACACACCACGCTACTGAATTGGACACATAACAGAAACGTTACCACCTGACATCGCAGTCACGCCACTTTTATCCGCCAAATAACTCGCAAACCAATTACGTTATATCGCAATTAACAAGTAACAATTAAACACGTAAGGTAGGTTGCCGCATCGCCTCCGACTGCCGTCGATCTTTCTCGCTACCAGTTTTCCGCCGCCTTCCACGAGACACGCGACTTCCGCCCCCGAAGAAAGCCCCAGCCTTCATTATAAAACACTTCACTTCGAGACGCAAATATTTGCTTTCACGGCGAATATCTCAAAAATCGATCCATTTAAATATTGGTTATGATTAAATATCAAAGGGACGGAGCTTTCGACGCCAAAGCTCGTGTTTGATGCTTCAGTAATTATTCCAGTGAACTTTCAATTAGCGGTCGAAGAACGCCGTATTTGCACAGAGGTCGTAATTATTTATTTTTAGCCGTGGCGTTAATTGTACAACCAGCAGAACGTTCTCGTTCTTTTTTCATTTTACGATTTAATTAATGTGTTATGTATTTTATTGCCGCTGGTTTCTCATAAAGTCGGCAAACAATGTGCTGAGAATGGCAGTTTTGCTACAAAGTTGCAACCGTGTCTTCAAATACTGGTATCCACACTTTGAACGTGTTTTCTAACATGATTATTATCAGTAGTATTAAGTAAAGTTTTGTTGGCAGCGTTTGCACTTTTCAGATGGTTTTTTTTATCTTAAAAGGAATATATTTGGTTTCAGTAGTCAAGAAATCAAAATAGATAGATATAAAAGAAATTCCGAATTAAGTATCTTATCTAAACTTTTTACAACTGTTGTTGGTATCCGGAATTCATTTTGAATCTTCTGATCAAAATATTAATATAATATTAAAAGGCGTTCGCTAAGTGCATAGGATAATGTCTAATTTTAAATAATCTATCTTCGCAGCGGACAAGCATTTGTAAGCTCCTTTGAAATTTGAAGCTAAAACTTTTCAATTTCAAATTCATGTGTTAACTTTTTCATAAATTTAATGAATGATTGTATCACACTTTACTGTTTTATGTCAAATATTACTATATAACACAGTACAAGTCGGAAGTTTGGCCTAAACACATATTTTAAATTTAAAACTTTCGTGACCATTTTATTATTCTTGTGCCGTGCATTTTCGTAATCATAGAAGTTCTTGTCATCCTATGCATAACAGTTATTCATTGTTTTTTTATATTTCATTCCCTGTAGTTATATGCTGCAGTTTTTTTTCTTTCCACTGTCGTCAATTACGTACTGATTATACAAATTATTCGATATTTTTTCTACTTTTTTTAACTTTTTTTTTAATTAACCTGTTTACTTACAGGTAAAATTTACATCCTCATTGCTGTTATAGTACTAACTATCTATAGTTTGTAATATTATATTACTCTGTTGTTTTGTAAAGTTATATTACATCTATCACATTGTTATGAACTCCTGTCTTTAGTTGTCTCAGAAAAACCCAGATTCCAATATCACCATTTATTAACAAAATCTTCTTAAAGGTATTATAATAAGTGTGCTAAAATACGGGATAACTGAAAGGAACCGAACGGACTGTATCGAATTGTCTAATTTTCAATTGTGTCTAGAATGATGCGTTGCTAACATTTTATGTACTCGGTTTACAAAGAAAATGATTACAGATAAATAAATACAAATAGAACTTTATACCGAGCACGGGATGCACGAAGCGGGTTAAAGACATGATAATATAATCTAATTGTACATATTTAAGTCTAAACTGCATGGATCGAAATGGAAAAATACACAAATTGTGGGATAGGTACATAACACTCTTCCCCTCTTTTAAAATGAACGTCAGTGACAAAATTATTACAAAAATAGATTGAAACATTATCAAAAAGGAAAGTTAACAAATATATAGGTACAAATTTACATACGAAGGATTACTTGGAAAGATTCTCGCGACTCAATGATTTCCGAGATCGTAGATTATACGGATTGGAAACCGCCGGTGTTTCCTCGACAGTTTCTAAAGTAGACGTCTCATTGGATGACGATTTTGACAAAACTTTGAGTGGCAACATGATATCATCATCATCGGTGGTGTTGTTGCGACGAGACTCAGGAACGCAAATCACACTGTTGGTTATGTGATTCTTGCTGTTGTAACAGTACTCGATGAAGCAACTCGAGCGCTTGGGAATGAGTTTACCAATATACGGCAACCAGGTACAGTCAAAACAGTACCTACAACAACAACAACAAAAGATGAGTAGAACAGTTATAACAGTTATAACGCCAATTAGGGAACCCCAAAAAGTCCGATGTCCCCATGGGAATGGTTTGTTTATTTCGGCACGAAGCTCTTCTTCAAACTTGTCAAGTTGGTGCTTGCTGTGACGAAGTTCATCCAAATTCAGATTATTTAATTCCAGAGGTTTCATCTCGACTGCTTTCAAAATTTGTTGTTCCTTGATACAACAGTCATCGCTACTAATGTCAACTGAAGGAATAAAGTTCGTAAAATTCTTAGTCACGTTGTAACTTGCGATGAGGCTGGTTGACATTGTGTAACATTTACATTTGGGTCGGAGTGTGAAAATACCAGTTCCTTGAAAATTAATATCGATAATCTGATCATCCTTCGGGTCGCAGGAAATCGTGGCTGGGGTGACGGACGAAAGAACATACAACCATTGATTGGACCGTAGTGTATGCCAAATTTCGACTTCGGCTTTCATTGTTTTCGTAGAACAATCGTCTGGAATAAAGTTAAGATTTTCCGTTCGCAGGCGAACATCACAGACAGGACGTTGAGAAGTCAAGTAGATAACGGGTTGTGGACACATCCACTCGGATTCAGACAATTTAAGGCATGCAGAAATATCCTTCAAACGACCATAATGCGTCTTGGTAACACTCATTAATAAATAGGTGTTTTGTGGATCAATATAGGAAAATATGTTTTTTTCTACCGTAGGAATAGGAAGAGGAATTAATTTGTAAAGTATAAAAGTCTGTTCGTGAACCAGAGGAATTTGAATTACAAATATTAAGTTGTCACCATCAAATAAGACTGAAACTTGACAAAGTGAAAAATATTTATATAAAGATCTATAGTCATCAATTGGAATAGGAAATTGCAAAGACGATCTCAATGTAATCGATGCGAGTTGTGTTTGAAGTTCTTTCGGGTTAATAATAGACGGATGTAAAACGTTTTGCTTAGCAAATAAGATTGAAGAAATTAGTACATCATATTCTTCATTCAATTCAGTTATTAGCTGTGTCAATAAATTTAAATGTGTAATAATGTCTTCGACAACCGTTACTTGGTTTAGTTTTTTAGAAACAACTTTGCTAAAATTATTAAAGCGATTGATATTTTCATTTAATCTCATTTCATAATTTTTAAAGGAACTTACTGAGTTATTATAATTTGTTATAGCTGAGGAAATAATATGAATTTGTTTTTGCATTAGTAACTGAGTGTCACGGTTCTGGCTTAATAAGGATTTTATAGAGTCAGAATAGAATTCGGCATCATCAGCATCAGGTATTCCAAATAACCATTTTAATCCGGTTGACACTCCATTGACAATTCCACGTCTCTTACGAGAATGTATAAAATTATGACCTGACGCAGTAGTTGCATGATTTTCCTCTAATATATGTTGGATTTCATCTTTTGAGGGAGTAATTTTTTCATTATTAACGAGGACGACTTTAATGTCTGTGCAATTGAATATAAAATGTATTAATTCATTTATCATATCAGATTTAAATTTCTTATTATAACACAATGGATTTTTGAAGTGAATCTTTTGGACGTTATCTTTTAATAATTGTTTTTTCAGATTAAGTAAGGAATAAAATAATTCTTTATATGAGGGAACATCAAAATAATTTAAGTGTGTTACTAGCAGGTATGTTTTCTGTTTATTAGCATTAGTCAAAGGTATAACATCATATATGTTAATTTCTGGGGGAATTGATTTGAAATCGTACAATTTGTTCAGCGTTTCATAATAGAGATTTTGTTCGTTTAAATCCTTTGAAATTAAAAGTGCGTTAGGGGAGTTATCAAGAGGGTTTTCTTTTACTGAATCTACAGTTATCATTTCTTGGTTTTCGTAATGAAATCGGACAAAATCGTCATAAGAAGGGTGAAATGGTCTACTATCGCAAGTGGTTAATATGGGGTTTCGCGAAAGAGCATCGGCGTTGGAATTTATTTTACCCGGTTTATAACAGATCTCATATTCGTATTCGTTTAACAAAAGACGCCATCGAATTAAACGTGAACTAGGATCGCGACAATTAAATAACCACGTTAGAGGACGATGATCTGTCACAATTTTAAATTTCTGACCATACAGGTATGGACGAAAATGTTTAACAGCGTACACAATGGCTAATAGCTCTTTTTCAGTGGTGTTATAATTACATTCCGCCTTATTTAAAGTACGAGAAGTATAAGCTACAGGTAGATCGCGGTCACCTTGAGATAAAACGGCTCCTATAGCAAAGTTCGATGAATCCGTAGTAAGGGTAAAAGATTTTGAAAAATCTGGATATTGCAATATCGGTTCATTAGTTAATACCTGTTTGAAAGTTGTAAAGGAGAGTTCTTGTTCCGGTCCCCAAACGAAAGCAATGTCTTTCTTTAAAAGTGATGTTAAAGGTTTAGCAATGGCAGCAAAGTTTTTAATGAATTTTCTATAGTATCCTAATAAGCCTAAGAACTGTTTGATAGTTTTAGTATTTGTTGGCCTTGGATAGTCTGAAATGGCGCAAATTTTTTCGGGGTTAGGTTTAACTCCGTTTTCAGTAATAACATGACCCAAATAAGAAATTTCCTTGTGTAGGAACTCGCACTTGTCTGGTTGCAGTTTTAAGTTATTCAAACGTAGTCGATCAAAAACGTTTTTTAATTTAGTCTGATGTTCTTGTAATGATGAAGCATATATAATCACATCATCCATGTAAGTAAAACATTGAGTACCTTGCAAGCCACTCAGTACTGCATTCATTAATCTACTAAAAGTAGCAGGTGCATTTTTTAAACCGAAAGGCATACGCAAGTATTCGAAATGACCATTTGGCGTTGAGAAAGCGGTCTTTTCGATATCTTTAGGGTGTACTAAAATTTGATTGAAACCAGAAGCTAGATCTAATGTGGTAAAATATTTACTGTGACCTAATTGATCAAGTATGAAATCTATTTGTGGCAAAGGATAAGAATCACCTACTGTTACATTGTTTAGTTTTCTGTAATCAATAACTACTCGCCATTTACGTTTACCAGAGGAATCTTGTTTTTTTTCAATAACCCAAAGCGGAGAATTATATGGACTTAAAGAAGGTCGTATAATTTTTTGTTGAAGCATCTTTTGCACTTGATTATCAACTTCTGACTCATGGATTTTTGGAAATCGATAAATTTTGGACGATACCGGAGTAGGATCAGTAACTTTGATTTCGTGATATAAAGTTGTTGTGTGACTTAAACTATCACCAGGTAGATGAAATACATCATTATAGGACTGGCATAGGCTTAAAAGAGATTCTTTTTCTTCCAAATTTAAGTGTTCTAGTCGCAAATTGCTGTGAAGAAGGTCAAGCCTATTAGTTGACACATTGTCAAATTCAGTTGAGGTGTTAAGTGACAGACACTTAGCGAAAGGTATATCTTCTAAATATAAATTAATATAATCGATTTTTATTTTCTTATCGGAAGTATTTAGAATAGTCGTATAAGCGGTTTTATCAGTATTTACTTTTAAAATAGCTTTAGCGAGAAGGACTCCTTCGCAGATAGGAATTTCGGGAGTTACACCCTCGGAAATATTTTTATTCAAAATACCTACTTTTATTAAAGTTTCTGAACGCGGAGATAAATAGTAGCATGATTCATCATTTGGGTTTGAGTTGCAATTTATGTTTATTGGAAATGGAAGGTCTTTAATAGTTAGCTTAAGATTATCAAAGTCAATGTTGGCTTTTTGTTGGGTGAGAAGATAATCATTACCAATTAGTCCATCGAATGGTACATTAGTAGTGTCTTCTTTCACAATATGAAAATTAATATCGAGTTGATGATCGTTTATTCTAGGTATTAGAGTAACAGTGCCCAAAGTTTCGACAGGAGAATTTATGCTAAGACCGTTCAAAATCACTGTGTCATTAGGGTTATATGTTAGATTGGTTTGTTTAAGTTTCTGAGTTTTTATCAAAGAAATATTTGCACCAGTATCAATTAGGAATTTGAAATAAACAATACCCTGTTTGCCTTCATGCGGAAGAATTATATAAGAAACATTGTCATTTTTTGATAACTGAATGTCGATAACTCGACGACTGGAAATAATGGGAGATTCTTGTAATCGCGTATCAGTATTTGAACTGGAGTATAATGAACTGTTGTTTGTTAGCGGATGTAAGGAGACTTGATTTTTAGAATTAATGCAATTTTGAATGTCATATGTTGATTTTATAGATGATCCACTGGCACGGTCAATCACCTGGGATCTTTGAAAGTTTAAATGAACCTCCTGAGATGAAGATGCAGCATTATTTTGCGGTTGGGAAATATTACGATTTGACTGATTTCTCTGCCGATTATTATATTCTCTTTTCCTACACTCCTGAATTAAATGTCCCGGTTTCTTACAATAATTACAGAATTTTGATAGTTTGCTTTGATTGAAATTATTTGATTTACTTTGATTGAAATTATTTGATTTACTTTGATCATTATTGAAGTTAACATGATTAGAAGTATTTTTTAACCTCTGACGGCAATCTTTTACAAAGTGACTTGTTTTATGACAATAACTACAACTTTTGTGATAATTTTTTGATACGTTATCAGAGCGCTTAGCTAGAAGATATTTTTCTTCCAACAGAGCTTCAGTTAAAGCCTCTGAAAGAGTTTTAGGTTTGGAACGTCTCAAGGCTGTAGAAATTTCTTCCACTGTATGCAGAACAAAACGTTGCAAAGAAATGTCGCGAATTGTTTCGTTTCTACCCATTATGTGAGTACTGTGTTTAAGAGAGATTAAATTGAGTATTCGCGTTTGCATCTGATCTAATCTAGTATAGAATTTGATAACAGATTCATGTTTAAGTTGACTGATAGTATTTAGTTCTTCCATAAGTTGACTAAAATCTTTACCGTCTGAAAATGCATTGATAAGAACTTCTTTCAGTTCATCCCATGTATTAAATTCTTTTTCCCGAATTTGTGCACGAGCTGATCCCCTTAATTTGGATACAATAAAAGCTAAAATTAATTTCTTTTGTTGTGGAGACTGACATAAACTATGGGCATTTTCGCAATTTTGGAGAAAATCATAAAGGTCATTACGATCGCCCGAAAATGTTTCTGGAAGTAAAGCACGAATGTCGGAAAGACTGTACGATTCATTAGGGGTTTGAGTTTCGGAATTAAGAGTCATTTTGATTTTATTAAAGGATTGGACGGTGTTAACAAGACAACAAAACGGACAACAAAAAGAATATTTCCACTTACCAGTTTCTGATGATTAAGTTGGACTTCTTGCTGTATTTGTCGGACAGGAAATATGTTTATCTCTATCCCACTTCTGACACCAGTATGTTATGAACTCCTGTCTTTAGTTGTCTCAGAAAAACCCAGATTCCAATATCACCATTTATTAACAAAATCTTCTTAAAGGTATTATAATAAGTGTGCTAAAATACGGGATAACTGAAAGGAACCGAACGGACTGTATCGAATTGTCTAATTTTCAATTGTGTCTAGAATGATGCGTTGCTAACATTTTATGTACTCGGTTTACAAAGAAAATGATTACAGATAAATAAATACAAATAGAACTTTATACCGAGCACGGGATGCACGAAGCGGGTTAAAGACATGATAATATAATCTAATTGTACATATTTAAGTCTAAACTGCATGGATCGAAATGGAAAAATACACAAATTGTGGGATAGGTACATAACAACATATTGTAAATATGTAAGTGTTTCTAATGAATAACATAACTTACTAGTACAATGTCTAATCCTTCTAAATAATTGTCTTTGAAGTCGCAGCTTTTTCATCAAAATTTATACTAAAATAGGAAATTGTTTTAGTGGTATTTTTGTATCTCCTTGGTTGAAATACACCTCTCGAGCGAACTGTTACACTAAGCTCTATTTAACGAAAAACAAATTTCATGTTTTCTCGACGTTTCGTATCTCCTATAATATGAAACAATATGTCTCCCGTTTCTGTACTCCTCTATTAGCCATTTTATTAGACACAGGATTTCCGAAACTACACCACCAACTTACGAAATTTTAAATGTAAGTATTTGCAAAATATCGTGTATAAATTTTGTCAATTATATCCTATTTAAAACGTATATAATAATATTTGTGATTTGTAAACCTTGTGTATGTAAATACTACTTATTTTTTACATTAGTCGTTATATTTTGGAACAAAAAATCAACAACTTGAAAAAAATTTACAACTTAATTTAGAAACTACAGAATCCGTATTTTTAAACTTTGCAAACATTTTAAACTTATCGTAAATGTAATAAATCGATATCACAATTTATCTACTCATTCATTCTAAAAATTTGATGACGTCATCTCAAAATACTGTGTAACTGGCTGTTTTATCTGTGGTTTAACAATACATTCATTAATGACAAGTATATAATTATGTTATCCTTTTGTGGAAACTAATTTATTATTATTATAGATATGTATAGGGAGTGCAAATCATAGATTACGGTTACGGGATCGATGGCTCTAACCAAAGCGATTAAGTTCTCCTCAGTTTTAGCATTATATTGAAAGTGAAAGTGAAATTAAAAAAAAATGAATGAATAATAAATGAATCAATAAATTTTAGAAATTAAATCAAAAATGTCTAGGGTTATTTAGACAAAAATTCCTTCCCTCTAAAGCATAGTCCAATAAATACAGTGTTCTGCTTTTTTATTTATTTTATGATAGCCCTATAAGTTAAAAAAATATAAACAATAGATGGAATTCTAACTCACTTGTGTAAGGCTCAAGTTGAACGCATTAACCACATAGCTCACTTAACCGCCGCGTACTTGTCATTTTTTACAGTAATTATGATAAAAAATCAAGGCAGATTCATAACCCACAAGTACAGAAACGTATTGGTTTACAAAATTTAAATAGCATCTACTACGCAAAATCTTGAGCTAGTGTCATCAAATTGTTGGTCCGGATGACCATGGAAATTTATCAGCGTTGTACCATCTACACGATATTCCCAACATACCTAACAAAATTTGACAACAGTCTGTCCAGTAGTTTCGAAGATTATCTGCTTAATAAAATTTGACACAAACAGGGGCAAATAATAGACGTGTTTTTTCATACTCTAGGCGTCATGAAACGTCGAGAAAAACTTTCGCTCCGGAAGTAAATATCAAATTTGCCGAATCAACTTTTATAATTTATCTAACACACTGAACTGAGTACTTCGGAGGTGAGGGAAGTTCTATATAAATAGCTTTAGACCATTTTTCCTTCCCGAACGTACGTTAAAGATGTTTTCACGACGTTTCATGGCCCCTAGAGTACAAAAAATAAGGCTTCCGTTTCCGCCTGTCTATCGCCTGTCCATCTTGTATCTGTTGTCTATTTATCATATGTCTGTCTGTCGTTTGTCTGTGTCGATTTTTATTAGACAGATACACTGGTCGACTTTTTGCAATTATGTGAAATGAAAATACACGTTTCTGATGTAATTTTTCCTGCTGATTACGAACCTGCGTTTAGATTTTTGTTCGCACGCATAGTTTTTTCAAAATATTTATAATCAGAAAGTCATAGAATACGGAAACGGAATAAATGATTATTATAATTTTTGCAAGGATATAAAATTCAATTATTCAGTCATAGTTTGCCATGAATATTATTGAAAATATGTACAACGTGTTTCAAAATGATTTTCATCTAGTCGCTTATGGCTGCAGATTTTCATCAAGGGAAAAATAGGAGTTGAAGCGATTTCTAAGCTAACTAGATGAAAATTATTTTGAAACACCCTTTATATTTTTTTCATCTAAATGCGTTTAGGCTTTAAAAAAATCGTAGCACAATATAAAGGATCTCATACCACATTTTGAAAAAGAGCAGACTCGGAGACTAATTGTAGTTTGTTTTAGAAGTAGCACAACACATTGTAAAAAATATGGAGAATCTATTTTTTTGTATCTCAAGCGCTGAATGTGTTTTGATTTTAGAAACAGCATAATACACAATAAAGAAGGCTGAGAATCTATTGTTTTCGTTTTTAGAAGTAGCAATCTCAGGAGCTCATTCTGTTTAGTAGCACCAAACAAAATAAAGAATCTCGAGATACCGATTTCGTTTCGTTTTTAAAAATAACAATCTCTGAGACTGACTGTGTTTCACTTGTAGAAGTAGCAATCTCGAGGTCTAATTTTGTTTCATTTTTAGAATCAACAATCTCAGGCCGTAAAGATGCTTGTATTTGGATGTATTTGGATCTTAGAAATAGCATAACACAGAATACAGAATGTCTGTAGATCGATTTTGCTTTCTTTTTTAGAAGTAGCAATCCCGAGATATGATTGTGTTTCGCTTTTAGAATTAGCAATCTCAGAGGCTAATAATAATGTTTTCGTGTGAGACATAGCCTACAACACAATAAAGAACCTCCAGATCCCGATTTTGTTTCGTTTTTAGAAGTAGCAATCTTGAGGGCTTAATTTGTTTCAATTTTAAAACGGAAATTTCATATAAATAATTCTTTCACATGAACACGTATTACTATAGATTAATTAGGTCTCCTTATGTTCTTTCTTCCTGATGTTTAGCTGTAAACCAGTGTAACCTTTGAAACTACCCGATCGATTGGTGTCAGTAATGCCAATTTTTTTTTTAAACTGACATAATGGTGTATTTCTGAATTTTTTAGAGGGTGTTTTATATATGTGTATAGTTAGTATTAATCTGAACCGATATTCAATAAATTAAGGCTGATAACATTGAATTTAAAAATGCAGTTTGTTTAACTGGGTAGTTGACAACCACACTAGAATGCAGTAACTCCAAAAATTGTATGTAAACATTTTTAAATAACAACAATAATTGCAAAAAATGAATATGAAACAATAACTGATCAAACGTCTTCAGAATTTCGAAAGTTATTATGTGTTTCCGAAACAATAAGTCTCTTTTCGGGCATTTATATTTTTTATTTAATAACATATTCATATACTTGTTTTTTATGAAGCCGCTTTGATTTTTTACTATAGAGATCCAGATTTCCCCAAAAAAAATCCAGATTGAGTCATCACATTTTATACTAGTATAGGAGCACTGATATGCTGTGGTATTACCTATATTTTTGTTTCCCGGCCCTAAGCCAAGGAAGTGTGTATTCTCCATTCCACCAACAATTTGATCACGTCCCGTCATTATTTTAAATGGTTAACGTTATCTACATGTGATGAAATGATATACTCCTGAACCTGTGGTTTACGAATCCGCCTTGATTACCTAACATTGTTTTTGTACCATATTTTCGTCGTAGTTTATGCAGCGAATATCTCAGGCATACATCAAATGCTTCATTGATTTTCTGTTGTAAATGTTATTGTAATTGCCATGATCATGTTAATATACATGTATGAATGTAGTTAGTTTATATACTTGTTTATTGTTTGTTAATTCTGACGTGTCATATACAAAAATGTATTTTTTGTCTTTTGGCTAAAATAAACTTATACTTATACTTATTCGATTTGTTCTATTGTATCTGAAGAGCGAGAGACGTTTTGTCTAAATAACCTTAGGCCATTTGTTTACTATTAATTATTGGAGATGTACCGCACGTGTCGGAACTGACATACGTGTCCTTCTGTTGCAGCCTTGCATTTCAGTAACGCATTCATACAGTTGGGACAATTATTTGATCGTTCACCCGATTTCTCGACACTCCACACCTACCACAATGAATGTCTTGTGAGATGTTAAAAGACATCCATCTTGATTTTTTCAGTGAATGTAGCCTCTAAATCAAATCGAGACGCTTCAACAAGGCATTATAAACCAGTGTAGATAACTAGATATTTTATATACGTCTGTATAAGTGCTGGTAAATTATTGCTTACAAATGTCAAGTTGTCAAGAACCAGGTTTATCGGGAAATTGATACCTTAAACTACCTTTAACGTATTTCGTATTCTAATGTTGGAAACACATTCGTCCGGACGTAGAGGCTTAATTTTCGTAAAAAAATAAAGAGTTAGTTTTAACAAACCATACTTCCAAAAAAGTGAGATTGATGTAAATAAAAGCAAATTAACTACTAAATATTCATCCTACTTAAATTCAGTTAAATTGAACCGACCGAAACGACCTATTCCCGTGCCAAAAGCTCGTATTCGTCAAGGAAGTCGCTTTTAGTAATTCAACAAGAATAGTTCGTACATATTTCAGTTTTGGATACTCGAATGTGATTTTAATAATTCAACGACCTGTCTAGTACAGAGTCACGATGTGGTGTTATCCGCCTGGAATTATTAATTAATAACTGCGCGCATCAAGCACGAATATTTTAAACTATTCTAAGAAATTTTACGAGCCACCTTTGCCGCCCACAGATATTTTAAAGATTCAAAGAGAGCCTGTGCCAAAACTAAATGAATATGTCAGTGGTCATGATTAACACTCACCTTCATTCACAGTTAGCGTCGATGAAAGGCAACTTTGTAATCTTTCACCTTGATGAAAAAGTTTTCCCTTTCTTCGATAGATAATAATTTAAGAAAGTTCGGAAACAGGAAGTCGATCAAAATGGAAATTAAAAGAGGTCGATTAAGTGAACGATTTAATCAAATGATTAATCAAACCAGGTGCTCTACTGCACTTTTGTAATTCATAATTTGCAATTACATCGTCCATTAAATTAATTATTGTTATGAAGTTGTCACAAAAAAATTGTAAACGTTCGCTGGGCTTTATATTACGATCAATGCATTTTAATTTCAGGGAAATTTTATTGTATTTGGCATTTTTTAGCACCTATTTACCCATTTCTGGGCGTGTCAGACGTGTCAATAGTCGAGTATTGTTGAACATAGTATACACGTGATGATGGTCTGAGCAGACTTTGAATAATGGCAGGACTGAGTTTAATGAATGTGTTCATTTATTATATACGAACATTTGAAAAGGTCTGTATTTGAAGCTTTCAATGAACAATGCGTGATCCTATCGTTCATGTATTGTGCTCCAATACTGTTTTATCAAATAAACAATTTACCAGTACCTGTCCTACGACAAACTCGTATTTTAAATAAAACTTCTCCTTTGAGGACACGTACGAACAGTATCAAAAAATTAAATTAATTTAAACTAAAATCTGAAGTGCTCTGCACAAAGGATATTCGATTTACTGATTTTCAGTATTTTTATTTCGACAATTATTTTAACCATATTCGGAAAAATAAAAAATTGCAGAAAATAGAACTTGAGTATTCCTAACTTCCATACTTTTTAGCGACCCTGTAAGTACTCTTAAAGATACAATATTTTTCGTGCTAATAAAATTGTTTGACATTGATATCTGCTTTAATTTCAGGGCTGTATTTAAAAAAATATTATTTATTTTATTTCTCACATTGAACATTTGATTACAACGAATTTTACCAAAACAACAACTAAAATGTAAAGACTGTTTGTGTTCTCCAACTTTGTGAGTTACGTTTATTATTTGTGATACTAACATTATTTAGAACCGTTGTCACCACCGCACACAAATTAAAATACAAAAAGTGCTAAATAACAATGCTTGCAGAAAAAGCGCGATTCCCGATTACGTCAGAAAATAACAGTTTTCTACCAGCAATCACTGTCATGTAAACGCAATCGTGACAGCAATCTTCTCATTATCAGACGTGTAATGACGTAGGGCATTCGTGTTGAAAACACGTGCGTAATGGTTGTATTATCGACTTTCTATATCAGCTCCAGTTCATATGTTACATTCTGACCTAATTATCAACTCACCTCTCTGATGCTAAATTTAACACTATTTGAATTACACGGACCGAAACAAACTGACCAGTTGGATTCTCCCTAATAACATCAAAGAAAATAATATCCACTGAATGTCAACCGAAATTACAACTGGTTGTCATATTCCATCAATAACTCGCACAGTAATAAAGGTATGAATTTACGCTTTCGAGTGGCAATTCGTTACGATAATTCAGCAAATGCGAATAAAAATAGAAAAAATTGTTGCAACAAATCGTCCCTCAAAAATTTCATGCATTAAAATTTAATAGTTTAACTACGATCGTAATAGCTAGTCCTAGAGGAAAAACTCAATTTGGAGCATGTATAATGTGAAGCACGCCGCACATGGGATTTAAATCGGCGATTATTAATCACAATAATGGAATGACTTCAAAAGTTCAATTACGCGAGGGGATTTTCTGTGTCGAAACAGAAATTTAAGAAGTGGAATTAGAAACGTTCCCGGTTACTCAATTCCGTCTTGGTGTGAAGAAAATTGATTGAAATTTTATTGTTTCCAATATTTCGTTCGTTGTAAAGAAGGTGATTGCAAATCCCCGACGCAATTAATTATTTATCAATTAATATTTAATTTCTTTTTAAAAATATAATGGTTTTCCCTTCTTTTGTCACAGCTGTCAAACTGATAACGAAGCCTATAAAATTTTTATTTTTAATAAGCATGGATCTCATTTAAATCACGTCCCTTTCTTCCCCGTCCCACATTTCTCGTTTTATTCATTTTAATCGATTAATAAATTTACATTGCGAATTGGGGTGGTTTCCAATTTATTTCGAGCGACGGTTTTTCAATAACAGCTTCTCTACGAGTTCTGATTGTTGGATTTGTTAAACAAATAACTAGTTTATTTATTTTTTAAATGAGCTATCAGTAGAATCAGTTCGTTTAAAATATCGCTGAATGAGCTTTTGCAGGACATTTTCGACACACGTGCACAACAAAGCAATATATTAGGAGAACATTACAATAATCTAATTTACTCTCTAGGATTCGGAGAAAGCGAAGGTTCCATTCAATTTTCCACATTCTTGTGAATCTTGTTTAAAGAAATCCCAAAGACACTGATAGGGTTGAAAATGTCTTTTGGTATTTATTATTTTTGGTTTATAATTAATAAATAATAATTAACCAATATATCAAATAACAAAATTTGTACGCCTTATTGGTCAGCTCACGGGAAACTTTTTAATTATTATGATTAATGATTATATTACTAAATTACTGTAAAACAATTCGGATGACATAATGCTTTTGAGCGCGAACGAACAAATACACTTCACTTCTCACACAAAGGGTGTTGCTTCAACTCCCATCAAAATTAACATATGCAAAGACACACTAGACAACCACATTAATCATATTCGTTCTATTCCACTCTGGGACTAAAGTTAAATTATAAAATTAATGACATCAGCAAACAAGTAGGCTAAATAACACAATGCCTTGGAGGAGTACGAACAGCACAGATCACGACCTGGATGAACTGCACCACCACTATTTATAACGAAACTCGATTTATATACAACAAAAGACTAAAAAGATTAAAATAAATTTAAAAAAATACAAATAAAACACAAGAAACTGCCAAATTTGGAATACCATTAGTAAAACAACGAAATTTTAATAGAAACCAGATTTTTGTTAGACAGATAATCTCTGAAACTACTAGACCGATTGTTGTCAAAATTTATACGTATGTTAGAAATATTGTGTATATGGTAAAACCCCTAACCAAAATTTGGCTAATCAGCTACTTAAATTTTATAAAAAAAAGTTACTCCTGCACTTGTAATTTATAAATCCGTGTTGATTTTTTTACCCTAGACATCCAGATTTTTCGAAGACAAAATCAAACAAATTTCATTTTCTTTTAACCGCTTATGCTTGTAATCTGAACGTGCTATTAGTCGAATTCTTTCAAAGTATGAAAACCTGAGAGTATCTCCATTTTTCCCATTCTATACTGCACTATTCTTCAAGACCGAAATAAATTTAAGTACGCTGTTATTTTCTAATTGTTTCACTACGTTTTAGAACAGATTTTGCAGCTTCATTAGACAACGTAATACGCACGTGTACTCAGAATTGGTAAATTAATATGCAGTTACTCATCTTAGACAGAATACGGAATGCTTAAGTTAATACAACATGCATGTGAAGTGTGAGATTCTACATAGAATGACAGTAAAGAGAAATTGCCGCCATGAAAGTTATAGTTTTAGTATTTATGATCACCCGGATAAGAAAAAATCGTCTATCGAAAGAATTCTTGTAAGTTTGGATGCACACGATCAAAATCTTAACAGGGGCGTTTTTTCTTATCTCGAAAGGGGAAAGCTGACGTCGAGTTAAAGAATAGTTGATATTGTTTATGCTTAATGAGGCAAGACTGTTAAACGAAGCGTGTTGTAGGGTCTTCCTGTAAAAAAGCAGAATCGTTTTACATCAAGCTAAAAATTCGCACTATTCTCGCCCCAATAGGTTGAGAAGCAGGAGAACAAAAAATAGAACATAAATAAATAAAATTAATATCGTCATACTCTCCATTCAAGAGGCCAATTCGGAGACAAAACTGGGTCTTGCATAATTTACGTTCTCATTGTGTCTCCTCTTGCGACATTAATTAAAATAGCAATTAAACGCAGAGTAGATTGAGGAAACACGCCTAAACAATAGAGACAACATTTTCAGAAGCCCTCAAGAAAAATTCTTAATTTTAATTAATAGGTGGCTGAAAATGAGCAGGGACGAATGAGGAAGAATGTGGCTGAGAGAAGAAAAAACGAAACTCCGCAACGTCCCTGCGTAATTATAGTTCGAGCAAGTAATTATTTTCAATTTTTATTGAGTTATCAGATGAGCAGCTCTGCTGGGAAAAGGCGTGGCTGAAAGGGTAAGATGAATAATGAGTACCGGAGTGAATCTCTAATGAATAGACCGGAGCAGTCGGGGATTAGTCTTAAAAACTTTGCAAGAGACACCCGTTCCACTATTAATAACCGCTAATTATTTATTGCGATCTATTTTTAGACCCTCTGAAGCGACAATCCAGAAGAGATAATAACAAGCCGCTTAACACCACATCAGCAAACCCAATTTACGACATAAATACTCAATAGCGCCGTTTATGAAATCTTTATCAAAGCCATCAGTTTAGTAGTCAAGAGATACACTCTTTCTAAATTACTTCCCTCTGAGTCATAAATCGTATTATTGTCGTGACAGTTTCAGAGCTTTTCCACCGCCACGCAAGTAACAATGCAAAGTTTCACTAAGCTCTTCATTTAGAAGTAATCAAGTCTTAAATTTTAGATTTATTAATTGTTCAATTTACCTTCAAGTCTTAAGAGACGCCAACTTAGACAAAGAGCAAACAGACACTTCAAAACTTTAACCAAAAACCTCAAGATTCAGTACTACAACTCACCAATCACAAAAGTCTACCTATGAAATTTCAAAGTTAGTATCTAGGAACAAGATTTATAGACATCTATATCAAAGGTTAATTTTTTTTATTCTTGATTATTTACTGAAAAATTATCTAATAATGCTGCCCTGGTTTAAAACCTGTGATGTTAAGAAAAGTCGCGAAACTTTTTCTATTGTTTGTGTAAAAACGGTAACCCGATATTCTATTTATAAATGTTATTTTGAATGTTGGATGTAACTTGTAAAACTTGTAAACTTTTAACAAACACTATTTATAGTCCTTCTTTTAAGACACAAAACGGAAAAATTTAAACAAACCTCAAGATTTATCTGAAAATCTTACTCTGGAGCTATTCGCCACCATACTGACAGTAAGACCATACTATAATATATACATTTGTTTACCTAGTTAGGTAAAGAAAGAGTGTTTGGGCGAGAAGACGCAACACAATTAAACAGGTCAAACGGTTTTGTGACGTTCCATCTTGATTGTGCTAGTCTTCTCATCCAAACACTCGGTTCCCAAACAGGTATGATAAACCCTTCGAATATTGTTACTTTAAAATTAATGACAATTGACAGCTTGGGACCACCTGCCACAAATAGGTAATGAGAGTGTTGCTCAGAGGATGTGATCACTTTAAAAATTGTGCGTGCAAACAAGTTTGTAGCGTTAACTGACGTTACTACCTAGTTATGTAAAGAAAGAGTGTTTGGACGAGAAGACTAACACAATTAAAGTCGAACGTCATAAAACCTGACCTGACGCGACCTGTTTTATTATTATTATTCGTTAACATTACGTGGTTACAGTTAGTTACCGAAAAATAGCCTTGAAAAATGTATTTAAGAAAATAAATAGGGTCATTAAATATATATTATATATTGAAATAAACATCGGTTTGATATTTATGACACAACGCATTGTTCCAAAAAATACTGTGCAATAATTTAGTAAAAGATAATTCTACATTAACTGAACCAACATCCTGCTAATAAAGTCTACAGCCGCAGTTAATCAAAATGAAATATTATTAAAATACTTAAACTTTCATAAAATTAATCGTATTTTTATTCCTTCATAACAAGATTCTTTCTTAAATTATGTTCCTCGGTAAAATATGCTTAATATAGCTACCAAAGTTTTCTAGTGTTAATTTGCTCATAAATTTTCATGTAAAAATGGAAACATATTTCACGTGTTCCACTGCATACTTTCATAAAAACGTGTAAATAATTACATGCATATTTCTGATAATATCTTACTTGGAATAAAAATGGATGATTTCGTGCAAATTAGAGTTTTTTATTATTTCAAATGTCAAAAATTTGCATTAAGAAAAGACATTTCGTTGTGGAAAAGAGTGCCCACTCAACATGTACTAATTTTTTCTAATTACACTTAAACACTTTAAATTAACATTCAAATGGAATAAATTACTATTTCGCATATTTTCCTTTTTGTTGGTTCTTAAAAACTTATAAACTGCGTTGCAGCTCTGACGATTTTATAGTTTAAGATGGGAGGGTCGTTAAAAACCCACTTTAAATGTTATACGCATTCGTTCTCGGCAGAAGTACTTTTTAAACATCCCATATAACTTTATGGCCATAATCGACAAAATTGACCCCTCAAATATACGCATATATAACCATTTATTAAAAATGCTTCATACTACTTTCCCAAGATGAATCTAAAGTTTGTTAGATTCTTGAAACAAGTGTAATTGACACTATCGACATTAATCGAAATCAGTAAACAAAATTTATATCTTTTTTACTATAATATAAAATAGCTACCGCTGCAGTTCAACCTAACCTCAAATTCTTACATTTGCTTTTCTTCTTTATTTTGGTTGGATAAAGAAGTGCATCTTGAAACTTTACCTTAATATTCGACATAAAGACATGCAGATTAAAAATCAAGGATGATTCGATTACAGTCAAAGAGTTAACAGTGACAGATGATTCACAATCATTCAGTCAGAGTTACAATAGCCCAATTTTTCAAGGTTAGTTGCAGATAACCTTTATTTCCTCTGCTGGGTTCAATCATTTTAGTTATTCTTGAGATACGTAAGTTCATGAGAGTGAAATGACAGTGACACAGTTTAATTTGTTTGTATTTTCTGTTATCCCGTCACACCCTGCCGTGACATAATTTATCGCAAATTTAGTGGTCGGGCTTCAGCAGACGCTGATGTAAATTATCCCTTGTCACCCTTGCGAACTCATCTCTATCTTGAGTTTGTAACGCGTGTTATTGCAGTTGTCGCTTCCCTTCATAACGTGCGATATAGAAGAAGGATTCGCGAAGAAGCTATCTGAAAACGTGTGGACGAAGAGAAATAAATGAGCGCTCGTCAACTCGAGTGCATAATACAATACAGGTCGATATGAAAAGAGGGCAAGGGGACGCACGGAGACACCCTCGACTCGAACATTACTCTGCGATATTAAAACTAGAGTCAAAAGTTCAAGCTTGTATTTTTATGTAGTTGGCTTTTATGTCGCATAATATGACAGCGGCTGCTGTTGCCAGTGGACGGTGGAAGAGATATGGAGAGGAACATTTAGCAAAGACCCACATTTATGTCATCCCACGATATGCTCTCTGCCCCTGCTCTATGTTACTTTCTTTGTTTATGGTTCTTTATTTTTTACGTCCATCCCACCAACTTCTCCAGTAATGTCTTATCATATTTTGTTCAAATTACGGGTTTATGACCGTACGCACACCGAACCGGCATAATCATCAAATTATCTCTTTACCTAAATGGCAAATTACACAAATTTCTATGTCGCCGCGCTTGCAAAACGATATATTTGTTTTGTAAAGGGAGCGCGGTGTAATGAAACGTGAAGCGCTGGAAAACGTCGAATCAGAATAGAATTTTGAATTTCTCTTACAAATTAAGCTAATTTCAAGTAGCCGACGTCACTTACGCAAATAAATCTGATGTTAGATAAACTCTGTTTTTTGTATTAAATACATCGCTACCTCTGAGTAATGTTGTTCGTTATTTATTTATTAGCTTAAAGTTTCAAAGCCGACAACTTCCAACGTAACGGATGTTTTTCTGCAGATTGCTAAAAGATTATTCGTTAAGCAAAATTTTATCGTCAGAGAGAACTTCACAGTGGCTGCAGCTGTGAATAAATTTTTTAGTTTTTGATTTATTCAACAGAATAAATTGACTCATTCATTAATTTTTTAAGACACACCTGTATAAGCAATTGGAAAAAGTATAGACTGGTAATATTTTTATTTTGCATATTTTAAATAATATTTATTCGGCAAAATTTTGAGTTGACGCCATCAATTTTTTTGGAGGGGATAAACGGATACATTTTGATTAATGGTTTACTTAAGACGTTTCGGTTCTGCACTTCCGAAGTTAAGTATACAATTAGAAAATGTAATTACACAATTTTGATTCTTTTTTCTAAAAGTCTGCATGACCCTAGACATTTCGGTTAGTGTTTTACCATCTACATGATATTCTTTACAAACGTATAAAATTTGACAGGAATCTGTCCAGTAGGGTCTGAGAATATCTGCCTAATAAAAATCGATACAGAAGGACAGATAAGTAGACGACAGACAAATGATAGACAGATGAAAATGGAAAACTATTTGTTCATCCTCTAGAAGTCATGAAACGTCGAGAAATCATGAAAGTGGCCAGTCATCACTTTATTGACAGTTTTTGAAAAATTACAAAATCACACTTGTTTGACGTTAAAGTATATTGGAAAATGCAGTGTTATTAATACAGTAAATGTAATAAAAACATTTTCTCATATAAAAAATAATTAATAATAAAAATTTATTACTGGCATTTCTCTAGCACAAGGGACACATTTTTCAACTTTAAAAACAGATAATATAGTTTTCAGTCACGTTTATTGTTTATTGCGAAACAGTTTTTCTCAACTTTTGTGACTAGTGGTTTCAAAGATAGAAAGAAAATTTTAAGTATACAAAACTCACTTGACATACACCTTGTAAAACATTTATGACTTAATCGGCTTAAACCAAAGCACCCTTATAAGTAAAACTGGCTATTGTATAACTTAACTCGTTCACATTTACCTAGCAAAACTTCACAGCTCCATTCTGTCAACAATGGACAGTAATGTTCCTTGTGGTTTGGGTCCATTATAAGGGTGGTTTGACTAAAGCCATACAAGTTTTTTTTTCGAAATTTAGACTCATTCTCCAACTGAAGAAAATTTTAAATTTATTAGCTTTAAATGCAGAAGAAATAATTAATTTTTAAATGCTTATTTTGTCGAAAAATGTTCATAATTACCTGACTATCTATCAACCATTTGATTATGTAGAAGTTACACACCTGAAACAAAACACACTAAATGAGAAAAACAACAATAATGCAGCGAATTAGACGACAAACCCTTTTTAATAGAGTTCATAGAAATTCTAACAATTGTCAAAATATAAACAAAAATACCGTGTGCTGCCTACTTCAAAGCCCATTTTTTGCAAATTATTTATTTTTGTAAAATTGCAATTTAAAAGAAAACTTTATTGAAAGCTTCTCTCAAGTATCACAAAATACTTAACGTAAAAATGGTTAATTAATTTTAAAGTAAAACAAGGAATGAAAACTTCACTTACGAATTTTTAAATGGAGTTTTCTTCTTAACGTGCCAATTTTGACAATTTTTACTTCCAGAGCTTAAGGTGAAGAAGTATTACAATAAAGTCCATGCGACGAATGTGTGCTTTCATGTTTTCTCGACGTTTCATGACCCGCAAAATATGAAAAAATTGGCCTCCCGTTTTCGTCTATCTGTCGTCTATAGTATGTATTAATTTTTATTTATTTTTTTTACATTTTTTTAATTTAATATTGTAGTAAGGTCCATTTTAACAAAAGTCTAATTTCGCGTTTCTCTGACACGCTTAAATTAAGGAATGTGAAAATCTTAGTTCCTCGTTTCCAACTGTAAGTTTATCTTTCTGTCTTCCTTTCTGTAGGCATACAAAAATATTGGTCTAAAGTTATTTCGACATCCCTACCGCCAAAATTAGAAGTACAGTCGAGATATCGACTACATATAAACCACTTAGAATGCCACAAACACATGTAAAATAAATACGATGAAAATTCAGGGATTCATAAACCACGAGTACAGGAGTATATTATTTGATAAAATTTAGATTACTTTAAGTACGCCATATAGTGGAGGATTATACAAATTTTGATTAACGTTTTTCCATCTACTCTAGAAGTCATAAAAGGTCGAGAAGACATGAAAGTAGCCAGTCGCTTGATGAACGCTTACGCTCAGGAAGTAAAAATTAGACTCTAGTTATAAGGCAAAAATTCCCAGCCCCTGATTGATCGATTGATTGATTTAGACAGAACTTCCCTCGCTCCTGAAGTATATTCCAACAAATCTAAAAAACTATAAATTATAAAATTTGATTTAGCGAAATTTTGTTTATTTTGTGATCCCTCTAAATTAAACAATATGTAGATAATACCAGTCACAGTGCAAAAAAAAAAAAAACTATCAGGGGATCGAACCTGCAACCGTTGAGCTCCAGTGAACTGAACTATGAGCGGTTGTTGACCGTTCTCTTCTTGATATAAAATGTTATTATACAATTTTGATTTTTTGGGAAAATCTGGAGCTTAGGGTATATCTGAAAGCGGACTTATCAACCACAAGTACATGAGTATGTTATTTTATTAAATTTAAATAGCATTTTCTATGCAAAATTTTGAAGTGATGTCATCCTTGTGGAAATGAATGAATTTGACAGACGACAGACAAACGAAATCGGAAGACTAGAATCTAGGGGTCATGAAACGTCTAGAAAACATTAATACTTCGTTAGCTTACGCTCGGAATATGCAAATGAATGTGTTGAACGAACTATTTTATAGATTTTCTTAGAACAGAGAACGTGATTTACGTTACGTTGTTAATTTTATCTAGGAAGTTGATGTCGTCATCTCAAAAAATTATCAAACATACAAACATATACGTCCTAAAGATGTACCCGAAATAAGATACGAGTATATACATAAACGAAAATCTAGATCAGTATATTTCATCGATTAACTTGTATACAATATGTTACCCGCACATAACGAGCGATCAAAAACACCTCTAGTTATTTCTCGGTGGTCAAATGCTCTCTGAACGTATGATGTAGCTAACATCTAAGAATAATTTAAGGTTAGATAGACAGGTCTAATAGTGGCAGATAAGGGCAGTGATAGGAATAAAAAAACGAGTTTGGCACTGATAGATGTGCAACAAAGTTAGCCACACCATACGTTCAAAAAACAATTAGTGACTAGAAGTGTTTTATTTTTGATCATACGTTATTAAAATTAATATATCTGTCCTTGCAACACATTGATCCAAAAAATATTAAGACGAGCCAAGAAACCCCCCGAATTATTACCTGTTTCTCATTCATTACTTGGTTTTTATTTAATTGTCCAATTCTTCAAAATAAATCGCTACTATCAAGACCCCTACCAATAAGATCAACCCTATTCATCGTATACGATATCAAGAATAGTCTCGAGTTCTTGACAAAAAGCGAGAAACACCGATGTCCTCAACCTCGCTGCAGAAAACAGAAACGGTGATCCATTATACCGCGATTCTACTTGAGCAATGCGCAATAGCAATTAAGTTTGTGTAGCACCAGACACAAATATGCGTAATTTAAAACCTTTGTACTGAGCATAGCTGAAGAGCCGTCTTAGTGTTCCTCGGTTTCAGCAATCAAGCGAAATCGTCGTGGCAACGGCTGTAATCAACATTTCAATTTGTGGAAATTTGCGCGTTGATTCCGTGCACTTTGAACATTCATTTTTTGCAGGTGTGCTATCGGTAAAGGACGAGTCGTGAAAGCTGCGACATCCATCACGCCTCGCTGAGCCCAATCAAACCAGACAGGCTAGGCCACACTCACCCACAGACTCAGTTTGAAAGCTTATCAGGGCCGTACTTGCACTTTCGCACCCTCGATTCCTTCAGCAAACACGACCGAGTCGTGGAGTGTAAAAGAATACAAAAATTACACACATAAATTTTCGTGAAATAACAACTCTTACACAGATGTTAATTAAATGTAGAAACCATAGTACGACGATGTGACGATACTTTTCGCAACATGTCTGAATTAGTGCCAGTCAACCAAGTGATCTTCAGAACACAATTTATCTCATTACTATTATTATTATTATTTTGTTATAAATTGATTACACCTTATCAAACTTAAAAAATTTCAGGAACATATTCACTGACTCAAAACGATCGCAAAAAGAATTAATAATAAACATTGTATCACAGCAAAATTTGTCAGCAGTTTTTTGATACAGCAATGGTTCAAACTAAATCTGAACTACTTTTTGCCGACTGGTGCCTATCATGTTTGAATTGTTGGTATTTGTGTCAATAACGTTTCGGGTTAGATCTCAGTCATGGCAAATAATTGTAAATTCCGAGTACTTTGTAGAACACATGCAACAGGCAGAGTTAAATAAACAGGAGTTTTTTTGCTGCGTGAAACAAACTATGCTTTACAGTTTTTTACTAGAAGCTCTCTCTCTAGAGTAAAATCAGATAGTATATTACAAAATAAGGCGACAAGCAAATGTTTTTATTAGTGTCCTTAAACGAAAGCAATAATTTGCAGGCATTTTTTAAAATTCTATTAATTTTAAAAAATACTTAAAAGTACCTATACATTTTGTTGAAATTCTTCATGCTAAACCACAAATGACAGTATGTTCCTTAATAAACTGTTGCTAATAGTAGGTCAATCGTGCACCCAGTACAATAATAGTATACAGGGTTGCTAAAAAATATAGAAGCAGTTGAATATCTCGGAAACGGTTAGTCGGATCTTCTTGAAATTCGGGTTATATTTAAAAATACTCAAGCTCTATTTTCTGCAATTATTCTAAACTTTAAACTTCATTTGTTTTCAAGATGCAAGACTAACATGTTTTTTTTTTTTTAATAGCACCACTAGTCAAATCATCAATTTTTGAATAGAAGAATTCTTTCTGAGTTATTTTCAATTTCTAGATTTCTAAAAAAATGCAAAAGAAAAATTAATAATTCCTTTCCAAAAACGTTGTAACGTTGTAAAGAAACGCATTGGTTATGTTTGATGTTTTCGGGTTGATCAAGCAAATTCGTGTTTTTAAATCTCTTGACCTATACAACTCTTTGCATATTTGCTAAGTACGGCCCTGTCCACCTTCTCCACATTTGATTAATAACGGTCGGTTTTGAGCGAAGCAAGCACTTCTTTCGTTCGTATTCCTGAACGCACAATTCCAGATTATCACCTGAACGCGACGCCCCGTGGAAATTGGATGTAGCTCGAAAACGGAAGAAATTTTAAGCTTTGACGTCGCTGAACGTTTTTGATAAATTTTATATTTCGGCGACGGCTGCACCGAAATAATATCGTAAGGTTAAGGCACGTTTATTGCACGGAAATTACTTCGACGAAAACACATTCGATGATGGAATTTTCGGCAACTCATTTATTATATTATTTATAGGAAAAGAAGGCGAGATAACTCGCGTCTAAGGTGCTGTAAATTTATAATCACTAATATTTTACGCGGCCCCCTCACTTTCAAACGGGAAATGTAACCGACATCGTGCTTTATGATCTTTGAGAAAAAATAAAATAATGCCAGACTTCGTGTTTTAGTGAATTTTTTAGTGACATTAAACGCTTTATGATGGAAAGGGTTGCTTCATGCGGTTTAATGAAAAAATTAAATATGCGTATCCAGCTGTTCTAATTTTTTAATAAATTTACGAAGGTTATTCATTTTGAAAAATGGTCCCACAGAAGTGTAATTTATTTTATTATCGCTTCAAGAGAAGATGTATAAGAAAAAGTAAACGCATTGGTTATTCATTTAACAAGTACTTTTTTGTTAAACTATAAAAACCACAAAATGTCGAATTATTTTGTGGTGGCAAAAATAAAGAGTAAAAAGCATGTCCTATTTTGAAAGGATCAAATAAAGAATGAACAAGCACATCCTGCTTTTACTTAGTCGAGCTAAATTGACTCCAACCAACGTGACCAGCTTTCCTGCAGAATGGAAACTTAGCAGTGATTTTATCATTCCGGTCAAAAGGTTAAAACTAGTAAATTCAGCTTGGCAGAGGAACTAGTATCAAACTAATAGCTGAATTAACTGCCGTTACATTATTTATAGAACATTTACCCAAATCAATAAATCAGTTACACAAGTGTACTTGTAGTATGGCGGAAGACAATTATTTATTTTAACTTATCCAATTCTGACAAAACTTATTTTTACAGAGTTAAGGTATTCCTTAGTCATCTACATTACTTATTATCACTATCTGTATGAAGAAGATTGGACAGCTTACTGAAGTATCTTAACGCTTTTTGCCTCAATCGCCCTCAAAAAGGACAACCTTTATGCTTTTAATCCTCCTATAGTCGACGAAGTCTAGCGTATAATAAGATACCTTTACTCAAATTTTCACTTGCAAAGATCAAGTGGAAATGAGTAAAACGGCATCACCTGGAAATGTCGAGGATACACTTCACAGGATTTAATCATTCGACTTGACAGATGAGTGATATGATACTCTAACCTAAATTGTTACCACACTGAATTATGTCAAAGTCCACGCCCTTGAACGTGACTCGTAATACACAAATCTGCTGAAAATCTTAGCATAAACGACATTTGTAACAATTCTGACTAACAGGCTACACTTAATTTGGTGAAATTGAATTAATACAATACAATTCTGTACATTTTGTCACAACAATTTCACATATCTGGTCTTTCCTCAACACCAATGTCTCACATTTGGCAATTTTTTTCAACATTCATCTCTACTCCGAATCTCTAACAGAGTTGAATTATTTACGATCTGTATTAACGCACAACAAGAGAAAATAGTGTGGTTGTAATTTACATAGGATGAGTGTTATTTTTTTACATAAAAATTTTGTGGTCAATCATTTTCTTGAAGCTGAAAGTCCTCCATTACCATTAATATTACTTAAACTTATATTACAGAAACCAACATCCGGAAAATGTTACATCTGTGATTCAATTTCGTTCTAACATTTGCATACTGTTGAAGTTCCTGTAGTAGTTCAACAAGACTCTTTAAAACTCATCAAACACTAAACCAAATGAAAACACTGACCCTATGTAGAAAAGAGGACCATATGATGGTTAGGTTGTCCTTTTATCGAATAATAAGCTAACCTTGTAGAAATAATAGTCGAATGTTACTAGACAGAGCTTCCGTCGATCCTGAAGTACGATCAAACAAATCGAGTTTTTTGAAAAAATAATATAGACAACTTATTTTGTGATTGGGTTACCTACAATCTCGCGCTTTAACGTAACCTACATTGTGTTTTGTTGTCATTTTTGTAAGCTTGCGCTACTTATCGCCGAATTTGTTTTTTTCAACAAATTCTTGGGTAACTAGATAAAACAATAAAAAAACACTGTGTATTATACAATAAAAGGTTATCAATTTTTAATTTTTTTACGAAAATTTGATGCCTAGAAAAAATACTCAAGCCGGTTTCATAAACCACAAGTATGTTATTAATTATATAACATTTAAACAGCATTAACCAGGCAAAATTTTGACGTCACGTTAAATTTTAATACAATTGACATTTGTTTATCATTAAATTTTGTCTAGAACTTTTCACTTCCCTATCGTAAGCTAAGAAGATTGTATGTAATCGAGTCCATCGGGCGGCTGGCTAGTTTCAGATTTTCTCGACGTTTCCATGATATCTACACGGCGAAGAATGCGAAGTATTGTTGTCAAATTTTATGTGTATGCTAAGAATATCGTGAAGATGGTGAAATGGTACCCAACATTTCTCTAATCATCATCGCCAGCAATTTGGAGACGTTCCCTCATTTTTTTTTAAAAACGGGAGTTAAATTTTATAAAATAATGTACTTATATATTTGTACTTGTGCTTAATGAATCCAGATTGATGTTTTACCCTAGACAACAAAATTTTCGCAAAAAATCCCATCTGGTCATTTTTTACTTCTTAAGGGTAAGCTAAATACGTGGGTATTGTAATCGAGTCTATCGAGCGAGTGGCTACTTTTATGTTTTCTCAACGTTTCATGATCCCTAGAGTATGTAAACATAGGTCTTTCGTCTGTCTGTCGTTTGCCGTCTCGCCGCATCTAATTAGATTTTTTTTAGAAAGATAATCTTCTAAACTACCGGACCGATTGTTGTCAAATTTTATTTCAACTTTGGTTTTCTTTTTTAGTCAATGCATATAGTGTCCTTTGAACAACACGATTACTTAAGCATATGTTTCACAAGGTAAATTCTTTAGGCAAAGTAGGATGTTGCATTAAAGCACCGCCCCCCGGCTCACGACGAATTTAAAAAAATCATCACAATTGAGGTAGGGCGGGCGGGCGGGGTCCATATTTTGCCCTTTTTTTTTAAATAAATGTAGTCTTCTTTTCACAATAAGAAACGTAGAACATTTTGAAAATAGTAAGTTTTTTTAGGGAAATATATATAGTGCTACGCCCCTGGGTCTGATTACGAATGAAAAAAAAAACCATCACATTTGAGATCGGAGCAGATGGTGTGGCTTAATTTTTGACTTTTTTTTCTTAATATTTTATTTATATAATATTTTTTTAATATAAATTAAGAATATGATATAACGTCATCTCCAAGTTTACTTGTATTTTAGGAATCCGTGTGAGTTTCTACCCTAGGCATATAGATTTTTGTAAAAAAATCAAAACTTTATTAATTTTGTTACATTTTACAATTTAACTTTGAAATTGCAAAACTGAATGCTCTGAAACCTAGCAAATCTAAATCTAAATCCCATCTAAAATGTACAAAATATGTATGATGAACCTATGCTTGTGATTTATCATTCCCTTCATATTTTTTAGAATTGCTTAAACAGGGTGACTCAAAACAATTAATGAATGAATCAATTTATTTTATTCATCAAATCAGAAAACTGCAAAACCGAATGCTTTGAAATCCTTCAGACGTTTTAAAATTATTGTAAACATGATAAATTTGTAATCAAAATATATCTATTTTTCCTTCACAAATAATAATTGATAACGTCTCAAAATTTTGTCGAATAAATCATGTTGAAAATATACAAAATATGATGGTAGATGATAGAACTGCTTATACAGGGTAAAATTAATGGATGAGCTCACTCCATTTTTCCGAAAATTTGGGAATACAGTATTGTTATTTTATCTACTTCTACTTTAACATTACATACATATATTTATTTTAACTTATAAGGTTTCTCAAAAAAATCGCAAAGTAAGAATCTTAATTTTTCGAACAAGCTGGATATGTTTTATTGTCCTTCAAAGAGAAGTTCCATCGAAATAATTTTCAACCAGTTGTTTACTTCTCGAACGTAGGCTAAGAAAGTGTCTTAATAAGGTCCATCCGACGAACGGCTACTTTCATGTTTTCTAGACGTTTCATGACTGCTAAAATCCGAAAAAAATTTGTCCTCCGTTTCCGTCTCTGTCGTTTGTGTTGATTTTTATTACACAGATAATCTTCGAAACTACAGAAACCAATTATTGTCAAATTTTATATGTATGTCAGGAATATCCTGTAAATGGTAAAACGCTAACTAAAATCTGTATGACCATTCCCACCAACAATTTGATGACGTCCCCTACTTTTTTTTAATAAAGTCCATTTAAATTTTATAAAATACCTTACTCTTGTACTTATGGTTTATGAACCTGCTTTGAGATTTTACCCTACTTTTTCTACTAGTAACGCAAAGGTCGCGCGTTCACACCGCTCAAGATGCTTTGGTTTTTCCTTTTTTTTAAACTACGACTATTATTATTTATATCTTTTATTAATGAGGTTATCACAAAAAAATAATAACATTTTAGATGTACAATTTTTAAAGAAACGGGATTTGTTGGACTGTATTTCAGGGGCGAGGGAAGTTCTGTTTAAATGACCTTTTCTAAGATTTGAACGTTTTATTAGAAAAACTGTTAAAAGTTCCATTTCTAACGTTTTTTCAAAGAATTACTTTCCATTAAATTAAAGCTAGAATAAAGAAACTAGACCCAATCGTCTCCTTTTACCGAAAAGGGTCGATTCTGAATATCGCCAGCGTGTCAAGGCATTCAGAAATGTAAAAACAAGTCGAAATATAACTCCGAGCTCATAAATTTCAACTAACATCTTATTAGTATTTATATTAAGACCGTTTCCTTAGGATTTTTGAACTAAGTTTAGCTAAAAATTATTAGTAAAAATGTTAAAGGTTACAGACATAATTTGAGTGTTTTAATTTTTCCCATATTTTGTAGCTAGGCATTGTATTAGAAGAAACAACAACTTCCGATGTAAATAATCTACTTTACGAATGAACTGTTACTTTATAAATGCTACGTTTGAATTCGTAAATTAAGTAGATTTAAACTCTAACATACACACGATTTATATCTGACTGTCAAAGTGACATTTATGACACCTGTCATCGTTTCAACCAATCAACGTGTTTATTAGGCCTATAATTCAGAATTGCAAACTCAAAAATTTGTTTCAATCATTAATAGTCATCCGGCATTTTGTACATTTTCGATGGAATGTATTCAGCAAAATTTTGAGGAGATAAACAGATAAATTTAATTGACGATAAGCTTGTCTTATAACGTTTGCACGATTTCAGAGCAGGTTTTGCAAATTCTAATTTAATTTGTAAAATATGTATTGTTTTACACTTTCGATTTATTTTGCAAAAATCTGAATGTCCAGTTTAAAAAATTATCAAGGAATGTAGAAGTATATTATTTTATAAAATTCAAGCCGCATTTACCGGGCAAAATTTTAAGATAACATCATCAAAGTAACTTGTACGCACTTGATATTTCTAAAACACATCCATAATTTCAGAATAATCACTCCAGTAATTTGAATTATCTGTCTAATAAATTACAAACAGACGGAAACGGGAGACTTATTTCTTCATACTCGAGGGGTCATGTAACGTCAAAAAACAAGAAATTAGCTGTAACGGGATAAAGCCTATTACAATACTTCCTTAGCTTACGCTCGGGAAGTAAAAAAATATTTCAAATATACATATTATTTATGCGTCTAGAATTTATTACACAACGCTGATAAAACAAAAATGAACAAGTTGACTTCATTTATAACAACAAAGTAATTGATAAAAATCATACGAACTTTCACAATGTAACAATAATAATCGAATAAGCTCTTAAATGAATTTTTATAAGTGGGTTATGATTAGAGAGCGGATTTCTGTCGGGCTAGACAAGGCCAAACTCGGTACGGCTCGTACGGGATGGGAATTTATTGCAGTTACCGGCTGCACTTCGTTTATTTGAGATTAGAATAACGCTGCTTCGTTGCACTCTGCTGTTAATTCCAGTTCTCATTTACTTAGCCGTTTGATTAATAAATCGTTATTTGTATTTATGGAATCAAGTGACAATTAAATTCGGTGATTACCTATCACCCGCTACTGAGTCCCGGCGATGCAGCGCGTCCCCACCTATATCGTGACGTAGCCCGACAGAAATCCGCTGTCTAGTTATGATGTATCGCGAGATTAATAGAAAGTGTGATTAAAGACGGCCACTGATTTTCAGATACAGAGTTGCATTTTCAACTCAACTTTCAAATTGGCGGTAATTCGGCAAGAAGAAAATTCTGTCAAAGTGAAATCTTGAAAATTCCATGGCTGTCTTTGATAATGTTTTTTATTTCTCTCTCGGTATGCAGAGATAGATGAGAAGAAACACTCTGTATACAGTATCCGAAGAGAGATCGTTGTTTTGAAAACATGTAAATACGTCACTTAGTAAACATTTAGGATCGGCCTGCCTTGTCCGGCGCCTTTTTAATTAGAGAGTAACCCATACAGAACAATCAGAAATAAATAACAATTCCGCAGTTCAGTAACAGAATGCAGAATGTGAAAAGGGTTTGTCCAAAGCCATCTGGTGCGTGACTGGGTAACTAAATGAGTGGAAAATAGAATTACAGCTGCTGCGCTGAAACCACGACACCCACATTACACGTGATCGGGACGATCCACACTTGCGGACGCCACTGGACCGGTCGGCAAATAATAATTTTTCAATTTATACGCAATTTCACGAATTAAGCAAACATTAGCTTAGCTTAAATGGCCCTATCAAATTATCCGAGGCCGCGGAGGCATTTTTTGTTTGATTATCGTGAACGTGCCGAACAAAGTGTAGCAAAATGTAGCCGTCTTCCAGTTCCGGTTCATTTCGCACAGAAAACCATACTTTGAAGGCGTCAGCTCACCGAAATTTGACACCAGTTAGGCATGAAAAAGATTTATATTCGGGTCGGTGCACTGTCTTTTTAGGTCGGGAAAAGGGAAGCGGATGCGGATTGTAATAAGGTAAAAGTTGGACTAATTCGGTGCTGTGGTGGTAAGACTTTGTAAATTTTCTTAACAATTAAGTCCATCAAACTGGAAGGATAAAGTCGTATTTGGCGGATGCGCCGGGTTCGCTCTTATGAAACTACTGCTAAAAGTTGGGAACTTTGGTTTTATCGCGATGTTGTGCATACCTTTTCATCATTATTATTGGGAGGATTTTGCCTGGGATAATGGCTGCTTGCGACGACGACGACTCTACAACGATTATTGGACTTTATTATTTGATTTGCCAATGTTCAGTTTGCCGGCTTAGAATTGCAGATGGATTTACAAGAATATTATCTTACAAAGTCCTCAGTTTTATAACGACAAGGGAAATAACAAGAGTATTTTTCTATCTGGAGCATGCTGTTATTGTATGTACTACAAATTCTAGTGTAAGGGGATTTTGCAGAGTTGCATTTTTATTATGCAACAGATTACGAAAACCTTCAAGCCAGAACACTACAATTACGCCTAAATCTTTCAAAAAGAGTCTAATAACTCAAGTTAGTAAAAATACGACAATACAAATAATTCAAACTCAAATAAATTGTTCTCCCTCGCCCCTGAAGTATAGTCCGACAAATACCGTTTTGTTAAAAAAATATAAAATTTAATTTTGTGATAACCTGTATAAAGTAAGAACCAGTGGTACAATTAACACCCCTACAGCTCTAAATTTCAAGAGCTGTAGGGCACAAATGTGGACAATATGAAATATGTAAAACGTACGCAAAAAAAAAACAGAAAACTAACGGGAAAAAATGTAGATATTTTCAATTTCTAAGTAATTGCTTAAATTTGACACTTTGTTTGTACATCCAAAGAATTCAACTATTAGCACGTTCCAATTACAAGTGGTTAAAAGAAAATGAAGGTTAATTAATTCTGTCTCCTCAACACAGTGATTAATTAATTAATTAATTAACCACACTCAGTTTTTTCCCGAAAACACTCAAAAATTTGAACTACATTTATTCGGCAAAACTGTAAAATTATTTGATTAACGATGTACCATGTTTGCAATAACTTTAAAGTGTTTGAAAGATTTCACAGCATTCGGTTTTTGTAAACTCAAAATTAAATTGTAAAGTATTAGTTATATATATAATTTCGATTTTTTTCAAAAATCTGGATGCCAACATGGTAACACTTCAACATGGATTCATAAACCGTACATTCAAGAGCATGTTATTTTATGTAGTTCTAAGAAAATTTATTCGGCAGAATAGTGAGATGACGTCATAAATTTTGGGAAGGCCATAAACGAATAAATTTTGTTTAACGATTCATCATCATTCCTGTAACCTTAAAAAGTTTGCAAGATTTCAGTGCATTCGGTTTTGCAATTTTAAAGTTAAATTTTAACATATAATTTCCAATTTTTTCCCTAAAATCTGGAAATCTAGGGTAAAAACTGAACACATAGTGTTAAATCACATATGCAGGAACAAGTTTAAGGAAATTCTATTCGACAAAACTATAAAATGACACCATCAATTTTGAGGGGGGCATAAATAAAAAAAAATGATTACCATGATTACAATAACCTTAAAATGCTTGCAAGTTTCAGAACATTCAGTTTTGCAATTTCATAATTCAATTATTGTAAAATGTTGTTACGCATTTTTTTTTTTTTTCGGAAAAACTAGATGTCCAGGGTCAAAAATTCGCCACAGATTCATAAATCACACATGTAAAACTATTTAATTCTATAAAATTTAAACAGTATTTATTCGGTAAAATTATAAAATAATATTTTTTGGGGGGCATAAAAGAAAAAACTTTTAAGAACGATTTATCATGCGTACCTCCTTTTTAGATATCACAGCATTCGGTGTTGAGCTTTCAAAGTTAATTTAAAAAATGTTTTCCACAATTTTTATTTTTGTCCAAAAATCTGGATCTCTAGGGTAAAAACTCAACACATACTGTTAAATTACACATGCAAGAGTGTTTAATTCTATAAAATTTAAGGATATTCGACAAAACTATAAAATGACATCATCAATTTTTAGGGGGGCATAAACGAAAAAAATTTGAATAACAATTTACCATGATTACATTAACCTTAAAATGCTTGCAAGTTTTCAGAGCATTCAGTTTTGCAATTTCATAATTAAATTATTGTAAAATGTTGTTATACATTTTTTTTTTTTCGGAAAATTGGGATGTCCAGGGTAAAAGCTCGACACAGATTCATAGATCACACATGCAGAAGTATTTAATTCTATAAAATTTAAACAACATTTATTCGGTAAAATTGTAAAATGACGATTTTTATCAACGATTTATCATGCCTACGATAACCTTCTTCCTTTTTTAGATTTCAGAACAATCGGTTGCGTAGTTTCAAAGTTAAATTGCAAAATGTTTTTCACACGTTTAATTTTTTCCAAAAATCTGGATGTCCAGAGTAAAAACTCAAAGGATTCATAAACGACATGTGCAGGAATATCTTATTGATAAAATTTAAATAATAGATATTTATTTACTAATGCAAATTTTGGAGGTGGCGTCATCCTAGTGTTGGAGGACGGGCAGAGTAATTAGTCAAATATTGGTTAGCTTTTTACCATCTACGCGATATTCCTAATACACATACATATTAAATTTGACAACATTTGGTCCAGCAGTTTCAGGGAATATCTGTTTAATAAAAATCGGGACTGACCGCAGACAGACAGACAGACAGACAAACGGATGGAAACTCCAAGAGTCATGAAACATCGAGAAAAATATAAAAGTAAGTCATCCAATAAACTAGAATACGATACTTTTTTAGCTTACGCTCAGGATGCAAAAGTTTACTTGCTTTTATAGTAATTTGGACTACATAGCATAATCTGGAACATGCTCTAAATTTCAACATTGCTTGACTTACCACATCCGTCGTAGACATAATTAAAACCAATAATCCGAGATAGCAAAAATGTGGTTTCATTTGTCAGCAGATTGGTCTTTAGTCCAATCGAAAAATAGCTGACAACTAGCATTTAGTGCCAGGGTTGAAGGTAGTGTCACGTGATTCTGGTTATCCAAAATATGAAATATTAAGGTCGTCTATTTCTATTTCTAATTCTGCCTTCTACAAAACTTTGCAGACAACCTATATTTTCCATAAGCTCCAAAATTGGAACTTATTTAGCAGTTTATTCATACAAAAACTGTTTCTTAATTAGTAAGAGCACTATCAACCAATAAAACTAATAGGCGAAAACTCTTCATATCTAAGATTATTATGTTTCCGTCGCTGAAAAATATTGTAAGGATTTAATATTTGAAAATAGTGAGTATTAAGGTTGTATTGCAAAGCAGTAGGTGATTAAATGTTCAAAAAGTTGCAAAAAACCTGTTTTGAAAAAGTTTTCAAAAATTACATGTGTCCTGACAACTTGCTCAAAAAGTACCTACTTCTTTGCCAAGAAATCTTAATTGTCTCAATTTGTATTGACTTAAAAAATATCCTCAATAACTGTAAAAGAAGGAATAAATTTTCGCCGCCTATTAATGTTCCATTCATTTCGTAAATTTGAACGTCTTTTTGTATCCTCTCGTCCCGTAATCGAGCAACAAAATGAATGTTCCTCGCCGCGCCACGATATGAACAGCAATATCAAATTTGAAGAACATTGTAACGTAATCACTTGTAATGTACCTAAAATGCAATTTAGTTCCGGAGTATTTAATATGTATCTTCTTCCCCCGAGTTCTTTATCAGTTCTCCATTTCGGCGGCCCCGGAATTTCTCCCGGAATCTTTTCAGGTGGAATCGCAGAAAAATCGACTCGGCAAAACGAATTACCGAAATTAGCATCGCGTTCGAATTCTCGGGCGAAACGTTACGATCGATTCGAGATTCTAGCGCAGATGATGTTCTTCCTCTGTGAGTTGTGCGTTTCCGAGGCTGAGCCCTCGGGAAGCTGCTTCGGAAAGAGAATTATAAATTGCAGGTAATTGGCCATTAATGCGGAATCCTGCGATTTCGGCGAACGCAGCGAGTAATTTATTGTTTGGGCTCATTACAGACGCCAGCTTCGCATTGGCCCTGGCAGATGACAGAGCTGAGGAGAGTCATAATAAAATTAGTGCGCCGCATCGTCGCCGCGACGACAGCCGGGAACTTTGCGGATGAGTCCTTTAATTTAGGGAACAAAAGGAAGAAACGGCCCGTTATAGACAAAGACCGACAGATAGGAAACAATAGCAGATGCAGGGAAAGCTTTTACGAATCGTATTCACCTAATATTGAGGACACGGCGCGTTGTGGACGCTGACAAATAATGTATTGACAGAAAGAGGTCTTAAGAAGAAAATAATCACACAAGAATTCGACAATCCTCTTAATACAACGAAAATTATCAGTGTTATTAACGTAAGAAGTTTTTTTTCTTAGTGTTATAAACAGAATTTTTACAAACATGGTATACTCTCAGACATTACCATTTCAGTTTTGGTAAATTTAGTAAGTGTTCATAAAGTGACTATTCCCGCCATAAAAATTATATCTATTATCCAGACTACCTTCCGATCTACATCAAAGAGTTTTTGGCTCTCAGTATCCATAGCTTCCAAGTACAATAATAATAACAGTAATAATTATTATTACTTATGACTATGAGAGAAATCGAGTGCTTTTTAATTTTAGACCTTTGGAGAAGAGCTTTTTAAAAAAAAAATCGCTAACAAACAAGTAAACATCCTCGAAGGGCATCGAAACGTAAAAATCTGCTCAAATTTCCACACTGAAAATTTTACCTCATTCTAATATCTCTCGTATGGGATAAGGTAAGACTAATAACATGGTATTTGACTATCGTTCATTAATTCATTACTATTTCTTGAAAAAATCAAACTGTAAAATCGCTTAGCTATTAACTTTATTGGACTTCAAAATGTACAAAAATTCACCTCTTTTCTCCAATTGCAATTAAAAATTCTTCTAGGTTATTACTTATTAGTTTCGGGTTTGAAAACCCTTCATCATTTATAATAAATTATATAATTATATATTCTTAACCCTGCTCCTGAAGATGCCACTTACGAAAGTGTGCAAAACGTTTAGCCTAAAAACTCAATTAACACGGTTCCAACCCGAAAAACGATCATGTATTGATTCCGATCGTGAAAGCCTCCGAAATTATTAACTATATAGGATGTTCCAAAAATGATGGATAGTACGATGTTAAGAAGGGTCTAAAGCACTCAAAAAAAATGCTAAAAAATCCCGAACTAAATTTTTGAAACCATTAAATTTCATAGTTGAAGAACTGAAGAATGAACTTCGTAATTTTTTCAATTCAATTTTCAAAAGTTTGGTGCAACGACTTTTTAGGCATTTTTTTCGAGTTCTTCGGAGTTTTCTTAACAACGCACCATGGAACTTCTCCGTCATTTTTGGAACCCCAGTACGTATACTATACAGAGTGTTAATAAATGATTTAGAAAACCCTAAACACGACTTGACAAAAAAATTTGCCGCTTTCGAGTCTTGGCCAGACCGAAAATAGGCTTCGATAATAAATTTCGCGCCTTGTAGAGTCCACATTTTTCAGTATCATCTGTGATTTAAACAAATAAACGTTAAAAGTTATTCAAAGTTTAACAAATAATTGGCAGATTAACTAATTTTGCAAAAAATCAAATGAAACGGCACATTAACAAATTAATTTTATAGTTGACAAGATGTAAATCATTTATTAACACCCTGCATACATCTATATACACACTTTTTTTTGTGAGTAGAGAACTTTGTGGGTATAATGAAGAGTCTTAAATCCCTAAACTAGTAACCCAGAAGTACCTTTCATTAAAGTTAGAGAGAAAAGATTTTTATATATTTTGAAGTTCAATAAAACCTAACCTCCAAATAGGACGATAGAGAAAATTAACTTTACTCCAAGATTAGACGTCTAGGGGAGGATCCTGCTGAGGTTCTATTTTATTTTCGCTGTTCACTAATGAGTTAATGACACAACAATTTATTTTTTACTCACGAAGTCTTATGGAAAATTTAAAAATTATCTCAAAATACTGACTGCGTGATGGACTTGCAATTATTTAAGAAAAAATAAATCACTCCATAGTCTGCTTATATTTTATTTGAGATAAACGCCTTATACCAATGAACAAGTTATAAAATCTAATGTGTATTTATAATAGTATATACAGGGTAAGTCACGAAACCAGCGGTTCTCGATATCTCATTACTTATTACACTATGCAACAAATTAAAAAAAAATAAAATTCACAGAATGCACAGTATGTAGTTAAAATTTCTTACCTCAAACTCAATTGAGGATCATGCTTGAAAGAATCGTATCACATCAGGTTTCAAAGTGAAAAGTGTTTATTGAATTTTTTGAAATCATACAAAATTAATGAAACAAAACTTCATTTTTCATTGAAAAAGGTCTTTTTTTTCGAACGATTGGCATTCTTATTGTAGCCAGATCTCGCAGTATCCCTCTGAAGACACCAACAGAAGTCTGCAAGCATGGGTGGATACATAAAAGCGATATTTTTACGATTAAATGCAATCCAGTGACCCAAAAAGTAAGAAAAACAAAACACCCGTTATATATGTTTTATGATGTGATATGGGTATAAAACATTTTTTTCTTTAGTATATGGAGTATAGGTACCCAACATATCACATCAGATATCACAATGAAAAATGTTTATTGAATTTTTTGAAATCATACAAAATTAATAAAACAATACTTCATTTTTCATTGAAAAAGGTCTTTTTTTTTCGAACGATTGACATTCCTATTATAGCCAGATCTCGCAGTATCCCTCTGAAGACACCAACAGAAGTCTGCAAGCATGGGTGGATACATAAAAGCGATATTTTTACGATTAACTGCAATCCAGTGACCCAAAAAGTAAGAAAAACAAAACACCCGTTATATATGTTTTATGATGTGATATGGGTATAAAACATTTTTTTCTTTAGTATATGGAGTATAGGTACCCAACCTATCACATCAGGTATCACAATGAAAAGTGTTTATTGAATTTTTTGAAATCATACAAAATTAATAAAACAATACTTCATTTTTCATTAGAAAAGGTCTTTTTTTTCGAACGATTGGCATTCCTATTGTAGCCAGATCTCGCAGTATCCCTCTGAAGACACCAACAGAAGTCTGCAAGCATGGGTGGATACATAAAAGCGATATTTTTACGATTAAATGCAATCAAGTGTCTCAAAAAGTAAGAAAAACAAAACACCCGTTATCTATGTTTTGTGATGTGATATGAGTATAAAACATTTTTTTCTTTAGTATATGGAGTATACCCAACCTCAAACACTATCTGAACTTTCTGTGAATTTTTTAGTGTTGCATAGTGTTATTAGAGACGAAAGAAAATCACAAAACAACTATAAGTGTTAAAAAAATATATTTTTTTGGAAAACAAGATTTGCAGTTTTATGTATTCATAACAACATGTAACGTTCGGATAACAATTCTGCAAGTAAATAACAGAATCCCAAAGTCTAAACCCCAATGATCTAATTGAGTTTAATTTCAGCGAAAATACTGTCAAACGGCAGCTTTGGTTTTATATACAAACATTTCGGCAGAAATTCGCGTGTTTCACAGCCGACCCAGTCCAAAAATTTCTAGCTACAGTCGATACACGATATCGTATATTCAGTCTTTCAATAAGCTGCAGATCTTAATTTAAGTTTTTTTTTAGTTCTATCACTCAAATAAGTTGAATTTGTAGCAGACATTTAATGTGCTATTAAAAATCTTAAAATACTTAATGAAGAAGACTTTCCCAGAAAGAAATCTATACAAAACATTGAACATATCAGTAAATTTGTATAAATCTTCGCAATGTTTTTAACATAATGTATGTTTTCTTTTTTAAAAATACAGAAAAAATTGTGAATAAAATCAAAGCTCCAGCTTCATGCAACTATCAAAACTGATTGTTCGACGTTCGCATCAAGGGAATTTCAGTCCCCGCATGGGAATGCCAAACTGAATATTCAGTCACGAGTGCAATTTCTAAGAATCAACTATATGAAGCGAAATCCTTGTGTGAATTTGGAACCAGCTCTAAAGCTTGTCTCTCTTGAAACCGACACGCATTTCGAAATTTATGTTCCTTTCTCTAGAATACTGATGTTGTTTATAGGCCACTAAAATAAATGACTCTATCAAAACGCCAAAATAAATGATACTCCAGAAAGCATCGTGTTAAGGATTCCGTATAAATTCCACCATTTGACATGGTCAAAATGCCCGTATATCTATTATCGGTGCTTTAATGTGGCCAATGAGTCATTCGACTTGGAAGAAAAAGCATTGTGCGACAAGCTATAAAATTGCCGCACTATCTAACTTTTCAAAACACAAAAGCTCGTTTCTGGAATGAGAAAACTATTCCAACTATTTCAGACTTTCCATTAACAGCAATAAGGACTCGTTCTTTGAAAGAATAAACACCTGAAGAAAACCACTTTTACATCGTCTTTAAAATATACCGATCAAAATTAGTGTTTTAGCAGGCATTCCAATTTTCGGTTTAATTACCTAGTTTATCGTAAAAGCGCAATAAAAAGCAGTTTGAACGATATTTCATAGCTTCCAATAGACTACGTCACTCTGACATCAAGTCTTTATTAATGATACTTTATTTTGTATTATTTTTACTGATACTTTATAATTTATGATTTTATGATGCTCTTCTTTTTTTTATAAAAACATCAGATAAGAGAAATTATTTTAATGATCGTAGAAAAAGTACCTTCTCGATTATTAGGTTATTAATTTTATTAACACGTCGTCCATCTAACCTGCAATTTGTTTAACTAGTTAATATGACACACATTCCATAACAGTCTAATGAAGCGAAATTGGGCTTTAATTTATTTAGATCGATGAGTAACTTATTTGTCTATTAAATCGAGAACAATTTATTAAAGCACATGCGTAGCAATTAAGGATAATGTATGGTGATTAGTTGACGTAGCTATTTGGAAATCTCGTAACAAGAGTGATAGGTTACACATATGTGAGTGAAATCTCTCTGCGTGTAAATTTTGCAACACAGACGTTGTCATCGGGGTAACATTTCCTGAAATTTATATGTGGAATCTACGTTATGTATGTTTGTCTCCAAAAAATCATTTTTTATCTGCGCCTGGAAAGTAAATATAAGGAAACTGACAATGGTTAAAATGGTTAAAAATTTCGAAATCGAGTTTTCCACGAATAGTGATCAACAACCCCGAAATATCAAGACTTCAATAAGCTATCTGTGTCAATGGATATCCGAAAAAATAGTAACTTTTGAATTAAAACTGAATTGCGTTCATATTTTCCAGCGAGCGTTAAACACGTTTAAGATCATCAGGCGTAGGAGTCAAAATTTGGTCGTGGACTGGAAACTTCAACAAAAGGAGGTTTAATCTGTAGCGTTAGTTAATGGAATAAAATATGTAGATGTTAGAGGAAAGTCAACTAAGATCGACATAAAAAATATAGATAATATTGGAAGTTCAATATTATACCGCCACTTGTTGTGTTCACCGCTTTATAAAAGGTTGTTGTGTAGTTTGGGTTTTTTGCGAAGATTTTGATACCAAGGGTAAAAAATCAAGGCGGATTCATGAACCACAAGTATAGCAGTATGTTATGATACTAAATTTAAATGGTGTTTACTAAAAACATCATCAGATTGTTGGTAGGGATGATCAGCCAAATTTTGGTGGGTTTTTTACCATCTACACGATATCTAAAATACGTCTAAAAACGGGAAAATCTTTCCATATTAAAGGGGAATGAAACGTCAAGAAAATCTGAAAGTAGCCAGTATTACAATACTTCCTGAGCGAAGTAAAAATTAAACAATCTAAAACTCAATTTTTCTGTGAAACTTGTATTTCAACCCGATTTCTGTACAATTAACTTGCGTGTAACTAACCCACCCCTAGCGTAAATTGGGAACTTTGGAATAGTCACATGACTAAATTGTACGCCCACACAACTAGATGTCTCTAACGTAGAACTGAAGTAGAGTGGGGTGAAAATTAACCCAATCAGAACATCAATGGCTCATTATGTCATTTGTATTACCGTATGAACAACAAAATTTTAGACAAAGGAAGACCGTGATCAGCGTAGGGGGTGATAGATAAAGAGAAAAAAATAGGTCAAGGTAACCTATATAATTAATCTTTATTTAAAATTTTGTTGTTAATAGTGTATTGTCACTTGTTACGGTTTTGGTTGTTGTGTCTTTTAGCTAGCATTTTTTTCTGCTTGTTTTTTGTATTAATTTTTTCATTTTTCATTTATTTTCGAAATTACCTCTTCTAACATTTCTACTTTGTTTCCCTTATTAAAATAGCTGTTCCATCTAACAAATGCATCCTTTACATTTCCACATTTAAGCGATTCCTCTAAGCAAACTTTGGAAAGTTTAGAGGAATTACTATGTTCACAATGAATATTGAAAATTTAAACAAAAAGAGATTTCGAAAGTCTGAGAAAACATTTTTTGTGCAATTAAAATCCGGCGTTTTATACATGTGTTTTTGGCTTCTTAATTAAGAAACTTAATATTTTTCCCACTGGTATGAGACGTTAAGCAGGATATGGTTTCAGTGGTTTTGCAAAAATAAATCTACCTAATATTAGGTATCTACCCATTAATAAATGATTTTCTTCTACTAGAAAAAAATTTTTCCAACATTATCTAAAAGCACTGTTTGTATGCGAAATCTCCCCAAAGCAAAAACTAGGAACCAAAAATATGAATTTGACATCAGGTATGCCATTATAAAATTTTAAATATGTTGCCAACCTGACAACAAAAACAAGGAAAATTAATTGTCTCCGGTATTTCGAGACGATGTCATCAGTTTTGTAAATTTTGATTGGTTAGTTGGTTAGTTAATTAATTTTATCAATGTCACGATAATATTATTAGTCTAACAAAATCTCTAACGTACCGGTAAATCACAGAAAAGAGATAAAAATAAAGCATCCGTCAAACTGATTGCAGTACTACCTGAACTATAGCTCGAAAAATAAAAAGAATATTTGTTTCAATTAATTAAATGCATGAGTTATATTTATGTCACTTTGGTAACATTTTGATTTATTCGTTATCTTAAGGGTAGTTAAGAGGCTGTGTATATAATTTGAGTGAAACAGTTTGGAATTGTAACCTAAGGTACAATAATTTTGAATACATCTTGAACAGAGTATAATTAAATTTAATTAGAAAAAAGTTGAACCGTTAAGGTTTTTTATCTTTTAAATTGTTTCCAGGCCACCATTTGGAGATGCAAGCATGGCGATATTTCTATAATTGAGGTTGGAATTTTTCCGGCACCTGAGCGAAAATGCCGGCAATTTATATATGAAGGCATGCAACAAATAAAGCAGCAATATCGTCGGCAGAAATTTAGTGTTGTCGAGGGCTTTTGTTCGCGAAATGAAAATCCCCATTTTTCTATTTGTTCATTTCGCCACTTCGACTTCGATATGGGAAAGACGAGATAAAAAAGTATAAAAAATATCATCTGAAAAGTACGCAGCTAAAACAATAATAATGGAACAATAAAAACGGAGCGGCGCGGCGGCGGTGGCGGCGGCGGCGGCGGCGTCCCTTTGTAAGATATCCAGCAGGGTGTAAACTAAAGTAAAGCCGTAACGGGTCCGGATGTGGGGTAAAACCGGGATAAATCTGGACCATTAACTGCTCCCGCGCCCGACGCGGACGGTGACGTAGAGGTTGCCATGGACACGCGCGCAACTCGCGTGACGTCAGCTTCCGACGGAGATGGGCGTCGGCACTCTGGCCAGGGCTCCGATAATAGCGAACGCCGCCGCCGCCGCCGCCACCGCCACCGCCGCCGCATATTGAACAAGTGCAAGGCTAGAGGGCAGTCGGACGGAAGGACACGCTAGTGGACACGAAGAAACGCCCAGAACTAAATCAGAACGTTACACTGCTCCAGTATATGTGTAGCGGGTTAAGAGAACGTAAGTTGTCCCATCACATTGTATATGACCTAGAGAAACTTTTCCGAACACATACTAACCCACATGACGTATTTTGTTTAATTTTCACTACTTACAAGTGAAAACTATTTTTGTCGGTTAAAATTTCGGGCGCATCCACCATTTTTAGCCAGAGATCGTGACTTCCTCAAGATAATACTAGTAATTTAAAAAAAAAAAACACCGAAATCAATGTAGATCTAGTAAATATCTTTAAAACTTTAAAAACAAAAAGTCTTAGATACATTTTTGTTTTTAAGCTTATTTTTTAAGCTTAAATAAAAACAAAAAAATTTCGGGCGTTCATTTATTAATTTAGATAATAAACTAACTGCAACACGAATATTGTTCGCATAATAAGTGTCTCAAGAGATCACTCATGTTTGGTAAATTGTAAAAAACTTTATGTACCCGTCTATAGGACACAATACACTTAGTTTTATTTTCTGAAAAATTAACAAAGAAATTTTTATAACACGGTCATTTACTTTTACGTCTCCTTGACGTTTCACAATACATTGAACACAAACTTGCAAATTTTCCATAAATTGTCACATCACATTGCACTCGTATATGAGCTGAAGAAGTATAATTACAATGTTTCGTTTTTAACGCACTTATATTTTAATTTTCTGGAAAAAAACGACAGGAATTTTTATAATAGGGTTATTTTGACAAATGTTTACTTTAGTATCTTTCTAGTGTTTCACAACACATAGAATACAAATTTGTAAATTTTCCGTTGTTATCGATTTATTTGCCTGCTGAAAATTTTATTAGTCGACAATATCTAAAACTACAGAACTGATTACGTTGAAATTGCAATTAAGTAGTGTTTAGTTTATTAGTGAATACGGTAAGATGGTAATTAAATTTGTCTATTCAACGGCAGCTTAATTATTTATTTTATAAATTATTGTTTATCTTTATAATTAATTTACCCTAGAAACTATATGAAGATGTTTTCTGAACTTCCCGAGAGTAAGCTAAGTAAATATAGTAATAGGGTTCATCAGACGAATTACTACTTTCATGTTTCTCGACCCCTAGAATATGAAAAAGTAGGCTGAGAATACTAAACTACAGGCCAATTTATTGTCAAATTTTATACGTATATTAGGCACCAACCAACAATGTGAAGACGTCACCCCAAAATTTGTTTCGCTAAACTCACTTAAATTTTATAAGATAACATTCCTACACTTGTGCTTTATAAATCCGCCTTGATTTTTTACCCCAAGCATCTAGATTTTCGCGAAAAAATCCAAATTGTATAGTAACCTATGCGTACATGTATTTTTTAATTGACTTTTATTATCTACATTTTTTTAACTATAGAGGTTAACACAAAAAAATGAAATTTTACGATTTTCAATGGCTACAGATTTGTTGGATGTACTTCAGGACCAAAGGAAGTTCTATCTCAATAACCTTACACCATTTTTTTTATCTGTGAGTGTTTGAAAATATTAATTACAATGTATTTTTCATACACAATACATTTCACATTAAATATATATTTATCTCTAACAAAACACTACAAAAAATATATATACATCAGACGAATTATTTTGTCAGTTTTCTCAAAAGACTTCGGCTACTTTCCTAATAATTGTAGGGCAGCAGCAACATGATAACTTTGAAATGTTACCGATTTTTAATCTGCTTTAAAAATGAGAGAAATTAACAAACTTTCCTGGGAAGTATTGTAATAGAGTCCATCTAGCAAACGACTAATTTCATGTTTTCTCGAAGTTTCATGATCCCTAAAGCATGAAAAAATGGGTCTCCCATTGCCGTCTGTCTGTCGTCTGTGTCGATATTTATTAGACATAAAATCCCCGAAACTACTAAAGTAGACTAGATGGTAAAACGCTAACCAAAATTTGTCCGAACATTCCCACCAATAACGTGATAACGTCACCCAAATTTTGCATAATAAATGTTATTTCAATTGTAAAAAATAACACCTTTTATATTTGTGGTTTATGAATTCGCCTTGATTTTTATCTTAGATATCAACATTTTTTTAATTTTACATTAACAATATATACGAACGCCGTGCTTTATAAACGACCATGGCTCTTCCTGCTTTATACATTTTGAACGGCGTTATTTGTAAACAACATACACTGTCCTTGGTACATTCTCAAGACCTTAATTTATAAACGACGGATGCCGTACTTCGTAAATTCTGAACACCATACAGTTGCGCCCCCCCCCCAAAAGTGCACCATTTTTCGTTGTCCTGGAATTTTTTGAATTTTTAACTTATTGTAAGTCTGTCTATTACCAGTGGCGCAGCATTTTTGAATAAACAAAATGTCAAATTTGACAAATTTTGTTATTCGAGTGCCCATGATTTGAAGATAATTTGCAATAGAGAAAATTATCGTGCACTTTTGGGGAGGTGTTACTGTACATGATAAATTCTGAACGTCGTCCTTGATAAACGACTGACGCTGTATTTTGTACACTCTGAAACCAAGAGAAGTTAAAGCTTTAAACGCCGTACTTTATAAGCAACTAACATCGTAATTATAATTTTTATTATAGAATATAGTACTGTTGTTATATTAGTATTCTATGACACTTATATTTAGATTTTTTTGTAAAACTGTATTTAAACCTGTTTCCTGTTTAAACCAAAAACCACCCGCTAATTCACTTATGTACTCATCTCCCACACACTAGGTATTTCTAACGCATCTGTACGCTTTACACAGTGGTGTAAAAACGGGGACAATCAGAATATTAAATTTTTGCAATTTTTCGGTTTCTTAATGTTTTTTCAAATAGGGCACCCGGTATTTCATAACAATTTCCAAGCGATTAGGTGATTAGGTCTAAAATATTACTACTATAAAATATAGAGCATCCGCTACTTGAATACCATGAAAAAAATGAAATTCGCAAATTTAATTACCCTATTTAAGGAAGCTTAAATACTCAAAGTTTTTATGCTTTCGTCGAAGCCAGGTAGCTAAATCCTATATGTATGTCCATCTTTAAATATGGCGGAGTTGTAAGATGTAACGTTAGAATGCTACTATGGTGCTAAACTTTCAAAGAAAACACTCTGTATATTTGAAGTCTAGCCCTAAATGGGTTCTGTTAAACTGCGCCATTTCAATAATCAACACGAAATGCGTAATTTTGTGCCATCAGACCTGTCGGACACACAGGGCTAATATTTCAGCATAAGGACAATTTTATACTGTAGAATAATAAAATTAAAAATATACACACTATGTGACTATCAAAATGCAGTTTTTTTGAAAAATGAAACCAAAAAGGTAGGAAAATAAACTTATTCCAGTTCAAAAAAAGATGAACAAAATTTTACAATCTCGAAGTATTTTGCCAAATGAATGATTTTTAGTCGCAGAAACTATTGAATTTCAAATTGTTTACCTTATTTTTGAAATTTCAAATTATTTCTCCTATAATTAAAAAAATGTGTGGATCAAAATAATAAAAAAGTAAACAAACATAAGCAGCAAGCACTATTTTCACTGAATGACTTTCTGGATACAGTTCCAAGAATATTTAAATATATTATTGTTTGAGCCCGTCTGACTACCCATCGACCTAAACACACAATACTCGTAGCAGCGCTGTATCCTCAAAGTTAAAACCCTTCTTAGTTAAATAACTTTGCAAACATGGCTTGCTGACACATTTACCGCTCTATCATTATTTAAATTATACATAATTATATATAAAACTTTTAGATGGCAATGATCATTTAATATGAAAGAAGAATGAAAAGTATAGACATCAATCACTTTAATAAGATGACAAAGATTTTTACTTAGCTGTTGTGCTTAATATAGAAAGTACAATTTTGCGCAAAACTCATGTGTAATGTATTTGGTAAAAGTAAATAATAACTGCTTCTAACTTCAAAAAATTTCTGTATCGCTAAAATACATTGGAGAAGTGTGAATTCAAAATTATTAATTAACATTCACATTTCAATACAAATCACTTTCTGCATTATATTCTCTCCACGGACAGAATTGATGTATGTATTTCTATTTGTTGTTATATTTAAAACCCAAACATTATGCACAGTCTATGTTTTTATACGTTTGTGACAATTTCCCAAAACGACAAAACGCATGCGTATTATTTGCTTGGCGGGCTTTGACTCGAACAAAAACAAACTTCCTAACCTCTAACGTCAAATTTTTTGAGCATAAATTTTACATAATGTCTCGCTGATTTAATTTAAATTAAAGAGTAGTGACTTTGCAGTATGAGTCATAGAGTGAAACCTCATACCAATGTTGAGATCGCAAGTTGTGAAAAATACCTTAGTAAGATGTTGAAACATGACAGTGCCCTGGCGTCTAAAAAAAATCCAGCTTCTCGCCCATATCAAGACAAAATCTCGCAGATAATGAGACATCCAATAAATATGCAACCACAACGTATCAAACCTAAGCCAAGTGCCAAAACACAAAGTCCCATACAAAAAGTTGCTGTTAGTTTAATGAGTACCATGCCGAGAGAAATTGGAGATGGCAGTCGTATCAAGGAGATGAAAAGTACCAAACGTAAACCCAGGTCAAGATCTAGAAGCCGCTCAAGTAGTAAAGTGAGAGAAGCGTGGGGACACATTTTACTGAGTAAAAAGAGCGGAGAGAAAATGTCAACATTCAGCAATTTTGACCCACTAAGAACACTTCATTTTTTGTCGAAAGAATTGTCCACTAAATTGCGGACTGTTGTACCTGAGGAGGATGAAATTCTCCAAATCGTGACTGACATTCAACATGCCCTGAAACGAATTCCGCCAGAAGTGACCACGTTGTTGCATGATCCACCACCAGAAATTGAAGAACCGGTGAGTTGCTTTTATCGGTAACAAATTGGCCTTAGAATAAAATTTGTAGGTAGTCGAAGAACTTGTTCCATCCAAAACTACATCCACTAAAATTTGCCAAACCCCACCCACTTTATATCAAGAGGACACAGAAAGGTTTCAAAAAATAATGGAAGAAAATACATACAGGCTCGAAACTAGTTGTAGACAACTCGAAATGGTTTGTTCTAATTTACAAAATGAGAAAGAAATGACTGAGAAGGAATTAGATGAAGCAAAAGAAAATGTTGAGATGTTGTGTAAAAAAGTTAAAGAATTAGAGGAAGAAATAGTAAGTTTATTTTTGTTAGCTGTTATTATTAATGTATAAAATAATCTGGCAAGTAAGGTAATCTAAAAACATTTAAATTTATGCACTTCACGCAAACTGCGCGTGAAAAGGTAAGGCTCCCTCGCAAATTTATGGTTATTATAAATTCTTAATTTGCTAGAAAACTTTTTTGTGTACATAAAATACAAACGATTTTTAACGTACTGCAAGAGCAATAAAAAAACACGATTGAAGGCAGCTATGGGTTTTTTAAAGTTTGTCTTTGATCAGTGCATTTTCACAAATTTTTAAATTGACGGTTATCTTGTAGAGAATAAAAACGGTTTATTTTAAAACACGAACGTGGTTTTTTTGTAGTAATAATTTTTTTAATTATCTTTTTCCGATGTTTTGTATGACTGATGTTAGTTTTTGTTAGAAAGATAAAAAATTTTGATATATTTTTAGAGTAGCATACAAATAATCAAGCAAATTTATTTTTTATCTTCATAGAATTCTGTGATGTGGAAGTTCGAATTTAAACCCAAAGATGGCGCTACAGCAAATTTTAAAATTTTTATTTGCAAGGAAATCTCCACTATTAAATAACAAATACTCGCTAGTTTGCGGAAAAATGTGGGTATTTTAAATGCTTATTTAATTAACACTGCTAAATTTTTACAACAAAAAAAATTGGTCCCAAGTTTTTTCGACAGAATTTCATTTGCTCCTGATGTACCTACAAATCCAACAAATCCCGCTTCTTTGAAAAATTATAAAATTATATTTTACGAAGTTTTTTTGTTATAACTTCTATATAGTAAAAACCAGCAACACAAATAACATCCCCACAGCCACTGCATAGTAGGAACTCAAATTGCAATGGATCGTGTAAATTGCACAAGTACGGACAATCTAAAATATGTTTTAATGTAATAGATAACCAACGGGAAAAAATGGCCTGTCAGCAATAATAATAAGCTTTAACTTAAAGTCTTAGTTTATACATCTGAAAAATGTCAACACAGACGCCAGACAGACAGAAACAGGAGACTACTTTTTTCGTACTCTAGGAATCATGAAACGTCAAAAAAACATGTAAGTGGCCACTCGTCCACTCAATTGCTATATTTCCTTAGCTTACGCTCAGGAAGTAAAAAACACCAAAAAAACACGTTTTAAAACAAAACAAAAAGCAACCCATGTAATAAAAAACGCTTTTTAACATCTCCAGTCATCTGACAAGACGGAAATTCTCTCAAAGACAGATCTTCAAAAATTCGTGCTTACTTTGATCGTGTTTTTATTGCTCTATCAGCATATGTCCATAGTGTACAAATTGAAGGATTGCATATTAAATTGAAAACAATTTACCAAAAAAAATATTGTGGATAAATACCAAAACCTAATTTACGCCACTTTTTTAATATTTGGTCCATAGACGTTTGACAATGTTTACAGCAACTTTAAAGCTCGTGCAAAAGACAATGGTTTTGTAATTATTAAAAAAAGTAAAATTTTGTTGTAGTTTTAAATCTAAAAATACGATTGATTAGCGCAGTTTTGAGATGATACTATCAAATTTTTGGTAGGGATGATTAAACAAATTTTGTTTAGCGTTTTACCGTCTACACGATATGCTTAAAATGAAAACTACAATTTCACACCAATCAAAAAGGAAGTTTCAGAGTTTATTATTTTAAAATTTAAAACCGAACTCGGCCACACCAAATTTTACTTCCCTAGTGTAAGCGATGGAAGTATTGTAATAGAGTCCATCCAAACGGCTACTTTTCATGTTTTTTGGACGTTTCGTTAACCCAAGTGCACGAAAAAATAAGTCGCCCATTTCCGTCTCCCTGTCTGTGATTTTTCTTAGGTAGGTATAATCTTCGAAACTACTCAACGATTGTCAAATTTTGGAAGTACATTGGGAGTATCCTGTAGATGGTAACACGCTAACCAAAATTTGTGTCATAATCCCCCCCAACAATGGGATAAAATGTTATTAAAATTGTCTAAATTAACATATTCCTGTACTTGTGGTTGATGAAATCACCTTGATTTTTTAACCTAGTGTCCAGATTTTCACTTTCATTTTTAGGGATTATTATAAAATAAATAGAATTTTGCAAAATCAAATTTTATTTTTTTTAAGCTGGATGTATGGCATTGCACTTCAGGGGCTGGGAAAGTTGTATCTAGATAAGCTGCAACCAACTTCCTCTCTTGCTAACATATGATAGACGAAGATAGACAAACTAAAGAAGTTAAAGAAAACTACATATGTTTTTTTTTTGTCGTAACTATTATTATTTGAGATAAATATTAATAAAACTCCAGCAAATAAAAGACTAAATTTTATTCCTAAATTTATGTCGGTCGCGACTGTTGAAAGCTGGTAATCTACTGACGCTGATATTTACATTTAATAGAGCCCTAGTCGTGGTGTTGATGAATGACATTACTACCACAATTTATTGCTCACTGTACATTTCAGGGTTGTTAAAACCTTTTCTACGCCCTTACTGTGTTTGAATAAAATTTATTTTATTTTGCCTTATCATTATTTTTTTTTTATCAATAAACGTGTAAGAAAAGTAAAAAAATTCAAGAACGGCGAAAATGTGGCAAATATTTTGCCATATTATACTTGCATGTTGTTTACAGGAAGAAATAACCAGTCAAAAAATAAGAGAATTAGAGGAAGAGAAATACGAATTGCAACAACAGCTAGAGAAAGCTACTGAAGAAGTAACCAACAATCCAACACTAAATCATTTCAAGCAACTAGTGGAAGAGCTCAAAAAACAAAAATTGGCGGCGGATGAAACTTGCAACAGATTAGAATATGATATGACAGTTCTAAAAATGGAAAAAGAAAAATTCGCAACAATGTTAAATGTCAGGGATAAAGAGGTCAAAGAAATTCAAGAAGAAATGTGCAAAATTCAGGAGCAAGTACACAAACAACTGAAAAAATTAAATAGTGAGGTGATCGAGCGCGTCAATTCTGTGAAAGCGCTTTCAGGTCAGTCATTTTATTCTTGTCGTTTCTGTTATTGTGTTGTTTTGTGTAGATCCAACCAATGGAATGCACGAGTCTCTTTTCTTGGAAATTGGGGATACAACTATTTCATCAATTACTGCTAATGAATCTGACAAGGATACCATTAATATTATTAAAGAATTGCCGTGTGGCGACACTGAGCTTATAGGACTAACGAAAGAATCACATGAGAATTTTCTGCAAAAATTGAAGGTGCTTCCGGTTTAATTTATGTTTATGTACGGCGATTAAAATCGTCGCACTTTTGCGCGTTACCGTGATTTATTTTTATAACATCTGTGCAAACTTTGATATGAACTTCATTTATTACGTGTGACGCTAATCTAAAATGTTACACTTTTATAACAAATAACTTTCAGGGTACTAATGTGGGACCAGATTTACAGCGCAATAATAAAGAAATAGACTCAACATACGAAAGTCTAGTGGCCGGATTAAGTCCATCAATGCAAGCTTTCTTAGCGGCACACAAGGCGTGATATGTAAATGTGGTTTTTATATTTGATTGTACATTCCTGGATTTTCTGTATATATAAATTATATTTTCTTCTATTAAAAGTTTTTGTTCATGACCGGTGTTGTTTTCCTGAAAACAAAACGTTTGTTTGTTTTTTTAAGCGAAATAAACTTTAAAATCTGTTGGTAAGATCCTAGTCTATTTCTTTATTCATTATCAAGGAGCTTCAAACCGCAGTACGAAGTTTTTGTTGGGACTAGTGAAGCAGACTTTCGAATTAAACTTTCGCAGTTGTTAAAGATAAATTTAACAATAAGACAGGCTATTACCTTAAGACTACAGGTATACAAAGAGTAAGTTGTTTAGTCTACTTAAATACAAAACCAAAGGAGGTTTTTACTTCTTAATCACGCAGTGGAACATGTTTAGCCAGGTTCTATGGAAACGGTTGGCCTCTACCGGAAAATGTAAATCCCAAGCGAATAAAAAGTTTGCTTTTTGTTTTCGTTAATCTCAACGTACAACCAGCTCGCATGATTCCATTGCATGAGTTAATAAATTTATTACGAAAATTAGCACACAACCGCCTATTTGTCGTAGAAGTAAACTTTAAAATAACCTGATAAAGTTTTCTAATTTCCTGCAAAAACGTTAAATTTATAGTATATGATAACTTATAAGTCGATATAGGTGTACTATATAGTCACAGTCACGGGATTACTACCACCTAGCTGTTCAACTTGTTTGCATATTAGTTAAACTATTTAAGTATGAATAGTTAACTTCACAGTCATTTCACTGATTATGGGATGGTGTTGTGTTAGTAACCCCGCTTTATACAATTGTTCCAATCCTAACTAAATTATTTGTATGCTAACGCTATTTAAAAGTCTGTCAACCCTAGTAACTATGTGAAGAAATAACGGACGGCAAATCATGTTTACGAGAACGAATGTTTCAACGTGCACAAACATAATCAACCAGGGAAAGCATTAAATGTTGTTTGGTCTTTGTTAAAATTTTCGTAGTCAGCGACTAAAATCCTAAAGCTGAATTAATTTATTTTAATTTAATGTTTGTATTAGTTCCCAATTTGCGACGTTATGTACAAGACTCCAAGTTACATTATATTTTATTATCCAAATTGACACTAATAATTTTCGTTCACGAATAATTCATAGAAGCGTGCGAACATAAAATTATCATTGTTCTGAGAGAATGTGAATGTCCTGCATAATTAACCAAATTTAATGGAAAAGGCAAGTGACACATTAAGTCCATTTTCTGCTAAATAACACCTCAGTGACTGTTACTGTCAGTGGCAATAGAGTGTGATTTTTATTAAACTACAGAATTTGTGGAAAAAAACTGAAACACATTTAGAGATAAAGCGTTGGTTAAGAATTTTTGTAAACACCCCGTGACTATTAATGACTATGTTTTTACTTACCGAGCGTAAGCAAAGGAAGTATTGTAATCGAATCCGTCGGCCGACTCTCTACTTTTACATTTTCTCGACCTTTCATGACCCCTAGAGGACGAAGAAACAAGTCTCCCGTTTCCGTCTGTCTGCCGTCCCGGATTTTTATTAGACAAAATCTCCGAAAGTACTGAGCCGATTGTTGTCAAATTTTGTATTTATATTAGGAATATCATGTAGATGGTAAAACGCTAACCAAAATTTGTTTAATTATCCCCATCACTAATGTGATGACGTCACTTCAAAATTGTACATAGTAAATGGGTTTTAAAATGCATAAAATAACATAGTCCTACGCATGTAGTTTATGACTCCGAATAGAGTTTTTACCAGAAACGTCCAGATTTTTGGGGAAAAAAATCAAAATTTTGAAACAACATTTTGCAATTTAATTTGGAATCTGCAAAACCGAATGCTTTGAAATCGTGCAGATGGTTTACAGTTATGGTAAGCATAATGAATTTGTAATCAAAATATATTTACTTATCCCCTCCAAAAAATTGATGACGTCAGTTGAAAAGTTAGCCGAATAAATCCTATCTAAAATGTACAAAATATGATGAGTCTGTACTTGTGATTTATCATTCCATTCAAATTTTTTCGATTTGCATGTACAGGGTGACTCAAAAAAATTAATCTTGGAGATGTTTTAAAGTTATCATAAGCATGGTAAATTTTTGATCAAAATGTATTTGCTCATTCCCCCTAAAAATAGATGACGTCACCTCAAAATTTTGCTGAATAAATCCTATCTTAAATGTGCAAAATATGATGAGTCTATACTTGTGATTTATCATTGCGTTAATATTTTTTTGACTTGCTTATACAGGGTGTCTTAAAAATTAATGACTAAGTCGATTTATTCAATTTTTCAAAGAAGCGGGATTTGTGGCACTGTATTTCGGAGGCGAGGGAAGTCCTGTCGAAATAACTTTCGACCAATTTTTTTTGGTCAGGTTGTCAGCAATTTAAAATTTTATGATGCCATACGACTTGACTGTCAAAATGAAATCTATTGTGAACTGACATGTTAATATTGCTACCACGGTTGTAGAATAGATAGGTTGATACACTAGCATACATTTGCATATCCCTGGTCAGCGACGCCAATTGCCGATCGCGTCGCCTGGTTTTTGACGTTTTAGGGACACAGAACTCTATAGGCATCTGTCTATAACCGATGTAATTAATAAAAGAAATCGTACTTATCGACTCCGATCAAATGTCATTTACAAATTTTGTATTGTTCATAAAGCAATGTAAACGAAAATCCCCAAAATAACTAGAACGATTTCCGCTCGACAAGATAGAGGCGCTAGCTGTCTGTGTCCTTTCCATGGATATAGGGATCGAAAAGAAGCGTCGCCATCCCAAGCCATTAGTGTACAAACCTATCTATTCTACAACCGTGATTGCTACCAATAATTCAGAATTGCCAACACAAAAATTTGCTACCATCATTTATAATAATCCAGTCAGCTGGCACGTAGCAAGTGTAAATTAACTACGATCACTACAAGCTAAAATTTGCTTAGTTTTGCCGCGCACCCTTACAGTATCAAGAATGAATGAATCATAAGTGTATAGAATTTCATTATATTAATAAGTGAAAATAACTAATAAAACTCTTATTAGTACGTATATGCGTCTTGCGATATTGATAGAGGTTAGTTGTTTTGTCAAAATCAAAAATTTGTTGTTAAATTTGCAAAACACCCATGAAGAAAATATGCATGATTATTGATTCTTGTGAAAATAGGTACACTAGAAAATTATGGAATAAATTGCCAATTCCTGCTTCTTGTCAACAAAAGTAGCCAAATTTCCTTTATTTAAAAGTTACACAGTGTTCTTCTGCCGCCACACCAATATAATAACTTGAATATTTGCATCGAGTTGCTTTAATTCAGATTTATCTCTTTTTTGTGGGTGTTTAATTTGTGATATTCAAAGATTCGTAACATTTGATTTGATTTCATTTTGCTAGTACTAGCCAAAGTAAGGTTGATTTTGGCAAATGATATCCTTAAAAAAAAGAGAGGGTGGGTGGGCGCGGCCAATACTTGTCAAGATAAGACTGATTTTGGCAAATGATATACCTCTACCATTCATTTTCTTAGAGGGTGTCATTTGGCAAAATCAGTCTTATCATAGTAAGAACCAACCCCGTCCATTCGCCCTTCATTTTCTTAGAGAGTAGGTCATTTGCCATTATCAGCAGGCACTATCCCCACACACCCACCCTCTCTTTTTTTTGAGGATGTCATTTGCGAAAGTCAGTCTTATCTTAGCAGGTACTAGCCCCGCCCGCCCACCCTCTCTTTTCTTAGGGGATATGTTATTTGTCAATTGGGTCCTATTTTAGCAGGTCCTAATACCGCTCACCCGCCCTCTATTTTCTCATTGTCCAAAATTAGTCTTATCTTAGCAGGTACTAGCCCTCTAAGAAAATAAAAGGCGGGTGGGTGGCTCTAGTACTTGCCAAAATAAGACTGATTTTGGCAAATGACATATCCTCCAAGAAAAGAGAGGGTGGGTGGGCGGGGATAGCACTTGCTAAGATAAAACTGATATTGCCAAATGGCATACTCCAGAAGAAAATAAAGGGTGGGTGGGCGAGGCCAATACTTACCAAGATAAGACTGATTTTGGCAAATGATATACCCTCTACTCTTCTTAGAGGGTATGCCATTTGGCAAAATCTGTCTTATCTTAGTAACTACCAGCCCCGTCCATTCGCCCTTCATTTTCTTAGATAGTAGGTCATTTGCCAATATCAGTCTTATCTTATCAGGCACTAGCCCCACCCACCCACCCGCTCTTCTCTTAGAGGGTATCTTATTTGCCAAAATCAGTCTTATCTTGACAGCTACTAACGTCGCCCACCCACCCTCTCTTTTCTTAGAGGGTATCTCATTTACCAAAATCAGTCTTAGCTTGACAGCTACTAGCCCCGCCCACCCACCCCCTCTTTTCTTAGAGGGTATGTCATTGCCAAAATCAGTTTATCTTATCAAGTACTGATGACTAACTTTTACAAAAAGTGATAAAAAATATCTATGTTAAATGTTTTTTCTCGGCTCCCTTTCGGACTTAGTTAAATATCTATTGATTCAAAAATATTTTTCAGATCGAGAAACGTCAAAGAAGAAGAGGTTTCAGTAAATATTATTTACGATCCTCGGCTTCGTCTCGCATTTCATATTATTACAAGATTTTCGAGGTCTCCTCTGTATTCACAATTTTTTAGATTACTGTGGATATTTTGGTCCACCATTTTCCTCCAAATAAGGTAAGGGACGTATTTAAGGCAATTCTGGAAAAACTGCGTTGCCAAAAATTATGAAAAAAAATCTGTTTCCTATTTTTTATTTTGGCGATTTTGAAAAAATGCTACAAATTTTCGAAAAACTGAAGAATGTCCTCTGTTAAATTTTGGAAGTATGTACTCGAAAAATAATGTATTAGAAATGGAGATTTTCCCAAAGTTACTTAAAACTCCTCAAAAAATTCTATAAGGTAAATTTCGACGAGTTTAAGCCAAAAACTAGACATGTTGATAGCAAAATTTGAATTTTTCGAGATCACATATCAAGTTTTGGCGAAACATTTGTGTTATATTATAACCCAATACAAGCTGTTACAAAAAAATGTACCTATGTATACCTACGAACAAAATTGGTCCAGTATTTCTTGGGGAACAGAACTTATTGTTTAAAACGTTCTAGTCTATTTTAAAAAAGTAAGGTATCACAAAGAGTAATTCTTGTCGGCCTTATTGTTGAAGATTTCTTTAAAACAGTTTCAAAATAACGTCATCATCGACTATTTGATGAGGTAACATATAAATTCTGATATGTCTTATATAACAGTGAAGAAGAAATTGATGTAAACGGTTTCTTAGATAACATCGAATAAATCAATTCGTACAGTTTCCTTGGAACGCCTCCTGTAATATACTATTGTTGCTAAAAGCGTCTTACAGGCCCATAGACAATAAATACTGCACTTTTACCTTTACTTTTCGTTACAAATTTTGACAATATTTTGTTGACATTGCACTGCCAATTTTATGAGACGTACAAATAAATAGATTTTAACTAATCTCCTGTAATGCGCAAACCAATGTTTGTTCTTACTCCAATTCAAAGAAATTCATTTTGTATTTACAAAAAAAATAGAAAAATCTATTTATAGAAACTTTATTTTTAAGTAAAAAAAAAAAACAAAAAAATAAGTAAAGTAAAAAATATAGAATAAATTAACACAATTCACGCAAACAACGGAATAAATTACAAGCAAAATTTACTCAACATGGTTTTAAGATGACGTCAGTAATTTTTTGGGGGATAAACAGTCTAGTTTTAAATGCTTCACCATTTATTTGACTCGTGTTCAGACACGTTGATTTCCAGAAGGTGACAAAGACACCAAGGGGACGGCAAACCTACACTTTCGTATTCTGTGAACTAGGTCAGGAAAACAACACTAAACATTTGTCAAAATGCTTTTTATGAATACGTTTTCCAGTTATCTTTCGGGAAATGAAAAATGGCGGATGCGCTGGGTCATTGTAAAATTAAATACCATCGCATCCATTTCGATAAAAAAAGTTATTTTTCTAAAAAAATACGGAAACTTCAATTAAATGTATCAGAACAATCTAACTTTACTTTTTACGAGTTTAAGAGAATATGTACAAATGTGATCCGTGGCGTTGAATTTGAATGAAGTAGTTTTGAACAGAGAAAGTATAAAACCATTTTGAACAAAAATATCCAAACTTAGAAAAATACTTTTTGAAAGTCAAAAAAAGACATATTTGGAGAACTTTACGCATTCGCTGAACGAACATAATACTGGTTTCAAATAGTATACTAACTCAACCTAGAGTCAAGTAGCAGTTTGAGGAACTAAAGTCCGCACTTCTAATAGCTCGTGTTCAAGGACTCTCAAAGTGCTGAAGTGGAGAAATAGTTTCCCAGGTTGAAAGTCTCGCAATGAAAGTGACAGTCCTTTACCATTGTGGCGCCATCTGGATGACACTTTACCCGCATCCTGGTTGGTTTTGGAAAACTTGTGACTGTATTTTTAATAAGAATTTGGCGATTCCTACAAGAAATGAATTCCATGTTTGTGTAAGTAAGATAGCTAGATTATGATTGACATGTGTGACGAGTTGCATCAAGCATCACAATGAAGCGGCAAAATTTATAAGCCAACTTAAAATAAATCTGGTGTTAGTTAATTTATTATAAAAGAACATGTTTGTTCCTTTAGTTTTTGTTAATAAAAAATACAAATTCAATGACTCGGAAAAGCTCGACCGAGAAAATATTGGGTAATTTCCGAGGTCATCTCCTTTCTTTTTGCCACGTCAGTCAAAAAACTTTACCTTCATATCCATTATGAATCTTTTATATCAGCGTTGACCTCAAATAAATACAGCTCAGGTAAACAAAGAAAAAAAGCCGTCGAATAAATCGTGTCACCGCCCTAACAAATAAATGAATCAAAACTCATCTACGGAAAAACAAATAACGTATTCTCAGCCCCTTGTAAACAAAAACCAATAAAGAGACTAAAGAAGGACAGTTATTCCGGTTGGGGATCGGATGGCAACCTCAAGAGTCCCCGACGTGGATCTTGTGCAAAGGCCACGCTGCAATTCGCCTTATGCAAACGTGCCATTACGCTTGGAAATGTAAATAAATGACGAAACAATCTGCACATGTCGTCCTTTGAGTGCCATGATCAGGATACGTGTAACAAACCGCATTGTTTACTCGAGCAATAGAGATACGTACAGTGTACGAAATTCAATCAACGACCGACTGTGGGGATATACAGGGTGTCTCAGAAATAAGTACATTAATTTTAATCAGTTATAGAGCTCATTGAACTCAACAACTTTTTTTAGTAGAGTTTTGTCAAGAACTTTTTAATTATCAAGTTAAAAATTGTTAAAGTTATACCCCAATTAAGGTTACCCGCCCATGGATCCTCAGTCACCCATGGACACTAATAATTATTATAATTAATAATTTATGGTCAAAAACAGTTACTAGGATACGTATTTTCCTAATCTTGTCAATGTGACAAACATTTAGAGAGAAATTGAAAATCCTGCTCCCTAATGGCGTACGGAATTTCATCGGCCCAAATGTGGGTGTTGAACACCTTCCCTCGTGTAACCGACCTCATCAGTTGATGGTATAAGAGATACAAAATTTGCTTGTTCGTTTATTTTTCTATTAACCCACTCACAAAAGTTTTGCCTACGTGGTAAGTCTGTTAGTTTCAATAACTGAACTTTCTGGTCCTGAAAGGGGTACATTTGTTGTCTGAGTATCCTCCAAATACTACTCTCCGATACATCACACTAGACAGTGAGACGTGCTAGTGCCCTGTCGAGCTTCGACACTCTTCAAAACAGCCTCTTCAACATTAGCAATTCTATTACTACGTAACTTACCCCGATCCTGAGGTGGCGGTTTAAAAGATCCGTACTCTCGAAAATGCTGCAACGTTCTTAAAACTGCGCACATTTGGCAGACGACGATTTGGGAGGTTTTCTGAAAAAATTCGTTGGGCGCGAGTGCCGTTTCCCCGAGCTTCACCGTACGTTAAAACGATATCGGTGCATTCCAGATTTGAAAACAAAGCCATTTCAACACATTTCGTCTATAAATTAGAAATCTGTGCCAAACAAACTTTAAAGAGACAACGTTTAATAAAAACATTGACATAAAAATGATTGTCAGTGTCAAAACGGTTGCTACGGTACCTTCTTCATTGTTGTAGTGTTGCTATTATTTAAGTTATTATTTAAGGTGAACATAGACGGCTCGTGAATATATGGGTGGGAAAATTCGAAATTCAACTTGAGTTTTCGAAAAAATGCTAGATAAAAAAGTTGTTCCGTTTCACGAGTTCTGTTACTGGTTAAAATTAATGTACTTATTTCTGAGACACCCTGTATGTATGACGTAATGTTGAAATTGAGGTTGGAATTAAACAAAAATCAATAATGCAGTTGCATTAATTTGAATATCACATTTCCTACTTTAAACGAGCAAATATACGAGTGTTTGTGTGTATAAATGGGGCGCAAGTCAAATATACGTTTGTTATCTTCGTTAGGTACACATACATATTCAACAGTTACAATTAAGGAACAATGCATATTGTTATTTGAGAATTTTACGGGGATAATTTTGATTTACACGTATTTTCCAGCAGGAAAGGTTGATTACTAATCAAGTTTTTGTTGTTTTTTGACAATAAAAAACTTTCTAACTATTCGTTTCGTTGAAATAAAAATAGAAATAGTGTTTTCAGCTCTTTTTCTCAGCAAGTTCTTTATTGCGGTTTTAGATTAGGTTACATGGATCGCTGGAAATTGGTAGAAACAATAATTTTTTTACACAATAAAAAATTTCCACTTCTAATCGAGTATTGTCTTGAACTTATGCAGCAAACATCACTGTATGGTCGTAGAAAAAAACTACAAATTTTCTGTTTATTCTTATTTCTTACATCACTATACCTCTGGTCCTTGACTTTCATCAAAACATTCAAGAATTCGGAACAACAAAAGTGTTAATACGGACTACGAAGTCAGGAGAAGTCAGTTACTTTAATTTTTAAGGATTGCACTAATCTGAGTCGTCGTAATAAAAATTGTTGAGCTTAATAAAAATCCAGGCTAGAACCCTTTAGTCACAACAATTGTGTCAGAAAAAGAATTTAACTGGATTAGTGGGATTTAGAAAATATTAGCTTAGAATTGATGGATTACTGAGATCAAGGATTAGAAGAATCCAGAAACGAAATGATGAAAAGAAGATTATTTAAAAAATATAGAAGAACTTTGGTTTCTCTGTGGCACCTATGTTGAAAAAAAACATTAGTCGAAATACTTAAGACAAAATTCCAGAACAAGTCTACTTTGAAACGAAAAGACACATAGAAATGCCGGTTTCAGTGCTGAAATACACTTCAAGAAAGAAAATAACTAACGAACTTTGGAGAAGTTTTTGGAATATTTATATATAAACTGGCATTTAAAAGAGAAATTATTCGATAAAGTTCCAAATCCGAATAAAACATTACGACAGTGGAGGATAACTTCGCCATCTAGAATATTCTTTATAAGATTAAAGTGGATTTATAGCTAGAGAAAGATTATAACAGCAATTTTTCTAAAAAAAAAAATCTACTCACAAGAAGTTAAAGTTGGTACTCTTGTTCTCCACTGAAAAAATATTTGACATTCTAAAAGATTTTAGAACAGTTCAGTTTTGAAACAGGTCAGCTATCATGAAAACTTAGAATCAGAAAGCTTCATGAAGTTGTGAAAAATGGCAAGAACTGAATTTATTCTACTTACTTAAGAATACCCAGATATAGATACATATATATGTGGATACCTGTAACACTAAAACTATAGAGAAGTCAACTGAAGACGCAATGATGAGGTTTTAGAAGATTTTATTCGAAAAAAATCTCTTCTGAAACATTTTAGCAATATCAAAAATAGCAACTGTCGTACTATAGACTACTGACTAAAAAATTTGAATTTTATCAAGGACCTCTTTTTTAATATATACATATATGTAGAGTCGCACTCAGAGTGTATTACAATATGTTAAACATATTTAAAAATATATAATTATCCGTTGTCAGTACTATCGTCATCAAACATGATATTAAGAACACAACGACTCTGAAGACAAATTTTTGAATTTTCAAAAACTTCTAGAACAATTCTATTTTGAAAGAAAGTGAGGCGAAATCTGACTGCGAATCGTATTGAGACGATTCACGAAGAAAAACAACAATTTTGACTGCAGTAGAACACTGAAGATCAAAAGGAGTATTACTATTTAGTAATTACTATCAATAACGTTCTGGAAGGTGTTCGTTTGCGTAACCTTAAAAATCTAGAATAGTATCAGATCGGTTGTAATGAGAGGGTTGAAAACGGGAAGCTTCTATAGGGATCTAGAACATGACATGAATTGAACGTGATCAATTTAGAAGTTTGAAATCAAAAACAGATGTTTCTAGACGATTCAAAATCTCATAATTCCAGAAGAATTCTATTCGATGATAGAAGAAAACGATAGTCCGAACGACGGGAATAAATTTTGACGATAGAAATCAATTTACGAAGTTCTATCATTGTAAAATAGTTCTGTCTTTAAATAAAAGGTTACAGAACGTACAAAGAAACCGTGCCATTATTAAGCCAGTTACTAATTTAAAACTGACTACAAAAATCAAATATACTCTCAACATTTTATTGAAAAAATAGAGCAAAAACTTTGATGATAGTTTTCTGTAAGATTTTGTTCGCAATTTAAAAAGAAACAGTTAATACGTAATTCCTCGAAATGGTCACAGTTCGCGAGAAGATCACTTAACTACTTCAAGGGAACTTTCAAAAAGTAGCTGAGAAGTTTTATGTCTTTCAAAAATAATAGAAACTAAACAACAGTAATAAAAGAAATAAATAGTTATTTCTATTTCTATTACAACGCCAGAAAATAAACTTTTTCCAGTACGAATGAGTTTACCACGTCGAGCATTAGTCGAAGATTATTTCAACTTCTGCCTCTCCTTTCAAATCACGTTCCGATAACAAGCATCTGTGTTAAAAGAAAATGAAATTTGATTTTCTCCTCTTGATGAATGTTTGTATAATCTATCTAAGGAACAAGATGGTTTAAACAATAAAAATACATTAATAATAAACAAAATCAAGGTGGATTCAACAACCACAATTACAAAAGTTTGTTATTTGATAAAATTTAGATAATTAACGGTGCAACGATGAGCGGACGTCATCAAATTGTTGGTGAGGATGGTTAGCCAAATTTTTGGTTAACGTCTTACCATTTACATGATATTCCTACTATACATGTAAAATTTGACAACAATCGGTTGAGTAGTTTATTTATATATATACTATCCCTACTAATATTATAAATGTGAATGTGAGTTTGTTTGTTATGTTTTCACGCAACAACCACTTAACCGATCATCATGAAACTTTGTACACATATTTTTGGAGGTACTAGAAGTAACATAGGATACTTTTTATTAAAAAAAATGTATTTTTTACTATAGTTTCCAATTGACTATAGTTATCATATTGATTTATTTCTATTGAAATGATCTTTGATACTTATTTAATGACTTAAATGCGAGCGAAGCCGCGGGTAAAAGCTAGTAGGTATATATATATTTTTGTAACAGCTTGTATTGGGTTATAATGTAACACAAACGTTTCGCCAAAACTTGATATATGATCTCGAAAAATTCAAATTTTGCTATCAACATTGTCAAGTTTTTGGCTTAAACTCGTCGAAATCTACCTTATAGAATTTTTTGAGGAGTCTTAAGTAACTTAGGGAAAATCTCCATTTCTAATACATTATTTTTCGAGTACATATTTCCAAAATTTAACAAAGGAAATTCTTTTGTTAATTTTGATCTCCCGAATTTTTTATGGCTTCAGTTTTTCGAAAATTTGTAGCATTTTTTCAAAATCGCCAAAATAAAAAATAGGAAACAGGATTTTTTTCCTAATTTTTGGCAATGCAGTTTTTCCAGAATTGCCTTAAATACGTCCCTTACCAAAATACCACGATTGCTATGGAATTTTCGATTGAATTATTATTATTTGGAGAAAAATTGTGGACCAAAATATCCACAGTAATCTAAAAAATTGTGAATATAGAGGAGGTCTCGAAGATCTTGTAATAATATGAAATGCGAGACGAAGCCGAGGAACGTAAATAATAATATTTACTGAAAACTCAGATTTGGCAAAAACAGTTAAAGTATCAATATTTTTACAATCTTTGCTTCCGTTTTGAACAGCAACTCTCAACTTTGCCTCGCGTTTCCGATCTGAACAATATTTCTGAATTAATAGATATTTAACTAAGTTCGAAACGGAGCCGAGAAAAAACGTTTAACATGGATATTTCTTATCACTTTTTGTAAAAGTTAGTCATCAGTACTTGCTAAGATAAAACTGATTTTGGCAATGACATACCCTCTAAGAAAAGAGAGGCTAGTAGCTGTCAAGATAAGACTGATTTTGGCAAATGAAATACCCTCTAAGAGAAGAGAGGGTGAGTGGGTGGGGCTAGTGCCTGCTAAAATAAGACTAATATTGACAAATGACCTACTCTCTGAGAAAATGAAGGGCGAATGGACGGGGCTGGTAGTTATTAAGATAAGACTGATTTTGGCAAATGACATACCCTCTAAAAAGAGTAGAGCGTATATCATTTGCCAAAATCAGTCTTATCACCCTCTTTTCTTAGAGGATATGTTGTTTGGCAATATCAGTCTTGTCTTGACAAGCACTAATAACGCCCACCCACCCTTTATTTTCTTAGAGTGCTAGTTATATATAAATTTTTGAATTACAAATGAGGTTATGCATGACATTTGCAGTTTGATCAAAGACATGACAAATATTTCCATGGCCAACTCTAACCTGAAAACTTTTTGATCACCCGTTATTTATAAAATGGAAGCCCAAAAATAAATAAAAGTAGGATACAGGAATTCGTCCGTAAAACCGAACACCTAGAAAATGAAGAATGACCCCTATTATACAGTAATTCAAAAGTAACCTAACCAAATGTTAACCAAAACTGATTTGCAATAAAGGAAGAGGAAATTGTCGGACGTAAGAATAAAGACATCAGTGGTGCTTTGCTGGAAACTAAATTCAAATTCGTCAAGTGAAATGGAAGCGTTTGGTACTATGTAGATCAAATATCTCCTAAAATATAACGTTATAACGGAAAAACTGAAAACTGTCCAAAAAGCATCCAAATCCTGAACAAGGGGACATTAAAATAAAAATATACTGTTTCTATTTTATTATGGATTCTTGTAGAACTTGTTTTTCTGAATTCATTCATGTGCCAATCAGCATAGTCCGCCGCTGCCTTTGATTTGAACGCATTATGTTACCAAAACACACTGGTTTATATTGGTTTAACGTACAGTGCGGGGAAATCGGATGAACGGTAACATCACTACTACAAGTCAGTGCTTTTATACTGGTATGTGATGGTGTAATTTGAATTTTTTGTGAAAATGTGGATATCTAAGGTAAAAAAAATCAAGGCTGATTCATTAACCACAAATATCGGAATATGTTATCTGTCTAATAAAAATCGACTCAGACAGACGATAGATGACTGACAGGCGGAAAAGCGAGACCTACTTTTTCCTATTTTAAGGATCATGAAACGCCCAGAAAACATGAAAATATTCGTCGGATGAACCCTATTACAACATTTCCTCAGCTAACACTCGGGAAGTAAAAAGGAAGAAAATATGATTAACAAGACTGAAACAGTCGGCACTTGTGTGTGAAGCAGTTGATAGTTGAACTTGTGCTTTCATCAAGGTTTACCGACTTGAAATCAAAACGAAAAGATATGGAGAGATTCAGAAAAACACACATGCCAATGATAAGGTAGCAGCTACTGGTGCCCAAAATTTGAATTTGACATCAAGTATGTCAACATAATATTTGAAATATGTTGCTTGCCAACCTAACAAAAAAAAAAATATAAACAATAATCACTCGGTATAACTGATTAGTCGGCAAATCCTTATACTTGATTAAGTATACCAGTTTTAACTTGTTCCAATTAAAAACATATTCTTTTTGAGATACCAATATCAGTGTCGTTACACGAGTGCACCATTTCCACAATTATTAATCTCAAAACTATTAACTGCAGTCAGTCATCCACGCTCTCGAATCTGCGCAAAATAAAATTCTATGCATTCAGCCAAGATAACAATAGATACAAGCTTCTATTTCTGGTTTCATTGACAAACGTCGCCCTCGCGAGCTAAAAAACAAGCACAAAAAACCTTGCACTAATTAAAACATACCAGTGAAGCTTGTCTGCATGAGGTGAAATTTTTAATAACTCTATAAATTAGTTAAAATTTTGTGTTGAACCGTCATCCAGTAACTCGCTATCAAGAACAGCCTGCAAACTTAATTAAAGCGGCTAATTCAAGCGTGACGAGTTGCTGCAGTCGTTATTGTAAGTTGCAGGTAGCAGAAATAGCAGGAAGGTCAAAGTTGAAAATCGGCAGTCACGACAGGAACGCATTTTCCCTGACTCATGTCTGCTTGTATGCACAAAACCTATATGTTCGAAAGAGGACAATGCATTTTCTGCTCTCACTCGAACGACTTGCCAAGGACCTGCGACATTATCGACAAGAAAACGGCCATAATATGTTCATTTTGTTCCTGGCGTAGGTAGATGGAAAAGCTACGACTTGGAAAATCTTTTTCTGATTACTTGTATCGGCTGCCATCAACTTCAATTGCCTTACACGTGTAGGAGTGCCATATGGGGTCTCCTGAAATGGCGGCGCTAAATGGAGAATTATATGAGGCTAAATGATTTTATCTGTTGGTTGATTTGCGTGGCAGCACCCCGGAAAAACATGGAAAACATAATACCTCCTAAAGTATGGGGTGAGCAACATAATTTGTAATCGAGTTATCCTCTAAAAGGATTTAGTAATACGGTGATTAAACCACACAGATAAATGTCAAAAACTAACAAAAATAAAAGCCAGTTTTATCAAATATTGTCTACACAAGAAAACACAAATAAAGATATAACAGTAATGGCGCTGCTATTTTTATAATTATTATTTCTTCTTCTAAAATAAAACTTCTACGCGGATATGAGCACCCATTTACGTAGCTGCATTAAAAGTTCTGTAAGTTTCTCGGCAATAGCAATCCGGAGAAGAGAAAGAACTAAAGCCTGGCCACTTTAACATGTACAAAGCCAAAACTAAAAACATGCTTTTAGAGAAGTGGCCCCAACCATTGACGGTGTAATTCAAAGCGTAGTCGTCGAAAATATGGTAATTTCTTCCAAGTCTAAAGAAAATGCTTTTAACGTGCAAACAGCGCAACTTTCCCCATGCAAAAGAAAATGGAATTGTCAGCAAAACGCTCATTATTGTCGTTTAACTCGTAACACATATGTATGGTTTTTATTAAAGCTAAAATAAAGGAATATGTATTTTAAACGGGAAAATGAAAGAAGAAATTTAGCTTTACGACCAGTAAAAGAAACATTCCTAAACGTAGCTCCGAAAATAATAAAAAGTTTTTGTATTATTCACCGAACTTTTTACAAAAACAGATCCGTTATAGGAGGAAAAATTTATTAAAGACGACATATTTTATTAAAATTGTACTTTTATATAAATTTTTAATTTCAGAGGAATCCGCAATCAGTGACATTTTTTCAACGAGACCCTTTTTAATATAAAATGAGCATTAACATAGACGTTAAAACGGTGCTGCGAAAATACTACTGTCAATCAATAAAATACCCATTGCTTCCGAAACCTCGTTAATTTTTTGATGAAAGCGAAATTATCGTTCTTTGTGTAACGTAAAAGTGGATTTATATTACAAAGCGACCAGTTTCATACGTGCGATCTAATGACGAGATTTTATGACCGATACAGTTCTCTGCACGGTAATTTTGATGAAATGAAAGAGGAAATATTCGAATATTAAAATCAGACATAAAATCTTGATGATTACGTGCGACGAAACGTCAGCGATAAAATTACATTCTGAAGAAAATGTTGTACGATACTTTCTGTAAAAAAGAGTTTGTCCAAATTTCAAAGCTATTATTTTTGTGGAAGTTTAACTGTATTAACTCTCCATAAAGGTGTTCATTGCAAAGAAGAGACCCACATTTGTTACAAACAGTGTAATTTTATTGCAAACTCTGACTTTGAAAGCGTATAGTTTTAGCTTGAGGCAAGGTTTAAGGTAAGTTCAAACCTACGCATTCGTAATCACATGAACCAATTCAGAACAGGGCTTTTGTTTTCTATGTCCTCTACTGAGCTCAAATTTAATTGATAATACGGTAAAATCCATTTCAACTTGTCTGAACATTTGAATAGCTTATGAAATTAAATTATATATAACATAACACGAACCACGAGAAATATCAGGTTGTGATTTTCGTTTTGGTTATATCTGTATTTACCCATAGCTGTCTACAGAATGTATAGCTTAATGAAGAATGTTATAGCGTTATTACACATTAATCGTAAGAAAACTTGTAGAATTTATTTTGTAAAAGTAAAATGTCAAAACTTTTATAAAACTGTGCACTTTTTCAGAAGATTTTGTTCAAACAGCATTGAGTGAAACCATGTGTATGCATTTTTGTTGAATACACATACACATAGGTACTGTAATATTCTAAATAAATAAGTGAAATAATATACAATTGTACAAAATTAAAAACGAATGTCAGTAGGATATGAAACATCCTGTACATTCTCTTTAAATGGAAGAGAATCCATTGACATAGTGATACAATTAAGTCAAATATTTTGACAATTGTATGCATAACTTAGTTTTGCATCAAATGCATGTCGTGCATTGTGTATACATGAATAGAAACTTCTATTTAAATGACACTATTGAGCTCGCTCCGCTCCAAATGTAACAGTTTTGTAATCATCTAATAATACAGCCGGTGGAAGTTATGTTTGATGTTAATTTTACTCAATAAAAATGTAAATTAATTTGTTATTAAGTATAGTTATTTGCGATGCAAAACTGTATTTATTATTTATTAATTATTATTCAAGGTTTGATTAATGCTTGTTTGGAATTTCTGATAATTCAACTCTGTGTTTTTATCTTTACAACTTATAAAAGTGACGTTAAACCAACAGTGTGTGTTCCTTGCTAATATCTGTGTGAGTCATTTATTTCTGTCTTACATTTTTGGCTTTAAACAGATAAATCCGTTTAACGTAAGGTACAATGGAACAATGGAACATATTTATAGTCGATTCCGAAATTTTTAGGTTTTAGTTAATGCTGAGGGTTTTTATTCCTGAAAGACTTTTTCCTTATTGCCGCCTCTCAGAAAAACTGAATATACTACAAGTGAAACTTACAAAAAAAAGAGTCAAATTGCATTATCCCCATGTTTTTGATAATGATTAGTAGTAGTAATCGTGTTAATGAAACAGTAGCTCTGATGTATTCTAGTTGTTAACATACTAGGTACATGGTCAACACAAAATTCAATCAATGACTAAAATTGTAAGGTGTCATGATTAGCACATACTGAAACTATTTTCAGCTTACAGAGTGTTCTATCCATATATGTTTTTACGTGTTTTTCACTTCCCAAGTTTAACAGATATTGATTTTCCAATTTTCCTTAAATCCATTAACACTTCAAGGACTCACGGAAATAATTTCAATGGGGTTATTTTTAACACTTGTGTTGCAATATTTTAAGGCGTTATAAACAAAGATGCACACTTTATTATCAATAAAATTGACAGATTAATGTTTGTAAATTTATAAAATACTTATTGTCATTTCGTATGTTCAAATATCGATATTTCAGTTGTTTCAAGTAGGACACCCTATATTTTACTACTACATCTTACTGTGTTTTTATTCTCTTTCTTTTTGTATTTTTTGTATCTAACGTTGATAGTTGCTGCCATTTTTCATTTTTTTAAGAGACAAACCATATAGAAAGAGAGAATAAAAAAAACTGGTCTAAGATAATTTACTCGCCCTTGAAGTACAAACAAATTCCTCTTCTTGAAAAATTATAAAATTTGATTTTGGGAAAATTTATTTTTTATGATAACTTCTATAACTTGAAAAAAATAGAAATAATACCAGCCACAGTGAAAGAAAAAAAATCCGCAGGTTATAATTCAATTGGTTGCCTAGGTGAAACTTCAAAGCGGATTCATAAACCAAAAGTTCAGGAGTATCTTGTACTATTTAAATGTTATTTTTTATGAAAATTTTCAAGTGATATCATCACGGTGTTGGTGGGGGATCTACACGACATTCTTGACATAGATAAAAAGTTTGACAGAAGTTTTGGAGATTACCTGTCTAATAAAAATCGACACAGAAGAAAAAGCGAGAGCTACTTTTTCGTTTGAAACACCAAAAAAACATGAAAGTAGCCATTCGTCGGATGAACCCTATTGCAATACTCCAGTAGCTTACGCTCGGAAAGTCAAAACAGGAATAAAATGGAGGAATAAAAATACCTATTTGACAAAACTCAAATGTCGATATGTGAAAATTGTAATATTTTAGAATTTTTACTTCACGAACGTAAGCTAAGGAAATTTATACTGGGGTCCAACCTGTGAATGGCTAATTATATATTTTCTCAACGCTTCATAATCTTTAGAACATGAAAAACTAGGTCTCCCGTTTCTGCCTGTCCGTCTATTTTGATTTTTATTAGACAAATAATTTTTGAAACTACTGCACCGATTGTTATCAAATTTTATATGTATGTTAGGTTAAAACTTTACCCAAATTGTAACCAAACTTTGTTTTTGCCAACAATTTGATGACGTCAGCTCAATTTTTGTCATAGAAATAGTATTTAAATTTTATACAATGACGTACTCCTATACAGGTGATTTATGAATCTGCCTTGAGTTTTTACCCTAAGCAGCCAATCGCAAAACAATCACAATTTTTATATACTTACTATTTTTGAGTCTATAAAGGTGCGGTTTTCGCCATCTCATTAATTAATAAAGATGGAAAAGTCACAAACGGTTCTACATTTGTTGTACGGTTAGACGCTAAAATTATTTTCGACTATACAGAGTGTTCAGTTTTCGAATCACAACACACTACTTAGTTTTTAAATAGAATACCCTATATATTTTTACATGTATATTGACATAATTTTATTAGATCATTAGTCGATTCCTCTTATTTTTGAAATTCTGATCCAACGCTGTCACATTTTTTTGTAACTTTATAGTATTGCAAGGTTTCACAAAATAAATCGCAATAACGTCATTTGTAAGATTTTTGTTGGAATATTTTATGGAAAAATAAACATATGTACGTGCTTTGTTATGGTATCAATTATATACAAATTTAATGTACAAAGTGTTTATAAAAAAATTAAATTTTACAATTTTTAAATATCAATATTTCAATTTTTTCAAATAGAATAACCTGTGCAATATTATTGCATCTTAGTCAATTTTTTGTTCTCAATAACTATATCAACTTTTCTTTGCCACAATTAAGAGGGTACATATTTTTATTTGTCTTTGCACAAAATATTGTAGCCCAAATTTTAAAAACAACCCTATTGCGATTTCTTGTGAAACTTGGAATAACTTGGCCACGTCGTATCAGAATTTCCAAAATAGACTATCATTATAAAGCCTAGAAAACGGAACACTCTGTATAGTTGGAAATAATTTTGGTATATGGTCCTTAAAGAACTGTACTACTTTGGTCTTAGATTTTTTTCTGTTTCTCGTAATTAAGGATATCGAGAAGCGCGCGTTTAGTGACTAACCCGTATATACCAATTTTAGTCCTAAATATATACTGCTTAAAGTCCCTAATTGTTGGCTATAATTATTGATATAATAAAATTAATGATGATGGTTGCTTGAAAAAATTGATTTAAAATTAAATAAACTTTCCTCGCCCCTAAAGCACATCAATTCAACAAGTTCACTGCCTTACGGTATGATTAAATTTGGTTGTAAACAAATACTTTTTATGATAACTTCTGTATGTTAAAATAAAAATTAGGTGGACTATTCAAAATAATATAGGCAGAGGAAAAGATTATACTTTATATTGTACATGACATTTTCTAAGTAAAATTTTATTATGTCATCAATATTTTAAAGAGAATGGCAACTAAAAGGGGCAAATGCTATAAATTGCAAGCGATTTTAAGATTGCGTCATCAAGGAAAGGGATGCAGAGATGAATTTTGGTTAACGATTTATCATGTGTCCGAGAACCATAAACCGTGTACAAAATTTAAAAAAAAATAGGTTTCCAACTTCTCAATTAAATTCCACTAGATTGTTGTACGATTATAATTTTTTTCTTCACTTTTAGAAGTTTTCATAATTGTTATTGTGGTTTAGTGGAAAAAGGGGCAAAACTTAGTCTTTTAAAACTTAGTTTATTTATTTCCATAGTTGAGGATAAGTGCTATATTTTAAATTTTAATTCATTACGATTTACCAATTTCATTGTTTCAAAGTTTACAACATAGGCAACCATAGTTACGTTAGTTACATAAATCAGATAATTATTACTCCTATTATGTTTTGTATTTAAAATAACATAGAATTCAGAGAGGTTTAAAACTTTAATTTATTTTCATAATATATAATTATGTATTACCTCATATTATTACATTTTCATTGAGTATAAAAATATGTAAAATGTCCAATAATCTTTGTACAACGACCACAATTAAATTATCAACAAAGATCCACTTCCAAGCACGTTAGTTATTTGCTAGGGAAGACAACGAGTTTGCATATTAATGAAGTATCGCATTTCTGATTTTCACTGTGGTTTCTAGCGCACCCTATTTATATCACCACTGGACTGCGGTGGGGGATGGGCGCCTATGAGACCCGCAGAAAGTCAAACCAACTTCCCTAAGTTTGGTCAAATATTCGACACGCAGTTGCGTTTTCTAGATTTCACTTTAGATAACAAATCTCTGACTCAATTTATTGAAGTTATAACTAAATTGCCGAGAAAAAGTTATAGAATGGTATGTCCTATTTATATATACGAGGTAGAAAATGTGTAAGTCTTTATGATCCACTGGTCAAACAAAATTTCTCATTAACTGTTGTAAAAAATAAAATTCTTGGGGTGGTTATTTATATCCACATCTTTGAGGACGTTATGAAGATCTAAAAATGAACAGAATATAATTACGAGGGATATTAAAAAACGTAAAAGAAATTTAATTAAGTAATGTTAAAGGACAACTTCGTCTGTGAGTTGGCTGCACAAAGGAATCCTTTTTCTTAATTAAGGGACAAATATTAAAAATACTATTCTGTATTAAAATTGTACGAGATAATTTCTGCAAAATTTCTGTATGAAGAATAAATCTTGAAAATATAATTTTTAAATAAACTGTGTATAATGAATCACAAAATTTATATATTAGCATCAAGCTGATGGTACGAAAATGTACTTTAATTAACTGTTTTCACTTACTACACCACACAGTCATTAGACATGAAATTAATGACCGGGGACTTTCAGATATTATCTGTGTGAATGAAATACAGCTGATAAAAATTAACAAATAAATCAAAATTATTATGTGTCTGGAACAATTTTTACGTTATTAGTAATTTGTATATTTACCACTAAAGATAACAAAAATATTGAATAATTTATTGTACGAAAATAAAATAAATGTTACAAGTCTTGCAATAAAACAGAGCTTATCTGATTTTAATAAAATTTACGATAAGCGAAACATTTTTCCTACGAAATAATTTCACCCCTTTAATACATATTTTAAGATTTAAATATTAAACCTGTGAGTAAGCTTGGCCGTAATGCGACCAATAATTTAATCCACAATTCATCAGGTTCAAAAATGTTGCATGTACTGTGGAGAATCCGGTCATTATCTCTCTTGTCATTCAAATAGTTTATCTAACCACTTTGCATTATGCATCAATACATGATTTACTATTTCATTCGGGACTTGCATTATTCATACCGTAAACTATGCAACACGCCCTCCAAAATTGCAGATAAATCACAGTAGGAGCAGATTTCCTGCAATATGCAGCTTTTCCTGTAGTAAAAACCTGGAATACTGTTGAACTGTTCGCAAATACCGCAGCAAAACGCAAGACTTTTTGTGTTGAAACGAGCAACACTCGTGAATGTATGGAATTACGTACATCAAAAGAAGCCCACCGCATAAAGCCCTAGAATATATCGGTCTTTAATGTATCGTATTGAAAAGAAAGCAGCGGGGTTTTATACTGTTATTGAAGGTAGATTTACTCTTGGTGGAGGCGCCGGGTATCTCGTGTGAAAATGTGAGATTAAAATTCTGTAAACCATTTATGGAATTAACGTATATAAAAGAAATTTATTTAGTTGCAATTTTTGTGGATCTACCTTTATAACATACAACTACTGACCGCATGTAATGTTCCTCTGAAATTATGTTACCAATAGTTTAATGTTCAAGACCAAAAGTCTCTGGGTCGCATTGGACGAGGTCATTTTACTTTTAATGTCGAAAAAACCCTCAATAACTATTTTTAACACTACAACATTACTATTCCCAGGACACTAGAAAATTTAGACAAAGCAGCTGTCATTTTCTCGAATTTAAATTTTTAGGTCAATCATAAATTTGTAATTAATGCCCACCACGTGTTCATCCCCTCAAAAAATTGATGACGTCATCTTAAAACATTAAACGTAATTATGGACTTCACTGTATGTATCATATTTTCCTTTAACTTTGATTTAAAAAAAAACACCCTTATTTAAGTTTACGTCTTAATAGACACAAACAGTTATCACTTGTCATATTCAGAAAACTGACGACTCTGCTTCAAATAATTATTTAACTTTCGAAAAACAAAACACTATGATTAATGTTGCGTTGTACGACGTCAATTTAAAAAGAATGGTCTTATATTATAAGACAGAACTTCCCCCGTTCCTGAAGTACAATCAAACAAATCTAGTGTTTTAGAAAAAATATATAGATAATCACAGTGACTGAGGTATAAGCCCAACCGTTGCTCTTATATGCCTAGGGTAAAACATCAAGAGGGATGTACAAACCACAAGCACAAGAGTATTTTTTTTTTTATAAAATTTAAGTAGCATTTACCCTGCAAAATTTTGAAGTGACGTCATGAAATTGTTAATGGGGATGACTAGAAAAGTTTTGCTTGACGTTTTACCATTTTTTACTTCCCGAGCGTAAGCAAAGGAAGTATTGTAATCGAGTCCGTCGGCCGACTCTCTACTTTTACGTTTTCTCGATCTTTCATGACCCCTAGAAGACGAAGAAATAGGTCTCCCATTTCCGTCTGTCTGTCCGTCGGTCCGTCTGTCCGTCTGTCCGTCTGTCCGTCTGTCCGTCTGTCCGTCCGTCTGTCCGTCCGTCTGCCGTCCCGGATTTTTATTAGACAGATAATCTCCGAAAGTACTCGACCGATTGTTGTGAAATTTTGTACTTATATTAAGAATATCATGTAGATGGTAAAACGCTAACCAAAATTTGTCTAATCATCCCCACCACTAATGCGATGACGTCACTTCAAAATTGTACATACTAAATGGGTTTTCAATTGTATAAAATAACATAGTCCTACACATGTAGTTTACAACTCTGAATCGACTTTTCACCCGAAACGTCCAGATTTTTGGAAAAAAAATTAAAATTATAAAACATCATTTTGAAATTTAATTTTTAATCTGCTAACCAGAATGCTTTGAAATGTTGCAGATGTTTTAAGGCTATAAAGAGCATCATAAATCTTTAGTCAAAAAATATTTGCTTATCCCCTCCAAAAACTTGATGACGTCAGCTCAAAAGTTTGTGGAATAAATCATATCTAAAATGTACAAAATATGATGAGTCTGTACTTGTGATCTATCACTCCATTCATATTTTTTGGATTTGCATATACAGGTGACTCAAAAAAATTAATGAATGCGTAAATATATTTTATTGATTTAATCAGGAACTACAAAACCGAAGGCTCTGAAATCTTGCAGATGTTTTAAGGTCATAAAGAGCATAATAAATGTTTAGTCAAAATATATTTGCTTATCCCCTCCAAAAACTTGGATGACCTCAGCTCGAAAATTTGCCGAATAAATCATATCTAAAATGTACAAAATATGATCAGTCTGTACTTGTGATCTATCACTCCATTCATATTTTTTGGATTTGCATATACAGGTGACTCAAAAAAATTAATGAATGCGTAAATATATTTTATTGATTTAATCAGGAACTACAAAACCGAAGGCTCTGAAATCTTGCAGATGTTTTAAGGTCATAAAGAGCATAATAAATGTTTAGTCAAAATATATTTGCTTATCCCCTCCAAAAACTTGATGACGTCAGCTCGAAAGTTTGCCGAATAAATCATATCTAAAATGTACAAAATATGATGAGTCTGTACTTGTGATCTATCACTCCATTCATATTTTTTGGATTTGCATATACAGGTGACTCAAAAAAATTAATGAATGCGTAAATATATTTTATTGATTTAATCAGGAACTACAAAACCGAAGGCTCTGAAATCTTGCAGATGTTTTAAGGTCATAAAGAGCATAATAAATGTTTAGTCAAAATATATTTGCTTATCCCCTCCAAAAACTTGATGACGTCAGCTCGAAAGTTTGCCGAATAAATCATATCTAAAATGTACAAAATATGATGAGCCTGTACTTGTCATTTATCACTCCATTCATATTTTTTGGATTTGCATATACAGAGTGACTCAAAAAAATTAATGAATGCGTAAATATATTTTATTGATTTAATCAGGAACTACAAAACGGAATGCTCTGACATCTTGCACATGTTTTAAGGTTATAAAGAGCATAATAAATGTTTAGTCAAAATATATTTGCTTATCCCCTCCAAAAACTTGGATGACCTCAGCTCGAAAATTTGCCGAATAAATCATATCTAAAATGTACAAAATATGATCAGTCTGTACTTGTGATCTATCACTCCATTCATATTTTTTGGATTTGCATATACAGGGTGATTCAAGAAAATAAATGAAAGCGTAAATTTATTTTACTGATCTACTCAGGAACTACAAAACCGAATGCTTCGAAATCTTGAAGATATTTTAAAATTATCATAAGCATGGTAAATTTTTGATCAAAACGTATTTGGTCGTCCCCCCTAAAAAATTTATGACGTCACCACAAAATTTTGCTGAATAAATCCTATCTAAAATGTACAAAATATGGTGAGTCTCTTCTTGTGATTTATCATTCCATTCAAATTTTTTCGATTTGCATATACAGGGTGACTCAAAAAAATTAATGAATGCGTAAATTTATTTTATTGATTTAATCAGGAACTACAAAACCGAATGCTTTGAAATCTTGCAGATGTTTTAAGGTTATAAAGAGCATAATAAATTTTTAGTCAAAATATATTTGGTTATCTTCTACAAAAAACTGATGACGTCAGCTCAAAAGTTTGCCGAATAAATCGTATCTAAAATGTACAAAATATGATGAGTCTGTACTTGTGATTTATCATTCCATTCATATTTTTGGATTTGCATATGCAGGGTGACTCAAAAAAATTAATGAAGGCGTGAATTTATTTTATCGATTTAATCAGGAATTACAAAACCGAATGCTTTGAAATCTTGGGAATATTTTAAAGTTATTATAAGCATGGTAAACTTTTGTTCAAAATGTATTTGTTCATCCCTCCTAAAAAAATTGATGACGTCACCCTTAAATTTTGCTGAATAAATCCTATCTAAAATGCAAAAAATATGATGAGTTTGTACTTGTGATTTATCATTCCATTCATATTTTTTAGATTTTCTTAAGAGGTGGTTCAAAAAAATTAATGAAGTCAATTTATTTTATTGATTAAATTAAAGGCAACACTTATTATTAGTATTACACCCCAACCAACCCAATTTGGTAGACACAAAATTTGTTAAAGGAAAAACTCGGTTGAAACATAAGGGTAGCACGCTTATTTACATCGACTTTAACATTACAGACCTGCATTTGTTTTATGCGTTCACTTGGTTCCGCGAATGTGAAATAGACATGTTTATAATCAACCAATTGTGAATTTCACCGTCAAGAATTAAAATAAAACCCAATGTTTTATATAATAAGCGGAAGTCGAAGCAATAAAACCGATGGTCGTTTTGTTTACAGTTTCTCTGTTTGACTCTCACGTATGCTGTTACGCCTGTCATCTTAAATTAAGAATGTTTATACATACACGATTTTCAGTTGCCTCTGATACGTATACGTGAGTAAATTGTTTCGTTATTTTATTGATTATTACAAATCAATATTCAAAACGACCCAATTCATTTTCCCGAAAATTTGAGAATATAATAATTTTATTCTTAGTATTACACTACATCTATCCCAACTGATATACGTGTCCTTGCAAAAATGTTGATGACGTCATTGCATTTTTTTTTAAATTCCCACTACAAAAATGTAATGAGAAAAAAAAACACAATAGGCATGCAGTCGTCAAGTTTCCGACAGCGAGGGAAGTACTGTCTAAACTCTTTAGACCAATTTTTTTATCATATGGTACTACCTTAGCTTACGCTTGGGAAGTAAAAATTAAATAAATTTTAGGCAAATATTAGCCGTAATGTGCTTCAATAATATTTAAGCACAAACTATACAGCTTTTCTAAAAAAAAAGATGAATTTATTTTACAGTTGTCTCAGAAACGATTCACCTTATTTATATATTTATTCGGATTAAAATTGATGACGTCACAAAAAATAACTTATCTTTGTTAATACGAACGGATTTGATGTGATATTTCTCGTGCAATTTCATGTTGTCTTGACGTTTCGCAGATCCCAGAATATGAAAAGCAGGTTCCTCATTTCCGTTTGTACATCTGTTGGTGATCAGGTTAGACAGATAATATCCGAAACAAGTGAATTGATTGCAGTAAAATTTTAGAGATACTTTAAGAATATCTCCGCCAAAAATTTGATGAGATCTCTCAAAATTTGGTTAAGCAAATTTTGCTTAAAATTTGCAACATGACAACATTATTTGATTATTTTATTAAGTAAGACATCTTTATTACTTCCCGAATGTAAACTAAGGAAGTATTGTAATAGAGTTCGATCCATCTGACAAATGGCTACTTTCTTGTTTTCTTGATGTTTCATGATACTTAGAGTACGAAAAAGTAGATATAGCGTTTCCGTCTGTCCTTCTGTCCGTCGTCTATCGTCTCTCACCTGTCTCCATTTTATGAGACAAATAATTTCCAAAACTACCAGACCGATTGCTGTCATATGGATTCAAATTCCTTTCTTAGAGAATGTTTTTTTTATCAAATTTTATAATTTTTCAAAAAAAAAACAGTATAAAGTCAAAAATGGTTTATCTAATTTTTCCAAAATTCTGGGATAATACTACATTTTTTTAATTTAGTATAGTAGCGTTTATATACTAAATTAAAAAATTAGTTATAAAAAATACAGGATTAATTTTTATAATTTATTTTTTCTGTCAATTTTCTCTGCACATGCATTAGTTCTGTAACAGTCGATTTTGAATGTAATTGTTTTCAAGGTTCTGAGATGAATACTATAACGTTTTTTACTTCCCGAGCGTAATAAAAAGAAATATTGTAATGGGATTCATCGGGTCACTAGCTATTTCGTGTTTTCTCGAAGAGTACGAAAAATAGTTCTTCCCTTTTAATCCGTTTGTTTACCTTCTCTGTGATGATTTTTGTTAAACAATCTACTGAACCGTTTGTTGTCAAATTTGATATGCAAGTTATGAACCTCGTGTAAATGGTGAACCGCTAACCAAAATGTGTTTAATTCGCTGCAATTTTTTCGTAAATTTGCACCCGTCTATATTTAATAATAAAAATTGGTCTAAAGAGTTTAGACAGTACTTCCCTCGCTGTCGGAAACTTGACGACTGCATGCCTATTGTGTTTTTTTTTCTCATTACATTTTTGTAGTGGGAATTTAAAAAAAAATGCAATGACGTCATCAACATTTTTGCAAGGACACGTATATCAGTTGGGATAGATGTAGTGTAATACTAAGAATAAAATTATTATATTCTCAAATTTTCGGGAAAATGAATTGGGTCGTTTTGAATATTGATTTGTAATAATCAATAAAATAACGAAACAATTTACTCACGTATACGTATCAGAGGCAACTGAAAATCGTGTATGTATAAACATTCTTAATTTAAGATGACAGGCGTAACAGCATACGTGAGAGTCAAACAGAGAAACTGTAAACAAAACGACCATCGGTTTTATTGCTTCGACTTCCGCTTATTATATAAAACATTGGGTTTTATTTTAATTCTTGACGGTGAAATTCACAATTGGTTGATTATAAACATGTCTATTTCACATTCGCGGAACCAAGTGAACGCATAAAACAAATGCAGGTCTGTAATGTTAAAGTCGATGTAAATAAGCGTGCTACCCTTATGTTTCAACCGAGTTTTTCCTTTAACAAATTTTGTGTCTACCAAATTGGGTTGGTTGGGGTGTAATACTAATAATAAGTGTTGCCTTTAATTTAATCAATAAAATAAATTGACTTCATTAATTTTTTTGAACCACCTCTTAAGAAAATCTAAAAAATATGAATGGAATGATAAATCACAAGTACAAACTCATCATATTTTTTGCATTTTAGATAGGATTTATTCAGCAAAATTTAAGGGTGACGTCATCAATTTTTTTAGGAGGGATGAACAAATACATTTTGAACAAAAGTTTACCATGCTTATAATAACTTTAAAATATTCCCAAGATTTCAAAGCATTCGGTTTTGTAATTCCTGATTAAATCGATAAAATAAATTCACGCCTTCATTAATTTTTTTGAGTCACCCTGCATATGCAAATCCAAAAATATGAATGGAATGATAAATCACAAGTACAGACTCATCATATTTTGTACATTTTAGATACGATTTATTCGGCAAACTTTTGAGCTGACGTCATCAGTTTTTTGTAGAAGATAACCAAATATATTTTGACTAAAAATTTATTATGCTCTTTATAACCTTAAAACATCTGCAAGATTTCAAAGCATTCGGTTTTGTAGTTCCTGATTAAATCAATAAAATAAATTTACGCATTCATTAATTTTTTTGAGTCACCCTGTATATGCAAATCGAAAAAATTTGAATGGAATGATAAATCACAAGAAGAGACTCACCATATTTTGTACATTTTAGATAGGATTTATTCAGCAAAATTTTGTGGTGACGTCATAAATTTTTTAGGGGGGACGACCAAATACGTTTTGATCAAAAATTTACCATGCTTATGATAATTTTAAAATATCTTCAAGATTTCGAAGCATTCGGTTTTGTAGTTCCTGAGTAGATCAGTAAAATAAATTTACGCTTTCATTTATTTTCTTGAATCACCCTGTATATGCAAATCCAAAAAATATGAATGGAGTGATAGATCACAAGTACAGACTGATCATATTTTGTACATTTTAGATATGATTTATTCGGCAAATTTTCGAGCTGAGGTCATCAAGTTTTTGGAGGGGATAAGCAAATATATTTTGACTAAACATTTATTATGCTCTTTATAACCTTAAAACATGTGCAAGATGTCAGAGCATTCCGTTTTGTAGTTCCTGATTAAATCAATAAAATATATTTACGCATTCATTAATTTTTTTGAGTCACTCTGTATATGCAAATCCAAAAAATATGAATGGAGTGATAAATGACAAGTACAGGCTCATCATATTTTGTACATTTTAGATATGATTTATTCGGCAAACTTTCGAGCTGACGTCATCAAGTTTTTGGAGGGGATAAGCAAATATATTTTGACTAAACATTTATTATGCTCTTTATGACCTTAAAACATCTGCAAGATTTCAGAGCCTTCGGTTTTGTAGTTCCTGATTAAATCAATAAAATATATTTACGCATTCATTAATTTTTTTGAGTCACCTGTATATGCAAATCCAAAAAATATGAATGGAGTGATAGATCACAAGTACAGACTCATCATATTTTGTACATTTTAGATATGATTTATTCCACAAACTTTTGAGCTGACGTCATCAAGTTTTTGGAGGGGATAAGCAAATATTTTTTGACTAAAGATTTATGATGCTCTTTATAGCCTTAAAACATCTGCAACATTTCAAAGCATTCTGGTTAGCAGATTAAAAATTAAATTTCAAAATGATGTTTTATAATTTTAATTTTTTTTCCAAAAATCTGGACGTTTCGGGTGAAAAGTCGATTCAGAGTTGTAAACTACATGTGTAGGACTATGTTATTTTATACAATTGAAAACCCATTTAGTATGTACAATTTTGAAGTGACGTCATCGCATTAGTGGTGGGGATGATTAGACAAATTTTGGTTAGCGTTTTACCATCTACATGATATTCTTAATATAAGTACAAAATTTCACAACAATCGGTCGAGTACTTTCGGAGATTATCTGTCTAATAAAAATCCGGGACGGCAGACGGACGGACAGACGGACGGACAGACGGACAGACGGACAGACGGACAGACGGACAGACGGACAGACGGACAGACAGACGGAAATGGGAGACCTATTTCTTCGTCTTCTAGGGGTCATGAAAGATCGAGAAAACGTAAAAGTAGAGAGTCGGCCGACGGACTCGATTACAATACTTCCTTTGCTTACGCTCGGGAAGTAATAAAATAAGAATTATTATAATAACAGCTACTTACTCAAAATAATATTCAGAGCGTTTTGGTTCATTGTATCGGAATTAATAATTTTGGTGAGCTTCTCTCTTTTGAGGAGTCACTTGGGTGCAAGCTTAACACTCGCATTCTGTCAATACATATTTAAGTATCTAAGTCAATATATAAACAAAATAAGTTAAGCATGTACTAATAATATATTTTTCCGTTTGGTTTTCTGTTTTAAATATAAGGGCTGCGGGGGTGTTATTTTCGCCACTCTTACTTTTTAACTTGTGTTTGTTGTTTTTTTAATTTTTCGAATGTAGGTAAATTCTGTTTAAATAACTTTAGACCATTTTTTTTTCTATAGCCAGACAGTCTATTTTGCTCGTCATCAATCGTACAGAAGGCCAGTTTTTTTATTTTCAGTAACACGAAAAAAAATTCGACACAAAATTGCATATCAAAATTAAAATAATAACAAAAATCAGGGAACAGATTTACATTAAAAATATTGTGCTATAGACAAATGTGAGCAGGGGAAACATTTTTTACATTCATAAAACCGTATGGTTAAATGTAGTTGCTAAAAAATAAATAAAAAAAAAATATTGTTACTAAAAATTCAAGAACACCAATTTTTCAGTTACCCAGTTTCGATTATATGTCGTTGTTATTACCTGAATATACGGTTTTTTAAGCAAAGCTTAAACATTCCTCTTGATATGTGACAAAAATTTCAAATGACACTAATAAAAAATGAAAAACGAGAGTATGCAGCAAATTTTTAAATTTCTACTCTAGTTGGCCATGACGCTTACGTCAGCGGTTTGACGTACGCGTCATCGTTAACTAGAGCAGAAATTAAAAAATCACACAATACTCGTGTAAACCAACCAACTTTCATTTTTTCATTCAATCATTCTTTACCGAATATCGATTTCTGAACTAATAAGGAAGCTCTTACCTGCAATAAAAATGGTCACTAAATTAAACTACCGAATAAAAGTAGATTTGCGATTGCTCATTAATGTGCTATTAACCTACAGCGGAAATTTAGTTTTATGTTACCGTTGATATTATTTTGATAGTCAATTGTATTGTTTTTTTGTAAGATAGAAACAAAGCTAATGGCACTCTTAAGTGCATAATATTTTCTTCTTGTAGGTTCCAACTTGTTAATTTTAATTCACTGAAAACGATAATCAAAACAACTACTGAATTGTAGGAAAAACTACACACAGTGAGACACTGCTGTGTAATGGGTTGACTAAGTATAACGCACTTCAAACAATTTCATGAATTTATTAACAATTTTTAAAACAAATATGTCTCATGTGCATACTAAATATAAGTAATTACACAACTCGTTATATATTTTATATTTCCGTATCTACGGCGACACGCTACTAAAATTAGCCTCGAATTCAAGTCGGAATGCTAGTGGATCAGTTAAAAATTATGCAGTCAAACTTTTAATATTTATGATGAAATAAGAACAATGTTTGAAAATTAGAAATATCGAAAAATCTGAAGTTCGATACAGCAGTAACCCTTTAGACAACAGCTTTTAAGGAACCTAAAAATTTGGAAAACCAAGAATTCTGTTTGTTAGTTGTTCGTAAGATTTTATAGTTGTAACTTCTATCACAGTCTTACCGGTTTGCAAAATGTCCTTAAAAAATGCTACGTTTCGTTACACGCGTTGTCAGTTGCATAAATCTGACATTTACGTTATATGCAAATTATAAAAAAAATTCGATGTTATCAACTGTCCCGCTTTTCAAAGTAACAATTAACCAAAAATAATTTTACAGTAATCATTAGGCACTTGTGTCTAACATTACTGAATAATCGTCGTTTGAAATAAGCTGTGTGGTACAACAATGGAATTTGGCTTTCGGTGCGTTGGACGCTCCCAACATCAAATTAACATAAGCAGTTAACGAGATTTAAGATACAAAATCTGAGCAGAAAATGTTAATTTAAGGCTTTGTAACTGTTGCTTTTGATGCGGGTTTAATTTTCGCTGCATGTCATACTCGTGAAAATTGAGGGAGGTAATTGTTAAAAGATAAAATTAGTACAGTACAAAAGTTAAACAAAATATGTTGTTACCAAAAGTATGTGTAGATAAACGCATGTAAGAATTATTTTTGTTATTTTGAAAAAATCATAGAGGCTAAATTTGGCTAAGAAAATAAGTCGAACCAACATATGGAACTGCAAAATTAATTCTGGTATAAAAAGTCCAGGAAGAAAATCTTTATTAGTTAATTTATTTATTGATACTGAATGAATAAACTTCCTATTAAAGAACAGAAAACTGGCGACTTAATTAAAATAACACTTAAAACTTGTGTTAACATGTATATGTAACTAGCAGAGGCGTAACCGGATCGTAATTTTGTTTTTTCGGTTTTTTCTTATCTTTTTTACCAGCTGAACACTGTGAGAGTGTCTAAATCTACATACAAACCAGGAAACAAATAAAACGTGAAAGTTTTCATTTTTGTCTCTACGAATTTTGGTTTCTCTCGAAATGTGTCCTGGGAAAAAATAAATTTGTAGTTTCTCGGTGTACTACGACCCGTTCATTATGGAAAGAGTAACCTACGGAAGAAATAACATATAGGACAGTTTATAAACAAGATTTTCAAATCTGACCTACACAAAATATTTTCCTATTTGAAAAAACAATCTTAAAAAATATTAATAGCTTGATTTTAATTTCCCATCAAACAAACAGAAACGTGACGAATTAATTAAAAGAACACGTAACCCTTGCGTTTGAAGTTGTAAACATAACTAACAAGGGTGTAATCGGGTCCTGGTTCCGTTCTTTTCCGTTTATTCCTTATCTTTTTATCAGTTGGACATTCGCGCTAAATCATCATCTAGACTCTTTGCCCGACTATAAATCCGAATCCTGATCAAGAAACAAGCAAACCCTGGAACTCTGCATTATTGTCTTTACTCCAGGATCGTATTTAAACTTAGAGTACACATTCAATGTCATATTTTTTTTTATTTTTAGGTTATTTCATTGTTTCTTGAATGTGTTTCTTTTGTTGATAAAATCTGAAAGTAAATTTTTTATAGGAAAATTTTAATATAAAATAATAATAGTAATGTTCATAATGAGTTTTCATGCCAAATTGTGTAGAAGCGTGGCAACATTTCAGAAGAAAAACTGAAAATTCGAATCCTATCCGAATTAAATCCGGATCTCGTGAACACCACTGATTTGTAACAATGGAAACTCCAAACACCAATCAAACCTTTAACTATAAAAAAATTCGTTTTTATCCTGAAGCAACTAATTCGGTGAATCGCAAAGAGCTGTAGTGGTTATTTATGTAACTAGTGCTCGAAATGGCCCTTTGAAAAGTCGAGACGAAGTCGAGAAAAGAGTCGTTCGAGAGCGCCAAAATCGTTTCGCGATCGAGTTACACACAGTTCTTTATATGAGTGTATTTTTAATAAGAAGAATCAGAAAAGAACATTGAATTTCAAACAAAGTCTTGTTTTTTTTTTTTTATTTTTTATTTATCATTTTTTCGTTAATTTTGTTAAATTTCTTGTGTCGTTTTCTTTACTCCTCACATTTAACGCAATGGATGAATTTTTTGTAACAATCAACCCTCGAATAAAATAATAAACGAAAAATGAAACTCGTAAATTTCCCCATCAAACAAGCAAAAAAGTGGCGAATTGATTAAAAGAACACGTAACCTTTGCATTTGAAGTTGTAAACACAGCTAACAAAGGCGTAACCGACTTTTGATTTCGTTCCTTCCGTTTATTCCTTATCTTTTGGTCAGTTAGACATATTGGAAACTATTAAAATTTGCGCGAAATCATCATCTAGACTCTTTCCCCAACCCTAAATCCAACTCCTAATCAAGACACAAGCAAACCCTGAAACTCTGCATTATTGTCTTTCGGAATTTTTGCTCCAGTGTTGTATCTGATCTTAAAATTCACATTCAATTGCATATTTTTTTGATTTTTTTTTCCTATAATGAACTCTTTACGTTGCTTAGTACGTGCAAGGTCAACGGGAGTAATAAGTAATGTGAACTTGTATTGGACCAAAAACTTACAGCCCAATTATTTGAGAGTGCAGAAAAATTTCAGTTGATATATTTTAGAAATAGGTCTTTATTATTTAAATATGTTTCCAAACAGACTCATTGTAAGAATATAGACTCTGCAAAGTGAAAAATCCAAAACAATTTATATTCGGATGCAGTAGTAGATACATACTGTATGTATGTAAAGGTGAATCTGTTAGATCGGAGTAGAAATCCACCTTCAGATACACAGATTATCTGAACAACCAGATTCAAAAGACCCAATGATTCGGATCTGGATCCAAACTTGACTCCTCTTAGGAGACACATTTAGAAACGGATTCAGATGTACATAGGATCGGGATGTAAATGTGGATCTAAATTACGGATTTTACAAAACTGAAAATCCGAATCCGATCCGAAATAAATCCGGATCTCGTGAACACCAATGATTTGTAACAATGGAAACTCCAAACACCAATCAAACGTTTAACTATAAATAAATACGTTTTTATCCTGGATCAATTCAATGGAAATATTCGGTGAATGGCAAACAGTTGTAATAGTTATTTACGTAACTATTGTTCGAAATAGCCCTCTGAAGAGTCGAGACGAGTCGAGTTAAAAAAATCATTCGAGAGCGCCAAAGACGTTCCACTCTGTTTTTCATATAAGTGCATTTTAAATAACAAGGACCAGAAAAGAATATTGAACTTCAAACATTAAGTAACGTAAGTCTTGGATTTTTTATTTTACTAAAAAATTTCATTCGGTGAAATAATTGCAATTTTTTCGTTAATTTTGTTAAATTTCCTGTGTCGTTTTCTTTACTCCATACATATAATGCAACAAGGTCCTCTTGGATGAATTATTTGTAACAATCAACCCTCGAATAAAATAATAAACGAAAAATAAAACTCGCCAAATTTCCCATCAAACAAGCAAAAAAGTGGGGAGTTAATTAAAAGAACACGTAACCCTTGCATCTGAAGTTGTAAACATAACTAACAAGGGCGTAACCGGGTCGTGGTTCCGTTCTTTTCCGTTTCTTCCTTATCTTTTTGTCAGTTGGACATATTGGAAACGATTAAAATTCGCGCTAAATCATCATCTAGACTCCTTCCCCAACCCCAAGTCCAACTCCTAATCAAGAAACAAGCAAACCCCCAAAATCTGCATTACTGTCTTTCCGAATTTTTATTTCTTTCGGGGCGAGTCCGAGGGCGCGTGTCGAATTCCACGTTACAAAACTAAATTTTCTACTCCCACACGATCTTTGAACTTAGAACCAGAGTGGGAATTAGCTAGCGAAAGGTCCTTCTGGGCGGGCGGACCGCGTGCACCAGGACCCGGCCATGGGCAACGTGGGGCGAAAAGGGTTACCTGCAGCAAGGACGGTGGTGCATGGGGCTGCCGATCCTCCAGCGCCGGTCCTCGGGCTGAGCCAGACTCACATCTCGCACAACACGCACCACTGCACGATCACGGCCTGCTCTTGTGTCACTCTTGTGTATGTGGTGACGCCCCAAGTGAACACACGGGACACAGGACAGGTACCACACGGGCTGTGGCTCAGCACTGCGCGCTCCTGCAATCAATAGCCGGCCGGGACACACTGAGGGCTCCTGCCACCACAGTCGCGCCCTTCCGTCGCTGCCTGCGACGCCCCACAGATGACGCCACTTGACGAGCGCCACCCCCGGCGCCGCGCCGCCCCCAACGACGACGCCGGGCTGTGCGCGCATTGCACCTGGCTGGCCCGGTTCGGGACGGCAGATGGGGAGGAGCGTAGAGGGCGCTGGAGGGATTCGGGTTAGGCAGGCTCTTTGTGGGAGACGCTGGAGAAGGAAGGAGGTGTGCTTGGATTCTTGGGGTTTGAAGCTGGACAGGGCTTTTGTGGGACGGGAGATGCACTTTCATCATGCAAATGTTGGCACGATGGTAGATAAGACTGGGTATTTTACTCTGATTTTGGGATGCAGGGTACATCGTGGAATTGATGGAATGATAGTAAGACATGCGAGATCTTTCGTTCGGGTCACACCCCTCGAAGTTAAAAATTGTACCAAGATAAAGACGATGCTTCTACCATCCAATATTCAAATATTACAGATTATATGATACCATTCACTTTGGAGCTATGTGATCATACATACTCGTGTTTAATAACTTAAAATTACATTTCGGAAATGGTCATGAGATTTTTAGGCTTGGTATCCACACTTCACCCAAGAATAATGTCGAAGAATATGTTTCAGAACTAAATACACAGAGGTCAACTTACAGTTTGAACGACATTGTCGATAAATTAATTATAGAAGATATTATTTAAAGATCACATTATAATTTTTAACGAAGTTGAAATTTTAGTTTTTACTTCCCCAACGTAAGCTAAGATGGTACATATTGTAATAGGATTCATCCGGACAATGGCTAATTGCTTGTTTTCTCGACGTTTCGTGATTCCTAGAGTAAGAGAACAGGTCTATCGTCTGTCTGTGTCGATTTTTATTAAACAGGTGATATCCCAAACTACCGGGTCGATTGTTATTGTTGTTCTTGTTGATTGAAGAAATGTTGTAAGTAAGTTAGGGGTTTCGTGTAGATGGTAAAACGCTGACCAACATATGTCTAATCCTCCCCTCCACAATTTGATGAAGTCAACTCAAATTGTTTCATGTGTGCTAACAAAGCGTCTTATTTTATCTTTAATCAAAATTTATAGCCCACTTATAACCGTAATGGTATTCTAAAATTATTTAAATGCTACACAAAAATATACTCATATACTTGTAGTGTACGAATCCACATTCAGTTTTTCGTTAAACGTTCAAATTTTCACAAAAACATTTGCAAAGTATAATAACGTTTTATTCCCGACACGGTTTGAACGTCTCCGTGGCGTAGTGTGTGTATCGTAGAGAGCGGGGACCTGCGGTACTGCGATTGTCGTTCTATGGCGAACTTGGCCGTTTCCTTTTTTTTCCTTGCATTGGTATAACGCTGTGACTACTTTTCTTTTATGCTGTGACTAGAATTATCCATGTTGATGACGTTATCAGAAATTTTGTATCGGTCAAATTAAGAACGAATAACCCCATTTTCTCGAAAATGTGAAGAATACGCGCATCTTTATATAGCAATGATTAAATAAGAATTATAATATTCTGAACATTTTGTTCGATTGTGGTTTAATTAATAATTTTAGTCCTGTTTTGAGAAGACAAACTCATTCAAACCAAACTAACTTCTATGTGACATCCTTTCGATGTATAAACATAAATAAACAATTGAGATTCAGGGTGCTATTACCTACTGCTGAAGGACAAGAGGTGTTATTTATGCCTCTGGTTTTTACTTATGGCCTTCGATCGATTTTTTGTTGATCAAATTAAGAACCTCATTTTTACTTCCCGAGCGTAAGCAAAGGAAGTATTGTAATCGACTCCGTCGGCCGACTCTCTACTTTTACGTTTTCCCGATCTTTCATGACCCCTAGAAGACGAAGAAATAAGTCTCCCATTTCCGTCTGTCTGTCCGTCTATCCGTCTGTCCGTATGTCCGTCTGTTCGTCTGTCCGTCCATCTGTTCGTCTGTCTACCGTCCCGGATTTTTATTAGACAGCTAATCTCCGAAAGTACTGGACCGATTATTGTGAAATTTTATAGTTATATTAGGAATATCATGTAGATGGTAAAACGCTAACCAAAATTTGTCTAATCATCCCCACCACTAATGTGATGACGTCACTTCAAAATTGTATATAGTAAATGGGTTTTAAATTGTATAAAATAATATAGTCCTAAACATGTAGTTTAATCCGACTCCGAATTGAGTTTTTACCCGAAACGTCCAGATTTTTGGAAAAAAAATCAAAATTATAAAACAACATTTTGCAATTTAATTTTGACTCTGCTAATCCGAATGTTTTGAAATGTTGCAGATATTTTAAGGCTATAAAGAGCATCATAAATCTTTACTCAAAATATATTTGGTTATCCCCTCCAAAAACTTGATGACGTCAGCTCAAAAGTTTGCCAAATAAATCCTATATAAAATGTACAAAATATGACGAGTCTGTGCTTGTGATATATCACTCCATTCATATTTTTTGGATTTGCATATACAGGGTGACTCAAAAAATTAGTGAATCCGTAAATTTATTTTACTGATTTACTCAAGAACTACAAAACCGAATGCTTTGAAATCTTGAAGGTGTTTTAAAGTTATCATAAGCATGGTAAGTTTTTGATCAAAATGTATTTGCTCATCCCCCCTAAAAAATTTATGACGTCACCACAAAATTTTGCCGAATAAATCCTATCTAAAATGTACAAAATATGGTGAGTCTCTTCTTGTCATTTATCATTCCATTCAAATTTTTTCGATTTCCATATACAGGGTGACTCAAAAAAATTAATAAACGCATGAATTTATTTTATTGAGTTAATCAGGAACTACAAAACCGAATGCTTTGAAATCTTGCAGATGTTTTAAGGTTATAAAGAGCATAATAAATGGTTAGTCAAAATATTTTTGCTTATCCCCTCCAAAAAATTGATGACGTCAGCTCGAAAGTTTGCGGAATAAATCCTATCTAAAATGTACAAAATATGATGAGTCTTTTCTTGTGATTTATCATTCCATTCATAGTTTTTGGATTTGCATATACAGGGTGACCCAAAAAAATTAATGAATGGGTAAATGTATTTTATTGATATAATCAGGAACTCCAAAACCGAATGTTTTGAAATCTTGCAAATGTTTTAAGGTTATAAAGAGCATAGTAAATTTTTAGTCAAAATATATTTGATTATCTTCTACAAAAAACTGATGACATCAGCTCAAAAGTTTGCCGAATAAATCCTATCTAGAATATACAAAATATGATGAGTCTGTACTTGTAATTTATCATTCCATTCATATTTTTTGAATTTGCATATACCGGGTGACTCAAAAAAAATAACGAAATCTACTGGGAAAAAAAAAACATAATAGACATGCAGTCGTCACGTTTCCGACAGCGAGGGAAGTACTGTCTAAACTCTTTAGACCAATTTTTTACATTTGCTTACACAGGGTCACTCAACAAAATTAATTAATCAGTCAATTTATTTTTTTTAATAAATTAAGAATTGCAAAACTAAATACTTTGAAATCTTGCAGACGTTTTAAAGTTACTGTAACCATTGTAAATTGTTAATCAAAATCTATCTGTTTGTAAATATTGATTAAAAAATTGATAACGGCATCTCAAAATTTTGTCGAATAAATTCTACCCAAAATGTGCAAAATATGATGAGTTTTTACTTGTGATTTATCATTGTATTCATACTTTTTAGATTTGCTTAAACAGATGCCTCAAAAAAATTAATGAATGAGTCAATTTATTTTTATTGATTAAATCAAAAACGTCTCACTCCATTTCCCCAGAAAATTTTGGGAATGCAGTACTGATGTTGTTAGTGTTATACTGCACCAATCCAAGTTGATATACGTGTCCTTGCAAAAATGTTGATGACGTCATCATAAAATTATGTAATGAAAAAACTCAACTCGAAAATGGTGGATATGTTTGTTTCATTTTACTCCAGGAGCGAGGAAAGTTCTGTTGAAACAACTTTCAACCAATGTTTTTCTATGATAAAATGCTATTAATATCGATCTATCTACATCAAACTGCAACTTTTTTTCAGGTTCAAAATATCTGTAAACAATTCAATCAACCAAAAAAATGTGACAGAGAATATTGTAAAAAAAGCACTATTGTATTCTTGTTTTTTCTTCTTTTTTGTGAGTTAAACATCCTAGAATTACTTTAAAATACTCACACTGGCAAAGTAACGTATTTTAGAGCTCCGTGTCATATTAAATATTGGTTAGTAGAACAACTTATTTAAATAATAATGTATTTATTAAAATCCAAATATACTTAAATTAATTCAAAACACATCGATTAATTTTAACACGGCTGTTAGTGGAAAATTGATAATACAGTCCTTGGCAAAATTTTTGACAAAAACGAACAATTATTGAAAAAATGGTCAGTTTTTTCGATTACTTAGTGGTTCTAATAAAAAAATATTATTTCCCATCTAAAATCCACTCGTAATAAAGTTATTAAATTAAGATTCATTTTTGTAAAAAAAATCATTTTACCCTTTGGTTTAACAAAAGTTCTCGTTTCAAATTCAAAATTTTCTATACTCAAACCAGAACTATATTCTGTTTAAGTGTTTGGGGATTATGGAAACCCGTACTGAGGAGGCGGAGCAGTCTAACAACCCTCTCTGCTGGATACCGACAATACTTTTGCGTGCTGCAGTAACTTTCGACAATTACTTTATAAATCTTTCTTTAGAAAATAGTTTATTAGTGAATGTTCTCATTAGTTGCGTAGATACAAAGAAGAAAAGAATTTCTAAAAAGTATAAAAATATATTTATAAAAACTATACACAGAGAGGCATAAAATTTTATTCACATTCTTAAAAAAAACAACTTGCTCTTAGAACTACGAATATTAACAATAGAAAAATTTTGTTTTTCTTAACAAAAACCTAATAATAATAATAATAATAATAATAATCACTAATATCGTCTCTGCTTACTCCACCTTAGTGACGAGTTTAATCAAATTTAAACTTGCCCGTCGTCGAGCGTTCCACCTTAATGAATAAAATCTTTCGTGTTCTAAGCTAAATGTATTATAATTTCAATTTGTTTCTTAGGTAAGTACTGTTTAACCATTCTGTGCGCACGCTCATGATATATCTTTCCATGACCCTACCTATAACCCACCCCACCCTAATTTGAGTTACGATCTGAGATCAGAAACCACTGCTACAGAGCTTGCAGTGTTTACCAACACATACCTACCATGTAATAATAATTTATTCATATCTTGTTTCATGTGGTTGTACTTTAAATATTAAATTCGATGATAAATAAATTATTGCTAATTAGGTTTGTTTCTAAAATAGACATAGGTAATAAATTTTACGCAGCGTATCAAATCATTTAACTGTTGTGGTTTACTCTGTTAAGCATTTAAAATTAGTATCATAAAAAAAACTTTATAAAATATCAGTCATGTAGGACGACTACTAAAGTTTCAGACTTGTAATTGTAATTAAACGTATTGAATGGCTCATTTAATTTCTTAATTTCTACTGTTTTTATCTTCATAAATCTTTATCAAATCAACAATTTCTATTTACAATTAAATCACCTGGATCTGGTAAAAGTGAAAGAAGTGAAAACGCAAGTGTATTCTGTTTAATCTGTGACTAAAGGATTTGTCGATGTTTACAATTTTTTTACGTTGATTGTCTTTATCTGATTAAAAATAAAATACCTCTCATGCACAACTAGGATAAAACAGAATTTTCATTAGCACTACGTTTGAATTTTCTCTGGGTCTGTCGTGACCTTAGAATCTGCTAGAGTGTGTAAAGACCAAGTACATTAAAGTAAGACTTAATACAAGAATTTTATTATACTACGCTAAAATAAAGTTTTTACGTGATTACCACAATTTATTTTTTAAGATTTGTCTGCGAAAAGTTTGTTACAAAAATTTGTGGCAGACAACATTAATAGAAAACTCGGTTTGGATTGGTCATTTTGGTGACACACTTGCTATTATGACGTAGATGTCCCCGTTGCGACAGAACGTTGACAGTTTTGTAACTCGTATTAAAAATCGCCGCTTATTAAATAACAAAATAACACTCTAAACGTACATATTTATCTATAAAAAGCTGATGGTGAAAATGTCCATAAACAAGTGTATCTAACATAGTATTTTTCTGCTTAGTAGACCGCTTATATCCGTTACAATGAGGACATCGCGCCATCAAACATTTTTTAAACGATTTAATTATATCCCCAGTAGCAAGCAATATTTTTCTAATATTTATACAAGATTGATATAATATTAAATTGACTAGATATTACAAATATTTATATAATATTCATTTTATATTTATAAATTTATATATGAATTTCAACATATATTACATATTTATGAAATGTCTTTTTATCAAGATACCGAACAACAAAAATGAAAAAATAAGTACCATGTTGGGACAACTTGTAGGTAATTTATTTCATAGGGTTTTTATTGGAGCAGTATTAAAAATTGATTTGAAAAAATACCAGCTATTGTGAAATTGACACTATTCGAAATCTCGCTTTGCACACTATTAATTGCTCATTAAAAACTAATTTTTTTTTATTTTTGCGAACAAAAAATAACAATTTTATTCATCATTTTTATAAAACTTACTTAAATTTGCGTTTCACCTACAGATGCGCTTGCTCTGCTGGAACGCGTTTGCGCAATTTGCAACATATACATATTTTCTGTTATTGTTGGTGGTTCAAAATAGTATATTATTAGCCAAGGTTGCAGAGCCAAGCATTCTAGACCGAGCGCAAATTAGAACCCGAGACGCGCAGCGTCGAGGGCTCTGATGAAGCGCGAGGTCTAGAAGTGGCTTTGCAACCGTGGTTAATATACTATTTTTTTCACTAGTAGAAACCATAAGACAATAAACTGAAAAAATAAACGTTCAATTTTTTGACGCAACATGATTTTGTTTTGATTTCTAATCAAACTTAATCTAAATCTTCAACACAAAGAAAACCGTTTATACTTGTCGCTGAGTTAATCATTTTATCTTCTACCGTCTACCAACTACCATGCGTATACTCAAGTAATGTTTGTAGCACACATTTGTTCATTTTTTAAGAAATAATCACATCAAACATTGCGTACATAACCTCAATTTTTCTTTTTGAACCGGTGGTCGCAAAAGTTGAATTTGCTACCACTAAATGAGTCGACATTTGCATGCGTCATGGCTGCTAGTGAAAAAAGTATTTTGTGTAAGTTCATGGTGTTTGTCCTATTGTGAATTGTGATTATCGGTACTGCGATAAATTCAGAATAGTGAAGTAAATACCGTTTGTCAAGAAAACAGTACTAAACCTACATAACCTCACTTCTACATGCAATGCAGAAAATGCAATTTCTCAACACGTAAGTATATTTAAGAGGTTTAATATTTCTGAATATAAGCATATTATGAATGTAGAGACAAAATGATGAATGTCCGGGCGCAACCAAAAAAAAAAGAAGAAACCGAGTTAGAAATTGCGGGAGATACGCAGAAATTGGATGAATTGGTAAGCATTTATTATTATTATTATTAACTTCTAGTATTTATAAACTAGTTTCAGACTGATCATAATGTTTATTTGTCAGGAAGAGAAGACGTAAAAAAACATGTATGCAATTTTGAAGAAATTACTAATACTGACCCAAATTGCTTTCAAGTTTTCAGAGCAAGGAAAAAATAAGCTCTCTTTTAGTGAACTCACAATTCACAAGGCTACAATATGTAAAGTTATGTGATTTCTTAGAAATTACGAACTTTGTAAGTTAATTTAATTGTAGGTACGTACCACACGGAAACGTCACAAAAACGCCACAACTACTGAAATTTAAAAAATGGTAGGACCTCATTAAGCGCAGACAAAAGCAAGAATGAATTTTCATTGAAAAAAACATGAGGTATGATTTTTTTTTATTTTAATTAATTATATCGTTTTTCAATGAATTGGTTATAGAGCAAATATAATTATTAAATAAATATTTCTGTATAACGATTAAAATGTAGCAGAACATTGTTAATTCCATTGACAATGTATTTTTATTTCATTGTAAGTTGGCACTGTATTTTTATGTTTAAAAAATTTATATTGTTTTTAATATCAGGTGATTTTTTAAATTTATGCTCTGGTTGCCCATGAAGCTTATGCCAGCAGTTTCAGTTTCGCTGCTGACATAAGTGTCATGGGTAACTACAGCAGAAATAAAAAAAAACTCACCTGGTACAAATTTTCAACCAATTGGTTGTAGGACAAATAATTTTTAAATGTATAAATATTGCCGCAACGTTTGAAATACACTGTTATTTCCAGTGACAGTGTATTTTTGTGTTTAATAAAATTTATATTGTATTCCACACAAGTTTTTTTATATCCATACCCCCTTTCATATGAAGAACATTTATTAAATGTTCTGAACTAAATAAGTATTAAACATTGAAAATAAATATATATTCAATATTTAAAACCAATATTGATTTCTAAAAAAAAATCTGTCGTTACCCATATTATTTAAATGTTAGAACTTCAATATTTATTATATATAAAATGTTACTGGGGATAGTTTGTAATTAATTCTTTACATTTGTACTACTTCCTTAAAAAAAATTTACTTGATCTTTATTTTACTTGATTTATTTAGGGAAAAAAAAACTATATATATTTTTTATATTCTAATTTCAACTTATCAGAATTGTAATATAGTATCTGTTGACGAATATAAAGTTTTATGGTTTCTTAGGACTTCGTAGGTTTTATATACAAAAATCTCGTTATACTGTAAATTTTAAATCTCTTTTAAATTATCATGAAGAAGTAAAAATCGAAACATTGTCTGTTCATCTCTTTCAAAAATTGATGACATCATCTCAGAAGTGTTAATAAAAGTATTTTGTCTCATATATACAAGAGGGCTTGCTAGTTTACACAATATTATTTTTAGTTACCGAGCGTAACCCTAGCTCGACGTTTTATGAACCCTAGAACATGAAAAAATAGGTCTCCTATTTCCGTCTATCTGTCTGTCGTCTGCGGTTTGTGTCAATTTAGGGTCTGATTGTGGTTTATCAACAACGTCATATCAACATTTTACATAGTAAATGTAATTTAGTTTTTATAAAATAACATATTTACTCCTACAGTTGTATGAGTTCCAAATTAGACCTAAAAAGCACGAATTATGTAATAATATTTTATACCAGTATAAAACCCAGTAATAGCCATATTCAACCACCAATGGGGCGGTCTCTAGTTCGATCTCTTCATGCGCTACTTTTTTTCTTACATTGTGACTGGTTCTATTCATATTTTTTAATTTATATGCGCTATCATAAAAAATACAATTTCTCTAAATCAAATTTTACAATTTTTCGAAGAAGCTGGATTTGTTGGACTGTACTCCAATGTCCTTAACCAGTGCTTTACATTGTTGATACTAGTTATTTTAAAAATGTAAAGTTTACATACTCAAACTTTCCAAATTATTTCAGGAAGAAATTTAACGAAATTTAATATTGTTTACAACATATTAAGGCGGAAGAGTGGAATTTTCGATCTACTTTTTTTTTTAGAAACGATACACAGTAAAAAAAGCTTGTGTCATAGAAGTTGCTAACTTTTATTTGTATTATATCTCAGTCCCAACAAATAAAGTCAAAAATAGACCTTGTACGATTTCTAAAATTTTGAAAGCTGAAAACAGTGGTGATAACCTCCTTCCAAAATTTCCATAAATAATAATAAAGAATTATTGATATTTTAAAATATATACATTCTGAAAATATATTGACAACACCGTAAGAGCCAAACGTAGCGAGTAGCGACTCCTCTTAAGCAAAATTATCTCAGAAAGTATAATTTTCTCGAAATCGTTACAACACTAACGGTATGTTTAATGATATCTTGTACAAATGGAAATCATTACACTAATCACTAAGAAAGAGATGATGACGTCATCACAAAATACCACTACTTTTTCAATTTTAACGTGTCCATTGTGGAACAGTAAATTCAAATCTAACAAATCATCTAAAACATGTATGCAATTTTGATCGGTAAAAAAATCAAGACGGATTCACCACGAGTATTGTATATTATTTCAAAAATTTAAATGGCATTTACCAGGCAAAATTTTGATATGACGTCATCAACTTGTTTGTAGGGATGATCAAACAAAATTTGGTTAGCGTTTAACGTCAGTCCAGTAGTTTTTGAGATTATTTGTCTAATAAATACCAACACAGACGACAGACAGACAGAAACGGGAGACCTGTTTTTTCTCATGAAACGTCCAGAAAACATGAAAGTAGCCACTCGGTGGATGGAGTCTATATTAATGCTTCCTTAGCTTAAGTTTGGGAAGTAAAAATGGTCTAAAGTTATTTATACAAACGTTCCCGTTGAATTTGCTATTTTTATTTTTTTATAAGTCCTTTTAAAATATTAAAGATGATTTGGTGACGTCATTAACATTTTAACAAAGATAGGATACAGGATGATGCAGAGCACTATGGTAAAAATAACCAAAAAATTCTAGTAAAATTATGATCATTTCTCAAATATAAAGAAGGTACAGAAGCTTTAAATTTGCTACGTTATCAAAGCTACTTTCCGCCTTCTTTAATTTTATCAGTAAAAAATTGCTTGATACCTTAAAAACACATGGTTTTCTTGATTGTTGCGGTTGTGTAGCCATGGAAATGCCATTATTACGTATTTCTTTGGTAACCTCTAAAAATTAAACGAAAGGTGTTACAATAAGAATTGTGTTCTAATAAATTAAAGTGGAAAGAAGTTTTGATTCTTAACTTTTTTTTCATATGACTCGGCATTAAAATTATGCGGTAGTGTCCTGAATCACCCTGTATATCATTGAATAGATGTACAATGTAGTTCAAGGAACAACATGTTTTGCTTTAATCAATAAAATAAATGGCCTCATTCATTTTTTTTTGAGCCACCCTCTAGAAGGAATTCTAAAAAATATCTATACATTAATAAACCACAAATCTAGACCATAATATTTTGCACATTTTAGATAACTTTTGTAGGTTAGTTGTTTCTAAGTTGAATTGTAAAATGTAGAATTTTAATTCTTTTATAAAAATTTAATGTACGAGTGTATTATTTAATAAAATTTAAATAATAATAACTCTGAAAATGTTGAGAAGTCATCTTTAAATTGTTAGTGAGGACGATCAAATATGCATATTTTAGTTTTACCATCTATTTATATAATATTCGTAAAATATTAATACAATTTCACAACGATCAGTCCAGTAGTTTTGAAGATTATCTATTTAATATGATCGCCAACAAACGACGAACGAAGGACAGACGGAAACGGAGCCCGAGTTTTTCATGCTCTAGGGATTATAAAGCACCGAAAAAACATGAAATTCACCTAAATATTACAGCTTACGCTACGAAAGGAAAACCTTCTTTTTAAGAGAGAATGAAGCTTATAATTTCCTACATAGCTGTTTTCGGGTTTAATCACGGCGTGGGAATGGTTCTTGATTAATCTGCATGATTCTCCTAAGTTAGCGCAATAAAACAAAAAACTAATAATATTTGATTTTACTTACAATGCCAGTGTTTAATCATAATCTAAAATTAAGTTCGTCAAACAAGGCTTCTTTGCATACATTACAAAATCCACTTTCCCGTCCATTAGAACACGCCATGTGATCTGACTAATCATCACTTACATCTTTTACCACGCAACTTTTTTCTTTTGCAATTATTTTTTCATTTCAATAATACTATTATTTGATATTCACAAGGACATCCGCAATTATTAAGTCCGGAAACACCTTCGGCGCGGAAAAACGTAGACTTTTACAGTAGTACCATACAGTACCTAGTGGAATACGGAGCGGTGTAGGTAGCTTCCGCGCGCTTTGATTTAATCCACGATGGTCGTACTTTTTTGTGCTGGCTACTTAGTGACTGAAGAATTTCTATTTCGATAGTAACAATTATGGCTAAAAATGTTCAGTGAACAGACTAAAGTGTTATCAATGAAAGAGTTAATGACAGTTTTTCGTTTATGTGAACCAGACAGAAACGGCCGGATTAAAATAGATTATTTACAAGAACTTGCTGGCAGCTACGCACCCCATTCGGATAGTCTACAGGTAACTTTTGTCGTGATACGATGGTGATAAAAAATAATTCCATAGCAAACAGTAACGTGTTTTAGTAGTTTATAATTTATAATACAAACACAACAATTTTAGAGTCTGATTAAGACGATTTTAATGACAGTGGCCTTGATTTAGGGTAATTATTTTCGAACCTAGTTATTTTAATAAGATGGTGTTGTTAGTGTAGCAACTGTGTTATAATGACACGATTTATTTGCAAGAACAATATTTTCTTTTAATAAATGATAATCGTTTCTTTTTTATTAGGTATTCATTACAGTCGTGCAAAGAGTGAAAACAACAATTACCAACTACTGTAAGTAGTATGTAAACAAAATTTCAAGAATTACTATATTCAATGAATCACGTTATGCTTACTTCATATTACACTAACATCCGGTAAACTACAGAACTGTTTCCAGTTGGGAGAATTCACGGAATGTAAAGCAATAAACGTGGTTAGGGGTTCACTTTTCGATAATGAGAGAGACAGTTGTTTGCCACAGGAAATTGCGATATATTCAAATTTTGTATGTTTTGTACGCACAGGTAACGCGCAGTTTTTGTATGGATGAAATATGCGGTCAACTACCTTGTCATATTTTGTTCGAATTTAGAAAAACTTTGGATAAATTATGTAACTACACCATAACGGTATTCTTTTAAAATACTTACAAACAAAATTTGTTTGAAAAAATTAAATAAATTTTTGTCGGTACTTTAATTTCAGTACTTTCTAAAAATAATGCTTGAATTATCATTTGCTGATAATAATATTCGTGTAATGTACGTTAAAACGTTTAAAACTTCACGCGCTAAAGGTATTTTTTGTCACTTTCCATCCACCGACACAGAACCGAAAAGGACGAAATTTTATAGCCAAACTTTTTTTTCGTCATTTATCAATGTGAATACCTTAGAAAAATTTTTAAACTAATTTACAAAGAACATCTTTGAAGCACAACCTTAAGAATGCTAGAACACGTCTTTTTCGTAAGGATTTTTCAAAAAATATTTTTTTGTTTCGCACGACGTTATGCAATTACTTATACAAATTTCGATATATGCAATTAATTATATTATAATAACAATTAAAAATAGGGTTTATAATATTTTAAGATGACTTAATTAATTTAATTACCATATATTGCTGCCTACCCAAGAATATCGAAATAATTTAACACAATAGCGATCTTGAAATACCCATTCAGTAATCAAACAACGAATCATAAAAATAAATATTCATATAAACTTGAAAACAATTGCACTTTTTGAATATTTGAAATGCTGAAGTGAAACTCCACTAAAATTTTTTAATTTATTTGTAAACTTTATCAATGTATCAATAATGTTCTACAAATAAATTACATATTTTGGAACTAAAACTAGGTCACAAAACTTATTTAAAAATTTGAATTGTATTTTTTTTATTTTGCCATCTACATTTGTAAAGGATACTTCTCGAGCGTAATGTCTACTTTCATGTTTTCTCGACGTTTCATGACCCCTAAAGTACGAAGCATAGGTCTCACGTTTCCGTCTATCTGTCGTCCGAAACTAGTGGACCGAATGTTGTCAAAGTTTATACGTTAGGAATATCACATACATGGGAAAACGCTAACCAAAATTTGTCAATCATCCCCACAACTTGTGGTTTATGAATCTGTGTTGGGTTTTTACCCTATAGATCCAGAAAAACCGAATGCTCTGAAATCAATAGTTAATACTCAAAATTTATCCGTTTATCGAGTCCAAAAAATTGATGACGTCATCTCAAAATTTTGTCAAATGCATCGTACCTAAAATATGCAAGATATTATCAGTCTATAGCTGTGGTTTATTAATACATTCATATTTTTTATACCAGATGACTAAAAAAAATGAATGATGATATCTATTTTATTGGTCAAATCAAGAACGATTCACCTCATTTTGCCGAAAACTTGTTCGCCTGTACTTCAGAGGCGAAGGATGTTCTATCTTTAGACTAATTTTTTACCCACGAGTATGCCATACTTGGAGAGAAAAGTTATAGTCAAACTTTATTTAAACAATAAATTTAAAATTAAATAGTGTAAGACATGAAAAAGTAGTTCTTCCTTTTTCGTCTATCTAGTGCTGTCTGTCTGTCAGGCTGTCGACCATCGTCTCAGGTACGGTTTGGGACACGGAATTTCAAACGACAACCAACTTTCTGACATTTAAAAAACATTGTAGTCTTATACCTTACTTTATTGTCATTATGATTGACAGGTCGTTTGAAATTCCGTGTCCCAAACTGTAATTTTATGAAACCAGTAATATCCGAAACTACAGGACAGGTTATAGATAAAGTGTAGATGATAAACGCTAACTAAAATTTGTTTGTATGTCTCCATCTCCACCAAAAATTTTGAAATGTGTCTTCAAAATGTATTTAAAATCTGCAGAATAACGTGACCTACTTGTTTATTATTTCAGTCCTATTTTTTACTTCGTACATATAGTGTAAGTTTAGAAAACAATTTTAAATGATTCAACAAAATTTTACAGTGTTACAATGTTACGAAAAAACGGTGTTATAATAATAATAATGATAATTTTGAAGTTTTTGTCTGTCTGTGGGATCGTAGCTCCCCACTGAATGAACCAATTTCAGCACGATTTTATTTTTGTTTGAAAGCTGGTTTAATGGAAATGGTTCTTAACTCGATGATAGTCACTTCAGTCATTTCAAGATCATCAGGTCATAACACAGTTGATGTAGGAATCAGCTCGGTTCGTGCCAACGGGATAACGCGTCGACCGGTGCAGCGAATCTTAACCAATTTTACACTTTCTTTATTTTTATCGAGGATTTTTTAGTATTATCACTTGTTTAGAATGGTTTCTAGGGGAGGTTAAAAAAAATTAATGAAGGGAGCAGTTTATTTTATTTTAATTTACAGGAGTTACAACAAGAAAAAAATTAGATTTTCAAAATGAAATTTCTAAAATAATATTACTTGTGTTCATCTAAGAATCTGAATTTTGGTTGGACTTTAAAGACAGGAGAAATTGTGTGTAAACAACTTTATACATGCGTTATATTATATCTCGTAAAGGCTGTAAGCGTACATAATATGACACAGATTTTTCCGGAAAAGTCAAAATTGTCGATTAAAACACACCTATTCAAATAAATCTTCAGCTTTTAGTGACAACAGGAAAAGATCAATCTAAACAAAACAAAAAACAGAAAAAATCATGCTTGAGGGTTACTGGAACCCACATTAAAAATAAGAAATGTTTTTAGTGTAGCTAACGGCTCCTAAGCCCTCTTTATTCGAGTTTCTCTTAACCTGATAAAATAATAATTGGATAAACAGATAAATTTTGATAAAAAATTTACCATGCTTACGACAATCTTAAAACACTTGCAAGATTTGCGAGAATTCGGTTTTGTAGTTTCAAAATTAAATTGTAAATTTTTGTTTCCAAAAATTTGGATGCCGAAGGTACAAAATCAAAACGGATTCAGAAACCACAATGTTATTCTATCGAGATGAAATAACATTTGCTATACACAATTTTGAGCGCAGAAATGGAGAGAATATGATGAACTAGAGAGAGTGCAAAAATATGACGTTGGTATTAGAATCAAATAGGCAAACATCAGGATACATAGTGAGAGAAAAAACTAAAAAGCATAAGGTAAAAATAGAAACTAGAAAGAGAGCGGCAAAATTTAAAGAGAAAATAAGCGAGACTACAGATTGTAAGATGCTGATAAATGTAGAAGAGAGATAGAAAAGAGTGTAGCAAAGGAATACCAAAAAAGAGAGATAAGTACTATAAGCGAAACGGGCATGCGTGTATGGAGATCAATGGAGTGAGAAGAGAAGGAAAGACTATGTACAAGGAATAAGTTATACGAAACACGAATGGAGAGAGAGATAGTATAAAAGAATCAAGGTACAAAGAACTGATAATGATATTTGATAACCGATCAAGAGCAAATGGGAAAGAAAGAATGATTGCAGATTTAGATGCGGGATTGAAGAAAAAGAAAACAAGTTTTGGTTGGGAGTAGAACAGAGAGTATGCAGAATATGTTGTAGTATGAGAAAAAAAAGCGGACGGAAGAGGAATGAAATGGATGAAAAATGTGTACAAGGCAAGGGAAAGGTTACGTAGATGGCGGAAAATAAAAATAAAAGAAGAGGAGTTTGTATTTAGACATATAGTCATATGTATACAGACATATTTTGCACGTATAAAATTTGATAACAATCGAACCGGTAGTTTCAGAGATTATCTGTCTAATCAAAATCTACACAGTCAACGACAAATTGTAGGCAGAGAAACGAAAACGGGGAACCTCTTTTTTGAGCTCAAAAGGTCATGAAACGTCAAAAAAAAACTGAAAGAACCATTTTCCTGATGAATTTTATTAACTTACACTCGGGAAGTAAAAATAAAATTCATTGGATAGTGAGTTTAACACATAAGGGGAATAAGAAACCTTGTGTAATAGTACCGCCAGAGCAACAATGAATTTTGGAAAATTTGTCAGATTATGATCAATTTGAAAATTTGATTTGAAAATGTAGCGATCGAAGACAAACTTTCAAAAATTTATTCTTACTGTCTTTGATCTTTGATTATTGCTGTCTCAAAATCATTTTGACATTGGATTTATTTCACGTTTTCATAGTCAGTAATTATAGAAGTGCAAATTTTTTCTCATTCATAAAAAAAATTTCCACCTCTATTTCTGGCTTTAAGATTTATAAATATATGTTTAAACTATAAAAGACTTGGAGTACAAACACAAAAAAATAGAAACTATACCAAATGGTCTCCTTTTTCGAAAACGAATCGATTCTGCATATCATAAGTGCAGCAAGGTGTTCAGAATGCTCAAAACAAGTCGAAATGTGTCCTACAACTTATAGATTTCAACAAAAATTTAATTTTTACGTAAACTTTGAGTGTTCTCTTGTTAATTTAGAGTTCGTGGGTGGAGAAATTGCTATAGATTTATTATAAAAAGGGTTAAAAATTACACTCCTAAAGTGTATGAACCGGTTTTATTTACAATTGTTTTCAAAAAAGCTCATTTATTCCCTTAAAACGTTACGAACACGGTAAAATTACGATTATTTTTATACTGCTTTATTTGCATTAATCTATTTGTGTCTCGAAAAACCGTATTCCGTTATTTTCAAAAAATATTTATGGAAAAATATTATCTAAATTGGCTGTCTTATCAAAAACAGGGAGGATATAGTCTCCGAAATACTACAAGGTTATATGGCTCCACTAAATTTAATAATGGGATGTTATAATTTCTTTTGTGCGACTGGTTACCGACTCAAGCCTAGCGTCATAATACCTCAATATCTACTGCTGGATAATCCGCTTAAACAGTCGCAAAGATTTACAACTGTGGATTTGCCGTATTAACTGCTCCATTGTCGTCTTCACAATACCCTAATTTTACAACAGCCAGATAAACCTTGTAGTATTTCGGAGACTATATTTATATATACTTGTAAACAGCATTAATTGGAATAATACCACTTACTTTTTCATCGAGATAAATATGTCAGTTTTTACATTATGTATGATGTAACGTTAATTATAGTAAACGTTTCTAGGTTTCTCAAATTTAAATGAAATCAGATAAGTCGTGTTTGACATGGTCAATAAAATAACTCGAATAGTAGTATCCTGCACTGTATGGTTTTTTAAAAACAAAAACTATTCTGCTTTGAACAAATATTCATTTAATACCTTTTAAGATGGCATCATTAGTTTTCAACATTTTATTTAATCAGCAATAGCATCATGTCAAAATTTCCTGAAAGTCTGTTAAGCAATATTAGCAAAATTTGATGACAAAATATAATTAAAAGCAAGATCTCTAAGCAGATAAAGAAGTATGTTATGCTATATATTTAAAATAAAATTTACTTCACAATATTTTGAGATGACGCCAACAATTTTTATTAGGGGGATATAAAAACAAATTTCCACCACTTTCTGTATAATCTACAGGCAACAAGCAGACAAAAATACGAAAATGCATTTTTGTATTATACGAACTGAAACGCGCCAAGCAAACATTAACGAACAATAATTATATTAGCTAGACGGTCGTTGAAATGACCCTGTTACATTAAGGATTAGTTTATACAACATTTTAACTGAGATTAAGTTAATCACACGTTTAGCGTCGTCTGATTGGCGTAGAATCGCTGGACAAATAAAAGTAATAAACCTTTCATTACATTAGAATATATTAGCTAGCACTTGCTATATATACATATTTATTTATCGACACCCATTTGGGTCAAATACCTCTAAAACAGTTCTTCCAAGCTATTGTTATAAAATTATATCACAATAGAAAAGTAATTTTAAACAAATAATACATCACAAATGCGGTATCTTTTGCTTTATGTTAAAACACTTTCACTTGTAAACATTTAACAAAGTTATGAGCAATTAACCCAGAATCTAAATAAATACATCTGCAGAATTCGACTTTTTATTCACGACTTGCATAAAAAAGCCACTACCAGAATTCTATAGTTAAATAAAACTAGCAAATGAGAATTTAATGCAAATAATCATCAAATAAAGTGTGTCACTGTTCCTAATTATAACAGGATATTTCCGTATAGAATTTCATCGAACTTCCAAAGGAAATGACAGAGAAGTTCGAAAGTCGTTATTATTATGCAATTTGTTTTTTCTCTTCTTTATTGTAATAAAAACGTGTTGTTACAGGAAATAAACAATATCCTCAATGAACTGGATCCTCACGGCTACGGTACTCTGTCATTCAGAGAATTTTGTTCAGGTGTACGTTCTCTACGACGCCGCCAGAAAATTCAGGAAAGGAAAGACTCGCTGAAAAAGTATAAAGGTAAAACTTTTTTATATATGATCTGATTACTTAATAGAGATGCAAAAGAAATGGGAATTTAAACCACAAAATTTGCCAGCGGGGTTTTGTCTTAAAATCAATTTGCATTCACTGGACTATGAAAACTTGTATTTTTGTGTTGGTTTGTTTTGAGATCTAGTTTTTTATCATTAGGCAATCCTTGTGATTATGTCACTCGTGGTCATGACTTTTATTGCAAACTCTTTATTGCACGAAACAGTTACACATCTTTTTTATAAACTATTGTAGAGTGTCTTGTTAACGTGTTATACTAATCATGCTGCACAAATTTGACGGAAAGAAACATTTTTATTTTTAAATGAATGGACATTACTATTATTAATTAGTTTCAGAAATAGCACAAATTTTAGTATAGCATTATATGTTAAGTTTTTAGAATAAAAGAAGTTATTTGGTAAAATGCATGCGACTTGAAAATCTGAACATTAACAATTGATATTTTATATATATGGATTTAGATTTAAATATTTCATTACGCGACATTCGAATGACGCATGCAGCTCCTATGACGTTAATCTTTTAACATTATCATTATTCTTTTACACTAACGTCAAAAGCTAATAGCGATAAATTAAAAAATATACATACCTAGTACTATGCCATTACGCGACAATACAAAATAGTAATTAGTAAAATAAGCAAGTGCCAAGGAAAATCATATTTTCAGTTTTCTAAAATTTTGCAGTTGTCATTAAACGCAGCTTTATCGTAGTTATCTCTGTCTTTGTTCGTGTTTTTATTGCCATCTCGGTATTTTTTCTAATGTTGTAATTAAACTATCGAATCCACCCGAAAATATAACACTGATTTAATTTTACCTTTGTGTTGTATGTTATAATTTTTTTATAAATTTTAACAAATCTATTATCAAGAAAAATCATGAAAATTGATACAACGTATTATTTAAAAGAAGCATGAAATCCAATAATTTCGTTATTTTGCCGATTTCTAACTGAAACTTAACGTATTTAAATAAATGCTACAACTATGAGGTAATATTCCACAATCACTACGTAGGAAATTACAGTTAATTTTGTTGAATCCAATATTTAACCATAAAACTAGAGAATACGAATTTCATAAGCTTTGAAGTATAGGCAACCAATTATACTGCGGAGTTGGAATTAGCATTATTAAAGTTGCTATATTAATTATCATAACTATCTGTGAAAAATTAATAATTAATTATCTCCTACAATTTGTTTTAATTTAAATATCAACACAATTACATAGTTTAAGATAATAATCTGCAGTTTCGCAACCGGGAGTATTTTCTTCGTTAGTTTCATAATACCCACCAATAGCGCAACAATGTTGCTAAATGAAAAACAACATTAACAACAATAACAAACACATACACACATTTATACACATTTAAACATCTTGTAAAATTTTAATTTCTTGATTTTTTAACACGACTCTTTTATTCGGAGATTATTGTTGTTTATTTTTAAACCTTTTACATAGGGGAGTAATATTTAACAATATAAATTACTTGTTCACTAATTGCGATTTTGTCAACCTTGAGGAATTTCTTGCTTTTCAACGGTTCCCGCAAAGGATATTATTACATTGTGTTTTCACTAGAGAGTGACCCCTGTTCTCTTTACAACGGACGGACGTTGTTGTCGTTATATGATACTGGGTTTATATAATACTTGTAAAAACTTAAGACTCACTTCGTTTAGGACATCCGCTTGTTAAGCATGAGGGATTCCGTGAGAAAACCAGTGAGAAGAGTTGGTTAACTTAATAACTGTCGTTTTTTGCAATTAATAAAATAAACATTCTAATAAAGTCGTTACAAAAAAAACGGCGATATCTATAGATGTATAATTTTTTTGTATATTTGTTTTAAATAACGCTACATAAATAATAATTATTAATTACTCATTGTATTATACGAGTATTAACTTCACACAATATATTTAATATCAAACAACATCATCTTAAGACTACATAGATAAAAGATAAATAACTCAAAATCTAAAAATACCATAAAATCTATTTGAAATTAGGAATGATTAAATGCATTTTGAACAACGGAACGGTTTGACATTTTAACAAATGGTGTTTATTGATTAATGCCACCTTTAAGGTGATGTTATCGGTTTAGTTTTCAGTGAATTTACAGTAGATTTTGTTTCACAAATACTAGACAACTAGTTGGAATCTGAACTAAATTGTTTTTTTACAGTATCTTTGATATGCTATTAGTGTCCGGAACTTATAAAATTGGAGAAAAAATGACCTGTTTTGCTGTAATAAAATCGCAAATATGCTCAAAATCACACTAATATTAGGTCCGACTGTGCCGATCATAGTTATAAAATTCACATTAAAGTAAGTCATGGACATTCTTTGAAGTATTTACTATGATATTTCAAAAAGAAAAAAAAATGTTAGATTTATAAAACTTCACAATTTTGGTTTAAAACTGATCATGTTTGAAGCTTTATTTTATCCGTTCCATTTGCTGTCTCTTACTGCGGTCTCTCTCGGATCGGGGTATAACACCCACCGAACGTTCTTGGACCGATGGGATAATTTATTATTTCCGACATCTTTTGGGTGACAAATTTAATCTTTGCATAAATTTACTTCAGTGTAGTTATTGAACTCGTTGTGACCATTGAAATATATAAAGAGTAAATTTTGAAATCGGACGAAAGTCTAAGATTCCACTTTCAACGCCACGAAAAAGTCGAAAAAACTTTTATCAGAATTATTATGTCAAAAACCTACTAAAACTACAGACAAAAATGCAGTTTAATCATCATTTGATTAGTTTTACTATTATGTATTATGATTTTATTTCCTAATTTCTGTACATATAAAAATTTTTGTTTTCTAGACCCGCCGCTGTTTTTATGCACTTACATAAAGTGTAAGTCAATGTTACTAATAGAAATTTTATTATTGTTACTTTATATAATCACCAATCCTATTGCTTCTCGGCTTTTTGTCAAAGATCAAAGTGTATTACCTGAAAGAATTTTATTTTGTTGAATAAAAGATTACCATAAACCTTATAATTAGCCGGATAACCATTCAGTATACACAGGTAGTTTCTATACCACTTTAGTTTGAACTTAGCCGATACTAACCAGCTAGGGAACCAGTTATAATTGAAATATGTAAACCAAATAATTGAAGTACTTAGTTTTAAGTAAAACAATTGGGTACATTTATAAATACGCATAAATAAAAACTAAACAAATTATTGGTCTCTAGTTTATTTTATAATTTGCATTACATCATGACATATAGGTACGTACTGATGCAGAAATTGGTGATTTTCTCGTTGCATTTCAGTATAGGGACACAATCAGTAGAACCATTTGGACACTTAAAATTGATTTTGTTTTACTTGCCACAAATCTTTTTAAGTGTTCCGAAAGTGATTGTTTTGTGTCCGAAAAATTGCATTTATAATTATTCGGCTGAGTGCTTTTTTTATTGTAAATCAATCAGTTTCCCAATTAGATTATAATTGCTTGGACTTACTATTTGTTGTCTTAATTTTTCGAAGTTCATTTTTGTACATATTCAGATTTTTATTTCTTATTAATTTCTTGTGGTCATTTTTCGTATATGAAAATTGAACTGTTGACGAACGAAAATCGAACAATAATACACGACAAGCGGGTGCCGAACTGTTACCAGAGATTATGGGTGTCATAAATTACACCCCAGCTTTCCTGAGTTTCAACCAGCCTACCACTACTTCTCGTCTTTATTTTTCTACACGCAAACTTCTTGTGAAGACAATAACACGGCAAAATTAAAAATCCGACAGTTTTCTTTTAGCAAACATCCCCTTAAGGTTAATAATGTTAATGTATTATTTAGATGAAGTTATAAAATTCAGAACCTGTTGTCTGACATTAGCATAATGCTTCAGGAGAAAGCAAAATTTTATATTAAAATAAAGTAACATAAACAAACTGTTAGAATACTTTTAAAATTGTATGTGCCATAAATTTTCTTTTTTGTTGAATTTACCTACTAATTAATACCGCCATTATTTACTGTAGTTTCCACCAATTTAATCCCTAATTAAATTTTTGTTAATGAAACTAGAAAATTATGATTTACGTCATATTTGTCCAAATAATTCTACAAAGTTACAGGCATGAACGAACCGCTACACAATTATAGGCAATTTCCAACTCAAAAATTATAAGTTTATACAGTGGTGCTGAAACTTTTTAATTTTGTGTCAAATAACATGTGTTTTATTTAAACAATAAAAACAGTGAAGAGTGTTTTTAAATCACTAAGAAAACAATCGATTTGTTTTTAATTTGTTATAATATCAATAAAATGTCTTTTTGATATGTATTTTGTTTGTGTTTTTATACTAATCTGGACTTGAAATATTTGAAAAACCAACACGTGCATCGATTATAAAATAAAAAATATCGTGGTAATATTAAACCGAGAAAATGTTAAAATAATTCTATATTCCATTCAAAATTTAGAAAATTTGAAGATTTATCGAGGGATTTAATCAATGTCGAGGTGGTTTCCTTTTTTATTGAAAAATCTGTGACAGTATATTACGAAGAAAACTGTCTTTCAAGAAGACTTATTTTAAAAATGTAATAAAAACTGCTGTTATGTTATTACATAGAATTTACTCACATCTCATATAAAAATCAACCAAATTCAATATTTCAGAAAAAAATTGATAATACTGTCATACTTCACTAAAATTGAAAGTAGGATGTTTAGCACTTATAAAGTACTTCGTCAGAATTTATAAAGTGCAGTATTCGTCGTTTAAGCAACGTTCAGAATTCATTAAATTGTTTATTTCGATGTTTTGGGCTAAAATGATAAATTTTGCCTTTTTACTGCAGTTAAAAAAAAATATCTAGGAACTATACAAGTGCGACGTTCAACATCTATAAAGTACGGAAGGGTCAGTCGTCTATGAAGTAAATTTTAAAACATCTGGATGTCTAGGGTAAAAGATAAAGACGGATTCATAAACTACGCGTATAAAATATGTTATTTTATGAATAACATTTATTATGCAAAATTTTGAGATGACGTTTTTAAACTGTTACCGTGGATGACTAGTCATCCACGCCTAGGTAAATTCTGGTTAGCGTTTTATCATTTACATGATATTCATAAAGTACGTTTAAAATTTTACGGCAGTCAGTCCAGTAGTTTCGAAGGTTATGTGTTTAATAAAATCGTCAACAGACCACAGACAAACAACATACGAGAGACGACAGACAGACGGAAACGCGAGACCTATTTTTTCATATTCTCGGGCTAGCTTACGATCGGAAAGTAAAAATTAAGAAAACAATTTGTAAAACATTGGTGTATAACGAACTGAAATTATTTGTTTTATCACAAATAAGAACAATACACGAAAGATGGCAAATAAAATCAGGCTAACATTAAATTTTACTACAAAATAAAAATTGTGTTGGTGTTACGTCAGAATAAATGGCGTGTTTCATTTAACTTACGAATTCACGTTTCATAGTTTCCAGATCATGAAAGTGTAGATCTAATGTTTCCGTCTGTTTGTCGTCTATTGGTGATGATTATATTAGACAGCTAACTTCCAAAACTACTGTACTGATCACATGAATTGGCCACATATCATATAAATTTAACTTTATACGTGTAGGTTTTTAGAAAAAATTCGACATACATATTTTTTTATTTGTGGATTGGCCCATGTCATTTAACCAAGCAGTTTATTTTATTACTTAAGGTGATGTTATCGGTTTAGTTTTCAGTGAATTTACAGTAGATTTTGTTTCACAAATACTAGACAACTAGTTGGAATCTGAACTAAATTGTTTTTTTACAGTATCTTTGATATGCTATTAGTGTCCGGAACTTATAAAATTGGAGAAAAAATGACCTGTTTTGCTGTAATAAAATCGCAAATATGCTCAAAATCACACTAATATTAGGTCCGACTGTGCCGATCATAGTTATAAAATTCACATTAAAGTAAGTCATGGACATTCTTTGAAGTATTTACTATGATATTTCAAAAAGAAAAAAAAATGTTAGATTTATAAAACTTCACAATTTTGGTTTAAAACTGATCATGTTTGAAGCTTTATTTTATCCGTTCCATTTGCTGTCTCTTACTGCGGTCTCTCTCGGATCGGGGTATAACACCCACCGAACGTTCTTGGACCGATGGGATAATTTATTATTTCCGACATCTTTTGGGTGACAAATTTAATCTTTGCATAAATTTACTTCAGTGTAGTTATTGAACTCGTTGTGACCATTGAAATATATAAAGAGTAAATTTTGAAATCGGACGAAAGTCTAAGATTCCACTTTCAACGCCACGAAAAAGTCGAAAAAACTTTTATCAGAATTATTATGTCAAAAACCTACTAAAACTATAGACAAAAATGCAGTTTAATCATCATTTGATTAGTTTTACTATTATGTATTATGATTTTATTTCCTAATTTCTGTACATATAAAAATTTTTGTTTTCTAGACCCGCCGCTGTTTTTATGCACTTACATAAAGTGTAAGTCAATGTTACTAATAGAAATTTTATTATTGTTACTTTATATAATCACCAATCCTATTGCTTCTCGGCTTTTTGTCAAAGATCAAAGTGTATTACCTGAAAGAATTTTATTTTGTTGAATAAAAGATTACCATAAACCTTATAATTAGCCGGATAACCATTCAGTATACACAGGTAGTTTCTATACCACTTTAGTTTGAACTTAGCCGATACTAACCAGCTAGGGAACCAGTTATAATTGAAATATGTAAACCAAATAATTGAAGTACTTAGTTTTAAGTAAAACAATTGGGTACATTTATAAATACGCATAAATAAAAACTAAACAAATTATTGGTCTCTAGTTTATTTTATAATTTGCATTACATCATGACATATAGGTACGTACTGATGCAGAAATTGGTGATTTTCTCGTTGCATTTCAGTATAGGGACACAATCAGTAGAACCATTTGGACACTTAAAATTGATTTTGTTTTACTTGCCACAAATCTTTTTAAGTGTTCCGAAAGTGATTGTTTTGTGTCCGAAAAATTGCATTTATAATTATTCGGCTGAGTGCTTTTTTTATTGTAAATCAATCAGTTTCCCAATTAGATTATAATTGCTTGGACTTACTATTTGTTGTCTTAATTTTTCGAAGTTCATTTTTGTACATATTCAGATTTTTATTTCTTATTAATTTCTTGTGGTCATTTTTCGTATATGAAAATTGAACTGTTGACGAACGAAAATCGAACAATAATACACGACAAGCGGGTGCCGAACTGTTACCAGAGATTATGGGTGTCATAAATTACACCCCAGCTTTCCTGAGTTTCAACCAGCCTACCACTACTTCTCGTCTTTATTTTTCTACACGCAAACTTCTTGTGAAGACAATAACACGGCAAAATTAAAAATCCGACAGTTTTCTTTTAGCAAACATCCCCTTAAAGCAAAAAGGGGTTAACCGACATTCTAGGTAAACAATACTTTTGTTATTAGTGTACAATGTATTGTACAAAAATACACTCGCGGTCAGAAAATCTTAAACGTCAAGTCGTTCCACTGTCACCTTTAAATATTGTAACCTTATTTTTTTAGTTTCATCATTTTGCATTTTGGACATTGACGACGTGATAGATCTTTTAAACTGCAAACGCCAAAGTGACAATACATTGCATAAAAATTTTCAAAATAATGTCCAAGATTTTCTGGGCACGACAGTAGATAAAGTTCTCTTCGCTAAAAAGTTAATGATTTCATTATAGTTTATTAAAAAATTGGTCGAAAGTTGTTTCGACGGAACTTCCCTCGCACAATGAAACATATCCAGTATTTTCGAGTTTTTTCTTTACCCAATTTTGTGATCACGTCATCAATTTTGTGGGGGGAATAAACAGATATATTTTGATTACCAATTTACCATGCTTACGATAACTTTACAATGTTTGCATGATTTCAAAGTATGCACTTTTGCAATTCTTGATTTAATCAGTAAAATAAATTGATTCAGTCATTAAATTTTTTGAGACACCCCGTATAAGCAAATCTAAAAAATATTAATACAGTGATAAATCACAAGACTCATATTTTGCACATTTAAGGTAGGATCTGTTCAACAAAATTTTGGTGTGACATCATCAATTTTCTAGCGGGGATGAGCAAATACATTTTGATCAAAAATTTACCATGCTTATGATAACTTTAAAATATCTCCAAGATTTGAAAGCGTTACACTTTGTAGTTCCTGATTAAATCAATAAAATAATTTCACGCATTCATTAATTCTTTTGAGTCACGCTGTATATGCACATCCAAAAAATACGAATGGTATGATAAATCACAATTACAGACATCATATTTTGTAGATTTTAGACAGGATTTATTCGACAAAACTTTTGAGCGGACGTCATCAATTTTTTGTAGGGGATAAGTAAATGAACATATTTTGATTAAAAATCATTATATAATTTTGATTTTTTTTTCCAAAAACCTGGACGTTTCGGGTAAGAACTGAACACAGAGTCATAAACTACAGGTATAGGACAAATTTTGGTTAGCGTTTGACTATAAAATTTGACAACAATTGTAATTTCTGAGATTTTTTGCCTAATAAAAATCCGGGACGGCAGACAGACGAACATATGGACAGACAGACAGACAGACAGACGGTCAGACGGAAACGGGAGACCTATTTCTTCGTACTCTAAGGGCCATGAAAAGTCGAGGAAACGCAAAAGTGGACAGTCGGCCGACGGACTCGATTACTTCCTTCGCTTACCCTCGGGAAGTAAAAAGTCTTTCTTGAAATATATAACATAGTTTACGGCTTTACCTGTATAGTGTAACAAGTCACCCACATTTTTATTTTAACATACAGGGTGATAAACAAAATGACGCACTAACTCAACATTATCATGTTCACATATTTTTAATTTCGAAAAAAATCAGTAAATAATTATTGTCAATTTGCAATTTGTAAAGAGAAAATATCGATCTACAGTCTCTGCCAGAAAATTTTGGGCGTCAATGTCATTCTACTGTCACAAGCACCTTTAACTATTGTAACCTTATTTTTGTATTCTTGTCATATTTGATATTGTGGGCATGCTGATACTGGATACGACGTGACAAATCTTTTAAACTTCAAACGTCAAAGTGAAAATATAGCATAGAGAACATCAAAATTCGCAAAATGACAGATAAATGAAGTCCACGATTTTCTGGCCCCGATAGATTAAATCAGATTAAAAAAGAATGGTCCCTAAAATATAGTCCAACAAAATACAGCTTTCAAAAATTACCAAATTTAACTTTGAGAATTTTTTTTATGTAAAAATTTTGACATGATGTGATCAAAATTAATTTTGGGGCAAACGGATACGTTTTGATTTAACTATTTATTTTATTACGATAGCCGTAAAACGTTTGCAAGATTTTAGAATATTCGATTTTACAATATCAGCGTTTAAAATGCAAAATGTTTTTACACAATTTTGATTTTTTTCCAAAAATTTGCATGTCATTCTAACTGAATATGGTTCCATAAATCACCTATGCCAGCATGTTATTTTAAAAAATTCAAATAACATTTATTTGGCAAAACTGTAAGATGACGTCATCAGTTTTTAGGGGAGTCGTAAGTAGATAAATTTTGATGAACGATTTACCATGTTTCCGACGGTCTTAAAATGTTTGCGGTTTTGAAATTTCAAAGGTTAATTGTAAAATGTTATACAATTTGATTTTTTTACAAAAATCTGGATGCCTAGGGTAAAAACTAAACACCTATTCATAAATTGCAAGTGGAGGAGTATGTTATTTTATAATATTTAAATAACATTTACTATTGTAAAAGTTGGAGGTGACGTTATATCATTGTTGGTGGGGACACAGACGCGAACAGGTGACAGATGACACACGGACAGATAAGTGTATTCCAGGGGTTATGAACTGTCGAGAAAACATAATATTTTTATGTATGATAAAATAAAGAAAAGATGGATAAAAGATGTGATATTTCCAAAATTATTTTGAAAAAAGTCCGATCGATTTCATGTACTCAACATTAAGTGGGGAATTATTTAAAATATGAAGAAATATCGAAAAGGAAAATTAAACTTTGAATGCCTACATCTTCTACACTGGGGCCCAAGGATTTTTTAAATTAATTCTTCCTTGCTCAGTAAACAGTGCCTAACATAGTGCGCGATTTTTTGATCAGCCTATTTATCAGGAAAATCAATTTGATAATTTTTCTAAGAAACTAAATTTGTTTACTGTATTGACCTTCAGGGGATAAGGAAGCTTTGTTTAAATGGCTTCATCAATTTTTTCGAATCAAGTTTTAAATATGGTCATAAAATATAATATATTAACTTCATTTTACTTATTTTGTTCGATATTTTGATTGATTTAGGCCACCTACTGTCTATCACAAGTTTATTATTTTAATTTGTACTCGTAGTAGGTAGGTACAAGTGACAAGGTTGATTACATGAATTCGTGAGTGTCAAAACTATGAGAAAATAAGTGTGTATTTATAATAAATTATTTTAATGTGATTAGTTCTTTTTTTCGCTGCGCATGCAACTTTATATCATGAAAAATTCAGGTCAGTTGCTATTTTGATCGGGTTGTCAAAAACAGGTCCTCAATCATCCATTCAAATGTGGCATCACAAACTATATTTATCAAACATGTATAATTTAAGGGGAAGGGCTATAGAAACATTCTTATAGCAACATTTTACAATTATTACTACCAATTTATAAACGATGTAGAAATAAAAATATCTGTTTTAAAACAGGGTATCTGTCTAGGTTCCTTTTATTTAAAGTAAAAAAGGTTCAAAAATGCATAAGTCGAGTACTAAGCACCAGGGTTAATCGTCTCTTCTACCTCAGGTAGCGAAGTTTTTAGTTACCAACCGTGTTAAAGACTTAAAAGGAACCTGTAAAACTCGTCCCAAATTCCGCCCCTTACTGAAACTGAAACCCAAATAAAATAAACCCGAGCTTACATTACAACATTCAACAAGCTATTAAAAAGTTCTTTCATATCTAGAAAAAAAAACCTTTATGTATTTCTTTCGGAACCTTCAAAGAACCCGACCCACTAAAATTTAACTATGAGGTATGCACTTTGAAATCATTCCATTATTAATAGCCCATTCATATTTTTGTCTACAAACTTTTTAAAACTATAAAGTTGCTTGTTGCATAAAGTTTTATGCAACTTTAATTCCGGCCCGGCCTCAGGTAAATGTCACACGTCTCGTAACCCAAAACAAGCGACTATCGCAAATAACAATTCTTATCGCCTTTATCTTATTTGAGAACCGAGAATTTTAATAAAGTGCAGTTGATACGATTGATAAAGCTCAGCTAAATCTGTAGTTCACCACAAAAAACATTTTTCTCAAGCCTGGTAGTTCGTTCCTCCTCTCGGTCTGTCCGCCTACAACCGTTTGAGTGTCGCTGAACACAGGTGAAACTCAATTCTGCGCAAACTCTCCAACATCACCGTCAAATTCTTCCCACTGATTCTTCAGTCCGTTTCCACAGAGCGGCAGGTGAGTGCTCGTGCTTTCAAACAAATGTTTTTTAATTTCTTTTATTATTTATTCCGGTTCAGTTCAAACATAAACATTATCGAAAGTGTGGAATGATCGTATGGACCAGTGGTGTGTAGTTCAAATTCACTTAGAAAATCTGGGTTCTCCTTGGATGTTAGAAATTACCTAACCTGCATTACACCTGTTTTTTTATTTACAATCAGGTAAGATATTAGGTAAAGTCGTTTCTTCTCTTGAATGAGAGTCTCCGTGCTACTTACGGACTGTTTTGATCCGAATCAACAAATTTAGATAATTTTCTTTGTTTTTGGAACAATTAACACCTTTGTACGAAGTGTCTACTTCTCATTTGATAAGGTGCATTAGTTCTAAGCCCCAAAGTACATAATTTACTAAATTAGCAGAGATTAGTATTCATTGGTTTAAATTATTGTGTTGCTCCCCTAAGTTAATCTAATATTCAACAATAACTGTGGTAACGCACTACGAAGTCGTCGTGAATTTGTGAGAGGTAGGTGGATGTAATTAAACTACCTGTTTCGGTAATTTCACCTAAAAAGAAAGTTTCCGTAATACGTACGGTGGAAATTGCGATTTTTAATCGACTAACCATTTTTACACCTACATTTTTTGATAAGAAAAATTTAATTGTGTTGCGAATGCCAGCAGTGCGCTAAAACAATGGAGCCGCTTCGCCACATTTAAAACGTGCATTGTTTTTCGTAAAGTACATGAGATGCATTAAACAATGGTAAGAAACTGAGTAATTCCAGTTTTGTAAAAAAATATCGACGTTTTAGAGTTATGTCAAAAATTTCATGAATGTAGCGACCGACTTAAGTAATGTAATAAGCTACTTAAAAAACGAAGGGTTGGACGTCAGCCATAAAAGGAGCAATAAATGGTAATAGAGTTGAGGAATTCGTTTCGTTTCCAAGAATTTATCGCCATGCATCACGTGGAAGGAACGCATTTATGAGATTCCGGGATAATTAGGGAAGAAATGTGGTGAAATTACGTTATCTAACAACTTTTTGAAATTAGTCATACCCAAAATGTTATCAGATAAACAGAAACGCCCACGTTTGTGACTAGTTCTGTATTGTGACGATTGAAATAATAGTAATAATAATGTGGAGAAATTTGCTCAATACCTAATTGAAACTTTTTTACTGCTTTGATGTGGAACATCACCCACTCACTGACCTTTAGAAAACAAGAATGTTTTATAATATGAAATAACAATACGTACATTTGTACAGGCCGTTTCATTTCAGCTGAGTGCTTATAAGCATTATATCTTTTGAAAATGTCACTTTAAAATCTAGTACAACTAAAGACTAATCGTTAGTTTTGATTGTAATATTTTTTATAAAAAAAACGCTAAAACCGATTTTACCGTAAGACCTGTACAAAAAATAAAATAAAATAAAAATGATGAATTGGCTTCAGCATCCTATTTTAAATTATTAAGGTGAAAATGTTATGCAATAATTTTTAGGATCTTAGCAATCGTTAAAGTTTTGTTATTATTGCTGCTGTTTGAATCAACGATTAAAAACCTTTGCTAAATTGGAGAAAAGTTTAATAGTTTTAAATAAACAAAATTCTGTTTTTATTAACAAAGAAAAAACTTATGTAATATAATGACGAGGTTTAATTATTCAATTAACGTAATACCCACATTACAAGTTAAAGATACCACAATACTAAAATAAAAATATACCAAGAGTAGGACAAAAAGTACTAAAATAAAGGATTGTATATAGAACATCAAAGAGTAGGTCTCTCGTTTGCTTTCACAATTATATTTTATGCAAGCGTTTTCCAAAACCACTGAACAAATTGTTATGGAAGTTTAAATATGTTCTAAGAATGCCGTGTAGACAGTAAAAAGACAACCAAAATTGATAATCTCCTTTCATCTCCTTCGAAAATGTCATGACGTCATCTCAAGATTTTCTTAAGCCAAATATGCAAAATACTGTACATTATTTATTTCTCCGTACTAAAAAGTTAATGACCTCATCACAAAACTTGTAAATCTCAAGCAAAACATAACGGGCTTCTCTGACTGTACTTTATTAATACTTTTATTTGATAAAAAATTACTTGTAATTTAAGAAATTTGGCTTTTTTGATTGTGTTTCAGAGGTGAGGGAAGTTCTGTTTGAATAACTTTATACCACTTTTTTAATGACGATATAATGAACATACTATATTTCTAATGTTTCTTATATACAGCGTGAATCACTAAGCGCGCGGTGATTAATTATATAGAGATACAATAAAAATTCAAACACCAAAGTGATACGGTTCTTTAAGGATTGTGCTCTAAAATTACTTGAGTTTTGTTTTTAAGGTGTAACTCAGAAGTTTTTGTTTTCATGAAACACCCTGTGTATATATTTTTACATATTCTCATTAGCCTCTCCCTAGCCTTTATAACTACAGTTTATTTTTGAAATTCCGATGCGACGTTGTCATGTTATTTCCATTTTCTTGAAATTTTTTTTGCGATGAAAGGGTTCACAAAAAAATTCGCAATAGGGTTATGTTTAAAGTTTGTTTTACATTTTGTGGAAGGATAAATAAAGGTACGCGCTTTGTTGTAGTTTTAATTAAAACAAATTCTAATATACCAAGTATTTTTAAAAAATTCTAAAAGTTTACAAAAATCGATATTTCAATTTTGTAGTTATAAATCCTGAGAAGAGGTCAGTCAAAATATGTAAAAATCTGAAAATATATACGATATTTCATTAAAAAAACAAGTTGTGAGTTACACGTTAAAAACAACACCCTGTATAGTTAAAAATAATTTTAAAGTATAGTCTTCAAAGAACCGTAAAAATTTGGCCTTTGACTTTGAGACATCAAGGAATGTGTGTTTCGTGACTCATCCTGTGTATACAAATAAAACATATACGGACAAAAACGGATGTACAACTAATATTTGTCAACGAAGCTTTTTCGTGTAGTAATAGTTACAAGGTCAACACGTGGTATTGATCAAAAAAATAGTCCAGTGTTATTTAGACAGAACTTCCTTCGTCCCTAAAGTACAGTCGAACAAATACAACTTCTTCGAAAAATTATATAAATTAATTTTGCGAATTCTAATTTTTTTTATGACAATTCCTATAAGTTACAATAAATATGTCTCTGACCTGTAAAAGTACAGGTAAAGAAGGATGCTATCCAGGGACGCAAATAAGTGCACGCAATATGAAATACATTTAAAGGAGATAACCGATGGGATAAATGTATTCTCAGTACATACATATTTAACTTCGATTGTTTATCTTTGTACTTCAAAAAAGTTCGATTATTAAGCACGTACAGATAACTAGCACAGCCACAGATCAAAATATGCAGACACAGAGAGACGAAAACGAAAGACCCATTTATTCGTACTATTTTTACATTTTCATGAAAATAAGAGTTCAAATTGAATCAGCGATTTAAATGTAAGCACCTTCAAAATTGCAGCGTACATGTCAATGCATTACAATATTCACAATTCCACTACAAGTTAAAACCGATATACACTGTTGTAATCTTTGTTTTCACTTCTTATGTAACATTGTAACATCAAATGAGCAACGTATGTATCTATTAAGAGGTATAAATAATACAAGAAACACTTCTTAATAGCTTAAGGTTCTTGACAAACTGTTAATTATGCAATAAGGCTTGACATTTCTTCACACAAAAAACTGATATTATTTCTATGTAAGTACCTAAAATTAAGTTGCAAATATTCACATTAACTGTCGTAAGAAATAAATGCTGTTGGCTGTATATTACTACTATATCGTCACAGTTACTTATATCAACATTATCGCCGTCATCCAAAAGTCACATGTATTTTTTGGAATTATTCAAAGAGTCATATAAATTCTACTTTTTATATATTTTTTTGTCAACATGCGTCATTTAATTTATCTACTTTTAGTTTTAAATTACAAATTTCGGTCTATTGTTTTTAAAAAACTTTTGGTTAATTTTTCTTTGTGCTTTACAATTGCCTTTTAGAATTCTTATTTAAGTAGTTTCTGCTTCAGCAGTCGCCTTGCACAATCAGAACTTTCATTGTGATTTTTTTTCCACGACTAGTTATTTTAACGTTCCCACAATTAATGTAATACACATTCAATGGCACATCGTAAAAGTGTATATTTTGACTGTTTAAAGCTATGATAGTTGAAATTTATTTTCGTGCTTACCTATGTTGATTCTTGATAATGATTGCTGCATTATATCACTGTGTAGGTTAAATCGTTAAATCAGCCAGCAACCAGTGACAAATTAATATTGTCAAAATTTGTACAAAAATGTGTCCTTAAGTAAAATTAGTTAAAAGATCCATACATATACATAGTATATGTGAAGTAATTTTGGCAACAAAATGAAGCACCCAGTATATATAATAACAATAACATATATGTTTTTCAGCAATTTTGCTAATAAGTAGTTGGACACATTTTCTTGAAAGTGTATAAAAAATGCAAAATCATGCCGGCAGACCCACTGTTTGTTTTGGACGATATTTAAACACTAATTACCGGATGTTTTGGTGTTATCAGGTAGCCACTTACAGCATATGGAGCGTAAACAATTGCGCCAACTATTACCTTACTAAGTTGTTTAGTGTTTAATATCTTTTATAATATTGATAAATAAACATTTCGCCACGGAAATTGTGGCAGAGAAAAATGTTTAATGCACTGGAACTGATGAACATCCATCGCGAATTTTGTATAAACACTTTAATGATGTCTGTCATCTACTTACGGGTCATTTATTACAAAGAGAAAAATTTTGTGAACAAAAAAACAATAATTTAGTTCATTAAATTGTCAAAATTCTCGGTTATAAATATTAATTTATGTTGCCATAAATGGATATCGCCATTGTCAGTGGATGAGCTAATTTGCTCAAGAGATCAATAAACTTGTAAACATACTCCTGAAAAATATAAAACTTCAAACTTTTATGAAATAACGAAGTTACAGTCCCCTAACAATATCTGATCACAAGCGGTTATAAACTTTAATGCTTGTCCACGTAGTCGAATGAATAAATTTTACTATGTAATTTTGACTTCCGGAATACCAGCCAGAGGAAGTAAAAATTGGTAAGAGTAATGAATGATGAAATGTCTTGACGTTTCATTTGTCTGTCGCCTATTGCTGACTGTCTATTTTGAGATTGTGTATTTTAAGATTATTGTATGTAGTATTGTTTTATGTTTTATGATAAGTATTTATTTTGTTTCATCCCATCGAAAAAAAGCTGGTGAGATCACCTCACACTAGTTTGCAGCATAATATTATTCCGTCACCAGTGGCTCAGCGAGCCAGTTCCACTTTTAAAATTTACATATATTCGTTTTAAAAATTGAAATTTGCAATTTATCTCAAAAATTCCACAACAAACTTGGAAATTTTGCCCGGAGACACTGTTGATTACAGTTCTAGAAAGTTCACTGGATTATGTCAACAAATATATTAATAAGTAAGACTGTAGCTTTTTCTGCTGCATATTTTTTACTTCTCGAGCGTAAGCTAGGGAAGTATTGTAACAGCGCAGCGGATGGTGACGTTTTATTTTACTTGTAGAGTATGAAAAAATAGGTCTCCGTATATTTTTAAAAGTTCATAGAAATCTGTATTTTAAATTATAGGAGATATCATAAAAAAATTAAATTGTTAAAATTAATTTCTGTCTAAATAACTTGAGCCCAATTTTTTTAGAAAATCGTTGAACTCATTTGCAATTGCACCTTACATTTATATCCAACTGAAAATGTTTTAAGAGGAAAATTTTAATTCTCACCGTTGCCTCCAACAGTCATTCTCATTCAGCGCAAAACAATTACAAGGCAATCTAAATTTTCTTGAACCGGAGAAAAGAAACTTCTGGGAAAAACTTTTAACATCATTTAGAAGAGTCGTTCGCCCATAATCTTTGAATAATCTTTCTTTAAACGCTTCATACTTTCTACGATGTCTCAAGAAATTTAAGGAAATGGGTTTGTCCTCAAGTTGTGGGCGACCTAAATTATTTTCCATCCATCGCTAGGTCATTACTCATTACTTCGTGGTTCTATTTTATTATCAAAAGTAATGGCCGCCCGTGTGTAACTGTAACTTTCTTTGATTAGAGAAAATTATGCAGCTTTAACCTTTTTAGGTAAAAATTACCACTGACATGATAAGAATAATGGGGCATGGTAAATGTTTTGATAACATTTTCCTTCGTCGATGTGGGTCACTCCATTTATTACCGTTTACCGCGAAGTGAAATTTCAATAAAACAAAAGTCTCGATGGAGTTTCTATTGTTCTCATTTAGTGATCAGGCAATTTACGGTGCTGAAATCCTTAATTTTTCATCGTCGCTTTTTTGGGATGTTTTAATTATGTAACACTTTCTTTTCTGTAAACACTTTATTTTACACTTACACAAGGGGCGAGTGCCACTCTTCTCAATTACAGCCAGATGCTCCAGATGGCAGGCGTGACAAGTAACAGATCTACATATTTATATCAACCGTGTAACATTAAACACTTAATGCGTCTCCATGATGTTGGAAATGTAGAAATTTATTAATCGCTGATGTTAATTTTCATGGCCCAGTTATTTTTAGAATTACTGTGACAGCTGTTAAGCTTGCTTGCACATGAATAATCTCCTTAATGATAATCAAAATTTTTAATTCGATTTTTCACCTACTGGAGAAACTTATAAATAGGTGAAGTGGATGTGATTATTAACATATTTTAATAAAACTAGATTCATTGGTTAAAATTCATTGATGGTGGACCTTGTGACATTTAAAAAATGGTGGTTGTAATATTTATCAGGTACACGTTCATATCAAAGATTTCCTTTTGTCCGTTACCGTTTTGACAATCAGACCCATCCAAACCAACTTTAATTAGCACTATTTTCATTGAAAACGGAAATACAAATTGGATAGTGTGGTGTAAGTTTAATTGTGGCGCTTTGTAGTGGCAGTTATTTCCTCGATTTAAATAATTTGACACAAATTGGAAAGCCGGATTATTATTCACATTTGGTGTGGGTAAAATGCTATGTTGTAAGCAAAAAACGAGGATTTAAAATAACCTACATCGAAGATAAACTTTTCAATTCCAACTTTAACACTCATTGTTGTTACCAACATTTTCACAGAAAGCTAATCAACACGAGTCGTTTTACAATCGTCACTAACCCTGCTACTGTGTCGTCCTACGCTTCACAATCACAATATAAAATTTTACTGGATACAAAAAAACACTCTGAGGATAGTCCCCAGGAGAGTGAAGGAAATATCGATTCACACCATTTCTCGGGAAGCATGCCAATTTGTATCTAAAGTCAACCAGAGAAAATAAAACGGCAATAAATTTATTTGCTCCCTTTAAATCAGGGAACATGGATAAGCTTTTTCCAGGTCTCGTACAAAAGACACTAGAACGTCTTAATGGGTCGGTGTTTCATCTTCTCAGAATTTGCGACTAGGGAATTTTAAACCGATGAGTTTAAGGTTGATTTTTGTTAATAGTAACTTAATAATCTATTTTGGCTAGAGTGAACACAAGTTAAAACTTTAACCTACATTTGAAGATTTATGAAAATAGATTTTTTTATTTGTGTCTGTTTCTCAGTATTAAATTTCATAAGATGATTCATAGCGGAGACATTCTAGAAAAAAAAACATTGCCAATATTCTCTAAATATGGAATTTGTTAATCTAGTCGAGTTGTCGACCGTCATTGAAGAACCTTAGCAGAAACTGTTTCTTTCAGTCTTAACAATGGTGTCTGAAATGACGCGTATTTGAAGAAGTGTTTGATACAAGACCAAAACAAATTGAATCAGAGAGGGCATGCATTAGAAACAAGACACAGACAAGAATTAAGAAAAGAAGATCTAGCAGAATTCTATTTGGAAAATAGAAATATTTTAATCATCTCAATTTTAGAACGGCATTGACATTATTTAACCTAAGTTCGACAATAATTTAGAAGAGCCCTGTTTTAAGACCACAAAGAAAGAAACAGACCAATATCGAATTTAGAAGTTGAAGGAAGTAGACTACAGTGGGATCCACAGAACAGAGGCTTTCAAGAAAGGATTGAACATCAATCATTTCCTTAAAATTCTAGAACGATCAAGTGTATGAAGTGACTTTTTTAAATAAGAACCAATAGAACGCATGCATAGCAGAAAGAAAAAGGAATACGTCAAAATGGGGTTATGAACTCGGAATTTCTACGGGTCATCAGGTCATGGATTAGAAGTATTCGTTACTGCTTGAAAAGATTGAATTGTGGTCCAGCTTTGAAGGTGAGAGTAGGAGAATGCACTCACGGAGTATCGTGATTACCTAGTTAAATAGTGACGTTCTGACTACCTACCTAACTAGCTAACCTAAAAATTTAACGCAAGGTGGTACCGACAGCGTGCTGGATACTGTGTACTCGAGAAAGTCTAATGATGTTTTAGAAAGGGACAGTGCTTTAAACAGGATTTGAAACCACGCAGAGTGATGTTAAGTTTTTGGAGCTTTTTGTTACTATTAATTGGAACCAACGCCAGAAATCTTATAAATCGGGGAATACAGCAGTTTTAGAATAGAAATCTTACTTATGTGTTGTTTTACTGACGTTATAAAGAAAGATAATACAATTTTTTTTGTGGAACTATTTTTACCATGTTTGTGTTAATACACTTCATGCTTTTGATTTAATTGGGTCGCTTTCTTCGTTTGTTTTGTATTTTTGTCTATTCTCTTTTCGTTTATATTTTTCTTGCTCTTGTTCTTCTCGAGTTACTACTTCTTTATGTGCTTTTGTGTTTTGTAGTAGTTTTTGAGGATTGTCTGTATATTTTGAACTTTGGGCTCACAATTTTGATCAACTAGCTTCTCTTTTAATGAAAATTTTATATTTTGGTCAGCTGTGCGCCCCGGCCAGAAAAGTCTGCAGGTGGACAGTCGCACACAAACTGCCTGAGAGGTAAGGGACAGTTGCGCGCAGCGGTCAGATAGGTTTACATATAATTTGAAGGGTTAATACCAAAAACAGTTGTATGTTGTAGTCAGAGTTGTGCCGGACAATTTCGGGCATGTTGTTCATAAAATACCTAATCTCAATTTTACTTCGATTCAAGTTCGCCGTGAATTAACTTATGTAATATCGGCAACTGCAACGGCAAATACTTTTATTGCTTTTAACTTTTCTACCAATAGGTTCATCTTATAAAACATTAAACAGTTTGTTGAAAAATTCTTTAATTTTTTTTTAATAAATCTGCAAGAAATATTTTTTACAAAAGTAGATATACTTTCTCTACCGCTAGACTTTCTATGAAACTCACAGAATTGAAATGTAGTAGGCTTCTTATCAGCCAAATTACCTTTAAGTAATGACAACGCTTATAATCAGGTATTTGTTCGCAAGTGTCCTATGACCTTTTAAGGGATTAGAGCTACCATATGGGTTACATGAGGTAAACAAACTGTTGCGGGCAAGTGACCAACACCCGTCCACAGGTAACTAGCGGGGAACAATGGATTCTCAGTTTCTTAGTACTTGGTTACCTTCGACTGTTTATGTTTATACTTCAGCCATTAGCACGTTCATATTGTATCAGCGCCTTCATCAAAGAATGCATTTGCGTTAAAAGAAACTGAAATTTGATTTTCGCTCCTCATTAATTTATTTATTAAGCGCTCTCGGTTTTTTCCCAAAACATAAACCGCGTTACCAGAAATGACCTAATCTGTTAGCAATGCTGGATCTTTAGTTGAAATTGGTATTATGAAATTTTTCATAATGTCCTGTTGTTAGCTATCAAGATTAACAGATTATAGACATTTTTAAATTTGCAAAATGTATCCAAGACATAACCTAAATTTATCGCATGTCTCGATTGACATATCTGTCACAGAAATACACACTTCCGTTATACCAACGTAAACGGAAGAAAAGTTCACAACTTCATTTAAAAAGTACTGCCAACAGACTCAGTCATTTCTCATCACGCGATTCTCCTAGATAATAGAAGGGATAGTATAAGAAACAAAACAAAAAAAAAAACAATGGCACACTCGAACGTGCGCTATTTTCGTGTTATATCCTCGAAACCAAACACGCTACAGTAACCTTGTACGAACACCGCTTATACTAATCAAAAAAAAGTTGCTATACAATTTCGATTTTTTGCGAAAATTTGAAGACAAATTCATAAAGAATAAGTACAGGAGTACCTATATTATTTTATGAAATTTAAATTCTATTTATTCTGAAAAGTGTGGACATTCGGATGGACGGACGGATGGAAACGGGAGATCTTTTTCTCGGACTCTAGGGGGTCATGAAATGTCGAGAAACTTAAAAGAACCTAGTCGCCCGATGGACTCGATTTTAGCATAGAGGTAAAACAACACTGATAGATAAAATAAAAATAAAATTCATTTATTTATGGCATTTTTATCATATTATTTTAAGTACAAAAATTTATAATTGATCAGTAAGAACAAGTTCTAAACGAGTGGTAAACGATGCTGGTCAATTGGGGCATGATTGAAGCCCATAATTTCATATTAAGTTCCTGCAATGACTAAGTATATAAAAGGGAACTTTTTGAATATTTAAATAATCAGTCACTAGAGTCACTAAGCGCGCGTTTCTAGATATATCAAAGGCCAAATTTGTACGATTCTTTGAAGACTGTACTCTAAAATGCTTTTTAACTGCACAGAGTGTTCTGTTTTTAAGGTGTGACGCACCACTTCATTTCTAAATATTTTTACATATTTTGATTGGTCTCTTCTTAGGCTTTTATTTTTTAAATTCCGATACGACGTTATTCGTAATTTTCTTGAAATTTTGTGGCAATGAAAGGGTTCACAAAAAATCTGGGTTATTTTTAAAATCTGCGTTACAATATTTTGTGGAGAGATAAATAAATGTACCCGCCCGTTGGTGTAAATTAAATTTTTATATACAATGGAATAGAGAAAAGCTTGGATATCGTGGCGGAAATCTGGATGGCGGATTCCAGAACAACCTCGAAGGTGGCGTTCGCGGTTTAAATAGGGACCACCGCACCGTGGGGAACGGCCAGGGTCTAGTCAAATCCATTCCAGTCGAGTCGGAATTACTCTGTACATATGGGTTTATTTCGTAACAGTACATATAAATACCTTGTATATGAAAATTTAATTTAATTTACACCAAGCGGGTACCTTTATTTATCTCTCCACAAAATATTGTAACACAGATTTTCAAAATAAACCTATTGCGATTTTTTGCGAACACTTCCATTGCAAAAAAATCAAGAAAATTGAAATAACGTGGCAACGTCGCATATAGTTATAAAGCCTAGAAAAAGACTAATGAGATTTTTTTATTTCTAATAATGACACATCGAGGAACACGCGCTTCATGACACCCTGTATATTTAAATATACTGCATCAGTTGTTTTGCACACGGTTGTGTGCGTTTCAGATATTATTCAATTGTTTTTAGTATTACTCATTATAATTAAATGAAAGTTACGCTTAAAAACCGATCTTTTCATTGTTTCGATAACATTCAGTAGCTTAGTAGTAAAAATGGTGACGACAGCAACTACTTATTAAATAATACGACATTTAATAGCTGGTTTCAGTAATAAAAAAATTTTGTAGTCTCAATTACCAAATCTAGAAATATGACATTCTTTAAAAACGAAATTTCGTTCCAGATCTACTTTTACCATTTCGGTCATGTTAGCGAATACTTGTGAGACCTATTATTTAGACGCAAATGTAACCATTAAATTATAATTTTGTGCAAATTTAATTAAATATACACATATATAAATATAAATGATTGGTGAAATTATAACGTTGTATGCTTTCCTTAGGTTACGTGTAAAATGCACAATCAACAACTACAATAACCAGTATTTAAGCAGTTAAAACTGTGCATCCTTGAATTAAATTCATTGTTAGAGAAAGGATAAAGAGTTGTCGTCACATCTTTAATATGCATACTTTCATTATTCTTTCCTAGTAATCGAAATATCATTCTCCTTTTACCAGGAATCTACGATTAATCCGAAGCTGAAAATTTTCGTTCGCTGTATTAAATATGAATATCACACCAAAGTTTTGCTTTTAATTTTAGCCCGACTCTGGACGAAGATAACTGCATAATAACACAATGAAAGATTTTCACCCAAAACATTTTGATGTCTCCTTTTGCAATAAATGCTCTAGTTGTCACGTTTAACGATCCGTTTATATACCTGAACGAATACAATTACGCATTCTTATTAAAGCTATTTAAGAAATCGTTTCCAACTTTCAACAAAGGATTAATTTATTCATAACTGCACTCTTATTTCGCACTTGCAGCACTTTTCTTTCTTGTGCGAAAGGACGCGATTTCTTTGTAATTGAGCAAAGGAAACTTTTACACGATTCTGATTAATTACTTAGATGTTACGTTGATGCTTTTGCTTTTTTTTATGGAAAATGGATCATTTCTGTTCCGTGTAAATGGTTTTGTAATTGTTGCGTTTAGTTGAACAGGTTTTTTAGCATAGTTGAGATAAATATCGAAATGTTAGATATTCAGGTCATCAAAGCAATTTGTGCCTATTCTGGGGACTAAAATTAAGCTATCGCTTTGTTGCTGTCATTGTGAATTATTGTTAGGATACGGAACGTAAAAGATAAATTGTAATTAAAATTAGATGCTTGCTTTCTACTTGAACACGTGGAAACAACAATCGACCAGCGTCGACGCAATTTATGTCACAAATATGCAGTACTCCGCAGCGTACAAATACGATATTTGTGTTGTAAACATAAGAAGAAATGTAGTGCAATTATATGTTATATAACCAACAAGGGGTCATAAAATCGTAGTACAGTTTTAATTTCAGCTACCTATTAACGTTTCTAATTACGAAAAAAATTAAACACCGCACTGTTAATTAAAAACATTCAATTTGGTAACGATAATATTAACGAAATAGTAGCATCATCATGACTCACACGTTATGCATAAAGATCTACTTTACTGACAAGCAATGAAATTATCCTTACAGTTTTAACAATATTAAATGTGAAATGTGTTTCCGTTGCAGTTTGTTTGTTATATTAACGAACTATGAAAGTCTCCATCAGGACGAATGAATTATTTGTTGTCACTTTTAAATTTTCAGTGTGCAAAAATACAAGGTTTTGAGAACGAGGACAGCAGGTTTTTACGGTATAGATATAGCGCGTTATATGAATGTATAGGTATGTTATCTCTTTTCAGTTTATAGCATGGCACGTACTGGTACAGCGCGCGGTACAACTTCATTGTTGACTATCAATCAGGAATTCCTTACTTTAATGTCGAGATTTTTCCGAGTGAATGAACTTGAAAATCGCGCATTGTTTTCTAATTGATTTCTGCACATATAATTGCATATGTGACGTTTTTATGTGGAAAACTAGAAGTGCACACTAGAAATAGAGGACTTTAACGGATTAAACCTAAGCTCAGATCGAAAACTATTCTCGTACAGATTGACCTTAGATCAAATCTTTGAGTGTATAAATTACCACCATAAAATTCATTTTTTTCTAATCACCAAATACCTAATTTATAGAGGTAGTTAATTAAAATAAAATTCACAATTAGATGTCAATATCTTCGTAATTATGAATAACTGATTAATTCCAGCCACTGGTAGATAAGAGGCAATTTTGACAGTCATATACAACAAGAAAACATAATTTTTTGTGGTGATCCTCCTATTTAGGAAGTTTGCTCTTGTTCCCACCATCCATGAGTGAGTAATAATCACCAATCAGACACATAAGCTCCACCAATATTTAGTTTCACACTTAAGCATTTGTATTTTCAGTTAATTTTCTTTATTTAAACAAAAACTTCAACTTGGAGGCGTGGGAAACATCGACTTGGAATTTTGCTGATTTCAATGTGACTTTCACGAAAACAATTCTACTCGACTTTGTTCGTGCGTCATTGGTCCTTGTGGCAGAATTAATTCAGTGTACAAATTGTTTCAAATATTTACTCATCTCATTAACATCAACAGGAAAAATCGGTTGTACTCGTTGTGTTAATTTTTCCGATAGAATTGCTTGATGTTTCGAAATTGTAAGGACAGATTTTGATAACTGCGTGTAAACCATGAAAAGAAGGCAAAATATACTTATAATAAGCGACGGCACCATGGTGTCATCATCATATGCGTATTATTGTGTCGCAAATTTTGAAATTCACTTCCTTTCCATTAGAAATGAAGACATCTTTTGGGTCTAAATATTTGTAATTTTCCGCCACTAGCAAAATATGCAAATTAAATCATCAAAATATCGGCATAACCGGAAAGGTAAAAGTAAATTGCTTAATTTGACTGTTTGAAATATACATTCAGGAGTGTGGTTTATATAACACCACTTAAATTGGTCTAAACTGATTTAAACAGAACTTCCCTTAATCTTATAGCACATTCGATTAAATAAATTTGATTTTGTCTTCTTAAAACAGAGGAGTCGACTGATTAATACAGCAAAATGGTCCGAAAATTATTTTGGGAAAGGAGCTGTTATTATGATAAAAATTATTTGCGGTGTGACGCTCGTAATTTTCGAGTAAATGGGGTGAAAAAAAAATGTTGAGCTGTTGTTATAAAATTGTCGGTGATGATGATTGGACAAATTTTGGTTAGCGTTTTACCATCTACGTATCACTTCACTTCATTAAGAAAAGTCGCTATTTTTAATTCTTATAGCGTTGTCAATACATTTTTAGAATATAATCTCTCAATTATTAACATACTTTGTTGTGAAGTTTTAAATGTAACGTGTCCACAACTTTCAGTGTATTTTATTGAAATTTTTGCATCACGTATTTTAAAAATATCAATATCTCGATTATTTATGGAAATTTTGGAACGCGGTTTTCACCACTGTTTTCACCTTACATAACTTTAACAATCGTATAATATAAATGTATTGTCGATTATATTTGTTCGAACTGAGATACAATAAAAAGAAACGCAACAAGCTTGTTTTTACTATCTCATTTCCAATAAAAAATGTCGACGATATATCTGGTACGATTTTTGGACATTTTTAAACCGAAAATATAGTTGAAAACCACGTTCCGAAATTTGTATAGATAATTGAGATATTGATTTTTTAAATATAGGTTATGCAAAAACTACCTTTACGCTATAAAAAGAAATTATTATTATTATTAATATTATGACATACATAGTGCAGACTGATGAGACTAATCTATTAGTCCGCAGAGTTAACATAATATAATTGGTCTTTTTAATAATAAAGAAAACAAAATTTAAAATTTAAGCCTACATAAAAATACAAATTAAATTTAAAAGAAAGGTAACTTCTGAAGCTAATAAGTTTCATAAGTGTAAATTTGCATGTTGGTCGTATCGGTTCTGAAAGATGTTAGCGGACTGCGAGTTGATGACTTGTTCGGGAAGATTGTTCCAAATCTGGAATACTCTGTTTGACAGGAAGTTTTGGCTTTTTTGGAAATGTAAAGGTTACATTTAAAAAAAGTTTTAATTTTGAGAATGTATTGAAAATACCAGCGATTTCTAACATAATTTGTCAAATTTTATTGTATCTAAATTGTATTTTTATTTCCCGAACGTAAGCTAAAAAAGTATCGATCCGGAGAATGGATACTTTCGTATTTTCTGGAAGTTTATGATCCATAAATTGTGAAAAAATAAGTCTCCCGTTTCCGTCTGTCTGTAGTCTTTGTCGATATTTTATTAGGCGGACAATCTCCCAAACTACTGGTCTAATACGTGTGAAATTTTATATGTACCTATGTTAGGAACGTACTGTAGGAAAAACCTAGCAAAATTTTCGATATAGCATCATCCAATTGTTGGTGAGGACGAATAAACAAATTTTGGTTAGCACTTAACCACCAACACTACAGCCCTAAAATACACCGAAAATTTCACAGCGACCAGTCCAGATGTTTATCTATCTAATAACACTAGTTTACAAGATTTTATATCCAAAGACAAAAATAGTTGAATCGAAAGGATTTGGGTTCGGGAAATTCAAATATGAAAGCAGAAAAAATCTATCACGTCAGGTTTTTGAGATATTTATATAAACATACCCCGTATTTCTTTTCTTTTATACAACTCTTGTAACGTTTTTATTTTTAAATATATATGAACATATAGTTCTTTGAGCAAATTTGTAACATTTTAAAAGATCATTTACGTAAATAAATAACATGAGTGTCAATTTTTCAAGCTACTAGATTGTCATCAATGTTTTATTTAAAATTTTTCAAGTATTGATTTTAGAATAATTGGTTGCTTTTGATTTTTCTACGAGAAGGGATAATAAAAATGTGGGGTTGGCCTCACAAAGATCTTTTAAAATGATACAAATTTGCTCAAAGAAATACAAGTTTATCTTTAAGAATAAAGAAGTTACAGGGGTTGTATCAAATAAAAGCAACACCCAGTATATATTATAAACATTATGACTCAAAATTAAAAATGATAAACAGTAACGTTTCTTTTATTGACAGTACTGACAGTTTCCCTTATAATAGACCAACAGTAACACATTTTCGTCCCAAAATCCTTGATACCTTCTTTTATGTTTATGTTTATGTTTACTTTATTTACGGAAAACTCCATTTAAAAAAAATATATATATAAACAAGGTAAACTAACAAAAGTAAATAATCACTTCCTACCATTACTACAAATACAAAATGATATAAAGAAGTAATAAAAACTATCAAACTGAATATAACAAAAAAGCTAAGCTAAAATAAAATAAAATAAAACTATAACTTATTATAATATAATGAAATCAGAGACCTAAACCGAGCTTTCGACAATTCAAAAGCATATGCTTTTTAAGCATATTTGAACAGGTCTTGCTTTAGGTACTATAATTTTACCATAAACGTAACAAAACCGATTTGCACTTACTTTGCACGATCTCTAAGACATTTTTTATGCGACAATGGTGCATTAACATGAATCAGTTCGACACTAACGTGATGGTAAGAGCAAAGTTCATTTTTTTGGATTTATGAAAAACCTGACGTGATAAGGATATTCCGTTTTTGGATTTGTTATCAGTAAGTAATTTAGAAGTAAAAAATATTTTTTTTATATTTGGATACGAAAAAAAGTTTAAATTTGTAAACTAGTGTAATTAAAGTCACAGACCGACGGACAGACAGGCAGATAAACGGAAACGAGAGACCCACATTTTCGTATTGGACAAACCGAAAAAAGTAAAACATGCTAGGACCGTGTAATTTTAGAAATTTCGGCTCTAGTTGGCCATGACGTATATCAGCAGTGTAATTATTTACACATCAAATTAAATCGTTTTAAATATACATGCTACGATTCCCTTTGAAAAATTAATTGTTAACGTTCAATTTTTTTTGTGACACGCTGATCGGCAAAAAAAACCGGCCACCCTGAAAAATTTCGCAAAACCAAACTTTAAAAATTATTAATTTATCTAGCGATCGTTATTTTATTAAAAAACCATTCACTATTGATACATAATGTATAAATTAGCAAAAAAAGAAGACAAATAGACGCAGAATTTAATTTAATTTAACAAAATAACAGAAACAGAGCGACAATTTGAGAGGTATCTGTAAGAGTTCGCGTGAAAACGATTATTAACTGCCAAGCTTATAATCAAATGATGAAAAACACTCTTTACAACAACAACCTCCTTTATTGTTTAAATTAAGAGAATATCGTACTTGGTCTGTTTCTGTTATTTTGTTAAATTACGTTTAATTCTGCGTTTATTTGTCTTCTTTTTTTTGCTAATTTGTACATCATGTGTCAATAATGAATGGTTCTTTAATAAAATAACAATCACTTATTAACTTAATAATTTTTAAAGTGGTTTTGCGAACTTTTTCAAGGTGGCCGGTTTTTTTGCCGGTCAGTGTATTTTTTTTAGAGATTTTTGTGGAGATTTTTTTCTGAATTTATTGATGTACTTTTTCTACTTAAATATTTTCATACATTAATAATTTAATATTTGCAATAAAATTTTGTATTGAATTATTACTTTCATGTAGAAGAAAATTAGATTTCAAATTTAAATACTTCTGTACATTAGCAAAAGTTACAAAAATTGCTAAAAGAAAATTTGCGATAAAGTAACTAGATTTGTATACGCAAATAATAATGTTAATAAATTCAAATTATTTATTTAAAATATGTCATTAAAAAAAGTTGTATGTTGTAGACAAAACAAATGAACGTCAAGTATTGATTTTTTAAATCAAATCAAACGATTTAATTTGACTTAAATTTGACACAATGCTGTATTGGAAAAAATAAAACTGCTACGGGCATGGTCTTTTTTTTTTTAATACACGGTCTATGTTTATGTATCTTAATTTTTTCATAATTTTGCGTTTATATAAAATCAATAATAAGCACAATTTAAGAATCGCCGAAGTTAAAAATCGTAAAATGTCGTTGGTGTGGGGAAAATACTAGTCATAGACCTCTAAATATTATAATTGATGCACGTTATACTTTTAAATAAATGCACAGTAAAACTCTGTATATAAAGGTAGTCTTTATCTACTCAGCACTTATAATTACTGACCTTGTCAGTATTTACAAGGTTTCTTTGATTCCTTTTGTATGATGCTTGTATATCTAATTAGGAGAGTTATACTTGCCGAATAAATAGAATTGTATTTTCCAAGAATAGAGCATATTTTTCTGTTTTAAGCGAAAACAACAATATTTTCATTAAATAAATTCTAATGCAAAGCAAATATGAATAAGCTGATACGTTTCATACATACTAGGCTTTAAAATCAAGCTTTAGGTATTACAGTTACAGTTCATGAAAAATACTGAATAATATGCGACAATATCATATTTCATGAAAACTAATGAAAACTACACTGCTAAAACAACGGTATCCATTTGTGGCCCTATGTAATAAATTCTTAAAACAAATTTTTTTTTTTAGTTTTATAACCTTATCAGATTTTTATGGCAATAAATAAATATCAATTTTGATAGGTCAGTGTCCCAAGAGGTGTAAAATAAATTAGTTGCTAGATTTTTTTTGTCATAAAAAAGCAATACTGCATTTTTGTTGGATCTGAAAACATTACTTCTTGTTTGAATTTTCCCATTTTCCAAATAATATTTTTAAAATTTCAAGGTAATAATCGGTATTGTATTGTCGGAAATTATCGATTAATACACGAGAAATAAATAGAAATGGACAAACAACATTTTCGTGTTCTACAAACTGTAAAGCGTAAGAACTCATTAAATTTAACATTGTCAAATTGTTTCCATGGCTTGCTGCGGTAAAAGGTCGTGAATCCGTTATATTACTCATGTTTTAATGTAAATTCCATTCTAGGTCCGTTTATTGGTTAATGATGACTGCATGTATAGTGCAGTTCAAGCATTAGGGCGATAAGCGAATGTTCATGAAAATATTAATATTTCAGTAACTTAGCACCTACATCTTACTAATTGAAAAAAGCTGATTAACCTTTGCCATGACAAAATTCTGCTCGGTTAACTTTTTTTGTGAAAGGCCTTCAGTGAACCTGTAATCAGAGTCAAGATATTTAAAACCGATAACCGCTTTAAGGCGCCATTAATTAATATCAATAGGAAGTGCATTCATTCGTTTCGGTTTCCATTCTTTTTGCGAGCCTGCTTTTATTATCTTGTTCAATGCACTTGTTTTACAAGAATTTCATAATGGCCATTATTTTTTAAGTACAAGCAATTTGAATTTTTTATAATTGAATCTGCAAATTAAACTGACTTCACACAGAAAAATGTAAGGAATATAATTGCTTTAAAAATGTAGGAAAATTGAAGCTCATTAAATTTTAATTACAGCGATTGCGAATAATTACAGGCACAAATAGGTTGTGCGTACGTGCTTACAGGCAAATTGGGTGTAATAGTTTGAAACTGCTCGCTAATTTAGATTTTTGCGATTGCGAACCCCTTGGAAGTTTTTTTTATAAGTATATTACTATCCATAGTTAGTTCTTTAAACTCATGTTGGTTTACATTTCAACTGTGGTAAATTTCTTTCAAATTGTATATTTTGTCAGATAGAAATTCCGCGATTAACTCAAATACATGTGAACAAACTTTCACCGAACTAAATCGATTTAAGTCAAGAATTTTCTGCTGAAAGCATAGTTTACGTGTAATAGCCACCAACTACCTGGAAATTCATACTGTATTTTATAAAAACTGTTTTCAGCTATTTAGACGTTATCTGATGGAAAGTGTTAAGTCTTAAAAGTACATATTTGCATAATGAACTTCATTTCCTGGCGGCCTTAGATAACCTCAAGCGCAATAGAATTAACAATAAAGAATTTTCAGGCGCTCAACATTTTTGTGCTAAATGACATTACGGTTGTTCAGACTAATTTGACTTTTCTTATTAGCTGACAACAGTTAAAGTAAATTTTATTCACTTCCATCTATACATAGAGGTAATGAGGTTTACCGCTCATTCATGATTACATACTTTTACAATGTCGAGCATGTAATGTCACGTACCTGATGCAGGGCCGGATTTGGGTGCAATGAAAAAGTGCTATGTCGGCATGCGTGCGTAGGCCGCCAAGCTGAAAATACGAGATGAACGGATTTATTTTGGTTAAATTTATTAAGTGATCAAGAAACTCAGATTAAATTATACACACATGTTTGCTTTTAGTAACAAAAGTGTGCGAATTGTGTGGAACTACTTAAATAAAATACTAAGGTGTAAGTCATGGTGTTATATACGTCTTGACAAAAACTATCTAAATCGCTGAGGACAAAATTACAGGTTTTATTATTTAGACAAAAATAGAATAATAAGATAAAGAAAATATAGCTGTAATAATTCTTTGCAAAGAAGTATTAACTGAATATAAAGTTCTTGGAAGAGCACATAAGTCCGTAAAGTTTTTTAAGTTCAGGTTTAGCACTTGCTTGCATTTGGTTCTCATTTATTATTATTATTACTACAGTATAAGATTTTTCACAGATAGTGCATACATTGTGTCATCATTATCTACATATTTTTTCTAAATAACAGTTGATTTCAGAAGTTCACTTATTTTACAATTCGCTAGTGACTACTGCTAACGTTAGCAATAAATAAAAAAAAGGAAATTATATAAATTTGGAAACGTATAGAGTGAAAACATTATTTTGGTTAACCAATAAAAATTTGCTGTCGAAAAGTTAAGAGCCGAAGCCTGCACTGTAAATAGCTGACGCTTGTTAGAAACTTGACGGTCGGCAAATGATGAACAGGGACGTATTTGTTTTATTCTATCTAATTTTTTTAATGGGATTATCGCAGTATTTTTTAATATTTAAATTATCGTTCAAAGTAGCAAATAGAAAAAAATGACAAAATGGTATGGCTATTTACCTAAAACTGGATGTCTAGAATTTTGTTTACTACTGTTTACTTTTCGTGGCTTAAAATTTTTTCAGATTTAGCACAGATGTAATAAATTTGTACACGGATTTAATTACGTTTTTTCCAGTTGAAACGCATGTCTTTAAATCTATTATTATAAACACTGGCTTGGGAAAACCATGTTTTTAAATCACAAACCACATTATATCTCCAATTATGTAATAATATTTTTCCAACCTTTCACGAATTGAACAAAAGCAATTTTATTACATATATTTATTTTTTCCACTGCCAATTGAAATTTTTAAGTGAGGTGATTAATTTATAGTTCCCTAGTGTAAGCTAAGAAAGTATTGTAATAGCGTGCATCCGACAAATGGCTACTTTCATGTTTTCTCGATGTTCCATTACCCCAAGTGTATGAAAAGTTACGCTAATTAAATTTTATAAAATAACATACTCTTACACTTGTGATTTATGAATTTGCCTTGATTAGGCATCCAGATTTTCAAAAAAAAAATCCATATTGTACCATGACATTTTTACACCAGTATAAGAGCCCTAATATGTGATAAATTCTAAATTCTGTAACCGTTCCGTAAAAATGTTGAATTGTGTTGTCATAACATAATACGTTTGAATCAAAGGCAATGGCGGGGTATGGGTAATTGAAGTACGATACATTAATGGATTCAGAAAAACTAGCTCTACAAGCATTTCTAAGAAAACACAAACAATAATTATATTTTGAGTTCCCAAGCGTAAACTGCTTTTTTATGTATAGAGGTTATCAAAAATAAAATTTCGCAAAATCAGGTTTTATAATTTTTCAACAAAGTGGGATTTGTATCAATTATTTTCACGAAAATGAAAATATATAATTCTATACAAATATGTAAACTTATTCTGAGTATATATTTAGATGTTCGTAATTTTCTTAAATAAAAACTCTTTCCATAAATTTAAACTAAAATTCCAATGTGTTGTCCACACTGTCCAGAGTCCAACTCTTTATTCACTTAAACGTGGGTTTTAACTTACATTATTTCCGCAATGCGCTATTTTTATAGCGAATACAAACGATTTAAACTTATATTGAAAAGAATATTTTAAAATAGACCCACACAACTTTAAAAATACATACTTAAATACTTTGACCCTTTACAACAAAAGGATGATGATCTAAAATCAAATAGACAGGTGAACGAATACAGATTCTTCTAAAAGCGATAAAATTAAATTTTGCGAAATTTTAATAGGTGCAGTGTAGTACTAATAATATTCTATAGTCAAATTTTTGGAAAAATGGGGACCCGTTCTTGATTTGATCAATAATCTGAATGTAGGGTAAAAACTGAACAGATTCATAATCCACAAGTGCAGGAGTGTCTTATTCCAGAAAGTTTAAATAACATTTACTATTGTAAATTTTGGATATGACATCACTCCATTTTTGGTGGAGATGTTTACACAATTTTTGGTCAGCATTTTGTGATCTAGACGATATTCCTAACATACGTATAAAATTTGATAACAATCGGTCCAGTGGTTTCGAATCCTAATAAAAATCGACACAGACAGACAGACGGAAACGCGGACCTACTTTTTCGTATACACAAACATACATTGGTCGGACCATAATAGCAAAGAATGAGTTTTTGGGTCAAGCACTTAAGGCAATTGCAAAAGACAAAAAAATTGTATTAGCAATTAAATAAACAAATTTTTATTTTCTAATTTTTTAAATGTAACATGTTTTGAAACTATTTTTATTTATTTCTTACTAAGCATTATATTTATAACGAATTTATGCCTTTCAAATGTTTTTTGTCAATATTTCTTATTTTCTCTTAAAATAAAGAATTAGATTAATAAACTGGGTATAGATTATGTGAAAACTTTGATTAAACATTCTTCTAAGGTTATTTAGACAATAGACAGACATCCCTTAAAAACAATCGAATAAATGTAGTTTCGAAAAATTATAAAATTTGATTTTGCAAATTTCATTTATTTTATGAGAATCCCTAGAAGTAAAAAATGTAGGTAATAGAAGTAACAATGAAAAAAAAAAACTCGCTAAGGATGGGATTCGAATCCTCACGAAGCAGACCAGAAATAATCATTAATCCCACTCGACTACGAAGCATTTCGCGCATAAGCAAAATATCGGCTACATGAACCACGTGGAAAATAATACACAAAAACTTGTTTGTAAACTAATTGTGATAAAAATAAATCACGAGTACAGGTTTATAATATTTCATCAAATTTATGTAACCTAAACTACATCATCAAATTGTTGGTGGGGATGATTATACAAATTTTGGCTAGCGTACGATATTTATAACATACATATAAAATTTGACAACAATAGGTCCGATAGTTTCGGAAATCTGTCCAATAAAATCGATGCAGCCGACAGATAGACGGAAACGCGAAACCTACTTTTTCATAAAAGCAACCATTCGTCCAATGGACCCTATTATAATACTTCCATAGCTTACGCTCGGGACGTAAAAAAATGCGTTAAATTTAAAGTAAAGTATTTCTTTTTGGGCCATGATTTATATATTAAAAACCATAAAATATTTGCATTAAAAAGGCATTTATATAAAAGCTCAACTATAAGTGCAAAATTAATTAACTAGAAATACATTATGGTATTGTATCCCAAAAACTACAATATTATATGGCCCCACTAAGCTTAATAATGGGAATTAAATATATATTACAAAAATTACGCGAAAAACTACTAAAATTAGCTATTTAAGCCTGTATTAAAAGAAAGCTTATCCAACACAAGTACGAGACACAATGAGGAAAAGGCTGTTGGCAATTTTTTAATCACCCTGTATTGTTGTATTACCATTCTTCTTCCTTGAATGGAGATTTTATAATGAAATTTTTTGATGTCGTCAAATTTTTAATAGGTGCAAATATACCACTTTGAATAGGTACACTGTAGAGTGGAATATTTTTTTGAGATAGTCTGTATTCTACAAAATTGGAGTGCATGAAAAATTGAACATGTACTGAATATTTCAAATCAGTCAGAGATTATTTGTCAAATCAAATCGTCAACAGACAACAGAAAGGCGAGAACGGGTCACCTACTTTTTCGTGTTCTAGGAACTTCAGTGAAATTATTGGTCAAATTTAAATCTATAATAGTATGGTAGGGAAGCAAAAATTATAGCATTTCTATGTCCTCATACATTTTTATCGTAAAATCAAACTGTCAATTTTTACGTTAAACCTCGTTAGATGAAACAATCTGCTTCAGGATGTTTGTCTTATAAACGTTCAATCATAATCAAGAAAACTAATGTTAAGTGGTCAACCAATAGACCGCTTAACTCTCGTTTCGTGGACTTCAGTCACTCCCTTACCACAAAGATCACGAATGGAATGTAGACTGCAATCCAAAAATAAAACTTGAAAAAAATCGTTCACTTTTTAAAAGCGCCTTATTCCTGAGTCCGGCCCTGTTTATGCGTACTTAGATTTACCTCTAATAACAGTAATCAATACGACTAATTTACTATTGCGATGTCCTGCTTTTAGAGAGCATGATGTCGCCCACCACGGCAGCCACAGACTCTACGATGGGAAATGGAAGCGCAGGCCCGGAACCCACTTTTCTGTTGAATCCACCAGACAGTCCACGTCCTGCTGAGCAAAGCAAAAGTCAGTGTTCCTCTTTGTCAGACGGCGAAAACTACGAATGGAATGGGGAAGGTGTTGACATCGACGCCGACTCAGGGATTTCAAGCGACCGGAATTTAGGGTGAGTTGACAGCAACTTGAAATTTACATCAGCAGGAAGACGTTGCACGTGTTGGCATGGATTAAAGAGCCGTCGCGGACGCGTTTTTCAAACTCGGGTGTATTGGCACGAAAAGCGATAATTAACGTAAGATCAATATTTGTGTCCGATACAGAGCTTTGCGCGAAATATTAGAAGAGTATATTTATTCGCTCCGGTGTGTATGGTTGCCGGTTTTTCTCGCCTTGTCCTTAATTATTGCCGTGGTTAATTAATTTTCTTCCACTTCCAAGTAAAGCGCAACCCGTGTTTTATTATTACCTGCTCATATTACATAAGTTTGTATGAGTCATGTCGAGAAATTTATAAGGTTTAACTTTCACTAACAGTAAAGCGTGAGAGATAGCTGCAGTGTAAATTGTCGATAGGATCTTGAAGTATTGTTTGAGAAAATTGGTTACTTTTCGTTTCATTGTTTGTAAATCTTCGGTGTGAAATTTCTAAAATGCACGGCTCGAAACAAGTTTACACGAAAAATATTGAAATGTGAATTTATCTTGTGGTGTGTATCGAGTTTCATGCTTATTTATATCGTGTTACTGTTTTGTAAACTGACACAAAGCACCGATAATCATATTTACTACAGTTCTTTACAAATCGATCATACTTGAGATACTTTTTGTTAGATTAATTGAAATCGGGAATTAAAATTGCCACTTTTTGCACTAACGGCAATATTCATTCAGTTCAGTAGGGTTTTTCAATTTACTTTAGTACCTATTTACGTTATATTTTCGAGATCTTTTTTCACGTGCTCTATTATTATCTTAATAAGTTTACACAGGAATAGATAAAAGAAAAAATGCAAAAAAGTAGATCGACGTTGCATAACAGACCAAATGTGCTCACTCGTACCCTGTCAAGTAGTTTTCCAGAACCATTTTTAGAAAGGTCATTCCTTCAATGTATTCCACGTCTATTGATGTTAAAATTTTAAATTTCCATTTTTTTATTACATATTTCTGTTATGCGTCGAAGCATGTTTCGAAATTCAGATTTTATGCTAGTTTTTTAATAGATTCCAATTTTAATAATGGCACTTCTACGACACTAAAAGGTTTTTAAAATATTTTGAAATTTTCAGCACGCCAAAGTCTTTATATTGAGATTTTTTCGATTAATATATCTCCCAGCTTAAATTTTTTCAAACTATTTCGGAATCTTATTCTATAACCACATCACTGCTTTGTTTGAAAATTATCAATAATACAAAATGTCTTATTTGTTGGTAACCTCAAAACATGTTGGGCAATTATAGAGGACCATTTATTGTTTAGCAATTTAAAAATTAAAAGCTTAAAGTTTTACACCTTGTCAACTAAACGTGGACTGAAGTATCGAGCTAAAGATATGTAGATAGTGTACGTTCTAAACCTAGATAAATTGATTTATCTGAAGTTGCTGTCTGTCAGAAAAAAAAATGTATGTAAAAGCTGATTCATATGCACGCCCATAAATACATACATATCAAATTTATAAATTACCCAAATTTTGTAACTAGAAATCTTGAAATGCAAAAATTGTAGTGTTGTAATAAATAGAGTATTTTTAGCGTTTGGCATCATTCCCACATGTATTTGGTCACAACTTTTTAATAATATTAGTAATAAACTTTTGAAAAAAGCTTCATATAAATAGAAATTTTTATATCAAAAAAACAAGTAACTTTCATCTGAAACTTATCCTCGTCCAACTTTTTTATCTGCAAAATTTTATAACACCCATATTTGAATTGATGAATTTATACTTGTTAGAAGTCTTATCACATTTTTTTTATTATTATAAATTTAGTTATACAATGTAAGTTCCAAAGTATTTTATTTGCAGTAAACTGTACACGTATTTCGACACACAGTACCTTCATCATAAAAATATTACAAAAAATTAAATTGTCATACTCATAAGTATGTGCAGCCTTACATCAATGCCGATGTTTCCGGAAATAGCACATATTGTTTTGTTTTTAAAATAAACTAAACGAAGCCGAAACAGGTGGCCACAAATAAGAAACAAACTGTTGATGTTTCGGAAAACATAACACTCCAAAATTAATAATTTTGTAATTTTTGCTAACATAATATCAACAACACGGTCATTTTATAAATGTTTTATATCAACTAATCGTTCCACATTTCAAAGTTCTGTGTTCTTAGATATGTGTGATTTGTTAAATCTCTGTCCTAGTTGGCCATGATGCGTACGTCAGCAGTGAAACCGAAACGGCCGACGTAATACTCATGGCCAACTAGAGCAGAAATTTAAAAAATGATCTGATATTAGAGTAAACCGAGTAGATACTAAATAGGGATGCCGTTCATTTCAATTTTTTTAAGATTAAACAATGAATGACACACCAACTGAACGGTATATTATTAACTTCTCAGGTCTATAAATTCGCGAAAAATTGTTAAGAAAATCGCTTACGTAAATTTTTTCTCTACCTCGTAAACATTCTTGAACAATGTATCATAAGCTGATGCACCATTTTTTAAGCACCCTGTATATTTGTACCAATTAGGGTTGGAAAGAATCGAATTTTTTGTTTTAGTTTTTCAATTATTTTGTGTTAAAACTTGAGTTTTAAATTTATTCTGTTTTTATTGTTTTATTCTTAAAATGAAAAAAAATGGTCGAAGGTTGTTTCTACAGAACTTCCCTCGCAGCTCAAGTACAATGAAACATATCCAGGATTTTGGAAAAAGTATAAAATTTGATTAAAATCAATTTACTAAGTACAATTTTGAGGTAACGTCATCACATTATTGGTGGGGATGATTAGACAAAGTTTGGTTAGGGTTTTACCATCTACATATTCATAATGCAGATATAAAGTTTGACAAAAATCGGTCAAGTTGTTACGGAAATCATCTGTTCTGTCTAACGAAAATCATCACGGACGGCGGACAGACAGACAGACGGACAGAAACGAGATATTAATTTTTTCATACTCAAGGAAATCGAAAAAATATGAAAGGAACCAGTTGCCCGATGGATTCGATTACAATACTTCCATAGCTTAAGCTCGAAAAGTGAAAATTGGTCTAAGGTATCATACAAAACTTGCCTCGCCCACGAAATACAGTCCAACAAATACTTCGAAAAATTAAAAAAAATAATTTTTGCGGTTTTTTTTTATAATAAATCCAGTAAGTTAAAAAAATCGAAGCGGATCATAAACCACAAAATTAGAAGCATATTATTTTGTTTAACCTTTTACCATCTGTACGATATTCCTAAAATACAAATACTTAAAACAATCAGTCCAATAGTTTCGGAAGTTATCCGTAAAATGAAATCGACACAGATAGAGACGACAAAAGATAAACAAATGGAAACATGCTAGTACCCGTTCGCCGAATGGGTCCTATTATTATACTTCCCTAGCACACCTGGTAAGTAAAAAATAAAAAAACATTCTAACCAATGTTCAATTTTATTTTGCCTGAAAGTGCTTTTTTACTTCCCGAGCGTAAGCTAAGGAAGTATAGTAATGGAGTTCATCGGACGATTTGCTACTTTCACGTTTACCTGACGTGTCATGACCCCTAGAGTACGAACAAAGAGATTCCCAGTTTCCGTCTGTCTGTCTGTCTGTCTGGTATCTGTATCTATTTTTATTAGACAAGTAATCTCAGAAATACTGGACCGATTGTCATCAAATTTTGTATGTATATTATAAATATCATGTAGATGGTTAAACGCTAACCAAAATTTTTCTGATCATTCCCACCAACAACGTGAAGACATCCCCTCAAATTTTTTCATAAGTAGGGTTTAAATTTTTTAAATTACGTATTTGTGCACTTGTTCATTATGAATCTGTGTTCAAATTTTCTCCGGAACATGCTAATTTTCGCACAACGAATGGAAATTGTACATCAACCTCTTCTACGAGTATAAGAGGGTACAGTGTACAGTATCCAGTATCTATTATCTATACTTTTTGGAGAAAAAAAAACGAGTTTGCTTACTTAATTAATAGACCCTCTCTTCTGTATTGAGGAGACAAAATCAATCAAATTTCAGTTTCTTTTAACACATATGCATGCATTTATTAATGCCAGCGTTACGTCGAATCTTTCGAAGTATAAATATAAACTCTTAAAGTTAAAAAAGTATAGTTTCCCCAGTTCTAATTCGGTTTTATGATGTGTAGAAGTTAACTTCCTTAACAATAGATTACTACTGCCGGTGATTTGACAGTCGTAAATAAGGATTTAACATTATACTGTATATTTATGACTGTCCTATCACCGGCAGTAGTACCCCATTGTTAAGGAAGTTAACTTCTACACATCATAAAACCGAACTAGAACGGGGGAAACTATACTAGGAATTAAGAGTACATACATTGTTTCCCGCTGATTAACTGCTTTAAATATATTTCATATTGTCTGCATTTGTGCAGACTGTATCCCCTTGGAATTTGCACCCTCGCGGCTGAGGGGCTGAGGGGGGGGTGTTATTTACCCCACTGGGATGAGGGAAGTTCCATGGAAGTAACCTTCGACATATCCGCCCTTTATTCTCTTAAAGGGTATGCCATTTGCCAAAATCATCTTATCTTATTTTTATCAGTCTTATTTACCGCAAAATTTTTGTATCATCCCCACCAATAATTTGATGACGTCCCCTCAAAATTTCACATGCTAAATGCTATTTAAACTTTATTAAATAACGTACTCCTGTACTTGCAATTTATGAATCCGTCTTGATTTTTACCCTAAGAATCTATATTTTCGCAAAAAATTAAAACTGAATGTCAACTTTTTACAATTTAGGTTAGAAACTGTAAAACCTAATGAAATTTTGCACGTTGTAAGGTATTAAGATTGTCGCAAGCTTGCTAAAACACTAATCAAAATTTATCTGTGACTTGATTAAATTTTACTGAATAAATCCTATTTAAAATGTGCGAAATGTTATGAACGCATTCGTATTTTTACAATACCTTAAACCAAGTGACTTTTTGAAGAAACTGGATTTGTTGAACTGTACTTGAGAAACAAAGGAATTGCTGTTTTAGAGCAATTTTTTTCATTTATTGTAACCATCGAGACTGCTGAATTTTCTCCCACAGATATTATTTGTTATAATAGAATCGTATTTGTTAATTTTTATGTCATCTACTAATGAAACATAGTTTCCGTTCGATATCGACCGGGTGGTGGAATCTCAAATAGACTTTTTGTCATGTTAATAATTAATATCAGTATCACTGTTAATTAACACGTTTTATGAATTATTGTGCTTAATAACAATAGTGATGAAATGACAGTTATTGAACTCCACAAATTTCATTTTCTCGTGTCGTTTTGGTCTTTTTTTAAAGTGGAAGGTTCTTCAAGTTCATCAATGAAATTTTCAAATTCCTGTAATATAAATTTTTCGAGCTTAAGACAAGTCGTTACTATCTTGGGATCTAACAGGATCGATTTTTCTCCCAAACGTATCCACAGAAAAGATAACTACAAAAATTCTACAAAATTTTAGATGTCCCCCAGTTATCAAATTTCCGTCTTAGGTTATTTCTTATTTTAGCAAAGTTCATCATCAATTACATTTCTGAATTTTCTGCATCCTTTGGTATATTTGATTTAGTTCTTGAGCTTGGCATAGTGCCGCAATTCCAAATGCCAAACCTCGCAATAATCTGCAGCAACATATCACGATTCAATGAATTAAACAATTTCGTGACATTTATGATTACTTTTAGTAGTAAATAAGCTTCGTCTGAGACATTTTTAGAGTCATTAATTCGTGCTCCTGCAACAATCTTCGATTGCTTGGGTCGGTAACCTTTTAAATGGTGCTTCAAAAATAAAATTAATTCAAATATTTGGAAATATCTACATTGTTCTTGGCGTGCAATGTGCTTCTAACCATGCAATATTGTGCCCACACGGTCGATGACTTCATTTGCTGCGACAGTTCCAAAAGATATGCTAATAACACGATTTCTTAAAACAAACTGGATTTCATAGTAACCTGCCATTTCGTAAATTTAAAAAAATAAAAAATGGTGCAGCTATTGACTGTTTCATTTCTGAACAAGAAAATACGGAATCGCTGTCCATTTCAAACCACAACCTGCTATTTTTTAATTCGTTTTATTTTTCTGATTTTGCTCAATTTTATGAAAATTATTTTTAATATTTTATGACAATTGTAGAAAAAATAGTCTTATACATCTGGAAAAATTCATTTTTTACATGGAGAGTTTTATTCAAAGCGAAAGTCATGCCAAAACTGCTTAACGTGACGTTACTTACCGCATTTTTATTTTTATTTTTCTTGGCGAATAGTGCATAATTTATTTTTAACAGTGTAACTACAACACTGTTGAATGACTACATTTGAAATATCATGTAAATAGCTCGTGTTGTTTCCTTTTTGCTTAATGTGTTTTAGTTGGTTTTGGTAAGTAACGTAGAAATATTTAATAATCGGTTTTTGTATGCATATAATATACATTTCCATTATGAATACCTGGTTTCACTTCGATGCATTGTTGTCTATGGTTAGTGCTCCAATTCTACGTTGCCACATAGCTACACAATAATGAGCATGTGAAAATCCCAAATTATTACTAAACCATTTCATACCAGTGTATGCAGATCTCCATCAAACAGTTATTGTTTGTGCGTGTAGAAATTGAGAGTAACCGTTATAATATCGTCTGATCGTAACCGCAAATGAAAGGTGAAAATGTGGAAAGTTAAATTTTTGTTTTTCTCTTTTTTGCAGTGACGGGATTCGAACGCGAAGTCCATCTTCAAGCATAAATCGACACGCATGGTTACGGACGAGCTTGAGGAGGTCTTCACCAAGGTGAGAGTGCTAGAAAGAAATCGATATAACAACCAAATTCGAATAATTTTACATAAATTGTTCCATAATCCGGGCTATTCCATTTACTAACAATAGTAATGATATTAGCACCGAAATGATTTACTTTCGATCAATACCATTACCATCCGTTAAAAGCAATAACGCGCGTAAACACATCATTACTTACACGTGGTAATGAAATCGACAAATTTAACAAAAGTTATTTTCGTCGCACATCTCCGGATTGACGTTTTCAATCCAAAGCGGCGTGACGCAGATGATTTATTTTCCATTGTCCGTTTTTATCACATCGACGCGAATAAAAGACCGCAAAAAGCTCCAGTGGGCGGTTCTTTTTTAATTTCCTTTAGTACTTATCCTTTTATTTTCTTGTGGATATCCGCAGCCTCGGAAAAAGATATTAATTCCAACCGCTTTTTCAGCCACCAGGATAACTTGCCAAATCGGAGATGGGGTTCCTTCAGGCAGTAAGTACTCTCGTTTATATTTTATGGGGTTATTTGGCTTTCCAGCTGCTACCACAAAATGAATCATACCACAGCCACAATGAATAAAGGAATGTTGTCGTGAATGTGGTGGCAACTGGCGAAATTGCACTAAAATTGCAAGTATGCGTGCTCGGAACGAGTTTGTTTAGTTTTTATTTTGGTGTGGTAAAAAAGCGCACTTATTTTGGGTAATTAGAATCGTAAATAGTATTAATTTATATGGTATTGATGTTTGATAGTAAAGTGGCTAGAAGCTTAAATAATAAATGAATCGGTAGAAAACTAATAACAGCAATGGCACAGGGAGTTCAAAGGTCTGGCGGAATGAAAGAAGTATAAACATATTGATTGAAAATCATTTTGTATTTATGGTTGGTAATAAAGTGTCGTGTATTCAGGTTGAACTATTCTACTGAATAACACCTATTCAATTTCTTATTTTTATAATTTGATTTCATATACTACACAATAAGATAGTTCCGACGTACGATTCAAAATACATTCAAGCATCGAGCAACTACTTGACGTCATTTTTTGTTGATCACGCTGTACTTACAAAATACACACAAGCATGTTTTTTTTTACTGTGGTCCAAACATAATCTGGTCACTAATTCTTCGATAACAGAGCAAGATCTAAAAATCAATATTAATTTGACAGATTCCACAAATATAAGAAATACAGAATGTAAAGGTTTAAAATTTCAGTCATTAGATCAGAATATATTATGTTTAAGACCTGAAATATGCGTTTCGAAAATTGACGTTTATTTAAAACACAGCTCTATTAGCAACAGGTCTTAAATAACATCTTCGACTCTCTTCTATTATCCTGATCCACTTCTTCTTATTACTAGACTCCATTTAAACCCTTACCCTTTTTGAGAATGTTTCCGTTTCTCGGTCCGTCCATCACCAGAACTTTCTCAACTCTGGAGTTTCCACCCGTTTTCTCAGTGTTCCTTTATTTGACGCTGGAACCGCTATACATTATGTTTTTTATGTTCTAGAACTTTTTCAATTGGTCGTCGACTAACTGAGTCTTCAACAAAAGCTATATTAGCTATTCACGATCTATCTGGACAAGGGTCGACTATTTAAATTTGACACCTTTTTTTAGTTTAAAAACAGCTTTAAAAATGAGTTATGAATTGAATCATTCGATGCGACAAATCGGATGGTACCATAAAATTCGCTATTAATGAACTTTTATCCTTTGCTAATTGATTTGATGTTTTATTACTCTGTTTAAGATCATAAGTAATTTAGTATTAACTAAGGTACAACATATCCAGACCCCGACAACCTTAATAAACAAAACAAATTTTTTTTTTTTATTTAATAATTTCACCTTGAATCTGGAGCTTCAAACGTTATGAATTTAATTGCATGATGTAGATCTTCCAAATATGTTCTTTCAACATATTTTTTTGAACTTCAAAAATTTTCAACAAAGGAAAATAAACTTACTGGCCGAGCTTAATGTTTCAGTACACTTTGAAAATCGGTAATTTTATATTTGAATGCAATAATAACGAAATATTTAATTTTAAATCTAACAAGAATATCAATTCATTATCTAGGTCACCGTCATTCATCTGATTCTGATTTAGATTCTCCTAAGGAAATAATAAAAATTGGTCGAAGGTCATTTCGGCCGAAAATGTGGATATTCTCAATTTCTCAGTACAAGTTTAACTTCGACTGTTTATGTTTATACTTCGAAAGAATTTATTAGCACCTTCAAACTACAAGCATCAGCAGTTAAGAAATTGATTTTATTTCCCCAATGCAGGGGAGGACTGATTAGTTATTTAACTACTCACGGTTTTTTCCCAAAATATTCAACAGATTTGTAAGATGGCGGACAAATTTTGTTTAAAAATTTACCATTCTTCCGATGATTTCAGAGCATTCGGTAAAAACAGGGTAAAAACTCAACACGGATTCTTAAACCATACATGGAAGAGTATGTGATTTTATAAATTTTAAGGTTCATTTATTTGGCAAAATTATGAAATGACGTCATAATTTTTTAGGGGGACATAAACAAAATTTTTATTACGATTTACCTGCTTACGTTAACCTTAAAACGCTTGCAAGTTTTCAGAGCATTCGGTTCTGTAATTTCAAAATTAATTTATAAAATGTTACACAATTTTGTTTCTTTTTTCCCAAAAATCTTGATGTCTAGGGTAAAAACTCAACATGCATACCCAAAAAAAAAACATGTGCAGGAATATCTTATTTTATAAAATTTAAATAATATTTACTAATGTAAATTTTGGAGATGGCGTTATCTCCTAGTGTTGGTGAGGATGATTGCCAAATTTTAGTTAGCGTTTTACCATCCGCATGATATTCCTAATACATATATGTACATATAAAATTTTACAACAATCGGTCGAGTAGTTTCGGAGATTATATGTCCCATAAAAATTCGGACAGACGGTAGACACACAGATAAACGAAAACGTACGCTACAGACAATATCCTCACTTGTAAAGTCTGACCCGTCCTTTTAAAATGGCACAAAACAATTTTTGAGTGCAATTTTTTACCCACAAAAAATTGATTTTCCTAAATTCAGCGCTAAATTACTACAGTATTTGGAGAAGTAAGGCAAAGCGGCCCAAAACGCACGACAACAACAGCAGCAAAGACTCCACGTTAGGTCTTTAAAATAGTTTATCCAACATTTAAAAATTAAATTCAGAAAAATCGTGAATGGAATAATAAATTTTGAATCTACTCATTGTTGAAATTTCTTTTCGATTCTTCTATCTTCAGCCTTACACCTTCTCGTTTGGATATTTTAAAATGTTTAAGAAACTCCATATATCTTCCTTCTTCAGTTTCAGTTCCAGACAGAAGTCAATATTCTTCAGTTAAACTGCAATTCTTCTGTAATTTCTTCTTGTCTCCATTGTTCTTCAAACTTCCATAATATACGATCTCACTAATCCGTTTTTTCCTAATTTCACGTCTTCGTTCTGACCACTTAATTAGTGAAATCCCACTTATGCCACCAGTGTTACGCTTAACGGGATTTTAGCATAAGTTCTGTGCAATGACTGAAACTCAAGAAACAATTTCAATTGAATTACAACAGCTCTAACATAGCAAGTACTATTTAGTGCAGCTTTTTTTTCTATCCAAATGCACAGTCTTGACTCTTTTTGATCTCAAATATTGTTGAAAGCATTGCATTTTTCTGGAATGCTCCGTTTCTCAAGTCATTCAACACCAAATTTCTCAATCTCAAACCTACGGTTGCCTTTCATTGTAGTATTTTACTAAAAGACACAAATCTGGCGGTTAGGAATTTATTGTGTTTTTAGAAAAAAAAAAAAAAATGAATATTTATAGTGACATAAATAAATGCATCACATTCTCGCTTAGGTATTCAATCTCTGATTAAAATAAATTGCAAATTATACTGTTATATGACGAATATATGCATATAATTAAAAGCGAAAATTTCGTGTTATATTTAGCGTAATAAACGCAACTATTTGCATATTACATAATCTGGATCGTACATGCCGATTCTCTGAATTTACCAAGCACACCCTCTACTTCATAACTAATTATTTTGAGTGCTGCTATTTCTGGCACAGGATGTTTGCTAATGTTTTTTTGCTCCAATATTTTTAATTTATTTATTTTCTCAAATAGACGTTTCTTACGTGCAAACGAGACTGAGTAGGTCTGTAATTCCACTAACGACACGATATCGACTTCTCAGATTTTAGGGAGAGCTAGGTCAGTTTCACTGTCATAAATTAAACAACCCGAGAGTGACGCATACTTGTACCGCTTTGCATGATTTACCTTTTTCTCGGTGGTAGGCGTGTCAGAGGTAACTTTTATGGTATGCGACTGAGTCTCAAGTATCCCATGCTAATGCAGCGTTGCCATGGTGCTAAATGTTTCTGAAAAAATCGCCAAATTTGAAATCATTTAAAAATTAAATTGTAGGAAAAATACTACATTAACAGTACTAATGAACTGTTATCTGATATCTGTACTCTAATTACGTGACGCCACTCAACTTAAGTCACCTCTTGTTCCACAAAGATCACCACCCGTCCTACACAGGACTTTGACATTTTGCGCCAATTTGGCAACCCTGCTTTGCGAAACTTTTAAGGAAATGTAAGTTTGGATTACGTTATGAGCTTGCATGAGAGTGTCATAGTCTTTCTCGTCCGCACGACAGTCAGTCTCATTTTGCTCACCTATGATGTGTTTGTTTCAGCAATGGGAAGAGACAGCTCGGATCGAATGCCTTAGCGAGGTGAGTTTGATAAGTCTAATTTTTTGCGCGTATTTTTTTTAAACGTACTTTTGCTTTGTTGATACATGAAGTGATTACAGTCAATTATACCGCAGCTCCAGTTTCAATTCGTCAGGAAGGAGCAGCACTTGCGACACTGCCGATGACATGTACTCTGATGCTTCCTTAGAAGAAGACGTGCATGATTTACACCATAAGGTGAGTGTGATTTTTTATTTTGAAATTGATTAGGAATGTGAATAAGGAAATTGTTGTGAGTCACTGGCTATGGATGTAAAAATGTAGGCGACACAATGAGAGTCCGTGCTTGGAATTTTTAGTAGTTAATTAAATTTGACTGTTATTATTAAAGAATAATGAAATTTTCTGTGGTTATATTTTTTTCGTAATAGATGTACTTTTTTCAACACCATACTTGTTGCAGTAGTTCATCGAATAACATATTTAATTTTGTTTTGGTCTATGTAGAGCATTTAAAACATTTGGCCCACCCACTTTAAAGAAAACAATTTTTGCGGTCACAACACAATTTTTTTTTACTAAACTACAACAAGGTATTTTATAAAAATGATTTTAGTATGTTTGATTATTATAAAAAATATATAAGAACTAACATTGAATAACGTATAAAATTCATAAAAACTGGGACATCGTAACTCAAATCTTCAACACACTGTAAGCGAACGAACGAACAAGCACAATTAAGAAAATTAATTTACCTTTGTTAAGGGTTTTTACATCACCAGTTTTTAACGATATTAAATTTTCATTTTTTATGCTAACGTCAGAGGCAAACAAAAAACAACTTAAATTTAATTGGACGCAAAATCATGTTTATTGTAATGACTAACGGTAAGAGTTTAAGTACATTTTGTAGAATTGAATTGAATTAAATGCATGAGTGCAACCCATGATTTACGATTTTATTAGATACTTATCAATTACAAATAATATAGAAGGAGGAATAAAAAAGCGATCAAAAGCAGCCATTAATTTTTGACGATTTATCTTTGATGGAATTTTTGTCTTGTCAGCTTACCGTCAATATGATTAACATGCTTATTGTTATGAAATTTCAAATATAATCGTCCACTTACTCTGTATAGCGCAAGAGCAGTTTTTTTAAGGATATCATCACCTTTTTTTTTAATTTGATGAAATTTTTCAATTATTTATAGACATTTCGGAACGCGGTTTTCACCACTGTGTTTAGTTTACAAAATTCTAAATCGCACCAAAACATTGTCGACTTTTTTTCTGGAAATGTGATATAATAAAATCAAATTGTATCTCATAGTTATTGAGATATTGATTTTTAAAGATGCATAGTTAATGGAAAATTTCACTAAAATTTTAAAAAGACGACAATAAACACCAAATAACGATTTTAAATATGATTTGAAAATTCACACTTCTTTGCAAGGATTATTAATTATAATTATCAATTTTGTTTCCTTACTGTGATCTATTTGCCGTCGTTTATATTGTTCTCCCAAATCCTAAGACCTTTCGCGTTTGTGACACCTGTCAAACATATGCCTACCCCCTTGTTTTAAATAAATTTTCAGAAAGTTAAGGCAGTCATAGTCAAAATACACACATAATTCGGTGGCCGGCAAGAACTCTGGGCCTTAAACCAATCGATTTCTTTTTGTGGCTTTAAACACGGTAGTCTTTATATTTTGCCCTTTCTTCTTAATATACGTAGTATTCTTTTCACAACAAGAAACGTAAAACATGTTCAAAATTTTTGTAGGGAAATATATATTTTGCAGTTACGCTCCGCCCATCGGTCTGACAACGAATGAAATAGATCATTACAACTGAGATAGGGTGGGTGGGTGGGGCTTATATTTTGCCCTTCCTTCTTACACTATAGTTAAATATGTTTTCAGTTTCTTGTTGGGACAAGAAGAAGTGGGATATTAAAAAAAAGTACGAAATATAAGCCTCGCCCATCCACCCTCTCTCAATTGTGATGATTTTTTTATTCATCGTGAGCGGAAAGCGGAACTTGGTTGCAAAAAAGTAAAATTTTGTAAAGAAATATGGATTTTGCAATTAAATTCCCCCGCCCTCTCTTCTTAATATACGTAGTCTTTTTCTCAGGACAAGAATTTTTTACAAACGTGTAAGTTAAGATATTCTTTTAATACCAAGTGTTTGGTGGGTTATAAATCGGGCGAAATTGCTTTAGGAGTTGACTGATTGAAAATTTAATTTCTTAAGGCTTAATATTTAAAAAATGTTCAATGTCATATTTTCATACGTTTTTGAAGTTACATGCTATAAAAATTACGTTCTTTCATTATCTTTTTTATTTCTCTAGCGTATAAGCTAGGAAATGTAATTTCGTATTCCGGGTCTATTTGACGAATGGCTAATTTCATATTTTTTTCTACATCTAATAGCTTTTGTAATGTGAAAACGTAGGTCTCTCATTTGCTTCTACGTGTCGGATGTTGCTGATTTTATTAAACTAACTAGTAAGCTCCTGGACAGATTGTTGTGAAATTCTAAATTTGTTTTAAGAATATGGATAGTAAAACGGTCATCAAAATTTTCTTCTCCATATTCACCAAAATTGATGACGTCATCTCAAAGTACTATATTCACATACTTTTAGTTTATTAATTCGTCCATATTATCTAAAAAAAAAAATATTAAGTATCTTTTTAGAAACTACATCGATTGTGCTGAAATTTTGCATACGCTTTATTTAACATTATCGTATTAACCGTTTTCAAAACGTGAAGAAGTCATCTCAAAATTTTGGGAAATAAATCTCATCATATTTGAAACAAAAAAAAATTGCTTCAATACGGGGTCACTAAATCTAAGTCACTAAGGTCGCGGTCCTCGATATCTCATGAATTATTATTAGAGATATAAAAAAATTGGTCGAAAGTTATTTCCACAGGACTTCCCTCGCCTCGTAAGTACAGTGCCACAAATCCCGTTTCTTTGAAAAATTAAATAAATTGACTCAGTCATTAATTTTTTAGAACACCCTGTATAAGTAAATCAAAAAAATATTAACGCAGTGATAAATCACAAGTATAGACTCATCATACTTTGCACATTTAAAATAGGATTTATTCAGCAAAATTTTGAGGTGACGTCATCAATTTTTAGGGGGGATGAGCAAATACATTTTGAACAAAAATTTACCATGCACATCTCCAAGATTTCAAAGTATTCGGTTTTGCAGATTCCAAATGAAATTGCAAAATGTTGTTTCAAAATTTTGATTTTTTTTCCAAAAATCTGGACGTTTCTGGTAAAAATTCAATTCGGAGTCATAAACTACATGTGTAGGACTATGTTATTTTATAAATTTTAAAACTCATTTACTATGTACAATTTTGAAGTGACGTCATCACATTAGTGGTGAGGATGATTAGACAAATTTTGGTTAGCGTTTTACCTACCATCTACATGATATTCCTAATATAAATACAAAATTTGACAACAATTGGCCCAGTACTTTCGGAGATTATCTGTCTAATAAAAATCCGGGACGGCAGACAGACGGAAATGGCAGACCTATTTCTTCGTCTTCTACGGGTCATGAAAGGTACAGAAAATGCAAACGACGACCTCGATTAAAATACTTCCTTTGCTTACGCTCGGGAATTAAAAATCGGAGACTAAAGTTGTTTTGAATTTGTCGGTTTCTAATTTTAACCTAACGATTGACGTTTATTTCGAAATTATCGAAACCAAACCGCCAACTATGTTTTACTTAAAAAAATAATGTTTGTAAATATCAAAGTCTGCCATGTAATTGTATGTATCTACAGTTGCGGCCCCCCAAAAGTGCACGATAATTTTCGCTACTGTAAATGTATCTTCAAATCATGCGCGCTCGAATAACAAAATTTGTCAAATTTGACATTTTCTTTGTTCAAAAATGCTGCGCCACTGGCAATAGCCAGACTTACATTAATCATGGCCGACTAGTATAAAGATTATGGCCTGTCCAAGAGGTACGATACGTGTTGCCATCTATTAATAATTACACTTAATAATTTAGCAAAATTTTAATTTGACTTGACATTATGGGACTTCAAAACGTGTAATGGTGGTTTGTTTCGGTATGAATGCCTTTGTGCCTTTCAAACAGTGTTAATAATTCTTTTGTCGTTTTTGAATTATTAATAGATGGCAGCACGTATGGTACCTTTGGCAGTCCTTTGGACAGGCCATAATCTTTATACTAGTCGGTCATGCATTAATTTAAAAATTCAAAAAATTCCATGACATTGACAACGAAAAATCGTGTACTTTTGGGGAGCCGCAACTGTATTGTTGGTTGCGTTTTAAATTTTTTAGGCGAGGAACTACTCGGTAAATAATCCTATAACCATATTCTTGTTAGCTTCTTCGTAGGCTTTATAACTATAGTTTATTTTTGAAACTCTGCCTCGTTATTTCCACTGTTTTTAATTTTTTAGCTAAGCAAGGTTTCACAAAAAAAATGGTAATAACGTTAAAGACCTGTGTTGCAATATTTTATAGAGAAATAAACAGAGGTACTTATTGTAACAATTAAATAAAATTTTAATATACAGTGTTTATAAAAATAAACGTTACAATTTTCAAATATCGATATTTCAATTTTGTCAAATAGATAGAAATTACTAGCTCTACTCTATTTTTTCTTCTAGTTCTTTCAAATATCGGCTTGTCCCTTAAAAAAGTAAAAAGTCTCAGTAACTATGAACTTTAAATTATAGATAATACTTAATAAAAAGAAAAGAAAAAATGGTCCTCAAAGAACTGTACAACTCATACAGGATCTTTTAGTAATAATATATTGTTTATATATTTTATTAATTAAATTATTATGTACTGAATAAAGAAAAAAAGCCGTTCTGTTACAAAAATTGGTAGTTGTAGTTATTTTTTGCACAATTTAAAACAGTACACCACAAATTTGTTTTAAAAATTTGGAACATACAGAAATAGGCGCTAACAACAAAGAAGAACCTCACATTGATTTACAATTGGAAATGTTGCGATTGAACCCTAGAATAACATTTGCCAACCATTAGAAACTGGTATGTAGCGTTGACAATTTAATTAGTGTAATTCTTGTTTCGACGAGATGGCAAAAATTGGTACCTCATTTTATTAAGCGATTATGACAGTCATAATAACTCATAAACTGTGTTGATTATTGGATTCAAATGAACTTTGATACAAACAGTATAAGTAATATCTCTTTCTTACGTATTAAATTATTGTATTTTATAAAAAAATTCCTCAGATTCATATATGGAACACAGTTCTTTTGTTCCATATAATAAATTCAATAATAATAGGTAATTAAATTATATGATTTTTCTTTTATTTAGTTTCAAATTTTATTGTGTATGAAGCTTAAATGTAGGTTAACATTACTCCACAAACATAATACCTATTTGAAAAGCTATAAATGTGGTAGTAATTGCAAACAGAGAGTGTGATTGATTTTGTATAACTTCGCTTTGCACACCTTTAATCTCGTGAATAAAAAAAGACCCACCTACGCATTGAATAGCCCAGGAATTTCGAGTTTCGAAGAACTAAATAAATTGAATGGTGATGAAAACTGTAAAAATATATTACGTTGGTAATTTTAGAATCTTTTGACACAAGTAAGTTGCTCATGTAATATTACAGATGCATGTATCTGTCTTAGAGATATATGATGAGAGGCTGCGAATAATAAACAAGTGGACCACACAGTACGAATCGGTCGAATGAAATTTAATCCGATTCACGTCTTCTCAAATTATTAATGGGCGAGTTACGAAACTAACTCATATTTAAATTTTTTGACAGAATTATTTTAAATTTCATTTTATTAATAGGATAGCCCGAGTGTTATTACATTAAGTATTTAAATTCACGAGAAAAGGTGAGCATTTTTGGGACCAAACTTTCTGTATTTTATTCTGTATTCATGATACCTATAAAGCAAAGACACGAAATTTAGATTTCGTTTGATTATGTTTTGGCCAGCTTTATACCAGACGCTGAACGAATTTAAAGTTGCAACCTAATCCGTAAACACCGTTGAAAATCAAAATTATTCACTTAGACACAATTTCCCAAGCATAATCGCCTACATTTTTTTTTTCTTTTCTTTAATAAAAATGTATTTATTAATTTTCTATTTTAATTTTACGCCGTTACACGAGTTTCAGGAGAGTTAAATGAATCTGTTTTGAAGTAATAAAAAAGTTGAATGAATTAGTTCAGAGGAAACTGTGAACATAAATATATCGGTTTATCTGTGTATTATTTTTAGACATCCTCTGTAAACGCGTATTACTACAATAGTAGTAAGATCTCATTTCAAAGCATATTTTTTAAGAAACATTTATTTCATATTTTTTTAATACAGTTATAATCTTTTTGTGGACAATAATACAGTTTTGTCGATGTTCTATAATGATGACAATAATAATAACAATAAATTTCAAGCAAATTCAGTTTTTTAGATAAATTGTAAAATTGGACTATATCGTTTTTTACTAAAACTCCTACATGTTAAAATAAAGTAAGTACAAATGTTTAGTATAACACCACAAATAATATATGTTGGCTTCCCATAATTTCTTCGTTTTTTGATTTAAATAGAATAAATAAGAAATATTTTCCAAACCATATTTTTAAACAATTATTTAATACAGATTTATTCAGTAAAGAAAAAATAATTTTAAAAATCCTTGGACCCATATGTAGAAGATATTAATTTCTTCCCGATATTTCAGCATATTTTTATCCTTAACTTAATGTGAGTACATGAGATTCGACTGGACCTCTATTAATTAAAACAATTTTGGAAGTATCATATTATCTTTATCCATCGTTTCCTTCATTTTGTAGGTAATATCACGAAAAACTTAAAAATTCTCTGACATTATAACAAATATATTTCTTTATGACTTTTCTCGTTCTGAAACTTGTGAACTTTTTGATCAGCCTGTATATGATAAGAATAAAATCTGCGAGACCCTAAAAAAAGAACTAAAATCAATTCAAACAATTTTTTAGACAAGATATTTTAAGAAAAACTGGGTAGTCTTAACACCTTCATACCTACATTTTTTTATATTGCTGTCGTTATCATTGGAAAATTGTTAACGAGGTCGTAACGTTACAAATCGACTTTTTAACTTACTTTGGTTTTCTTTTTTCCCATAATTAATTTTGCTTAACTACTCAGAAATATACATGACTACTTCAGTTGTTAAAAAAACTACGCCTTACAAACGTGGTGAGATGAGTTGAGGAATTTGACAATCAAGTATGCCATAAAATTTTAAATATGTCGCAAACCTCACAAAAAAAAATCACAATCATTAAAACTTAGTCACCCGGTATTATGGAGGAACAATTTAAAAATGATTTGCTAATTATTTCTCGTATTTATTACAACATTACTATTCATTAGAATTATTTTCTAACACATGTTCATTAAATTGTTCACAAAAAATTAAGACTCGTGTTGACCACAACATGAAATTATTTTATAATCTTGGGAAAGTCCTTGTGTTGTTCGAGTACACTAAGCTACCGAAGTATGTCTACATAAACGTAAGTCTTCATACCGTCTATATCATGTAAACGTATTAAGGAGGGGCTTCCGGTTGAACAAATATTTTAATCGATTCCTTAAGCATGTGAAATTTTATACATTGTCCTAATTACACTACAGTTTTACGTAATACGGACAAAACAAGGTCGTTTTTAATTAAACACAAAAAAATGAAATAAACACTTTACTTAGACCATACTCATATAAAACTTTGTTTATCCCTTTTCTGCTCCGAAAAGCTGCTGCATCCAACGTCCTCTGGCACCGCTCCAAATTGATGACAAGAGCTTATTTTAGGCGTTTATTCTGTTTTTTCAACGTACACGCTGCGATGTAACTCCACAACTTGTCAGTTCTTTTAATAGCGGAATAAAATTGTCAGTTGCGTCAGTTAATTTCATGCTAGAACCAAGAAGACGCCTAATTAGGCCTATCGACTGTCATAATTGGCCATCCAGACCAGGTGGATAATTAGAACCTTCGTTGAGTCCATTGCATGCACTCGAATTATCATAAACCAGGACGTAGTGCTCATTAAAGAAGTCTCAACATCTTCAGATAGTGAACGGTCGGATGGCTGGCATCTGCATGCCTGTTGTTAATACAAAGTTCATGACGTCACTCAACACATACACATTGCACGCCTGATGGAGTTAGTCTGCCGGCTTTAACTGAAAGCGTAAGGCGCGGTTGCAGAACCTGATTCCTGAAAGTTTGTTTACTGTATCCTTCGAAGTTGTCATTTTGTTTGTGACTATTGTGCAGGTGCTGTGGATGTGTTTTCGTTGCGGCTATTTCCGAAGAGAGTTTCCTGCTGATGCGCCTCTCCTGCTACGAAAAACATCCGTTCTATGTTTATAATTAAATTTAAACGCCTGACAGCGAGGGTACCCAAAGGAGACTATCGAATTTCGACAGCGGAGAAAAATCGCCGAAAAAATTCGCTTTCACGGCGGAGGGAAAGCGCTCACCGCAAGTCAACAAACAAAGTCGTCCTTTTTTCATTTTCCCTTTTACTACTACGCACTCGAAATAAGGCGAACTTAATTAGAATTTCCTGGCCAGAAGTGCAGCCTTTTGGAAATGATTCACTTCGCGATTCGCACATCACCTCCCTCTTGGACTAAATTTAAGTTTTGCAGATTTATTATTAGCGAGGCAGTAATACACAAACTGAACGCTACATAGATAAGTCACCGGGTTATCACCGTCTTATCAATTTGTGTATACGACACAGTTGAATAGTTGAAGTGGCGTGCTAGTGTCGGTTGACGTTCTACTTATTTGTTTAACCAATAAATTTAAATGGGTGCTTAAATTAACAATGAGTGATGATGAGAATGATGTCTCCTACATTTCTGAACTGGATTATGATATGTGGGAGGGGCAGTTCGAATTTATTGGACCATCGGATGGCAATTTCACTCCTCAGGGACTTCTGAGACCTCCGCCTTATCTCCCCCATTCTGTAAATGGAATCAAGAAAAGCCCCGCTCATCAGTGGTGCGAAGAAGTGACGGATCAAGTATGTTTTTAAAGGGGGATTTGTGCCAATATGTGCCATGCGGATATAATTGGTATTCAACACATGGGGCGATGAGTTTTGTTTACCTTAAGTGACTAACGGTATTAAAATTATTTCGGTGACTTTGAACGATTAAAAATGCGGGCGTCAAGGATAAATTGATGATAATGGTCATTATAAAATGATTCACTTACTAAACGTTGGGTGGAGCTTTAATGAGCCAAAGAAACCAAAAGAAAAGCGACATGTTGTTTTTCGAATCAAGAGGTTGCTCAGGTTGTATAAAACGAAAATTCAAGTTTCCCATATCCATCTTTGGAAAATTTATTAGATCATTTCCGGTTTACCTGTTACCTTGAAATTTTAACTCTATCTTAAGATTAGTTGAAAGAAAATTACATATAAAATTTTCGGGTTTATTTGAAAGATTACACAAGAAATTTTTTCCACGTTTTAGAAAAACACTAAGTTTGGTTAAGAATTCGGAGAATTCCAATAAAAGGTGTTTACTCACTTCCTATGGACAGTTTATGACCTCATCTTAACAAATTGATAAATAATAGGAGCAGTATATTAAAAAACACGTTTCATAAGATATTATTTTAGGACACGAATCCCAAAATTAGAAAACGAGCCGTCAGACGAATTTTTTAAGAGATGATGGTTCAAATATCGTGTAAAACGTGTTTGTTATACTATTTTTCTACTTCGCACAATTGTTTCCATTTTAAAATCGCAGTTGGATTTTTTAAATTTTGGTGACTTTCGTCAACTGTCAAATTATAACATTCGAGGTTTAAATTTTCACAGTAAAAAAAAAATTATTAGTAATGTGTGAAGTTTTATTGCCAAATAAATCTGGTTCTCTGTATTAAAAAAACCATTTTGATTTATTTGTTATATGATAGTGACATTTATAATGACTGCCAATCTGAAAAACATGAATTACCCCAGTTCCACAAAGCGGATTCTCATAATGCAGATCTTATAAAATGTACACATATGTGTATATTCTATACATAGAAAGCTTCATGCTAGTAAAATAACTAAATACATATATATTTTGAACATGTGTCAGCGTTATTTTTTTAAATATACCGTGTCCCAGTTAAAATTCCGTAAACGCCATTGTTTTTAGCTTAAAGAAGAAAGCTTAATTTAGTAGATTGCAAATATGACACATATGGCGTCGGTGTAGAACGTATATCAATTTTTTTAACGGATTTTGATAGAGCGTTAAATTGCGATTGTAATGATATACAATACTTACATTTTTTTCATTTTCAGTTGATAAAAAATAAAATCTAGGCAAAATGGGAGAAATACTTTATTTGATTGTACCTGTTGACAGAAACGTCAACCGTAAAACAAATAAATTTTTACAAGTAGAATCTTTGTGGCAAATTTCTGTTATTATTAGAGCACATGTTTCAACAATAAAAAACACGATCAAAGTCAGCCATGGATTTTTTTAAACTTTCAAATATCCATGGCTGTCGTTGATCGTGAGAACATTAACTTTTTGCTCCATTGTGTCGTTTCTTTATTTGAAACTGTAGATGCTCAAAAAGAAAAAAAATCTCACCCATAGATGTCATTATTTTAAAAACTTGAATATTGGCGCCTTACTGACCATAAAGAAAACTTTTTTGGGTCAAGCTTTGATATAATTTGACTTAAACAAGGCGGACGTGGCTTTAACCATGGAAACATTGAAATTCAAATGTTATGTAATGTATAATTTGTTGACCTACCGTACGAACATGTACTGTTTGATCTGCAGTGAGCTGTGACTAGCAGTTGGCATAATTGATTTAAAAATGATCTTATGTCAATTTCATATAAGTTCATTGGACGAAGGGGTTAGACCTGACAAACTGTCATATTTTGACAGAACATGTTGGAACAGAATAAACTTGTTTAAAATCAACGCAATGTATTTTTTAAAATTAATGACGACTGAATTTTGTATTTCAAAGTATTTGCCAAATTATCTCCAAGGTTACCCTTTTTTGTTTTAAATTACCATTTCTTTTATCTATTTGTTTGCTTTTTAATTTACATATTGTTATTTGTTTATTTGAAGTTTGGGTTTACTTACGTTTTCTTTTTTCGGGATGGCAAAAATACTTGGCCAACTTTGACTAATTTCTTTTTCGATCTCGTGGTACTATATGATATGTTGTTGAGTTTACTGCACGTTTTGCGATTTCTCTTTATTCTGGTTTTATACATAAAGTCGCGATCTTTTCTATAGAACCACTCCCTAGTGTAAATTTTCAAAATTTGTTTGGTGTAAGTGACCTCGACGGGTTTCTGGGGGAAAACATATGTGTCAAAAATTTGACAGGTTAGATGGCCCCATTGTCAATGTAGATATTTTATTTTAATAAATAGATGAACAGAACATACAGTCTGCACGGGATACAGTGCGGCATAGCTGAGGGCAACCGAAACATTCGTGTTGTGCTAGTTTCGATTGCCATGTCAACTACCGCTACCAACCGCGTTCGGCGTAAAGTACTAGGTGACAGGGCTACCAACTTGACTTTTTATCGAGTGGTTCCGTAGAAATGACCGCTACTGTATAATGAAACATATTGATTCTTTCGAAATTTTATATTAAATTTAATTTTTCAGTGTAATGTAATACCGAGAAACTATGAATATTTGTGTTTTTTTTTTATCAGATTGGCAACATTTAAAATTTGATGGTATCTCTGATTGTCAAATTGACAACTGTAAACTGACATATGTACTAAAATTGCTGCCAATAATTCAAAATTTCCAACAGAAAAATTTGCTGCAACTTCAGAACTATTGTACGTGTTAAATAACATGATTTAAGTCGATCAAAATAGTGCTGATATGGCGTTCCAAATACAAATCGATACATCCTTCTTTATTGATCTAATCTGACCTGAGCTGACCTGACCTGCAACAAAAAAAAAAAAAACACACACACACACACACACACACGTTGGTGACGGAGTCCCTATTTTCTTGAAAATTTAATACTTACGCAAAGTTAAGAGCAAAAATATTTTATAAAGACTATAAATTTTTAAATAGCACGAAATTTTTTAAACGAATTGTTTTCATGTCTCCTGTGTCAGTTACGTCTCCCAAGTTTCGGCCTATTTGAGAGATAACGATAGCAAAAATAACAGACAAAAAATTATAAACATGCGACGTCTTAATTTTAGTAAATATTAAAAATAAACCAAGGCGAAATGTTAATGTGATCTAAAATCGCAAAAGGTGCCTTTAGAATATAGCTTGAGAAAACGTTTTAAATCATAATTCATAACCAATTTAAATAATGTCTGTTCATTGAAGTACAAATCGCTGTCACCGTACCAACTGAAACAAGAAATCTCAGAACAAAATTTCTGTCACGAAAATAACGAAATATACAGGTGTCTCAAAAATTCATTGACACAGTTTAATTTAGGACTACAATTTAAATTATTTTTAAATATAAATTTCACTTCAAAGTTACACAATATACTTGCATCATATTTAAAAATTTAAATTCCGCCATATTTAAATATGGAAGTCTGAAATTTTCCAGAATACATTATTTTGTCAAACGTGCAAAAATACACGGTGATTATAATAGAAAATTGTCAGTCTTATTGTTATATTCAAATTGGGCAGAGTTTCTTTTGACATATTTGTTGAGATTTATCTTAACAGTTTTTTTATTATTATTACATACTACCATAAATCCCACCAAAACTTATATAAAAAAAATTATTTAGTCAAATTATATAAACAAGTTTAAACCATGCTGGACTTTTTAAATATAACTATGTATGTTAAAAGTTCATAAAAAATTCTAAATATTTGTCTTTAAACCATCGGGACACCTGTATATTTTAATTTTACATATACATTCTAACTTGATTTTTTTTTGTGTTGTTAAGATCAGAAGATTGCTAAAGAGCCTATTGTAATATAAAACTGCAGTGTGTAGGATACAAATGGTTAATTTTAACAATTTGTAAATTTTAAATTTAAAAATGTGACTAATTAAAAACACAAAGAAATATGCAGATTCAACTCATTTGTCGCAATTTAAAAATCAGGTAATTAACATACACGGATTAAACAGGTCTTAGTTTGAACAAAGCAAGCTAATAACCTAGATTATTACAGACTCCGATATGCTTGGAAGTATTAATGTTAATCCTATAATTCCGTCACTAATTTAAAAACCTATTAATAACAAACAGTGAAAACATTTTTCTTATCTGCTTCGAAATTCGGTCGTTTCGATGTTTCCACCAATCGCAAAAAATTAACCAGGCTCTTCCTGAACACGGATACTTGAGTGCTTGACCATGAGTGCGAGAAAGAAATCAAGACCAGAAAACTGTGTTTAGAACTAGTCTACATATATTGGAATCCTTATCTAAATAGGTCACAAGCCATATAATAAAGTTTCTTGAAACTATCCTTGAAAGCACAGAAATCAAACGTTCCATCTAGCCCTCATGGATCTTTCTGTGACACTTCCAGCCCAAAAACGCCCGACCCACTTTTACTGTTGTCTTTGTTGTTGGCTCACGCATTTTCCATGTTACTTTATTCGGCTTTATCGATCTACGATTCTATTTACGATCCTTGTTGCAGTTCCAAGTTCTTCAACAGCAAGTGGGCGTTCTCCAAGATTCCGCACACCAGAACGATGAAAGATACACGAGAGCCAAATCCGACAACGCCGCCCTTCAGGCCAGGGTGATAATGCTAGAGGAGCAATTAAGGGACACGGAAATGAGATACAACGAACGGATACAGGTGAGTTAAGAAACGAAAGAAAAATCGCGATCGATTGATGTGCTTATCCAGGACGAGCAAAGAAGATCTAGAGAATTAGTAAATAGAGTGGAACGCGAAAAACAACTACAGTTAGAAAATGCCAGCATTCGTTTACACGGGGCGGAGACGGAGGCGTCGAATCTGAAGGAAGAAGTCTCAAGACAGAGGATGCGAATAGAAAAACTTGAATCTGAAAGGAAAGAACTGACTGACCAAATCCAGGAACTGACCAATGAAGTGATACTTGCGAAGGAGCAAGCCACTAGCTTTAAGGAGAAAGAACGAAGGTAATTTGCCGGTTGGTTGCGGGGCACATTATTTTGCTGCTTTACGACTTTTAAAAAAAATGTTCTAAATTTACGCTTTTTCTGGATAATATAATCAGTGGTCATTTTTAAATTGTCGAATTTTTATAATATCAGTTAAAAATTATTAAAGCACTTACGTAAGTCGTGACTTCACACTGTTCGGGGGATTTTAGCTTGGACTAATTGAGTACTGATTTGCCCCATCTCTGCTTAGAAAATCGATGTTGTGCCATTATTCGTTTTTGCGTAGATGTTTGCTTTTTCCTTTTTAGTATTAGATTTGAAATAACTAAAAAACATGGACACTCTTAAAAAGAATGAACTTTTACAAATACTTGCAGTCACTATGTTTAATTTCAAGGTAGATTTAGTTTCAAAAATAAATTCAAAATTTTAGTAATAATTTAAGATGCAAATAAATTTGTTGTCTAAAAAATAAATAGTTTCATATTGTGTCTAATAATAAAATTTTTATTTGTTCTTTCCTCGGCAACGATTTAAATCATTTTTCCTACATTTATAGTAAGCAACATTTATAATGCTGTATACCATTAGAAGGAAGTTCACTATTTTTAATAACATTCTAATGTCATTTACAGATGAATTAATAATGTCTCCTGCAAACAGATAGTACATTTGTAATGATTAAAGCATCATGAAAGTAATCTAGTAGGCCATGAATTTTATTTTTAAAATAATGGTGTTGGCATCACAACCATTTGACAGTTATTTGACCATTACTGTCAAACCGAACAAGGACCGCTTGGGTGTTACCAACATATTTTTTAGCATTACATTTCAACGTTTGCTAGTGGAATTTTCTTTCAACCATATGACATTTCAAAAAAAATGAATAAAATATCAATAACATTGATTGTTTATTATAGCCATTTCCTAGAATGGTAGAGCACTTCGTTTTACAAAATTAACTGAACATCAACCCGACAATATTGTTGCTTTGCACAGCGCATCTGTTTGTGAATTTACATTTTGGAAGGCCATCCACATTCAGTCAATGTTAACAATAAGGTCAGAAATCGATAAACTGTTTTATGAAGCAATATCACCAAATTTTTTAAAATAGAAGGGCGTTAATTGCATTGTTTAAATTCTATTTAAACTGCACATAAACTGCTTCTTTGACGAACTTATTTGTGTTTGCGCTTTTTATATTCAATGATTTTTGAAGAATCATTGTTTTGGAAAAAAATTTTACTTTAATAAATTTTACCGAACTGTATTTTCTTTCATATGCTAATGCAACCACTAGAACATTCACAACTCACGGTGAGCTAGCCTTTCTGTTTGAAGCGTAAAGCTTTGATTAAACTTGTATACCCTTGATAATTTTAAGTTACTATCTAAACACAGAGTGTAGAATTTAAACATTGAAGTACAGTAATCGAAAAATTATAAAATTTGAATTTGAATAATTTATTTATTTCATCATGAGTCGTAGAAGTTAAAAAAATTAAATAATACCAGTCACAGTGTAAGAAAAAGAAATTGCCCATGTGGGGATCGAACATGCGACCTTCAAGTAATTAACACGACGCTTCATCAGCTGAGCTAATCAGCCATTGCTCTCTCAAAGCAGATTCATAAACCACATGTACAATAATGTGTTATTTTATTAAATTTAAGTAGCCTTTACCATGAAAAATTTTGGTTAGCGTTTCACCATCTACACGATATTTCAACAATACATATAAAACTTGACAACAATCGGTCCGGTAATTTTCGGGGATTGTCAGTGTAATAAATATTAACACAGACGACAGACAGCCAGACGAAGACGAGAAATGTATTTTTATTAATAAATACTTAGAATATTAACTCTAGCGATCTTGAAACGACGAGAAAACATCAAAGTAGCCATTGGCCGTCCAGTAGTTTCTTACACTCGGGAAATAAAAAGTGTTGAACTTTCTTCGCTTAGAAAACACAATAAATACCACATTATTTGTGATTAAGAACCATTCATTTAAGAATATGCATATCGGATTAAATTATATCGTTTCGGAATAATATTTTGAGCCTGTAGTGAGGGTGATTTTGATATGTCTGGTAGAACTAGAATAGAACTAATGCTCTTGTCCAACTAGACGTAAAAGAGGAAAGCTTTACAAATATGTATATACATTTTTTTAATCAAAAAAATTGATAAAATGAAGCCGTTCTAACTTTTGGAAGTCGAAATTCGTTAAAAAAAGTCGTTGCTTAAATTTTGAAAATTGGCCGAATTTTCCATTTCATATCGAAAAATTTTGATTTTGAAAAACTTGACAAAAAATTCTGGGATATAGTTTTCCTCGTGCTGATTGCAAAAACATGGCGTGTTTAAGCTCTCGGTGGAAGATTTTAAAATATTCAGTTTCGTAATATATTTTTTTAATCCCAAAATTGCGATATTTTAGTGGGCGATTTTGGAATAATGTAGTAGGAGCCATCAAAGAAATGAAGCCAAAACTAACTTTTGGAGGTCGAAATCCATAAGAAAATGCCTTTGGTTAAATTTCGAAAATTATTAAAAATTGGCCGAAATTTTGATATTGAAAAATTTTGCTTTTGAGAAAATCCAAAAAAAAAAACAAAAAATTCTGGGATATAGATTTCGTCGTGTCGATTCCAAAAGCATGGCGTGTTTATGCTCTCGGTGCATGAAAAATTTTGAAATGACGTCATCAAATTTGTGGTGGGAACGATCAAAAAAAAATTTTGGTTAGCGTTTTACCGTCTACAATACATATAAAACTTGATAACAATCGGTGCGGTAATTTCGGGGATCATATGTATATTGAATATCGACAGACGACAGACAAACAGGAGAGACAGGGAAACATTAAAGTAGCCATTCGCCGTACAATACTTCCTTAGCTTACGCTCAGATAGTAAAAAAAATTGAACTTCCTTCGCCTAGGAGACACAATAAATACCACATTTTTGATTCAGTGTAAAGTAAGTACATACTCGTATGTACAAATCTTTTCGGAATATTATTCTCAGTCTGTAGTGAGGGTGATTTTGATATGTCCGACGTAGAACTAATGCTGTTCTAGACGTTTAGAGAAAATGACTTGAATTGTTCCTGAGAAAAAATTAAATAAGATTTTTTTTAACCCAAAAAATTCCCATATTTCAGTGGGCGATTCTAGAAGAATGATAAGAGCTATCGAATAAATGAGAACGAAACTAGCTTATACAGATCGATTCTAAAAAACAGCATAAACACGATCTAGGCGTAAATGTTTAAAAATAATTTTTTTGATATACATATGTATATCAAAAAAATATATATTTTTTCATTCAAAAAATTTCAATATTTCATTGGCCGAATCTGGAGAAATGGCAGGAACTATCGAAGAAATGAGGCCGAAACCAACTTCTGGAGGTCAAAACCAAGAACAAAATATATTTAGTTAAATTTCAAAAATTGGTGGAAATTTTCATAGGGGCTGTAGAAAGATTGTTTTTGAAAAAGTTTCCAAAAAATTCTTGAATATAGATTTCGTAGTTGAATTTGAATTTAATACATTTATTTAAGCATGTTTTGATTACAATTGGTACTTATTAGATAATTATATTTACAATGGTACGCTGCTGAGGCTTAGGGTCTTTTCAGCGTAGATTTCGTAGTGCTAATTCCAAAAACACAGTGCCTATGCTCTCGTTGCAAGATTTAAAAATATCCGGTTCCATTTTTTTTTTGCAATATTTCAGCCGGCAACTCTGGGAAAATTGTAGGAGCTATCGAAGAATGGTAAAATAAAAGTTTTGGTAGTTAGAAAACAATGAAAAAATTGTATACAAATTTACAGTTATTCAAAATATATTTTTAAATTTGAGTTTGAAGAATGTATGTTCTTTAACTATTTTATCTTTAGTCATTGCAAGATTCGTCGCGCTAGAGTGAATTAAGATCGAATTTCTGGGTGGAGATGGGACAAATCAGTACTTTGTTTAAACTATACTTGGGTGTGTTCGACTTCGTATAATTTTTAGTTTTTAAAATTTACACTCTTTTTCGCTGTTTGTTGCTTGATTCTTCGTTTAAGCGTATTTCCCGCTACTATCACGCTACATTTTGCAGACTGAACCAAGAACATGAGGCACAAGTTCAACTAATAGAAGATCTATCCAGAGAAATAGAAAGGTTAAGGTCAGAAGCTCGGACTCCAGCGCTACCAACTACCTCACCGGAAACCATTCGACTCGAAGAACTCCACGAAGAAATGACGGCCTTACGAACGAAAAATACTCAGTTGCAAGAAGCAAACGATGAGTTGCAAGCTAGTCTACTCCACGCTGGACTGGAACAGGGCAGGATGCTCACTGCTGGCGAAAACAGTCTTGCTGCAGAACTAGAAGCCATGACACATGACGAGGTAAGTGTAGAGTTTATCACTCGACCAGTGGCGTAACTAACGCTATTTTTAATGTACTCATTGAGCGACGCTCATTCATGCTAAGTTAATCTGCGAAAGGCTATTCGCAATGGATCGTACTGTCTGAGATCGCGTGAAGGCAGACGTTAAGCGTTAATTATTTTTGTTTCTCGGATAGACGACGTTGCGAATGGCTTTGTAATTAATACTTGGCGGTAGTAAAAAATTGCGTGCAAGATGCTTGAGGCCTTAGTTTTAAACAGCCGATAATGGCGCAATTATGGCATGTTAGCGTGTTAGGCAAATAGGGGAGCTGTCGTTTTTGCTATTTTTATTAAATGTATTTTCATTACATGTGTGTTTCATTCAAAGAAAAATTTTAAGACGTTTGTGTAACTGTTTTTTTCTGTGTGTCTGTTTTCACGAAAAAGCGCAGTGTGTGAACAAAAAACAACTTTTATAATAAAATTCCTGGTGCTCTCTATATTATAATTATCTAATAGCAATTAGTTCAGAGAGAAAGTTTCACCACCAACAAAAAAGTTTGTAAATATATGTAAATTCCTGGGAAATCGACTAAAATAAAAAAAAAAAATACGTAATAAGCAACTATCTGAAATAAAATTTATTATCTGTTTATAATTATTATAAAACACCATTTGTTTATTACGTTGCCAAAACTAAAATAGTTGATCCCACTTTTGGCAAGAAGTTGTCAACAAACGTTAAGCAGTTGCAGTACTTTCAAACACTCATTGCTTTATTTAAGTAATATATTTAAATCTGAAAAAATTAATGATAATGTAAGCAAATTACATTGACGCTCTAATGGCATCTATAATTAGCGTTCTGAAATCGAATACGAAAAGTTTCTTTAAGTACCTATAATAATTATTAATTACAGATATCAATAGCGTAAATAACTTTAGTAATTACCCCTTGAGGAAAATTGCCGGAAATACTACAAACATACTTTATTTGGACTGTAACGAGTACATCTATTAGCGTCTGACTTTCTGCAAAGTGTTATTATTTTCCAAAAAACTGAAACGCTATTTTTTGACTTGAGAATTAATAACGTGTGAAATGTGCACAATTTGAAAGTATCACAGACTTCTATGCAATAGAGTGCTTACATTCATGGGCGCCCATAGAAAACTTCCTGGGGGGACACCCTTAAATTTTTGTAATATACTCTCTATCTCATACATATAGGGTGTTAATAAATGATGTACATTGGACTATGAAATTCGTTTATTAATGTGCCGCTTCGTTTCACTTTCTGCTAAATTAGTTAATTTGTCAATTAGTTGTCAAACTTTAAAAATCAGATTTTAACATTTATTAGGTCACAACGGTAACGAAAAAATGTGAACTCTAGAACAAGGTAAGTTTATTCTCGGTCTAGCTAAGAAACTGTGATGAAGTTATAGACAGGTTATATATTTAAAATATCATAACAGTAAGTCTGTTAATATTGGAGATATTAGGTTCTGAAAAAGTGTTGAAAATCCCATGCCAATCGTAGAGACTCCTCTTAACTTAAAACTTTCAAAGGCACAAAACATGGTAGCATAGCTTTTATTATGAGCAGTGCCAACATAATGTAAAGAAACGCTAACTCAATATCAGCTGCAAAGGCTGATTTTTGCCCGGTATTGTTGATTTAATATTGATGATTGGCAAAGAAACGACGTCATTAATAATGGGTACGCATTGATTCGTTGTTTCGATTTTGTTAGGAAATTGATGCAAAACTCTCAACGTCGCCCCCCTGGCCCCTCCCTATGGGCGCCCTTGCTCACCTTACATACAAAATAATAATTGGCTGAACGTCTTATACATTTTGATTGGCTACGATCCACTGCACATGCGCAGATTATTTTCAATTTAAAATTTTTAGCGCCGAAAGAACCGTTGAGAAATGTCAAACTTTTAAAAATGTTTGCATAAAAAAATTAGTAGGTTACTACTGGTTAATTCCAACTAAAAAAATCAAAATTTTAATTTTCAAATTCGTAGTAAATATTGTGGTTTTCTTAGGAACTATATAATTTACACCTCGATCAAGGATGTTAAATTATTGCAGCGTCACCTTAAGAGAAAAATCTGTTGCGTAGTTAATCGAAAAAGCGCCGTATGTTACACGTGAATAAGTAGATTTTATAACTAGCGAAATTTACTATTGGGCCAAAGACCTTTCGTAGTAAACTTTCCTCTAGTTAATAAATTATATCTTTATTCACGTGCACGTACTATAAAACAGCTATTTGTGATTTAATGGTGCACTATGATTTTGACAGTAAGAAGTTAATCCTGTAATAAAATTATTGTTTGCGTTATTTTCCAAAAAAATAAACTAGAGCGCCAATCTAAGAGTGAAGATCAAAAAATGAGTTTAAATATTTTAGCTTAATAATAAACAACAATAAACTGTTAACATTTTGAATTTTTTTACATGGAGTAATGTTTAATATCTTGAGACACTGGGTGTGGCGAAATTCCAAATCAACATTCATTCACCATTTTGTCTTGATTTGTCCTTACCTAACGCAGCTTCCATAAATATTGCACGTCTTTTAATAAATTAATTTGTGATTTTGATTGCTTTATATTGGGTTGCTGGTTGCTTATAAATGTCTTTCTGTTTTTAGCCTGTCATTCCACATGATTGCGATTCTGTAGCTAAGGTATGCACCATTGAAATAAGTTTAGATAGATTTATAATAAGCCGAGTCAGTAGTTGCACTGTATTGTGCTTGCAATTCTCACATTTATTATTTTAATAATAATAGTAATAATAAACCGAGCGGTCAGTTAAAAATGGTGTTTACTTTTCAGATCCAACAAGCTCTGAAGGAACAGCAGGAAGTAAATTTACAATTGAGGTGCTATATCGACGGGATTTTACTCAATATTGTGGAAAATTATCCACAGTTACTTGAGGTGAAACATAGGTCTACATAGTCGATAATAAAAATTAGATAATTTGTATTTTAATGTTAATCTCTGTATATATAATCTATGAAATGTGTTTAGTCTTAACTGTTGCGAATAATTACATAAATTTTAATAACTATAACTAATGTATATAAATGTTATAAGTAGCTCAATGGTCCGTCCATTATGTGATTAGACACTGTGATTGGTGGATGATGTTTTAGAAATGCTACTTACATTACTATTGCATTATTTAATTTTTATATTAATTTATTCAAGTGCCTCGCTCTAGAGTGTTAATTTTTATTGTTGATCTTGTAACTTTTAACAACCAAACTCACTTATGTCTAAGATTTTATAACGTTTTTGTAAGTTTGGCTCAAAATAGAACTAGTTCAATTTTGAACCAAATAACTTGGCAATTTAAGTAATGCGATGTTTAATTCTGTTGGAAATTAAATAATGATAATGATATTTTATTTATTGAATGTTAAATGTATATTTTTGTAAAATTAAGTCATTTAAAAGAAGCTACTTGTTCCCAGTATTTTATAGATATTTGTATATTTTATATATATTGTCAGTAGTAAACCGGCCTACATTAAACTCTTATCTGTGTACTTAATGAAGATTATACACAGGTGCAGCCTAGAAGTGTCTAGGTTTGTTATACAGTTAAAAATAAATTTAGATTGGAATATTCTTATGTATATATTTTTTTATAAAAGTACAAACCAATACATTAAAATTTTAAAAACACTGAATTCTTGATTGTATCATGTTACATTGGCACATTTTCTTCAACATTTAACGAAGACTCCTCAACTGCCTCTAAACGTAAACGCATAATGTCATCATCAACCTGCTTGGAAAAGCAACATTAAAATAATCCTAAAACATCCCCAACCTACTCACGTTATCAAACCTGGAAAAGTACGGCGTAATCAAATTCACCGAATTAATATTAAATTTAGTTTCCTCGAGTTTTTGAGGGTCGGCATTACAAAGACTGCACTTCTTATTCTGACGAACCATCGTATTCAACGCCAGACGTTCTTTAGAAAGCGCAATTTTTTCCTCGGCTAGTTTCTTCTCTCTGTTAGATAGCGTCACAAGCTGGTTCTGCAAATCCCTCAACCTTTCATTGTATTTGCTTTCAATAGTTTTTGATTCAAAAATCGCTTTTTCGCCCTCACTTTTCTTTTGTTCGGCGTCCCGCATTAAGCTGTCTAGTTCACTTTCTCTCAAGCTTAATTTTCGCTCATGATCTCGCAGAGTTCGTTTCAGTTTTTCCACTTCGCATTTTTCGCGATGAAGACTCTCTCTTTCTTTGTCGGTCATTTCTGCAGCTTCTTTTGCTATTTGAATTGCTGCGTCGATTTCGGATTTCGCTTTTTGTGAATCGTAATTCATCATGAGTTTGCTGGAGGTTTCCAGACGCGATTTTTCAGCTGAGAGTTGTAATTTTTCTTCTGTTAATTGTAAGAACATTTTTTCTTGTTCTGCTAAAATTGATTCCTTCAGGGTCTAAAAAAGTGGTGTTGATTGTAATACTATCATTATAACCTAAAAATAACAACTATACTTTCAACTGCTCCCTTTCTCTTTCAAGGGCCGCCCTACTAAATTCTGATTCTCGGTCCATAGCAGCTGATCTTGCAGCTAAAGTACTAGCTGCTTGCTGAAAAGCCCATCTTTCTTCACGGGTGTTCTGATTCTGCTCAGCAATCTTGGTTTCTAAGGTTCTGACCAAACTTAGAAGTTCAGCTCTTTCCTTTTCTGCAGCCTCTCGACACTTTTCTAAAGTAGCTCTCATTACTAAAAAGAAAATGTGAAACAGGATCATAGAAAAACATGTTATTACGTATTATTTCTTGTTCCTTAGCTTTTAAAGTCTCTTCTCTTGCCTTTGACAATACCCCATAATCCTTCTCAATATGGTCTTTCAACTCCACTAGATTCTTACTGTTAGCATACAAAACTTCAATATTGCTGTCTAGTTTCTGAATATAGGAACCCGTTTCTTGAAACAAGGTTGATTCAGATTTCTTAGCATCTTTTATATTTTCAAGGAGAGTTGAGTGCTCGTATTTAATTTCTTCAATAATCCTTGAGGAGTTGTCCCTTATTTGTTTGATTTCTTCGAAATGCTGCGATTCCACATCTTGTAATTTTTGCTTGTATTTGCCAATTTCGTCTTTGTTTTGCTGTTGCAGAAGTTTCATTTTTTCTTCAAACGCTTCAGATACTTTTTCGACGTCCGTTTTCAGTCGTTTTTCCACAGATTCCAGACTTTGTTCCAATAGAGAAATTTGTTTCCTGAAAAAAATATTAGTCGTACTGTATTGAAAAACGATACCACAAACTTGTAAGATTCTTCTAATAAAAAAATCTCCTCATGTTGTCTCTGTTTCAATGAGCTTATTATATTCTCGTATAACTTCACACTTTCTTCACTAGCTGTCTTCTTCAGTTCGTTCACTTCTTCCTGGCTTGAATTTTTTGTAATAGGTGGTTGTGCGATTAACATCTGAATATGATTATTGATACGTTCTTGTTGAAGACGCATGTTATTTTCCATTATTTGTTGTTTGGCAAACTGTCTTTCCAACAGGATGTTAAATTGTTGTTCTTGCTTCATTAACACTTCTTGTTGTTTAAACTGTATTTCAGATAAATTTTCTTCATATTTCTTCAACTGGAGGGCCATTAATAGTTGTGTTTCTTGTTGCTGCATCGCGATTGCGGTGTTTTGATACTCCATGTGGGAATGAGCGAGTTTCTGTTGAGTGAGAATAGAATTTAAAGCAACTTGACTTTCTTCATTTTCGAGATTACTAGTATCAGCTGGTTTGAGACTTTGAACTGACTCTTGTCTAACCACTTGGACAGGTTCAGGTGCTGGTTTAGATTCTTCACTATGTTTGTTTAATACGTTCTCAGACTTGCTGTGTTTTATAGGTGTTCCACCCAACCAGTCAGGAAGTTCTGAATGAACATAAGGTTATTTATTCTACAGAAATAGGTATCTTAACTTACCTTGATTAGAGATGTTGGGGGTGCTCTTAGAATGAACAGCTTTAGTTGAAAAAGTTTCATTCATGGCAGTCGCGGAGGGTTTTTCTTTAACAGTAGCTGAATCTTCTTGTTTTGCCTCATTACTAAAAAGACCCAGAGGATCCATCAGAGTTGCTGAAGTTCTTCTTCCTCTTCGACCTTCCCGCGGGCCGTCACTAAACTGTAACGAATCTGTCACACCAAGGCTTGGTTTTGGCGTTGACGAAGCAGAAGCGCTAGGACCTTTGGCTTTACTATCTTTGAAAATATCATCAAAAGGTGATTTCTTAGCAGCGTCTTCACTTTTAGATCCACTTTTCGCTTTACTTTCTTTAAGAATGTCTTCAAAGCTCGTTTTTTTGTCCAATTCTTCATTTTTGGGTGGTCCCAAGATGCTTTCAAACAAGTCCATTTTTTTCGCTGGTTTGTTTTCTTCCGTGGACACTTCAGTCCGGCTTGCTGGTCGTTTGCTAAAACCCAAATTTCCCAAAAGATCGTCATCGTCTTCGAAGCTGATTTTTTTCGTTAGTTTTTGAGTACGAGATGGAGATTTGGTTTCTTTGGTGTCTAAACCCAGCCAGTCGTCTGATCGTTTTGGTGGTTGGGCACTTTCAGTTGACTTTTCGGGAAGGTTGAAGATATCAGTGACCGATTTCTTCTTTTCCGGTGTTTTGGTCAGACTTGCTCGCTTACCGCTGCGTTTGGGTTCATCGAAAAAGCTGTCGTTGCTTCCATCGGAAAGGTCACCGAGAGGATCGTCTCCGAAGTCCATTTTATTATCTTTTTTTCAATATTAGTGGATTCAGAAAATGAGAACACGCTTCGTTTGTTTGTATTGTATTTCGTTATTGATTGACTGATGTTTGATGGTAAACAAATGGATACCGACGTGTACCATGGAAACCGTTGAATATATTTACCAACAACGAGGTATTAACCAAAAAATTACAACAAACATTAATGCAGGTAAGAAACTTTCGGATTTTCGAATTATTTCGTAAATAATCTCACCCCCATTTAAATTAACCGCGCAACTCTGATCGTGGTTGCCATGGTGATAGTGACAGCTGTGTCAAATGTTCCGGAGGCATTCAGGTTATGTTGTGCACTGTTACTTGTGTTTGTACTTAATGTAAATTTTGTAATGCCGTGTTATAATCACGCTTAAATTATCAAAATGGGTGAAAACTTGTAGATTAATCAATAATTCTACAATAACGTTGTATAAAACTTTACTTTTTCAGAGATGGGTTTGTCCAAAATGACGAAAACGAGAGCAACGATGCGACGTCGGCCTTTTCTGATATTTATAAGTACACAGGTAGGACAATGTCCTTCACTCTTGAAAAGAAAAGACACGAATTTCTTCAAAACCAAAAAGAGTAAGCAGTGAATTCGTTACAATTGTTGGGTTAAACCAACTACCAATTACAGAAAAAGGAAACAAGCATTTGACGAAAAAAGGGACTTAGTACATTTTTTTGGAGAGGAGGGACCAGAATTAATGGAGTGTGATGCTCCGAATAGACGACGGAGTAGAAAAAAAGTTCCTTTTGGTTATAAACTCATGGGTTCTGAATGGTTCACGGAGGTACCAGATGACTTTCAAGAAAATTGGATTATTAAGTTGTGTCCTGAAGGAATCCGTTATTTAGTTGTTGCAAATAAAGTAAGAAATATGTAGTTGCTTTCAATTCTTAATAATTTTATTTAGGGAATTACTACCTGTTACTACAGAAATGGCAGAATTAGTTTTAAGTTTAAATCCAAACTTCCAGGTGGAAATAACGAATATGCACATAAATTTACTGTCTTGGATTGCATTTACAATAAAACTACGAATACTTTGTTCGTTTATGACGTCCTTGCTTGGAATTCAGTGTCATTGCTTCATGCAGAGGTATGTGATATTAATAAATAGTCTACATTTACTGACATAAGATTTATTGCAGGCACATATGAGATTTTTTTGGATTAAATCAAAATTTGAAGAAAATCCAGAAATGTGTGAAATAAATTCACAGAAAAATTTTAATTTTGTTGTGATGGACTACTTACCAGCTGAGTGTTCTATAGTACAAGATAAATTATTTATGCCTTTTATAGTAAATGACACTAAAGTACCTTTTGATGGAATACTTTTTTATCATCGAGAAGGGCACTACGTTTTTGGTCGCTCGCCTCTAGTAGGGTGGCTAAAGACGTTTATGATACCTGAAATTTTACATATTGACGTCGACTCCTCACATCTTTGCAGTAAACCAGAAGATTACCAGTCGATTCAGCAGTATTTAGCGTCTAAAAAGAAAAGGAAGGAAGAAATTCCCGATTCGGTAATTCCATATATGTACACTTTTCCATGCAAAAATTGGCAGGTTGGACAAAAGTAGCGAGGGAAAGAGTCTCTAAAGAGTGCCATGTCAGCAGGCGAATATTTTTTTTCGCCCATAGAGATTGTATTACAGATATAGTATTTCACTACTTCAGTCAAACCTTACAAGTTTTATGAGGTGGCATAATTAGAATGTTTCAAAAGGCCTGAATGTTGTGAAGAATGAAGTATTTTAATTTAATGTTCTATATTGCCTATATCTACTTTAATGCATTTTTGAAATTTCGATGCGATGTCAAGTTATTCCAATTTTCTTTATTTTTACTTCCTGAGCGTAGGTAAACTAAGAAATATGAACTCTAGAGTATGAAAAAGCGGTATCCCGTTTCCGTCTGTGTATCAATTTTTATTAAACAAAAAATCTTTGAAACTACTGGACCGATTGTTGTCAAATTTTGTACGTGCACTTGTGATGTATGAATCCTTGTTGAGTTTTTTTTTTTTTTTTTGAAGAAAAATCAAAATTGTATAACAACATTTTACCCTTTAACTTTGAAACACTGCAAAACCGAATGGTCTGAAATCTTGCAAAATCTTTTAAGATTATCGTAATCAAGGTAATCGTTAATCAAATTTGTTCGTTTATCCGTACCCAAAAAATTGATGACGTCATTGAATATGCAAAAGCATTGTGATTCTATACTCGTGGTTTATCAGTGCACTCATAGTTTTTAGAATTACTTATAGAGTGACTAAAAAAAATAAAAAAGGAGGTAATTTATTCCGAGAACTGCATTTTCCGAATTTTTTCATTTTCATTTTCTCGGTTTTATATACAATTTTTCGTTTTGATTTTACAGTTCCTCGATTTTCTGATTTTTAAATTTTTCAATTTTGCAAAAAAAAAGAAAATAAAAATCCAAAACAAAAAATTACAAATACAAAAATTGGAATTGAAAAAAAAATCATAAAGTACAAACATTCAAAAACCGAAAAACTGAAGACATAAAAACTTGCGAAATCTAAAAAGTGAAACTTCCAAAATTGGAAAACCGAAAAACTGGAAAATTTAAATAATAACATATGGAATTTGAGATTTTTGTTTTTTACCTCTATAAAGTAAAAACTCCGAAAAATCGAAAAGCAGAAACATTGAAAATTCAATATCGAAACCTGAAAACTCATGTCGAATTCAACTTTTTCTGGATCTTTTAATGATTCGATTTCTCCATGGTTTAATTTTTCATTTGTTCGATTTTTCGACATTTCGATTTTTCAATTTTTCCATTATTCAATTCGTTTTTTTTTTAATTTCAGATCTTTCGATTTCTCGTTTTTTGATTTTTGAATTTTTCGTTTTTTTAAATTTCCCATTTATCGAGTTTTCAATTTTTCCATTTTACGATTTTTTTCGATTTTCCAAGTTTTCGATTTCTCAACTTTTCGGCACTTCTGTTTTGGGAATTTTTACATTTGCGGATTCCTCTATTTTTTCGATTTCTCGACGTTTCAGTTTTTGAATGTTTCTTCGATTTTTCGACTTTTCGGCCTTTCGATATTGCAAATTTTCAATTTTCAAAATTTCGATTTTTCCATTTATCAAGTTTTCGGTCTTCCAATATTCGAATTTTTTTAATTTCGACGTGACTTGACCTGATCTATTTCGTTGAATTTTCGAATTTTCAATTTATCTCCTTTTCGATTTTTCGACTTTCAGTTTTTAATTCTTCGATTTTTCAAACTTTCAAATTTTCGCATTTTCAATTTTCCAATGTTTCCATTTTTCAGTTCTTAGACTTTTCAATTTCTTTGATTTTCGATTTTTTGATGTTCAAGTTTTCAATTTTTTTACTTTTCGTTTTTCAGTTTTTTCGCTCTTTCGTTTTTAAGTCGAAAAATCAAAAAATGATAAAACTGAAAAATAGAAAAATTGAAACATCGAAAACCGTAAAATCAAAATACGAGAAATCGAAGAAATCAACATAACAAAAAATTGAAGAATCATAAGAAATGAGAAATCTCAAAATTCGATCTCCAAAAATTGATCAATCGATAAATCGAAAAATTGAAAAAGAAAAACTAAGATGTCGAGAAATCAAAAAGTCGAGGAAGAATCGAAAATGGAAAAATCGAGAAATCGCGAAAGTGAAAAGCCATGAAAAATTCAGCAATGGGAGAATCAAAATATCCAAAAATCGAAAAATTGAGCAATCTAGGAAGATCAAATGATCGAAAATTTAGAAACACCAAAAACTGGAATATTAAAAGATCGAAAAATTGAAGATTCGAAAATTAAAAAATCCTAAAACTCGAATATCGAAGAAAAATTGAATAGAAAAGTGAAAAATCTCAAAACTTGGACATTAAAAAACTGAAATAGGGGAAAATTAAAAAAATCGAGAGATCGAAAAGTCGAGAAACAATGGAAAATATGAAAATTGAAAAACAGAACTCGAGACACCGAAACACGGAAAAATTGAGCAATCGAGAAAGGAGAAATTGAAAATATCGAAAAATCAAAACTCCAAAGTCAAAAAATCGAGAAGTCGAAAAATCGAGGAATCGAAAAACAAAAAATCGATTGATAGATAAATTAGAAAATTTAGAAACATCAAACGCTGTAATATTAAACAATCGAAATATTTAAAAATCGAGAAATTGAAGAATCGAAAAATAAAATAATCGAGAAATGAAAAATTGGAAAAATCGGGAAATTTAATATACGAAAAATTGGAAAAATCGGGAAATTTAATAAACGAAAAATTGAAAAATCCCAAAACCCAAAACTTGAAAAATTCTAAAATTGAAAAAGAATAACTAAAATGTCAAAAAATTGCAAAATCGAGAAATCAAAATATCCAAAAATCGAAAAATCTAATATAGTCAAAAGGTCGAGGAGCCGAAACATCGAAAAACCGAAAAATTGGGCAATCGAGGAATGGGAAGATCAAAATATCGAAAATTCGAAAAGTCGAGAAGAGTTAGAAATGGAAAGTCGAATGAAAATTTAGAAACACCAAAAACTTGAATATCGAAAAATTTTAAAATGGAATAAAAATAATAGAAGAATAGGAAACTGAAAAACCTCAAAACTGGGACATAGAAAAACTGAGATAGGGGAAAATTAAAAAATCGAGAAAACGAAAAGTCGAGAAACAATCGAAAATATGAAAATGGAAAAACTGAGAAGTCGAGACACCGAAACAAGGAAACAAGGAAAGATTGCGCAATTGAGAAATGAAAAATCAAAACCTCTAAAGTCGAGAAGTCGAAAAATCGAGGAATCGAAAAGTCGAAAAATCAAGAAATCGAAAAATCGGTTGATAGAAAATTAGAAAATTTAGAAACACCAAACGCTGGAATATTAAACAATCCGAAAATTAAAAATCGAGAAACAGAAGAATAGAAAAATAGAAAAATCGTAAAACTGAAATATCGGAAAATAGAGAAATCGAAAAATAAAGTAATCAAAAAATGAAAAATTGGTAAAATCGAGAAATTTAATAACCGAAAAATCCCAAAACCCAAAAATTGATCAATCGATAAATCAAAAAATTGGTCGAAAGTTGTACATTTTGACTAAAAAGTTACCATGCTTACAATAACTTCAAAACGTTTGCAAGATTTCAAAGTATTCAGCTTTGCAATTCTTGACTAAATCAATAAAATAAACTGATTCAGTCATTATTTTTTTAGACACAATCTAAAAAATATTAATGCAGTGATAAATCACAAGTATAAACTCACCATATTTTGTACATTTAAGATAGGATTTATTCAGCTATATTTTGAGGTAACGTCATCAATTTTTGGGGGGGGCGTCAGCAAATACATTTTGATCAAAAATTTACCATGCTTATGACTTTAAAAATAAATTGAAAAACAAAAAATTATAAAATCGAAACATTAAAAAAACGTATCACTGAAAAAATAAAGAAAATAAAAGCCGAAACGAAAAAAATTGAAAACTTGAGAAACTCAAATCGAAAAATTGCAAAATCTAAAAATTCAAAAGTTGGAAAATTGAAAAACTAAAAATCCTAACTCGAAAAATTGTAAATCGAAAAACTGAAGAAACAAAAAAATGAAAAATTGAACTGAAAAATTCACATCCAAAATCCCGCGGAAGCGGGATACGTCACTGGTTTTTACTTTATAGAGGTTATCAGATATTTATAATTTTTCAAAGAAGCGGGATTTGTTGAACTCCACTTCAGGGGCGAGGGAAGTTAAGAAATCACCTTTGGCCAATTTGTCGTAATAGTAACAAGGTCCACAAAAAATCACACCAGGAGAAACATTCATATCTATTTTTTCAACTATAGAACACCCCCTGTTTTATGTATAACCGACGTTATACTAATATATCTTTTTTTCAGGTGGACATGGAAGAAATACTGGAAATGGAAAGCATAGACTGTGACAACGTGTAAGTAATCTTTTTATTAGAGAATATAGAAGTTATTGGTCGTTGTTACAATAATAAATAGGTATCTTAATCTACAAACAGCCTAAAAAAATAATTTTTAAATAAACATGTCCTCTCAAAAAAATCAACTTTTTTCTGACCTTTACTTTTATATAGTGTCTCTCTAATAAATTGGCACTTCGTGCGAATTTATAATAGAAAATCAAACCTAAATAAGAGTATAAACCTAATTACAATACGAAGAGACGTCTTTACATGTGCCTTGTGTTTCCAAAATTGATGCCGGATTGGTTGGCCCCCTTATTGCTTCCCATCTGAAGCCCAATAATAGTCTGGCCCGCCTTTAGCTTCTCCTCTGAGAACAATCTTTCGTTTTTCTCGGCCTCTTTTGGTCCTATTGATGGCTTGCCGTAGTTGCCAGCCTTGAAAAAAAAAGTTAATTAGAAAATAAAATCATTTAGGTAGGCGAGCATACCTTTCTCCCCAAAGACTGCAAACAGATAACGACAGAATTCAGATTTTGCCTCTCCCAAAGATCAACCGTTTGGAAAGTTTCCTGCGCGGGAACACCCAGCTCTCTCGCAGCTTCCAGGAAGGCGTTGATATTTTCCATACATTTGAAGGCCATCTGACTACTATTGACTTTTTTCACAATTGACGGTTTGATAGTATTAACCAGTCTGTAAAAGGTGAATGATAAGGCGACGAGTTCGTTGAATGTACCTATGTTTGTTTATTTTAAATAAATCATGATCTCATTGTGGATATAACTATTATCGTAAAAGGAAATGTTACGTCAGACATTCATCACAACTGAATACGTACTTGCACAAGAGTTGCCCATCTTTTAATACTTCATAGAAGTTGTCCATGTCGCCGGCAGTGCTGATACCATCGCCTGTTATGGATGCTATCCATTCTAGACTTTCACGGGCCAGTTCTTCGCTGTATTTTGCGTTTACCTGCAACAATTTTTTTTGTTTAAGTTATAATTTGCAATATTATTAATATAAAAAAAATAGGGGCAATAAAAACGGCTTATCGATAATGCACAGTCGCAAAAAATAATTACTAGTTAAAACACTCATTTAATAGAGGATATGCTCTACTAAGCAACCTTTTAACGCCTTTCCACAGGATTTAACATTACTTATCTTTTCAATAATGGACGGAAGTTTATTATAAGGCTTCTAAACAAATATAAAAGGGAACTACTTTTATATTTGTTGAAATTATTATCAAAGGGATGTGGTTTTTTCACAATAAAGATAGTAGGACGACAAAAATCACTAAAATAATGAGTGTCTATAATACCAAATTTAATTTACTAATGACTTGTGAATGTGTCGTTGCCATCTAAGTCGGTTGTAAACAGTGACACCTAGAAATTTAATAGAGTCATTTACACCAATTGATTTGGAGTTAACACGCACATATAAGATTTTATCAGTTGCGTGATTTCAAACTCAAGTTTTTTTTTAATGTAGCGATAATTCATTTATTTAACGCCACTCCCATCATTGTAGTATGTTCACAGAATGAACAGTTTTAATTATAAACTGTCACAAACAGCCGAGACGAAGCATAAAATAAAACAATCGTCGATTGAAATCAATCACAACCGTGCAAGTAATAATTTTCAATTTTAAGTCAGTAACTTTTGCATTTTTTCCCCCTTTTTCTAGTTTCCCAAGAATTATTATTTCTCATAAAATTTATTACAGTTATTTTCGCCTAAATTTGAGTTTAGTAAGCACATTTTATAACAAATGTTGCCGTCTTTTTGTTATTTTTTCTTTTGGCACACTTTGAGGTTCAGTTTTTGTCTTTGCACTCGTTTCCAAAGCAGTAAATAGTATTTATGTGATACGAAGACCTAGTATCTCCCAACAAAACCTACAGGAAATAATTTTATTACAGAATTACAACCAACGTAATTTCATAAGTTAATTTTCATTAAAATAATTAATTGCGCACGAACTCTACTACTCCGATCTACACGAAACTGTGTTTAGCAGCATTAATCGGGGTCCACTACTTCTACAGAAAATATATATTCATTAAGAAAATAAGTATCAGTTTTAAAATTTTTTTTTACTAGACTTTGTCCTATTACCGAATGGTTGTTTATTGATGTCTACTTTCACTGTATGTGGGTAATGAGACAGTTAGTATTCAACATACATTACTCTTGCACACGAACTTGGTAAACATTTAGTAATGTACGTAATACAGCATTACTCCCGTCATAGTGGTTTGTATAAAAATGGACGTGTAATATGCTACTTATGAAAATTTTTGCACAATAATGTCAACACTTTGCATAACTCGTGATAATAATAATTTCGTTTCGAAAGACATAAAGAGAAATAAAGGTTTGATTATATTGGTAAGACATATTTTTCTTAATCAGATTAAATTAACGATTGCTGTGTGCTCATAATATTCTTAGTAGACTATACGTCTCCTCTATTTTCGTACATATTTGAGTAACTTTTTTGACAGGATTTTTTTTATATTACACTTCTGATCCACTTTGTTGTATGTGTCGTACCACAGTAAGAATCCAAAAGTTACTACTGTCGTTCTTACATTGTTGCAAATTAATACTCCCACATACATATCAAGTAACCTTGAATAGTTCGACTTTCAGTAGCGCCGTTTATCTTGTGATATGCATAACATATCCATTATAGTGAAAAGAGTTCGCAGAAAAAAGTATTGTCACAGTAGACGTAAACGCATCCGGACAGGTCCACTTAAGAACTAAAGGGGAGGAAGTTGTCATAGTCGTACCGCCAGCGGCGTTAGTTATTCTGTGATCTAATTTAATGTTTGTCTAAAATCTTATATTTATCCGAAAATTAAAATATAAGCTCTTAAGTGACCATTAAATTAAATTATACTGTCAAATGTAATAATAATCAATCAATCAACTAGCTTATCAAATATCTTATCGTTCAAATCTTGAAGGTAAGACAAAAAGTATTTAACTGCCTAATCAGTAAAAATTAATTAAAAATATACTTAAGACTAAGAATTATCCACTTTAATATGAGAAACGCACGATGAAAGTGAAACGAGAACACGATACTGTGCAAAGGTATCGATATAAATCTACACTTTCGAACAGAACTTCTTGAATAGTTCAGTGAAGTAACATTTCCCTCTTGATTTCAACTAAACACTCCATACAGAATTTTGCACTTTATACTCAAAATTTAAGTTCAGTGCTGATTTTTTCCGACAGTGTGTTATTCAGAATAATGAAAGCTTGTGAGGTTTAACCTTACACAGACAGGTTAAGGCAAAACATCAAGCCAATGTACGTTGAAATACTCAGTTTACTTATTATGTAATCAAATTTCGAAACTAGTAAGCCTAAATATAATCATGAACACAATACTGAAAGAAAGTAAATAACCGATTATTACAAATAACTTCGGTGTCCATTGATATGTCCTATGAACAGCACGGCATAATCTTCAAATCATTAGATATAGTTAAATATACAACCATATATGTCCATCCGAATGCATTTCGAATGGTTGTCAAATATTTAATTTTCTAACCAAATATTATTAACAATATAATAAACATTATTATCGCCGAAGACTGAAAGTGATACGGTTTCATGGTACATAGTAACTAAACTATTTGATAATCTTCTAGTAAGCTATATTTACATCAGTGACACAATCTTTTTCCAAAAAATTCCATTCACTCTATACATGGTGACTGATTTTTTTTTAAATTTCCGTTGTACGTTCCTGAGTGTTCGTTAAGATTGCGTCATGATGAGTCACCTGAGCGGCTGCTAGACTTGAATTAAATTGATGGAGGATACCATCAAGTATGGTAGAGACAAGGTGAATTTTCTAGACCGTTGCGAACAATAAATGGGCTTATAATTAAGGCGGCGTGGGAAAAGTACTTCAAAGTACTGCAAAATCGTCTTTTTTGCTACTTTATGTAGAGTTATTGTAAAATAATGAACAAATAATATATTGTGATTATTTCTATCACTTTATCGTCTCGAATATTAACCACACACAATAAGTTAGTGACTTGAATCTGTTACAAGGAGAACAATGGCTATTCAACAGATTCGTCTACTAGTAAATCTAGATTTTAGTATGCATACAGACACTGCCCACAAATATTATTTTTTTAAGTGGGTGTTGTTTCTTCTATTAATTTTTCCGCATTAATTTTTTTCGGTTGGTATGAATACGTAACTTTTTTTGTGCAAGTTTTGGAAGCTTAAAGTGTGTTTTTTTTCAAAAGCCTACCACCTGTTGCATTCTGTTCACTAAATAAGCTCCCCTATCACATAGGGGAATATTATAACTAACAGCTGGAATACCTGACTGTCACTCCACATGTCAAAAATAACAGGTAATAATTCAGTAAATGCCACTTTTGACATAATTAAATCCTTACCTTCGTTCTGTCTATACTTGGTTACTATAAGTATTATTTATCACTAGAACTTATTTCTTAATTCAAAAGTGGCTGCGAAAAATTATATTTAAGTACTAAGTCCTCACCTCTAGGAGCAGAACCTGAACTCATCGACACAGAATGACTCGTAAAGGACTAAAGGACAAGCGCTAGCTATTTTGAGTGAATTATTCAATGCGAAATTGTATTTCAAATTGGCGTGAAGTCATGGTCCACACAACCAAAGATTGTTATAACCGTACAGTACCGATTTGTTGCCACATTGTTAGTTATTCCCTGTTATTATAGACCGCCTACAGTTTTTAAGCTTCAAACTGAAATAAAAATGTCTATTAAGTCATATTTTATTGAAGGTTCCGGCTTCGATAATTTTCCACAAACCGAACTTATTATTTTTACATTGGACATATTTTTTACGCGATTTCGTCATCTGATAGATTGGTAATCAAAATAAAATTTTATAAGCTTTTAGATGGCGCAATTTTATACCGTTGTAAATAAAACGTTTTTAATTTGTAGGGGACCTCTACTTTAAACAGATTTTTTAATTGTACGCAAAACTGGGAATTAATGAAGTAGACTCATGGTTGTTAGTACAGTTAAACTATTTCGTCAATATTACTTAATACCTACACCACCTACACCTACCATTCGAACATAAAAAAAATAAGAACAATTTCAGATTAAAAATTATTTTTTTGAATTTAATCCTGGGAGATTTTCGGAGTGAAATAAATACAGTGCGATCAAGAATTATTGTTTGAGTTGGTATCAACAAATGTTGCTTAAAATTGGTAGACCTGTCACCCCACCTTACTTCTTGTTGTCAAAAGTGACATGACTGACGATGGAATTTAATTTAAATCAAAATTTGTTACCTACTGATTATTGAAATGTCATTTAAATTAAATTAAATGGGCACTTAAAAGTGGCAATAACAGAATCGCAAAATTGACACTTTCCTTGCAACAATGAAAATAATCAAGTACAAAAATGTTGCTTAGATAATTTAGGTCGGTATAACCACAAATATTTTTTTATCTCCAACCGGCTCTTCTAGAATACGAATTCTTGAATGTTCTGTGCATTAATTACAAAAGAAGTAAAGTTACATTTGTTAAATGTGTAGGTGCACTTTCGAGTCTGAATCATTTCGTGATTATTCCGAAGCAAAAACTGAGCATAACATGTGTTAAATCCATTTATTGCACGTGCCACAAGCACGTTTCAAAATCTTAAGACTTCACACCATATCCTGCTGTGGTTAACAACAGTGCAGCAACAAAGCTATTTATAAAAATGTCAGTAATTGCAAATAGTCTTAGTCTTTTCAAGTTACCGTAGTTGCCATCTGCCAATTAACATTAACAGTATCTGTTCAAACAAATTAAAGCAGTTGCATGACTCATAACGGTTATCATTACTGGCATGGTAATCTTCAGTGAACTCTAGCGTTATCTTAAAGACCATGACACAAAAAGAGTGATGCACCAGAAGGTCTCAAGTCTTGCGGTATGCACTCCGACTGGATTCCTGCAGCCTCCAGCTTTCTTCTTTTTGTATTGAAATATCAAGTATGATAAATCGAATGCAAAAAAAGGAAATTCTTACGCAATGTCTAGCACTACAGTAAACCTATTTGCTGAATCAACTCCTTATATGGTAACATTCACCATATGGCATGGTTTTACCATGTAATGTGAGTCCTGTCGGATTCCAGCTATTTTGTTATTCAATCAGGAAACACTTGACATTCAACGTCCACGCGATGAGTATTTTAATTAAACAGTTTCCTACTTCCCTTTTCTTATCTTTTGGTTAATGAGGGTTTCCGTTGATGCATTTGTGTCGGTATCGGTACACGACAAACTCTGTTGCTGATTTAGCTTAAAGCAATTCCAATTTTTATCTCTCGAGGCTACAACTGTTGAGCAAGCTGTGTCACGAACACAAAGCTATGAATTATTCCATTAAAATTCGTGTTCATGGAGTCTCATTGTTTGTGCGTGTATGGTATTGGAGGTATTTGTCGGATTGAGTTATCCACAATCGATAAGAGTACTCAATCTGCTCATTTAGCTGGATTAGTGGCTGGTGCACAACCGTTCAGTTGGTACCTTAAAAAGTGGCAACTAGGTACCATATATGAATGTTACAAATTAAATCGTTTGAAGTATTTATTATCATCCACTGTCCCTGCAGTAGTGTTAATTGGAGCGCAGACGTTTATTAGCTGGAACAATCAATGTCCATCTTCATATATCGCACTAAGTATTTACTTGATCCATTTATCTCTTTTTTTCTTCTTCATTTCCATGAAACTCCATTAACTTTTTGCGGTTTTATTTATCAAATAAAATTCATCCATCATCGTATCTCACTATTTATAGATGTGACAGCAGCCACTCAGGCAAGAGTTCCCACAGCTATTGAAGCACTACAAACTATTCCAAATTCAAATTCCAAAGTGAAATTGTTTTTTGGAAAGTTATTTCGCACCACATTCCACACTTAATGCATACAAAGGTCAGCCGGTGCATAAAATGAATCTTATCTGCATAGTTACTCGATTCTTAATCACTGCATCTTAACACTGTTCATATTGATTTTCTTCCTGACCTACATCTTGTCCAGGGCAGTAGCGAAATTTGGCCCGGAGTTAGCACGATTAAAAATTCTGCAACTGTTGTGTGACAAACCGAACAAAATCGTCTGCATTCGCAATCATTTTAAGATAAATAGAATTAACAACGATAAATAAATAAGCCTGCAAAAAGATAAAGCCCCGCTTATACGTGGATCATTTTAATTTATGAATCCAGCGCATTGTGAGTTCATCAACATTTCAAGTTACTGAATTTTCTGTGTTCGTAGAAATGATCCCAGACAATAGAGAAGTGACTCGCTACAACAAGGTGTGGTGTAAACAACCACCTGCTCACTCTTACCACCGAACGAGGTTTCTTAAGCACTATTTTGTAAAAAATACCAACTATCTAAGTATTACCTTTCTTTGTGCTTCGGCAGCAAATCCGCTTTTGGTTGCTCTGTTAGTAGCCATTTTTTTGAATTCAAAACACACACAAAACCACTTTTGCTATCGACTGCGAAGTGCCGATACTTTCGTTTGCACCGTAGAACGGAAACAGCTATAGTAATAGAGAAGAACGAAGTCCAACGAGTATGCGTATGCCACGTCCCCTCTCTGGCGGTTGTTTGCCGGTATTCAGAGGTACACAAGCTCGATCAAACGTTGAAATTTCTGGGAGTGTTTTCTCGAAACAGGTTTCTTATCATTGGCGTATACTTGAAGGTTGAAGTGTCGGCGGGTCATTTCATTGGCGGGAAGGTTCGGCAGGTTTTTTGAATGTTGCTTGATCTGAGGAGCTTTTCCACTGAATAAAAATAACGAACTTTGGATTAGTGTTCAGAGATTTCGTGGTTGTTGCAGCGGAACGTCCGGTTTAATTTTCGACTTCGTGTGAAATAACAGAGAATACTTACTTAAGGCTGATTTTGATTAAATTAACCATTCATGTTGTATTCTGCACAATTAAGTACTTATAATTCTCTGTTAAGAAACGAAATTAGTAGTTATTACTTCCCTAGTGTATTGGTTAATTTTAGATTTTCTCGACGTTTTACGACCTCCAGAGTATGAAAAAGTATGTCCCGCGTTTCAGTCTGTCTGTCTGGATCAATTGTTATGTATAGAACGATGGTTAAACAAATCGACGAATAGGTAAAAAATTACGATAAAACTTTTTTAGATGATGTGATCACCAATATTCGATAAAAAAAATCAGTTCATAGATAAACCGAGAGACTCATTGTCTAATTTTTCAAGAATGCGTCATCAATTTTCCGAATTAATTAATTTCAGTTATTGTTTTGTAATCTCTGAATCAATGTTACACTGACCACATTTGGGAGTGCACGTTTAGTTAAACGATAGCAAAAGTTCTGAAAAATTTTAGGACTGTAATTTTGCACTGGAATAACAAATCAAATACACTGTGCACTTTCAACTACTTGTTGTGCACCTGAACCTTGCGTCGGAGTGATTAAACTTTTGGCTCACCGTTACAAAATGCAGCGCGGACGCGAGTCTGTGGGCGACTTGAAAATTACTCTCACGAGTCCGGTCACGAAACAAATGATAGTAAATTCCACCCATATTTTTTTGTATCCGTAAATTTGAAAATTTATCATTCGTTAAATGATTATTTAATTACATGATAAACGAACACACTAAATTTATTAATTTGACATGACGCGATCGAATTTTTGAAGATAAACTAACAGATTCACGATTAGATTTAAAATTTTAAAATACTCGGTTCAGATTGTCTGTAACATAAAATTTTCATATACTGTGACCGAATAAAACGCGGAAACGCCGAGAATATATTACTAGGGGAAAACAGAGCAAAGTGAGATGGGAGAATAGAGTGAAGTGTAGCATTAAAATTTGAACGACCGTGCCACTTACGTTTGAATTTATATCGTGAACCGTTTTTCGAGAATTGATATTTATGCGTTGCAAAGCTATTGACAGCCACTTTTGATATTAACTTGTGAGACTTTTTTCTTGTATTAATTTAACAATTGTCTTTTTATTTAAACGCTAAATATTAGGTTATACTCATATACGTGATATTCATATTTATTGATATAGCTTGGAAGCAAAAATATGGAATAACAAATATATTTTAACAGTGATTGAAAATGGTATAGTGGTCCAACTCTGAGTTCGTTTTTATGGCACTGGAATCTTAATGACCGCAAGTATTAGGAACTCTATTGAAAATGTAAATAGCCGCGCCATAAATCATCTTAAAGGTTTAGAGGCGCATACGGCCCTGTGTAGTGTAGACAGTTGGTCCCTTGATGGTTTATAACCGCTAGATTAGCTGCGGCAGAGGCCTATTGTGGAACACTTAACTCCTTCACAATAGGATGCAGTCATAAAAACGAACCAGCAGTTGCAGCACTATACAATGGTTTAAGCGTGAACGTTTAAGTGATATATGAGAGAATTTAAAAGTAATATATGACTACTATAAATTTATTTTTTTAATTAGTTTATAGTTACAAATATCACATATTTGTATGCTTTTGTATATTTTTGTGCTCCAAAAAAAAAATCAACTTGGTTATAGTGAACCAAGAGTTATAAGGTTATATGGCCATCATAAAATCATCCCATTGTGTCGAAGTTAAGTTGTTTACAATAGAAAAGGTTTTAGGGTCGTAAATAACGTGTCCACTGCAGCTCGACCGGCTCTTCTGGTTTCGTTCAGGGGCGGCTTTCACTAAATATGAAAATCCACCACTCCACTATTTCTTTACTACCTGCAGCCGCTGAGGGTTCCGAAATAACCACTCGCTTTGAAAGCCGGCCCTGTTAAATTGAGCAAGAAATGTTTAGAAGATGATTTATTGCCAACCGGTAAGCTTAGTGCGAACCACACAAAGGGGGTATTTATTTGCGGTCAACTACTTTTATGATGGCCATATAACCTTATAACTTTTGGTTCACTATACTTTAATGAAGAGTAACACGTGTGTCACGAATTTTAAGTATGTATTTGTTTTAATCAATTAGCAAAATGAAGGAAGTATTGTAATCCAGCCCGTCGACCGACTCTCTTCTTTTACGTTTTCTCGACCTCTCATGACCTCTATAGTACGAAGAAATAGATCTCCCGTTTTCGTCTGTCCGTCTATCCGTCTGTCTGCCGTCCCGGAGTTTTATTAGATAGATAACCTCCGAAAATACTACGCCGATTGTTATCAAATTTTGTTTAATCATCTCCATAATGTGATGGCGTCACTTCAAAATTGTATATATGTAGTAAATGGGTTTTAACTGTATAAAATAACATAGTCCTTCACATGTAGTTCATGGTGCCGTGTTGAGTTTTTATCCAAAACGTCCAGATTTTTGGAAAAAAAATCAAAATTATAAAACAAACATCCCGATTAAACCAGCTTTCAAACCCCAAAAAAAAACGCATTGAAATCGATTCATTCGTTTGGGAGTTACAATGCCGGAGATAAACAAAGGTTTCAGAGTTATAACACCCTTCTTTTTATGCCGAGGGTTAAAAACATCTAGATAATACCAGTAACAGTTTAAGAAAAAACAAAAAAAAAACAAAGCCCCATGAGCAGTTCGAACGTCCGGACTTCGCGTTACAAGTCATTATGTCAATTTGGGTTTTTTGCTAAAATTTGAATGTCTGTGGTAAAAAATCAAGGCAGATTCATAAATCACTAGTACGAGAGTATGTTATTTCATTAAATTTAAATGACGTTTACTAAAAAGAAATGTTCAACAGACGTCATTAAATTGTTAAAATTTTGTTAGATGTAGTAACATGAAACCACATGTATTTATCCAAAAATCATTCTTGAATTTCACCTGGAGGTCTTTAAACATTGGTCTTATTAAATAGGACCTTCCTCGCCACTAAAACACAAACATTAGGGGGAACCCTCTGTCCAATTTGTCGCATTAATAATAACAATAATTCCTACTTTTTTATATAACTTATAAGAGCTATGTTTCCAAATTTTATTTTAAAATAAAAATTTCGGTGGAGGCGCGAGACAAATTTTGGTTGTCGACGTATCAGATCAACAACAACCTCGAAGTACATATTTTCTAAACTAAATTGTAAAATTTTGTTGTAAAGTTTTAAATTTTGAATTGAAAAAATATCTGCACTAATATACCGCCACTGTAGATGCAATATTTAGTAAAATTTTGAGATCAAGTTTTTAAATGGAACGAACAGAAATTTCGATTAGCGACTATGTGATCGTTGAAATTTTTTTTTTCAAATATTTTGTGATCTAGGTTAAAAAAAGGGCATAAAAATTAAATATCATTCAAGTTCGTAAATTTTGGTTATAGTTTGACCATCTGCACGGTGGTCTTAAAATACACCCAGAATTTTTATAGCAATCGATTTTTTTTCATTTCCCCATTTTGCTTTATTCTATTTTTTTTTCTTTTTTTTTTCGTTTTTTATTATAATGTACATATTTAGCTTGTTCTTTGTCTTTTATTGGAGATTACATGGTAGAATAGAAACCTGGCCAAATTTCGCCCCATCACAATAGAGATGGGTGGGTGGGGGTTTAATTTTTGTTTTTTTTTTTTTTAATATACAGAATTTTCTTGCAACAACAGGATAGTTAAACATGTGTTCAGTTTCTTGCTGGGAAAAGAAGACTTCCTAGATTAACAAAAAATGGACAAAATATATGACCCGCCCATCCATCCCTTCTCAATTGTGATGAATATTTTATTCATCATGAGCTGAAGGGCGGAGTTTAGTTGCAAAATCCACATTTCTCTACAAAAAATTACCATATGAAATATGTTTTTAAAAGGGTAGATTTTTTTAGAGAAATATTGACGTTACAATTAAACTCCGCCTTTCAGTCTGATGGAATCAAAAACTCATCACAGTTGAGATTGGGACGGGTGGATGGGGCATAATTTTTGTTTTTTTTTTTTTTTAATATGTAGAGTTTTCTTTCAACAACAGGATAGTTAATTGAACATATTGTCAGTTTCTTTTTGGAAAAAGAAGACTTATGTGTTAGGTTTAGTTATTTTATATAATTAATATTACTATCTAGTAATTTCGAGGATTACATATTTGATGAAATTACCAACAGCAGACGACAGACTGGCGGAAACGGGAGATCGACGTTCTGTGAGGCAGAAATGTCAGCAGTGTCATAAACTTGCTTTCTGTGAATTATATAGACTGGTTTTCTCTAAAACCAACAAAATAATAACACGATTAAATATAAATAGGGGCAAAACTTAAAGACTTTGGCATTTATTTATAAATCAACATCAGTATATTGGTGTTCTTTAATTAACTGGCACTTTTTTTGTATTTTGAATGGCTTTAAAAAAATAGCCTGAATAGATAATATTTAATAACTTCTTCACCAAATATTGACGTATTCTTGTATTAATTGTATCATTAATTTCATTATTTGACGTTGACGTTTACATCTAGGGTCTGGGAGAATATAATTATGCCAACAGACAAATTTTAGTGCACCACATTTGGAGCACCGCTGATTATACAGTTGTCAGAAACTTGACATTACAAGAAACATAAAAAATGTCCACAGATTTATTTACCTGAAAAAAAAAATACATCAACACCAACTGACTGAGTGTAAATAATTTTTCATTTACACTCAGTCAGTTGGTGTTGATGTATTTTTTTTTTTTTAATAAATAAAATCGCCATAATAAATTGTGTATTCTATTTGTTAAACAGTCTCACTCACTCATTACAAATGGTGGAAATTATGTCATAATTCAAAGATACAAACATCATCCCACTAACCCACTCATGACTAGTACATACATCTGAAGTCAGACTTGTCTAAATGTGGATGTAAAAACGTCACAGCTGTGACTCACAACCTGTTGTAAAAAAAACTGTACCCACATATATCAAAAGCACCGTTTTTGAAAGCAATTAAGCGAATTACTTATTCCTATCTTGAAATTTGTAATTAAAATAACTTTGTATGTAGGTCAATTTTTTATCGCTCAAACAACAATAACAGCAATTCTTCAAACAATAACTACATGTTAATGTTCTTGATAAGGTGCAGTGTGTGCGGTACTCTTAAGGTTAGGCGTGATAGAACCTTAAACAATCACAAGTAAAAATTGAACCCAACTACTCAAATAACTTTTACCCAAAATCATCGCAAGTGGACTTTGAAGTTGGTAATACCGCCTTATAAGGTCAGGATTTAATGTGATTACCTTCTTTGCTTTCGTTTTATGTACTTTCCTTATAAAGTGCACCAGAGATTGACATAAATGTTACGCCGAGCGAGTAAACATATATAATTTAAAAAAAATAAATTCTTGAAGGGAAAAATACAGAATGTGATTGCTTATTTAGCAATAGTAAAAAGCTGAGCAATTAGTTAATCTATGATGAAAAAATATGACTAATTGCTTCTCGATTATGGAATATCGAATTCGCACTGTTTGTAACTAGCAACTACCATTTATGCAGAATCAGGTCAATGAGATCTAAATTCTTAAGTGAATTCTGCTGGTAAACCGAACAACTGTGAACCAATATCGCAGTTCCAATTAAATCATTAAATTCACAAAATTATGTGATTGTCTGTAATAGACAATAATGAATTAAAGACTCTAGCATATCTAATTATTTCATTCCGAAAATACTGCAATATAACTGAAATCTGCAGGAACTCTTGCGTTTGTTATAATAATAAATAAATATGTGCTTCGGTGGTTATTTTTTATTTCCTTGATTTTTTCTCTAAAATTCTAGTAAACAAGATGTTCACGCTTGACTTCTTACGTCGTCCATCTGTTCTACAAAATTCCATTCTTTAAAATATTCTTTACTCTATTATATTTTTCTGTGTGTCTTCAACTTTTGATACTAGCGTTGCTGTCACTGTTGATAAGTTCATGTGGATTTAAATTCTGCAATCAAAACATTTTTGTCAAGGCCTCACAACTCAGCAAATGATGTATGTATACTTTGAAATATTTCACCGTTTTTACTTTCAATTCTAAAGTAGCATCTTCGTCACAAACCATCAACGTGTTTGGATGAAGCTGAAATGCGGATATAGTCCACATGTGATTGACCCCTTCCTCAATGGCCTTGTACAAAGCAAATGCTTTATGGGATCCAGTAATCAAAATCATCACCTGTAAAGGAATTAAGTGCTATTATATGAACAATTTGGTTTGTAAAACAGATTCACTAGGTAATTAATAAGTGTTCAGAGGTGTAACAACTGACTGTATCTGATAAACCCGTGGGAACTTCCCTTCAGACCCTTCAGTTTTTTAGGTTGACGGCTGGAAATAAAGTTTTGTTCACGACTGGATGAAGATAATAAAATACTCCTTATAGCTTCATACATTTTTAAATAGGAAACTTGATGGTGTAAGATTTACGACAAGGTACAAGCGTAAGTTTGAAATACGTTTGACGTTCGGCGTGAATTATGAAACAAAGAAGTTTGGAGAAAAAGTCGCTGAGACTTGGCGTGTACCTCTGCTGAACGTTTTCAGTAAAATTATAAACATTTTTAAAAAATAAAAAGCCGCTGATTTTATTTTGATCATGTAAAAACTGTTTTAAATGCAGGAAAACTTCTAAAATTCATGTTTTAATTCAGCATTAATTTTCAAGCATAAAATTTGACGAAAATTTGCCATTGATAAAAAATTGGTGGCTGACGTGTTACGGAAAATTCCACGAAACACAATTGGTAAATTAAACTGCACAATGGATAACTTATACAGCTCAATAAAATGCACTTTAGTAGGTGATAAAACACCACCTTGATGTTTTGTCGTTATAAAATAGTATTATGTGATGGTTTTGTTCTTTAGATGTTTTGAAATTTTTATGCATCACACTCTGTACGTTTATTTTTAATCTGGTTTTCCTAATTGTTGCTTTTACAAAAAATGGTGATTTAACGATTTAAGCAGATTGTACGTACGGAATACGGGGTATATTTACACAGGAAAAGGGAAACTCAGAAATAATGATTTAACTTTTTCAAGAATGAAATATGGAGTTTAACGTTTTAAAGGTTATGTGATTATATGCGTAAATATTTGAGTGTGTTTTGTTTATCGAAAATGTTCACGCTACAACGTTAATTCCAAGTTTATTGCATTAACATTTTTCTCCAGTAATAGAAAAGAGAAAATTTTTTTAAATACAATGAAGCTTCGGCAGTTGTTCAAAAAATGTCTATTAGCAGTTTGACCATTATAAAAGTATCTATCGGTAGTCTATTCCCCTATTGGACTGAACAGGCAAAAGTTCAAAATTGTTCATTTTCACTTCACACCAGGCATTTTCTTAAAAAAAGTGCGTTGTTACAACTTGTGGTTGGGGCTAGTTGTAACAGCCATCAGACAGGTAGTAACAATAAAAATAAAGCTGATGTTGATACATATTTAGACTTTATTTTTCAAAAATCAACACAACACTTCATTACATACAATTTTTTTTCAGTAAAACTGAAATAAACTTTCAGAAAAAGAGTCAACATTAAAGATTTGAGTTTTGTCTTCCTTTTTCTTAATATACTCATATCTGAAAAGCGATATAAGGTATAGGTCAAAGTTTTGGCTCTCTTTTCGTATGCTAGGGACGAGATTTGTAGAAGTGAATTTGGGATAAGTTGTAACATGTTACAACTTGCCCCAAACATATTGTTACAACATGCCCCGTAGCACAATTTCCTACATTTAATTACATTTCGAAAAAATTAGGTGGTTTAGCGTCAAAATGTGTAAGGAATATCAAAGCTGAGTAATTTTTGAACTACATACAAAACTAAAAAGTTTTAAATTAATTAATAACTGATACGAAAAACCAAATTTTACTAAAGCAATATTTTACATTACTTGGCCAAAACGAAACACGTGCACGCATCCACTCACTGCGCTGGCTGAAGGAACAGTGGTTGTGATGACATGATGTCTTATGGTGCAAGAATTAAGTTCAGTAAAAAACCTGACGTTAAAGAGTTTAAATTCCGGGTAAAAATTTAGTGTTACAACTTACCCCTGTTACAACAAGCCCCTAGTTCCCCTACATGCAATGTTGTTACCCTGTCCATCTCCCGCCTCCATTCCTTTGTAAATTTCTTATCTAGTGACTGTTAAAAACTATTTCGTACTATGTTCAGTTATTTAAGTTTTTTTGAGTTTGAGCACAAAGTATCACATATGTCAAATATCAAAAATTAACTATGCATTCCAAAATTATTTGTAATAAATTTTCTTTTGTCTTATCAGTGTTTCATTTTTTCTGTTAGACTTCTTATTCATTATAGGCTCTTTTCCGTCTTCAAAGCATAATTCGCTTAGAAGCAGAATTTGTTTCCTTTCTTTCGTTTTCAAATTCCTGTCACCTTCTATCCTTATGTCTGTGTTTCTTTAGTCTGTTTTATAGTCATGTTTATTCCTTATTAATCAATTTTGTCACTCATTAACTCCATCATCTCTCCATAGCTCTGTATCTTGTCTATAAATATATCTAATTATTTAATAATATTTCATCTTTTTTGTTATCATATAGATACTCTGAAGCAGTAACCTCATTTTTTTGATACTCACTTATCTTGTGTGTGTGTTTTTTTTTTTTCAAAGATTTGTCTAATCTTTTTTCAAACAAATTTTAATAACACATTCAAATTTATAAATTTTGTATTTGTTAACATAATAACTACTTTCTTAAAAAATGTTATAATTGTTGTTTCCGGTATTTTAAAAAAATATTATAAAATATGTAGTACTTTTGAATTTCGCTGTATTGCCAATGTACTTTAGCTCCACTATTCAGTTTTGTCAAAAGGCAGATTTAAGATTTTCTAAAAATTTATGGAGCATTGAATAAATAGCTTCATCTAACCACAAATACTTTCTCAAAATTGTAAAAAACACACCTAGTTATTTTTTATTTTTAACATTTTGGAAAGAAATTTTCAAAATTAATTAAAGTCTACAGAGGAATCAGTTTTTCAGTTTTTATTTGTAGAATAAACTCTATATAAAACCAACGTCTGCAAACAAAACTGAGAAGCTGAAGAATGAATTTAATCTAAGAATTCAGTTTTTTGTCAACTCATACAGCCGTGTGTGATCAGATTTTTTTCAGTTAAGTATTTAGATGGTATGTATTGATTATGAAAACAATTCTTTGATGCAGTCTAATACAATTTAAAATTACTTTGAAGACGTTATATTTTTACAGATTTAAATTCCTTATTCAAAAAGCAGAAAAATGATATCGGACACAAAAATGTTTTGATCAAATGTGTTCTGTATATTTAGCGTTGGAGGTAAGAATTCTGCCCAAATGTTTTATTTACCTGGCTATAAACGTATAAAAAATTGAAGAATTTTTAACTTTCAAAGTATCGATTTCGGATAGCCTGTATTTTATAACATTTGCAAGCTTATCTTTAAGTGAACTTTCTTTCTTTTAGTACTAATAAATAAATCGAGTATCGAAAGAATGCCTAATTAATTAATTATATGAAGACAAGTTCGAACATGATATTAAATAAAATGTGTCCTATTTGAAAAATATGAGAAAAGTAACAATTCGAACAGCTCTGGTGAAGCTCTGTGAATTTTGTTGTTTTTTTTTTTTTTGATAAAAATGCTAATCTTTTCAAACCACCGTATCAAAAAAATCCTTGCTGACCGGACCTGATTTGACCTGACATACTTTTGTTTCTTTCTTCATGAAGATTCTAAATAAATATGTATGTATACAGGATTATTCAAAAATGACACTCTATCCCAACGGCACATTATTGAGTTCACGTCAATACTTACTTACAAAAACAAAATATCGATTTAGATCGATAGATTAAAAAATATCTGTCTAATTTTTAAGTTTTTTGTAATATAAAATTAAGAAAACCGTAGTTAGAGACATGATACTTCCAAAGTTATTTTGAATAACGAAAGTCCGATTGATTTTATGTACCCAACACTAACTAGTGAATTAAAATAAGGTCAAATATCTAAAAAAAAATTAAACTGTGGAGGTCTATATTATTGTGTACATTTGAGTCCAAAAATTGTTTAAATTATTGTTTAAATTATTTTTTCTTTGTTTAACATACAGTCCTTGACGTGTCATAGAGTTATAAGTGTCTCATTTGTGAGTCACCCTGTATAAGGCGATCCATTAACAAAATTTTGATATGTAACTTCAAAATATTCAATAGTTCTAAATTATAATTATAAATCATCCGCCAACAGACCAATGGAAAACCCTACAATATGAGCACAAACTGCGGAATCAAGCTATTACAATAATAATCAGAGATGCAGTTTTCGAAAATTTTTGAAAAGATCAAACGACTTTTCGTGATACCGATATTTTGAAAACAAATTACTAGTTTTATGGCTATTGTCTTTTCAATAGTACTTTAGCTTTCCAGTACTCCACTAGTCAAAAGAAACACCGTTGTCAAGAGACAGGTTTAAGGTTTTCTAAAAATTTGTGGAGATTGTAATTCATTCACATAACCTGAAACACTTTCTCAAAATTAAAAAAAAATCTGATTACGTGTAAAATATTATTATCAATTCTCCTAAATAACCCGCAATGATTAATAAAAATTACAGAATTATTATACATAACGTAAACCAAATCAATTTTGAGTCACTGCAGAAGCTTCACTTCAGAATCGAAACTGTTTGACAACAGTTCAAGCTTGGAAAACTCTGGTTATTTCAAACTTTTTGGAAACAAATCTTCTAAATTAATTCAAGTGTACACATTAATGATTTTTTTTCAGTTTTATTTCAGTTCATATAGCCGTCGTGATCTGAATTTTTTTCAAATATTTATATGGTACGATATTCCTATGGGTTGAGCTACCTATCAGGCGCGTCCCCAGGTTGCGGATAGGGAGAGTGTCCCCTCAAGGGGACCGTACCTGCATTGTCTGGATAAGGGAGATCTAAGGAGGGAGGAAATGCCCCCGCGGAATTAAACACTCTTGAGGGTGGTGGAAGTCCGATCTAGATTTTCCCATCTCCAGATATGTGGGTTAGGGGTGGGTTAGGGCTGAGGTTCGTCTTGCCTGGACATGCCTTGGTGGTGGCCGGCTTAGACGGACGCGAAGGCGGTCCAGTAAAGGCGGACTGGAAATAAACGGACCCTCCCGGGAATAAATCCCTGGCGTGGGATCGTCAAAACAGCCCCGCGGACAAGCTCCCGCGTGTTTGTGCTATGCGCGGAGACCCGTTAGGTGGGATAAAACGAATCCTGAAAGTTGGACAACACGCCTTTTTGGCCTGGATTTCCACCAAAACGGGAGGTCGAGATTAACCCATCTCAGATCAATCGGGTGCGTCGTCGGGTCAAACCGCCAACAGGGTGGGTCCTTGGGAGAAGTGTAGTGTGTAGTCTGAGCACAAGTAGTCTCAGTTGTTGCACGATTTGCGTCTCTGAGAGCTATATCAATTCTTCTGCTAGCTCTGGGGTCGAAGTTCGATGTCCCCTTATTGGATTCTGTAATGGGTGAGGAAGTGCCTTCGGGTGCACCTCAAACTGGAAACCAGCCACTGTGGGGTTGCAACCTCCTAAGTGGAAGCGAATCTGCGGGGCTGAAGTAAAAGGCGGAGGAAGGCTCCCTTACAAGCGGAGTGCCAAATACCGACCCATCTTCCTCCGGGATAAACCCCAAGGGCAAAGGACCCAAAACAACCTAACGGAAAAAAGACCTCAGGGTCAAAAAACAGAGTGCGGTCCTCAACCTCCACACCTTCGGTAGCACAAACATCTCTAAAGAACATAGCTACAGGGAGGTAGCTGCAAGTCATCTCCGTATATAGCTGTGATTGATGTTCAGCATCCACTTGGCAAGCTGACTGCTGACCAGGCGGAGTTGGTACAAAATGGCCTGCGCTCTCTAACACCCTTGTGGGAAGGCGCACAACTAACGTGGTCCCCTTGGCTGAGCTACCAAGGCTGGTGAGGGCGACCCTGTGGATACCGGGACCACCGGTTGATGCAGAGGTCGTCCTTCACCGCCTGCAGGGTCAAAACCAATGGGGCCGCGTCAAAAAATGGCTTGTCTTCCATCACGAGGTCAAACCCGAGACTGCCTCTCTGGACAACCTCTTTGTGTTTGGTTTTGGGATGGATGCGGCCAAAATAATCAGGGGAGAGAGGGCAGGATCAACTACATGCTGCCCTCCTTCAACCTGAAACGTAAGGAGAACGAGGCGTCGACTCAGGATGGGCATCCCTATGGAAGAGGCAGAAATCCCAGGAAATGAAGCCTTGTGTCTCCTAAGATAGGAATGTCGTCGCCTAGCTAAGATGCAAAACACCATAGCAGTAATCCAAGAACCATGGATCGTAAAATCCAGGATCACGGGGGCGGGTAATTTAAGTGGCACTGTTGTTTCAGGTACCACAATAGAATCTCTAAGGACATGTATTTACATTTCCAGGAAATTAAAGTCATCCTCAGATTGGATTTGCATCTAGGATGTACCTTATGAAATTTTTTTAACGGATCCGACGAATTGTGTTTTATTATTATAAACTATTAGATTTTTTCAATTAATTGCCCAATCGAATTTTCGAAAACTTTATACATATTACAAAAATTATGGTATGAAAACTGTTCTTGTAAATCTTCATGAGAACTTGTTCATGCATAAATCTCACATTATCTTATGACACTTACATTAACAGAAAAACTGCCTTACCAGCTGCGAAAACGACCTACAAATAATATTACCAACAAACCTCTCTCGCATCCATGACAGTTCCAACACCAACGGTGAGTGCTTCTCTAGGGACCTGGGAAATATCATTATCGAAAAACCGAGCATTGGCCTCCCGAGTGTCATCGGTGAGAGTCTTCACGCGAGTGCGGGAAACCAAGGATGATCCTGGCTCATTGAACGCGATGTGACCATCTGCTCCGATTCCTGCATTTATACAAGCACAATAATATTAAATCAACACACTTGTTCGAGTCGTGAATAAAGTTTACGCATAATGATGCTATTCCGTTACGACCATTTATTTGATAATGGATGGTAATGTGATAATTCCAGGGTAAACTCCCATTTGGTCTCATTAACTTCATCAAAACAGGTTAAATACAATCCCGGATCTAATTTACGTCAGTAAAAATAAGGCATCAGAGTCACTGCCACCCGCATTTTAATCAGGCTCTTTGTCTCTGTATAATTGGCTAAATTTCAACTTCTACTCGTTTCCGTCGCTGTTATAAATTCAGGATGGATGAGAGATAATGTTATTATTTAATAATCTTTTGCTGTTACGTTCGAACGATCATATTAACGAAGTCAGGAATGCAGAGTATGATTTCATGTGAAATCCATTTAAATTTATTCAGCTAGGTACTTTGAATGCACCTGATCAAACGATGATTATTTTACCAATAAACGATAAAACACGTTTTAAATAGGGCGTGTTTACAAAATATGGAATTACGTTGACACAAAATTGGCGATGAAATTTGTACAAAACGCTAGAACAGATTAAAGTATTTTTTGTGCTACCAAAATTTGCGTGAATACTCGTTGTTTTATAGTAGTATAATGTCATGCATTAATGATTTAATTATAGTGAAATTAATTGCCTTGTTTTATTTAATCATTAAAAGTACATTATTTCGTTCGAGATATGACTCAAACAAATAAAATGTGTTGAATAACAAAGTGATTACGTCGTGATGTTCTAGAAACTTTCAAAGTTTTTGACACGTATCTAACTTGTGTCAGATATTATTAATTGCTCCACTTAATTAAGTACATTGTGATTATGATCTTCTAGTACTTAAAATATCTGAATACTTCTGAAATAGCATTATGCTCTAGAAGGACTGTATTTTTTCTGTATTCACGTATGCAAAACCATCCATAAGAAAATATAAAGATAACACTTAGCACCTTAGGAATCTTTTAAAATTATTTTTTAAATTATATTAGTGTATTACCTAATTATTTAAAACTTTAAGAACATCGAAATAAGTTTAATTTATATTTATAGAGACTTCAATTTAGTATCAATTATCGGTAGAGAATTCCAAAGTATACTCCTAAAAGAAAAATTGTGTGATGCTAAATACGAAAAAGTGACCAGATTTTTTTTGAGTAACACAAACATTTTAGCCTTAAATTAAATTGGTAGTATTTGTTTTGCAGACTAAAAGATTATTTTAGGGTTCAAAATTTCACGTAAGATTAATAAGATTATTTACAGAATTATAACAATACATCATTTTTAAGGTTTTTCCAGCTGTAACACTGTAAACCAGAACTATTTTGTTGTATGACACTATGAGATAATAGGAAACAAGATAATGAATCATTTTATTTGTAAGGTGTGATATAATGACGTCGAATTTAGACAAAAAATTATCACAGTCACGTTAAAAATACCGATTTCATAAATACTATAGTGCAACGGAAATTTATTTAGATAAAAGCCACTTATATTAGACAATCCACACTTCTTTCTTTTTGACAGTTATTGACAAGGCAATTTACATTTGAGACAACGTATATAATAATCAGTGATTGATTTCAGTTGGGTGTTGTTTTTTTTTTATTCTTTGAAATTATGTATACCTTCAAAAATAGATTTTATATATAAGTGTATCTTATCATAATTAATCTCAAAATTTCAGCAGCATATTCTCTGAACAGAAATATTCAAATTAATAACTTTTAAATGGTTAGTGTTCCCTTGCTATAGTTGTAGATTTTAAAACAAACGGCTACAAACAACACATTTTGGTAGGCAAAGAAAAAACCAAATTCATTATTAATGATAATGATCTTCAACAAAAATGTAACATTGCAATTTTGTTACGATCTCCATTAGAAGTAGTGTTTCCAAACAGAAAATTATTTTTTTTAATAAAAAAATTACTGTATTTTTATTTCTTGTATTAAATTATTCTTTATGACTGATGGAAGAACAACAATGCGTCATTTTGCTTTCTTATTTTTTGCAAATAATTTGGATTAAAAAACTGCACGGTCTTGACAAAGAAATACTTCATACAATTATTATTTCTGTTAAAAATATTTAATTACTTTAATTTCTTATGAGGAATTTACAATTACTTATTTAATACTATGTTCCGTAATCGGCACTGCTGTTGGAAAATAATAATAATTATTATATTAACCGTAATTTACTATCTTGCTGTTAAACCAGAACTTGTTTTATTTTATGAAACAAGAATTAGTCTACTTCCCTCGCTCCAAATCCATGTCAGGGTTTTTTCTCACACAGATTATTTCGACGAGAAAACTTTATAAAAAAGGAACATCGCGTTATATTGAGTGTATTAAGCCAGATTTTCTTAATAAAATTCTCAAAAGACGCCATCAAGGTTTTGGTGAAAATAAATATATCAATTTTGATATCTTGTATATGATACATACTTTTAAAATATATCTAACAATCAGTCCAGTAGTTTCGGAAATTATATTTGTCTGTGCCAATAGACAAACAAACAGACAGAAATGGAAGGCCTACTTTTTCATATTCTAAGGACTACGACATGACCACCAAATGTAAAAATGTTTGTATGAAATAAGAATTCAAAATAATTTTTCTTGTAGAATTTTTACGTTTTTTATTATTATTATTATGTATTGGCAGTAGAATATGTATTACTACCAATAGATTATAAGTCAATTCAAAAAACTCATTTCAGTCGGTGAGTTCTCCCAACATCATTACTTGTTACTGAAAACGTTGTACGTATACAGGGTGTTTTTGAAATTCATTAACAAAAAAAAATTGGAGCTGTCTAGTGAGCCAAGAGGTCTGAAAAATTACGTTCTAATAATTATAAACTTAACCCAGTGGCGCTCAAGAATTTTTGAGTAAAATTTCAATGATTTTATCTCAAAAACGAGAAGACTTTTATTCCAACTTTTTTTATTTTTACGATATACTCAATATCAAGAGCCTTCAAATTTTTTTTGTACATGAATTTCAGAAACAGCCTGTATGTTTATGAAAATTTTTGAATGTTTTTTGCTCAGACAATTCGCTGTTAATTTTTTTTTGTTTATCAACTTTCTAATACTGCAAGCTTTATGTTCTGTATCAGATAATAAATTTAAAAACCGACATAAATTTAAAGTGGAAAAAAACGCCAGTACCATAAATCGTTACACCCTTCAAAATCGTGCACCAGTTTGAAGGCTGCATTGCACTTTCGACTAAATTACTTCAGAATTATTAGTAATTACAATAATTAATTAAATCTAATTGTGTACATATTTAAAAAATGTGGCATCAAAACAAACTAGGTCACAATTAAGTCTGGATTTGTTTCCAGGCAGTTTCAATTTATTTGTTGAAGTCGCCGTTCCCCCATCGAGGACAGATAAGTCATGGGACGTCGGGCGTAAAATAGATACCGCGAAGCAATGGGTTCGCAGGATCTGGGACTCGGTCAACCAAAATACCATCTCACCCGTTCGTTAAATCTGCACTGTACACAATCAAATACAGTCACGCAGCATTTGATTTCGGTGATCCGTATTTTATCGTGTAACTGGCGAATGCGACCAGACGTAAAAAATAAGATCGATAAAATTCGTCTATAATTCATTTATTTTAGTTGTTCTAAAAAAAAAAAAAATGAAAATTGAACAGTAAAAAACGACGAAAACACTGGGATAGGTCAAACACAGAGTGCGACTGCATTTTAAACCGGATATGCTTAGAAAAATTTTGAGATGACGTCAATAAATTTTTGGGGGGGATTATGACAAACTTTGATTAGCGTTTTACTATCTCTATTCAGTTCAGTAAACCATAAAAAACCGACACATAGAAATGGTCATATTCTAGACAAAATCGGGAAGTAGAAATAATGCAAAGTACAGAAGTTTAAATGGTCTTGAGATGTTTTCTCCATTTGATATATGCCAATAAATTACATCATTAACACTTTATCCAGATCACAAAATAATTGTCAGTGTCACCGAAAATTGTATTAATTTGAGTTTCGTTTTTCGCTGACTTAAACTCAGTTACAACAGCTGAACAATTTTGATTAATAAACCTACGTTCATTGTTTACCTCCTATAAACAAATCAAATCCTCCGATCTGCTTAATCTTTTTCTCATAATCTGAACATTCCGACTTCAAATCCGAAACGGTTCCATCCAGAATATGCACATTCTTCGGATCAATATCAATGTGCTTGAAGAAGTTATCATACATGAAATAGTGATAACTTTGGCTGTGAGTTTTGGGCAAATTTACGTATTCATCCATATTAAATGTAACAACATATTGAAACGACACTTTTCCTTTTTTGTGTAGTTCAATCAACTTCCGGTACATTCCAAGAGGGGTACCACCTGTAAACAAACAATTAGAATCTTACTACCTACAACAAAAGGAAGTCATCGCCCAACGGTACCATTAAAACAATAACAAGAATAAAGTGCCTAGTAAATTAAGGCGTTTGTTTATATCGAACTAAGGACAACAGACTATGATAAACGAACCGGAAAAAAAATCAGGAAAAAAGTACCGTGGTTTAACTTGATAACACATAATGATAACGCCAAAGTCAAGTTCATCACCTCGAAGGACGAGACCTGTCGTCATTCGTCTCACCAAACACCTACACAACCTTCTGGTTGTGGGTGGTGTAGTAATTCAATAGCGAGGTAAGGTAATTGACATCACAACCCAGGTATGTTCGACGACTATCGTTTTTATGGCCATATCTTACCTGTGGGAAGGCCAAGGACAAAATACCTGTCCCGACTTGGCTTAGATTCGTTAATCCTTTTAGCAACGTATTTAGCAGACCACGAAGCAACTTCGTCCGGAGAATCTAGTATCAACAGTTTCATTTTTTTGACTAATAACGAAACATTTCTACTATCGAATTTCGTTAAATTGATGACAATGACCGGATTAATACAAAATTGACAGTAACAGCGGTTACATTTGTCATCTGCAAACGCCAATGTTACAGCAAGTCATCGCAAAAAGTATTGATGATTTTATTCATTTTAACACTCGACGTCAACGTTTCCTTTAAAATGTGCATCACTTTCTATAAATAAACGTTACGTTGCGATACGACCCTGCATGATGATGTTATCAGCTGTACGTCATAAAGATATTGTTTCTGTGTTATTAAACCAGAACGGGTTATCAGCATGGAATGATAAACTCCACCACAAACGGGCATTCGTTGCATACAATTTTCGGAATGAGAGATATACAAGTTCGAATTCACACATCGTGTGGAATTATTATTGTAGGTTTAAAGTGGATTAACATTTATTGCACAATAAATATTTCACATTCCTCGGTTTTGGTTTCCGAATTTTTTTGAAACCTGAAATCGTTCAACAATGCGTTTAGAGAAAGAATGACTTTAATTCAAGAGATGCCATCCATTGTTTAATTCTCATTGTATTATTTGATTGTTGTCATTATTTATCAGTGTCAGTTTAATTATTAAGATTACGTGGATTTAACACAACGCTATTATTTTAGTCTATTCATATTCCATTTTAATTCATTGTTGTTAAATATTAAATTTAGATAACTTTGATAAATTATTTGCAAGAGATTGTTATATTGTTTATTACTTTAATGCTTTAATTTGTATAGATTCTATTTGACAAACGGTGAATTTTATGTTTTTTCGAAGTTTTATTACTTTTAAACTATGAAAAATTAGGTCCTTAAGTGTGTCCCCCATGTGTAGGTGATTTTATTGAACTGCTGAACTTATTGTTGTTAAAAAATAACATGCAATAATTGTAGTCTGTAACCAGCCTCTAATTTTTACATGAGACATCTACATTTTTTTTTTAAAACTTTGAAAATTTATCAAATGTTATCATGGGCATGGTATGTTGCTAATCAAAATTTATCTAGATTTCAAAAATCAAATGATGTTATGCTTTTTCGAATTTGTTGTATAGGATGTGCCAAAAAATGAATAAAGCAAGGTATTTTATTGATTAAGTAGAAAACAGCTTATCTACAGCATTGTTGTTAGTATCACACTGAACCTCTCCAAATTAATATACATATAATTTTCTACACTAAATAGATGATGATGTCTTATTTTTATTTTAACTTATAAGGGTTCTCATAAAGAAATTAAATTCAGAAAAGCATATTTTATCGTTTGTCTAAGAAACTGGGTTTGTTTGATTGCGCTTTTTTCTGTACTTTTCACTACGCTTTGGATAATGTTCATCATATCTTTTAAACTTTGTTTTGTGGCTAAATCTCAACACGAATTCATAGACCACAGGTGTAGGAATTTATTTTATAAATTTTAAATAAGATTACTATTGTAAATTTTTGGAAAAGACGTCATCCCATTAAATTGTGGTGGGAATGATTGGACATATTTTAATTAGCGTTTCATCATCTATACGATATTCCTAACATACACATAAAATTTGATGACAGTTAGTCCAGTAGTTTCGGAGATTATCTGTGTAACAAAAATCGACACAGACAGATAGACAGGCGGAAACGCGGGACTATTTTTTCGTACTCTTGGGATCATGAAACGTCGAGAAAAATGAAAATAGCTATTTGTTTTTTTAAGAATTTCCAAAATATATTTTATCATTTGGAAGTTTCAAAGTAGAATGGAACCAAAATACCAAAATAAATCAAATATGTAATCTGATATAAACATAAATAACATTTACAACAGCAATAGCGTTTTGACAAAACAATCACATTAATAGTAGTAGTAAGTAATAAGTCATAACACTCTACTAATAGTAGGTAATTCGTGGATCGTGGAAGTCATTTTTTTTTTAATAAAACGGAAAAATTTGTAACAAAGTTTGCAATAAAGCGTTTTATTTCATGAGCTAAGAAAGTATTGTAATCGAGTCCATCAGGCGACTGGCTACTTTCATATTTTCTCGATGTATCATGACCCCTAGGGTACGAAAAACTAGGTCTCTCGTTTCCGTCGGTCTGTCTGTCTGTTTTTCTGCTGTCTGTGTCAATTTTTGTTACACGGATAATCTTTAAAACTACCGGACCGATTGTTGTCAAACTTGATACGTGCATTATGAATTTTGTCTAATCTACTCCACCAACAATGTCATATCAAAATTGTACTTAATAAATGGGTTTTAAATTGTATAAAATGACATAGCCCTACAAAAAAATCAAAATTTTACAACAACATTTTGCAATTTAATTTTGAATCTGCAAAACCGAATGCTTTGAAATCTTGTAAATGATTTAAAGTTCGAAAGCATGATAAATTTTTGATGAAAATATATACTTAGGTATATTTTTATCCCCCCCAAAAAATTGATGACGAAATCTACAGGGTGACTCAAAAAAGTTAATGAATGAATCAATTTATTTTATTGATTAAATCAGGAACTGCAAAACTGAATGTTTCAAAAAATTGTAGACTTTTTAAAAAAATGAGGACACCATCTCAAAATTTTGCCGAATAAATCCTATCTAGAATGAACAAAATATAATGAGTCTAGACTCTTGATTTATCACTGCATTTAATTTTTAAAATTGTTTATACAGTTAAATATTTTTTGACGCTATTAAAAAATTTTGAGATGACGTAATGATGAATTTTAGGTCAATATTTTTGTATTACCATGCTTGCAATAGTCTCTTAAAGAAAATTTTGTAATTCATAGGGTAGATTCTGAATTTCTCTTTATAATAAAGTTGTCAACAGACAGACGTCGGAGAGTCGGAAATGGGAAACCTATAATTTTCCAATCTAGCAGCTGTGAAACGTTAAGGAAAATTTGACTTACAGATTCGTAAGAGCAAACCCAATTCCCTTTGGCAAGAAAGTAAAAATGAGAAAAGAAAAGAGTTTTAATCAAAGTTATATAGATGGTCTTTTTGTAACAATGGCAGTGGAGTAAGTACATATATAAAGTGTTTATACAGGGTTACAGGATAGTTCAAGAAAATTAATGAATGACTCAGTTTAGTTTATCGATTAAATCAGGATCACAATTTTTTTTTAAAGAAACACCTATTTACACTACATACATATCTTTATTTTAGCTTATAGGGGTTTTCAAAAAATGAAAATCTAAAATTTGATTTTTCAAAAAAACTGATTATATTTTACTGCATTTCAAAGGCGAGGAAAGTTCCGTCTTCGACGAATTTTTTCAGTTGTTATAACGTCAATAACGCAACCAGCCGAAAAAGTTTTACATTTTTTGATTACTCGAAATACTATATCCACAAACATTAGTTAATTAGTCATTAATGATTGAAGCAAATTTTTTGGTTGGCAGTTCTGTATTATTGGCAGCATTGTAAGCGTGTTAGTAATTAGATATATGGTAATAAGTAATGCTATAGCTGCTATTATCGTAGGACTAGTTAATTTCAAACCAAGAGAACTGTTTTACATATAAATATTTTTGGTAAATATTTCCTGACTTTCTAAAGTTTTGCTTATCCATCCAGAAAATTTAAAATATTTAACCAAGATATGAAGCAAAGCTCTGGATGGAAACGGGCAAGCAAAAATAAATTTAATATCGTATCATTGAAAAATTTCAGATCAACGACACCCAGGAAAAACAAACGCCGTTCTGTTGACAAAACTATAATACGTAACAGTTGTTATCGGTAACACGATGACAGCATAGGCAGTAAAAATTGTAGTTGAATTTATTTATGGTTAACATAATTTGAACACGTAACATCCTTGAACGTGTGTAGTACTAGATTAATCGTCAAGTTAAGGTTCATTATTGACCTGTATTTAGCGCAGACTTATACAATTTCACGTCGAAGGATAACTCAGTTACAGCACATGATGTATTTTACAATAACTTATTTACATTTTAATAAGTAAGCAAGTAAATATTTTTGCAGTAATGTAATCAGCGTTAAAATATCTACATGTCAACGGTACTCTGTTTGTAATTACATATAAGCAAAGCAAATACATGGATAATATATTTTTGAACGTAGTGTTTCTTTTTCATAACAAAATTATTTAAATGAGTTTATTAAAAAAAATATTGAGATGACGTAACAATGAATTTTAGGTAAATGTTTGCTTGCAATAGTCTTGAGGTTCACTTAAAAAAAAATGTAGTAATCGATGGGTAGTTTCTGAACTTCTCTTTATCACAAGTTGCCAACAGACAGATGGCAGAGAGGCGGAAATGGGAAACCTATAATTTCCGAATCTAGCAGCTGTGAAGCGTCAAGGAAAATTTAAATTAGATATTCGTAAGAGGAAACCCAATTCCCTTTGTACAGAAAGTAAAAATGTGATAAGAAAAGAATTTTAATCAAAGTTATATAAATGGTCTTTTCTAAAAATGGCAGTGTAGTAAGTACATAAATAAAATAACAAATAAATAAGTATGTCCAAAAAAAAAAAAGATTCGCACTGTGGACAACAGTTTGTTTTCTTGTCATTTTAAACCATAAGTGTAGAAATATTTGAAAAGAATAATTTTAAATATTACGATAAGGTTAAAAATTGAAGTGCACTTAAAACTGTCATGATAACTATAAAACGCTTATAACAATTTGTGCATTGACACTTCTAGAGAAATTTTGCCATGTAATCTCACTTAAAATTCGTGTGAAAAGAAATTGTTTATATCAGTTTTTCGTTAATCGTATAAAACTTTTTAATGCTCCTCTGTCTATTTATTTATAGTCAATAGGTTGACAACAAAAATTATGACTGTGACATACATTAAAACTTGTCCTTTTTTTGATGTGAACCACATTTCAAACTAGTGTAATGTACTCTTAAAAACTCCGCAGAACTTTCCGGAACAAACATTACTTTATGGTCCTGTTTGCATACAATTGATTTTTCGATTTTCCGTCTGCTCAGCTGTCTATTCTGTATGAAAAGCTTTTAGATAGCTTTTTTCTGCACTAATTTTGCGACTATTTTTAAGTTATTTACTCTCATTGTTATATTTTTCAATTTAAGGTAGAACAACAGATAAAATTTGTGCGGAATTTGGGCAAATATAAGTTCGGTTAAAAAAACCGATTCCGATGACCCAGTTGTGTCGCCATTGCAAATAATGTCTACAGAAAAATCTGATCCGCATATGTCCGCGATTACGAAATTTTTATTCTTAACTTCACGATACATTTGGCTCTAATATATCCATTTAATGAGCGAATGTCTCCGTTGAAATTAATAAGCACCTTATAACTTGCAATAAATATTTTAACGCAAAAAAACTTGGTTTCAAAGTGAAAATTAAGTATAAATAGATTTTTTTAGATTTAAAATGTCGTGCCGCTGGGGAAATTCCCAGACTTCGTTCGAAATACCGAAAATTCAGCAACCCTACAACGATTTAAATAAATATGCAAATAAATTGCTAAAATTCTCCTCTTGCTCACTTATTACAACAATCTCGTAACTGTCGTTTAATAACCGAAAACAGTGAGTCTGGATGATCAATGTGTTAATTGAATTCTCCTTTTATTTGAGTGCTTTTCGACCTTGTTTACATTGAAAGCATCGAGAGCTTTCAGTGGATAAAAATAGATGTCATTTCCTTTTTAATAATGGCTTTTAAATGTTTCGTCGTTTTTAAACTCATCTACTCAAGTTTTTAACGCACCAGTAACTCTTTTAATGATTTCCATAAAAAATATGGGCGCAACTGTGCTTTCCACAACCCTAGAAATGCCACTTTCTTCGTTCCTTAAAACATTTGTTATGTAATTTTTTTCTTCTGCAACGAATATTTGTTCAAGTGAATCATTTGTTGACCCAAATGAAAACTTTCACTGCACACATGTTCACAGGCGGCCGGACGGCACCACCGACTCCACTTGACCTCCCTGACATAAATCCTTCGTTGTCTTCGTCAACACTGCAACAATTGTTCAAATAATTCCGAAGGCGCACGGGAAAAGCTCCAACTGAGTGACTTTATCGGGAACGTCTCGAACGTTTTCCGTATTTCATTTTGCTTGACTTATTCTTTTGGATCGTGTGAGAAAAATGTCAGTTTCAGGAATAAAGAGTGGACGTCACTGGTTTGGGTGGTCTAAAAAAGAAAAACCTTTAACCGTTTCCAGGTTGATCGTTTTAGTTTTTTCAGATGAATAGCATTTATACGATAAAGTCAGGTGGTGAATGCTATTTATAGACAGGGGTCGTGTTGTAGGAGAAAAGAAATCTTTTTATTTTTATACTGGAACGGTGTTCTTGCTTTTATTTTTGCACAAAAACGTTTTTTCAGTTGTTGTAATAACTAATAAGACTTTTAAACTGTAATTATTTTTATTACCTCATTCTTATTTTTCTGAACCAATTAATAAAACTGAGGATAGTGAAACGTTGCTGTCCTTGTATTGTTGGTTGCGTCAGAAGGTTCGTTTTATATTGAAATTTCTTATTTCATTTATACAGCATACAAAGCTCCTGATGTATCATTTATAATATCTGTCAGTATATAAGTGGGAAGTGTCATACTTGTAAAAATTTCATTGTGACGAATATCTATCTGATTTCATGTGTTCATAGGTCATAGTTTGTCCAATACGAAAAGGCAGATTTTTCATTCCGTTGCGTCTGTCGGAAATTTATTTATATCAAACTATAAACATAATTTTTTCAAAGTTTGAAGTGTTTCGTCAAAAACAAATGATATATCTATGTCTTATCAACTTAATATACTTAAATATTTACATGATCATTTTTTTGAGGAAAAATTATTTTGAAATTTTAATGTGACACATCGCTTTCAAACTTATTTACTGCTATTTTTTTACTGATCATCCGCGGAAAACTGATAGTCATCTCAAAAATTAGATAAATAAATATTTGCCGGAAAATACGCCCTGAAATGCGGTTTTTCCCGGGCTGTATTTTTTTAGAGTAATCATAATTTATTTAACTATTACCTCACCCACCTTCAGTTTTGGGAAGTCATGACGTTACGATTAATTTGTTATCAAAACTAATATAGCCGATTATATCATCTTAAACGAGGTATTTTTTGTACGATTCATGTATATATTCCTAGAACTATGTATTTATTCCACGAAATCTCTCAAACGTTTTTCTATGAATGAAATGTTATCGATTACCTCAGATAAGCTCATATAATTTCCTTGAAAGTTCGGAAATATAGAATGTAATTATTATAAAGCAAAATTCCCAATTAATATCCTGACCAAAATTATATAACCAAAAAATTCGATATTATCAAATATCAGAAGAAATAATTTTTTTTTTAATTTTCGAAAATTATATAAGAAATTCTACTTTAATTATCAAAAAATTAAAAATTTTGAAAAAATGCGATACCCACTGTATTTTTCAAAAACAGTTTCGGTAAGTTCAGTTTCTAATTTTAAAGTTTCAGTCAGTTCACTGACGAAAAGCCTGGAAGCGGAAGTCGCGATGGGCAGCCCAGAAAACTCTCGAAGCGGCGTTCTCTAACCATCAAGAGGAACGTTTAGGTTTAAATAGAGACCACCGTCGGGAACCAGGATAATTTAGTCACTCCAGTCCACGACAGTACAGTTAAGTTGCGGCGGGATTATTTTGTAGATAATCGCTGTGTAATCGTCGTGTAAATTCCAGTTATTAAGTAATAAATTGTTGCGTTTTACCCACGTCGATTTTTATTTTAATCGCCCGTGCAACGTAACAATACGTATTTACTTTTGCAAAGTTATAAATGTACACAAGGTGTGTTATCGCAACAAATTTATCAGAACTACTAAAAAAAATGGCCTAAAGTTATTTAGACCGAACTTCCGTCGCCCCTGAACTATATTTGAATAAACACAGTTTCGTAAAATAAAAAAAATACATTGCGAATTTTATTTACTTTTTATGACAACCCCTATAAGTAAAAATAAAACTATGCGTAGACTTTTAAAGTACAGATAAATTACCATGTTATACAATGGTGGAAATGAAACTCCGGTACCCCTACGCAACGGATGGCGCAGTCCGCAGAGGCACCAGCAATATCAAACACATTTAAAGTAGATAAGCAACGGGAAACATGTATTATACATATAAAATTTGGCAACAATCGGTCTAGCAGTTTCGGAGATTATCTGTCTAATAAAAATTGACACACACAGATGACATACACACGACAGGCAGGCGGAAACGCGAGACCCACTTTTTCGTATTCCAGGGGCCATGGAACGTCAAAAAAAATTGAAAGTAGCCATTCGTCGGATCGATCCTATTCCAATACTTCCTTAGCTTATGTTGAGAAAGTAAAAATTAATCTAGTTTCAACATGACAACATGAAAATGTCAGTTTTCCGTTTCCGTTTAAATGTCAATAGAATCCGTTGCTACGTCTTAGATTCTATTTAAATTTTATAAGATAGTACTACTATGTTTCAATACATGTGCTTTATGAATTCGTTCTTATTTTTACATGACACCAAAATTCAGAATAATACAACATAATTATATAATTTACCTTAGAAACCATCAAACGCATTGTGTAATTTAACATGGACTTTGAAGTTCTCATCAGCTTCTATATTATTAATATATTCATACTAAAATTTGCCTATTGAAACCTACCAAAATTTTGATGGCATCTCTCAAATGTTTGCTAAGTACGATTTATTTAAAGTGTGGGAATTAATATGAATATATACGTGTGATCTATTCATTTACCCATATTTTTTAATTTAATAAACCGGGTGAATCACTAAGCGCGCGTTCTTCACATCTCATTAATTTTATTAAAAAATAAACAAAAAACAGTTAAAACCAAAGTTGCACGGTTCTTGGAGCGCTATACTCCAGAATTATTTTTAACTATACAGATTTTTCTGTTTTTAAATGCAACACCCTACATATTTTGACATACATACTTTGATTAACTTCTTCTTAGGTTTTACAACGATGTAGTATTAAAATACAGGGTATTTTATTTGAAAAAACTGAAATATCAATATCTGGAAATTGTAAAGTTTTAGAACTTGTTATAAGCACTCTGTATATTAAAATTTGATATAATTCGTACCAAAACAAAGTGCGTACCTTTATTTATCCCCCCATAAGATGTCGAAACACAGATTTTGAAAATAATTCTAGTGTGATTTTTTTATAAACCGTTCCATTGCGAAAAAATTTCAAAGAAATTGAACAACGTAGCAATGTCACATCGGAATTTCAAACATAAACTGTGGTTATAAAGCCTATATGTGAAAATATGTAGCGCATTTCATTAAAAAAAATCTCTCACTCTGTATAACGTTGCCATTAAAAATAAAAATTTGCAGGATCAAATTTTACAATTTATTTAACACAGTGACAGTGCTGGTGGTCTAGAAAATTCTCCCTAATTTTAAGTAATTTTTTGAAAATTTATATTGGGTTAAAATTATTAATAATATGTAATTCAAACGAAAGTACTGTAAAGTTTAATGCTTTCTTAACATTTCATAGCGCCTAGAATATAAAAAATAGGATTCCCGTTTCAGCCTGCCTGTCGTGTGGTGACGATTTCATTAGACAGCTAATCTCCGAAATAATTGGACTGATTGTTGTGAAATTTATAGATGTTTTATTTTACAAAATTAGATCCCTAAACGTAAGCCAAAATTTATTTGATTATTAAGAATTTTATGAAATTGATAATATAATTTGTTCAATAGCTGGCATTTACTTATTAATATAACCATATTTTTAACTCTTTTTTTATTTTTTTTAACTGTTTTAACAGGATATTTAAAAATACTGAAAGGGCAATAAAAAATACGACAATTTTCTTTCGATTTTATCCATGGCTTAAGTTTGTCTATGATTGTTGCATTTTGAACTCAAACTTTCAAATTAACGACAGACGAAAATTCTATTAAAGATAAATTTAAAAAAAATCCTTGGCTGCCTTTGACCGTTTTTTATTGCTCTCTTGGCACTATTCGACGAATCAGTTAATTTTATCGATTAAATGAAATTTTCCCAAACGTCAAAAGTACTATTTTTTAATACATTTATGTGTTATTTAAAAAAATGTTATTAATTTGTCTGTGCAACAAAATAAGAAAGTTTTTCAATGTTTTTACTTACAGCAATAAAATAACTAGTATAATAACAAAAAAATTTTAGAAAAATACTAATAAGAATTATAATTCAAGTACAAATACGAATTTACACGACTAACTAACTATACAGAAATTACGTACAGAATAATTCCGACTCAACTGGGTCCCTTTTTAAACCGCGATGCGTTTGAATTCGCGAACGCCGCCTTCGAGGTGGTTCCAGAGTCCGCCATCGAGACTTCCAGCACCGCATCCAGACTTTTCTCTATTCGAACGCCGCCGTCACCGATGATGGGTCACCACCACTCATCGCCATACATACTAGAAAATCCATAGGCGTCGCCCCGGGGCGGAGTATGGGTTTAATTCGTAACAATACGTATAGTACTAGCGTACTATAAAACCGATAATAATCTTGTCAAAAATAACTTAAAATATGAAATAAGAATTTCGATCTCAAAAACGGAGGGTAGGTGCGGTACAATTTACGCTGTATCTGAATAATTTTATGTTCTCATATTCAGGGAGATGATCTAAGTAATTCCAACAAATTATAGTTGAGGTGAAACACTCTGTATATCTATTTTATGTCTATTTTAAAATATGCCATAAACAGAGTTGCCATAAAATTCAAATGATGTAATAACTTTGACAGCACGAACTAGAAAATTTGAAATTCGTGTCTAAAGCATGCCCTATTTTACATTATGCAAAAGATTAAAAAACAAAACAATTAAATCTAACACGTTCTAGACCATGTAAAAAAGTAATTAAGGACAAGAAAACATGACCCCAAAGCAAGCAGCAACAAAGAAAATCCAAAGAACGACCAAATCCCCCCGATAACAAGCTAAATTCCGCGGTAAAACCTCCCAACTTCCATTTAATTTTTAAATCTCCAGACATCCGTCAGGCCTAAAAATTCGTTAGCATCACAATGGTTGAGGTAGGTTAATTTGCACCATGGAATATTTGTACTTTGTAGGGGCTTGCATACCACCTGGCACCTTGTGGTGTTATATCGACCGTCTGGGGTAGACAGAGCGCCGCCGCCGCCGTCGACGATCGGGATGCGAGCCGCGTTCAGTTGAGTCGCGTTTAGACATGTGATCGCTGCCCCAGCCAACGACTGCCGCCCCGCAGACATGGGGAATGGCATGAATAAGGCAAGTGCTCACTCTGCATGTGTTTTATCACATAAAAGTCATACACACTTCATCCCTCAGTCAAATCACGCTACCCTCTGCAAATTTTATTATCGCTTTATTAGCGGTTTTTGCATTTTTTGCAGCACGATGGAATCTGACATGTGTTAATCTCGCGCCGACTCGTGTCAGATTTTATTGCTAATAGTGTGTGGAATTTCAAAAGGGGATGTTCAAATTTTTTGCGATTATTTCAAACAAATGGGGCTTAATAGGCAACCAGCTTTACGAATTGTATTGTCCTGGAGTTCGATTCCGTGCTGATTGGAGGATACTTGGCTTTGTTTAAGCGCGTGTTGACTGCCTATTAATAAAACTTTTGATTTCTGTTAAATGAGGCTTTCGTAAATCTTATTTTTAAAATCCTGTGTAATAAATGTGTAATGCACAAGTATCGAGCAAGTATAGTTTTCCGAGTTTTTTCCCAAACAGTAACGAAGGAGATGGCGTTTTTTTTTTAAATAATAATAAAAAAAAAATTTCATATTATTATTCAACTAAAAAAATAATAAAATATTTTTAGTTATTTTTTCTTAATTGAAAGGTCTCTGCGTTTTATGTTCTATCTCTCTCACACACGCTGATTGTGATTTTTTTGTCTTTTTTCCCCTTATTACGCAAATAATACTATACCATCTGATATATAATTTGTCTTATTATCAATAATCAATTTTTTTCGTGATTTATGATATTTATAGTTAGTTTTCTTTATTTCCCATTAATGAGATTCTGCTAAATTAGAAAAAATCACGCTATTTTATGACGATTTGTAATCTACAATTTTATTTTAAATGTTTTCATTATTGTCAAGATTGTTTTGTTTTTTGCTTTCCAAGTAACAAATTACAATCACATTTTTATTATTTAGCTTTATTTCTCTAAATTACACCATACAATTTTTTTATTTCATTCTGCGTTGTTTTTACAAACCCCAGAACTTTTTCAGCAAATTATAGTAGAAATTTTATAATTTTGGCAAGGTGTTGTAAAATTACTATTTATATACAGGAAAAAATGTCCGCAGTTAATGAAAATTAAAAAAAATCTACTACGTATATGACATGTCATGCATAAAATGGTAAAATTTAAAAATATACCTATAGAATGTTTTTCTCAAAAATTAAAACAAAAACAATGTATTTTTCATTGGAAGCAATAAGTAATGAAAGTGGTGTCTCATGTATATGTAGAAGAGTTACTACATGGTACCTAGTGACTAGTGAGTCTACCAATATAAATTTGCTCTACAGAAATAGACAAAATTTAACCTTTGTTGTTGTTTTATTTTTACACCAATCCTTATGCAAAGAAAAAACAAACATGGATTAATAAATCCAGAGTAAAGAAACATACAAAATTTTTTTGAGATGACATCAATACTTGTGAGGCCACAAATGTTCACTTGTTTTAATATACCACCAAGCCATAATTTCGAAAAATTAGATAATCCGTTGGTAAATAAATTACTAAAATGAATGAGGGGATGAACAAACAAGTTTTAATTATTGTTATACCAGCCTTGAATCACTGTTGTTATTAGAACGATATTTTTGTTTCCATTCAATTTAAATAAATGTACAAACAGGTCGTAAATCATACTGCATTGGTAGTAGATAATAGATCAGAGTAATTCTTCAATTTTAAACTGTAATATTTTCAAAAATATTTGGTACAGGAATTTTAACCATTTTTTTCGAGTTCTTCAGAGCCTCCTTAACAACGTATCATAGAGTTGATACCTCATTTTTTCATCACCCTGTATAGTAATAGGGTCCATCCGGCGAATGGCTACCCCTTTCATGATTCCCAGAGTACGAAAAAGTAGGTCTCCCGTTTCTGTGTGTCTGTGTCAATTTTTATTGGACACATAATCTCAGAAACTACCCGACTGATTGTCAATTTTATATAGATTTAAAGGCGCAGCAATATATTACAGTTTCGGTCAGTATGAAAACATAAAATGTATTCTTATATTCAATAACAGTTTTGATTTTTAATCATTTTTTATAACTAAATGAGATATTTACTAGTATTTTAATATATCGTCGATTTTGAGTTAATCAAAGAAAACGTTTTGCTACGAAAATATATTTTTTATTTTTAAATCGAAATATAAATAAAATAATTTCAAAGACGTGCACAGAAACATTAAAAAAGATATTAAGATTTACTGTACAATACAGATAAAATAACGTTTAAATTTTACCGAATGGTGAAAACTGACCAACTATTTATCTACTTGCCCAATCATTTTACCGCTGAAATAATAATTGTACCGCGTATCTGTATATCGATATAGGATTAAATAATTAATCAAATTCCTTTACTCTACTAACTAAATTCTACTGCACAATGCAGCTACCCGTTTAGTTAGAAACCACTTAATTAATTATTTATATATGTGTTAGGAATATTGCGTAGAATGTAGATGATAAAATGCTGACTAAAATTTGTCTGATCATCTGCATCAACAATTACATGACGTCCCCTCAATTTTTTCCTTTTTTAGTACTTGTGGTTTATGAATCCGCCGTTAATTTTTACACTAATTATACAAATTTTCGCAAAATATCCAAACTGCCGGAAAGTTCAGTCTAAATAACCTTAGATAATTTTTTAATTCTAAAAAAACATTGATTATAAAAATTCGATCGGTAATAGAGGCATAGTCAAGGTCCTTAAATTTATTGTTGTGGCGATATATAAAATATTTGGGGTAGTCGGAATTGCCCAATTCGGAAGATTAAAAACATGAATTGGAAATGTTCGAGCCTTTGTAAGGCGTGATACGTTATAGTTATTAATTGTGAACTTACAAGAAATTTTGTATTAACTGTGAAGGGTGAGAGTTCGCACTTGGGCTTAAACTAAATTGATTTGGGGTTAACAAAATCTTGGACAGGTGCTAAATACTTTGGAACAAAGTTTTTTAATTTCTTAGCAGTTACAAAACAAAATTCGTCATTTACACATTTTAAAAAGAAAATCAAATATTATTGACAAGCAAGGCTTTTTATGGCATGAAACAATTTTGTAGGTACAAAGTCATTTTAAAATTAATTTAAATATGTATTGTTTAGCTTTAAGTTGTTATTTTCTTTATCGACTTTATTATACATATAATTATAATCGTAATTGAATGATATACCAAAATCCGTTATAAAATACATGTATACATAGTCATTTAGAAAAAACATGGGTTGGCTACTTGCAATCTAATAAATTCAGCTCCCTCCAGCTAAAACCAATAGCGTTTACAGAATTTCAGTATCTCCATCCGTTTTCAAGATTTATGTCGTCCAGTTATATCTGCAACAGGCTGTATATTTGTAAAAGCGATAAATATATAGATTTAAAAAAACAGAGGGTGGTGAAGAAAAGAAACGGTATATAAAGGAAACAAATTTTTCAATTAGATTTTTTTCCAACGACCTACCTATAAACTATAATGTCAAAATTATTTCGGCAAAGCCAAATGCGCAAAATGTGTCTTTTTTTAAAGAGAGCTTGTTTGTTTGTTGATATTATTTCAATAATAACAACTGTGGATTATTTGGCGTCTTGCTAACGATGATACCAATCATATTAGAAGATCTATATATCTCAAAAATCTCAAATTCAGCAACGAGAACTCCGATATTGTTAAATCTTTAATTAAAAAAACGTTAATATTGAAAATTGTTTCCGCGCGGAGCTCTAAAAACCTTGTGCACTCGACGAAATTGCACGGGTTTTCAGACACTGAGATAACTCCCTTACTTTTGTATTTTTAATCCAATCGAACTGATCTCAAAGCAAGAATCAGAAAAAACGACCATCCTGAGAGTTCTCCCGCCCTAGTAAATACAAGCAATTATTAGACGCGTCTACTTAAAATGGCAAAAGCGCATTGAATACATTAGAGAAGTCCAAATAACTTGTATTGAAAAGTCACCGCAAAACATTCTAATTAACAGTTAATAATGATAATTCATCCTCAATTCTGTCAGTTAGAATCCCAATGTTTTCACCGAAGGTGAACCGATAATTGTGCCGTCCAGCCCCCTAGAATCACATTATAAAATTTCAGTGGACACAAAAATAACGTCACGACTTACGAGTATACTAACTTGCATTAATTAGATTAGCAAAATCCTAAACCTAATCTCTAAAACGAAATATATTTATATAATCTAGACGTGTTAATTTAGTACTACAGTATTGTCCGGTTATAATGAACCCGCTTGTAATGAACTTCCGGCTATAGTGTACTGTATTTCAAGTAACGAAATTTTTTCCATATATCTAATGTATTTTTTTTCGGTTATAATGAACCACTGAATCCGCTTGTAATGAACTTTCGGATAAAATGAACTAAATATTATTCAAAATAAAGTGCAGTTTTCCGTTTATAATGAACTTTTCGGGGATTCCCTGATTTACGCGCTACGCATTTCCCCACCAACTTGCTTTCTGTGCCAGTCGATTCTTGGTCACTGTGTCGAAGTAGCGCTACATAAGTACTTACTTGTGTAATAACATTGTTCGAAATGGAAAAACAAAAACGTAAAGCTCTAACCTTAAAGGACAAGTATGATATTATACAAAAAATACAAAGTGGTGTTAAACAACGCGATGTTAGCCAGGAAATGAACTTGATAAAATCCACTGTTTCTATGATATGGAAGCAAAGAGAAGCCATTTTATCAGCGTATGGTCAGGGAAATTCTACGTGTAAAAAAATGAGAAAATCAAAGCACCATGAAATGGATCAAGGGCTTCTTAAGTGGTTTACACAAAAAAGACAAGAAAACGTTCCTGTAAGTGGTATTATTCTACAAGAAAAAGCTAATGAAATGGGTAGTAAAATCGAAAACAAAGACTTCAAGTGTTCTAAAAGTTGGATTGAACGTTTTAAAAGAAGACATAATATCCGAACAGGAAAAATTGTGGGTGAGTCTGCAGCAGTAGATTTGAATGTTGTTAATGACTGGTTAACTAATGTTTGGCCTCATATTCGGAAAAACTATGACAGTGAAGACATTTTTAACGCTGATGAGACAGGGCTCTTTTATCAAATGACTCCTGATAAGACTTTAAAATTTGTGGGAGAAAGTTGTGCTGGAGGAAAGTTATCTAAATTGAGGATTACAGTTTTAGTAGCTGCCAATATGTCTGGAACAGAAAAAAGGAAATTGTTGGTTATAGGCAAATCTGCCAATCCTAGATGTTTCAAAAATAAACAATTGCCCGTAAAATACAAATCAAACCGTAACGCGTGGATGACCTCTGAAATTTTCACAAATGAACTGCTTGAATGGGATGAACAATTAAAACAAAAAAATAGGAAAATTGTACTTTTAGTTGATAACTGTACAGCTCACCCTGAGATTAAACTAAACCAAATTAAATTAGTTTTTATGCCACCGAATACGAGTTCAAAATTACAACCGATGGATCAAGGTGTAATTCATTCATTAAAGAGCCATTATAGGAAAATTTTACTCGCGCAGATGATAGAGGCTATGGACAACGGAAAAACATTTTCAGTTAGCATTTTAGATGCTGTAAATTTTATTCACATGGCTTGGCAAAAGGTTAGCAAAGATACAATAGCAAACTGTTTCAAGCATGGAGGATTTTCTGAAAAAAGTGCTGAATTTGATGCAGACGATGAGCTTCCCCTAACAGAATGGTTAAAAAAACATGAAGATGATCCTGGACTTATTTTCACAGATGTGGATAATGCAATTGAAATTGCAGTGCAAGAGAAAATCGGGGAATTTAATTTTGAAGAATATGTGGAAATTGATAACGACATAACGGTAACAGAAAGACTAACTGACGAGCAGATTATAGAATCAGTGACATCAGTCATGGCAACAAGTGACGAGGCCGAGGGTGAGGAAAATGAGTCTGATGAAGATGTTGATGTTTATGTTCCTTCTCTTAATGAAATGGCGCAAAAAATGGCAGAGACTCGCAACTTTTTAGAATCGCGCACTGTTCCGGAGCCTATATGGAACAGCTTTTGCAACCTCGAACGCTATATTAGTGACATTCACTTTTCTAATAGATATGTACAGACAAAAATAACTGATTTTGTCAAGTAGACTTGTGTTTATGTGACGTCTTGTTATATGTAATTACATAAATAGCTATGTTTTTTTTTATTTTTAGTTTATAAACCAAGAAATATTTTTTGAATTGTTCCCAACGTAGAATTGAAGTAAATTGAATTTAAACAAACGCAGTTTTTATTTTTCCGTTAATAGTGAACTTCGGATATAATGAACTAGTTTTGTTACATTTTTTGAGTTCATTATAACCGGACGCTACTGTACTAACGTTTGAACGACAAACATATTATCCAGAAACCCTTTAACAGCTGAGAAACAGAAATATTCTTCTATATTTACATTTAGGCTTTTGTCACTATGTCAGAGTTTGAATTTTAAATATGTTACAATATGAATGTGAATTTAGTATAAATAATTAATTATTGATTTTCAGAATACAAAGAGTCTCGAACACACATAATTTCCATTGTCAATATAACACATTTTACGACGGATTTACAGAAAATAAATCGATGGTGGAATGAAAGTATGAATGAACTCAATTCCCAAAAGTATAATCTTGTAAGAATTTAATATCGTGGAAAAAACATGTATATACATTATACAAAAGGTAACTAAGGTAAAGTAACGCGCTGTCTCGTATCGCTGCACTCTAGCCTTATCTCTTCTACAGAGTAATATATCATTTAGAAGCTGCCTTAATTATTATTATTAAAATATTTTTCATAATTTTAACGACGAACCACTAAAAAAACAGAGTAAATGTAGAAGTATTGGTCAATATAAAACTGACTTCGTCCCTCTCCACCACTTATATTTTTATTTTACAATGTAGCGTATGATTACTAAAAACTCAAATTGTAATGGGCCGTCTAATAAAAATGTGGGTACGATAAAATAAACGATTCTATAAACATCAGATCATAATTCGAATTTTCGACATAAGGCAGTGCTAAAAGCTTTTTCATACACTTATTATACGAACGTTGGAAAACTCAGTCAGCTTCTAAGAACTTGGAATGAATTGTTAAATAGAAAGGAGTGGATTAATTAAAAGAAAATTATTCCTGTCTTACTGCGTAATTTTCAGTTTTTTAATTACTACGTACTGTGTTATTCCAATAAGAATAAAACTGATGTGAGATAGGTACAGTGTATCGTCGCTTGACAACTTGTTTGATCTACAGACCACAGCGCATTCAGGCCAATGTCAGCTCTAATCGTTCAGAAACGATTTGATCTATAAGCCATCCTAACCGGTTTCGACCATAATTTCTACGGGAAAAAATTGCTTGGTGGGACTTCACAACGAATAAGTGAACATTTTGGTAGTTACATGTGTTATTTATTGACATGTAACTATTTTTTGTTTAATTAAGAAATCATTTTTTAATTATGTTCGGTACTACCAAAATTCCGCAAATTAACAATACAGTTGGAATCGTTATCATGCAATAGATTTTTTTCGGAAAGTGTAGTTATTTTTATCTTTTGAAAACGTTAGAATCTACTTTGCATGAATTTTATTTATTTATTTTTTTTATTAATCGATGTTTTAATTTTCCCATATCTTGACTTTCTATTGTTTAGATTTTTTAGTTTTTTATTTCTTCAATTTTTCGATTTTTCAGGTTTTTGATTTTTCAATTTTTTTATGGTTTCGATTTTTCGACTTTACTTTTTTGATTTTTCGATTTCTCAATCTTTCAATTTTTAAATTTCTCAGTTTTTGGATATTTCAGTTTTAAAATTTTTTAGTCTTTCCATTCTTTAGTTTTTCCTTCATTTTTTATTCTTTGAAATTTCAGTTTTGGAATTTTTCAGGTTTATTTATTATTCAATTTTTCGATTTTACAATTTTTCAATTTCTCGATTTTCAGTTTTTCGATTTCTCAATTTTCCGATGTTTCAGTTTGACGTTTTTCAGTTTTTCTCCTCTTCAATTTTACGATTTTTAAATATTTCGATTTTTCAATTTTTGATTTTCATAAACTCTCAATTTTTCGATTTTTCATTTCCCAAAACTCTCAACTTTCGACTGTTTCGATTTTTGAGTTTTTCAGTTGTTCAACTTTTCGATTTTTCTGGTTTTTGATTTTTCAATTTTTCTATTTTTTCGATTTCTCAATTTTTCTATTTTTTAATTTCTCAGTTTTTGGATATTTCGGTTTTGAGATTTTTCAGTTTTCCATTCATTTTTCAATTTTTCAAAATTTCAGTTTTGGGATTTTGCATTTTTTTGGTTTCTTAATTTTCCGATGTTTCAGTTTTACATTTTTCTGATTTTGACTTTTATAAACTCTCAGTTTCGATTTTTCCTGTCATCAATTATTAAATTTTTCAATTTTTTTGTTTTTGAGTTTTTCCTCCCTTCAGTTTTTCTTTCATTTTGCAATTTTTAGAAATTTCAGTTTTGTTATTTTTCAGATTATTCATTATTAAATTTTTGTTTTTACAATTTTCAATTTTTCAATTTTTCGAATTCTCAATTTTTGGATATTTCGATTTTACAATTTTTAAGTACATATGTATTCCGATTTTTCAATTTTTCAATTTTTGACTTCTAAATTCTCAATTTTTCGATTTTTCAATTAATCGATGTTTTGATTTTCCCATTTCTTGACTTTCGACTATTTCAATATTCCTGTTCATTAATTTTTCAATTTTGCAATTTCAGGTTTTTGTTTTTTCAATTTTTGTTTATTTTAAGATTTCGATTTTTCGACTTGGATATTTCAGTTTTGGGATTTTTCAGTTTTCTTTCATTTGTCAGCTTTTTGGTATTTCAGTTTTGAGATTTTTCAGCATTTCAATTCTTCAACGTTTCGATTTTTGACTTCTGGATTTTTCGATGTGTACATTTTTTTACATTTGTGGTTTTTCAATTTTTCGATTTTTAAATGTTTCAATTTTTTGATATTTTAATTTTTCAATTTTTAAAATTTTAGGTTTTTCAATTTCTCGATTTTTCATTTCAGTTCTTGGATATTTCAATATTTCAAGTTTTCGAATTTTTCAAATGTTTCGATTTCTTAATCATTCGATTTTTCGACTACCCGATTTTAGATTTACTGTTTTTCGATTTTTAATTTTTCATTTTTCAAATTTTTCGATTTTTCAATGTTTTAATTTCTCGATTTATCGAGATTTGGATGTTTCGATATTTTGATTCTTCAGTTTCTCAATTTATGAGTTTTTCAGTTTGTAACTTTTCGAATGTTTATTTTTCAATTTTCCAATTATTCAACTTTAAATCTTTCGTTTTTTCGATTTTGGCCTATTTCGATTTCTCAATTTTTCGATTTCTGGATCTTTTGATCTTTCGACTTCTCAATATTTCAATTTTTCGAATTTTTGACTTCTCGATTTTTCGATCTTTTGATTTTTCGATTTCTCGGTTTTTAGATTTTTACTTTTCGGATTTTCGGTTTTTTAATTCCCCAGTTTTTCGAAGTTTCGATTTTCAGTTATCCGATTTTTCAATTTTTCGGTTTTTTCAAATTTTACATTTTCCGATTTTTCAATTTTTTGGTTTTACGATTTTTTTTGTTTGGATTTCTTGACATCTTGGTTTTTCAATTTTTAAATTTCTCGGTTTTGAGATTTTCAATTGTTCAAATTTTCCATAATTTTAATTTTTCATTTTTTTCTGAGTGTTAATATCATACAATGTATCGAAAATATCCACAAAAATTATCACTAAAAGCCTTTAAAAATTCATACAAAGTAGAACACAGTATTTCCAAAACATAAAAATAACTACATTTTCCCGAAAAAAATCCATTGGATTGTTACGATTTCAACAATATTGTTAATTTAAGACGTTTTGCTAGTATAAAACATAATTAAAGAATTAAATCTTAACTATTTCCCCCAGAAATTATAGTCCGAACCAACCAAATCGCTTCTAAACGCGTATAGAGTCGACACTGGCCTGAGCGCGCTCTGGTCTCTAAGATCAAACAAGTTCTTAGGCGACGATATTACAAAAACTATAATTTTAACTGTCAGATTTTGCTGAAGTTTGTCAAGTGAATTTTCTTGTAACATTTGCTTATTGCATGATAATTCATCAAACTTAAGTTTACAGTAAAAAAATAACGAAAATCATTTGAGTCTGTCAATAAAGGCGTAAAACACAACCCTAAGGTATCACGTTTAACACAAAAAGACAGTCAGACGTACCTTATTGTAAAAGTAATTTAATAGATTCTTAATTTACAAATAAAATTCCCAAAAATGAATAACCCTTATCATTTCCGTTTTATTCAGGCTTTCCAGTCAAGCACTCGCTGGCTACGAATTACGCAGAGTTGAAACACTACCACAATTTATGTTTCAGATTAGCACCTCGTTTAGTGTGGGTACACACCAGGGAATCTCTATATTGATAAAGTCATTTACATGGGGAATTTATCACTTGGGAAATTTGACTTCGGCTGAAGCGATAATTTTCTCTTTTTCCTTTCGGGTTTCGCTAGTTTTCACCAATTTCAACATCATCCCGGCGAAATAAAGAAATTACTCAGTGTCGCCTTTATCCTAAAAACTTTAGCTCGTGCAATCACCCCGTGTGGGACAGATTAATCCTTAAAAAATCGTTTCCACGTAGCACGCCAAGAACGAAACGTAACACGGATTCGTTCGGAACAGAGCTGGATTATTAAATTTCAAGCTTCTGAGTTTCATATTTACATTACGTCGTTTATTCTTTTGATAAAAGTTTGCTGCAAAGTTCAAAAAGCGGATGTTAACCTTATGTTTCTTTTTGGTGTTCGTCAGATGTAATTAAATAAGTTGTTTGGGTCGACGATTTTTCATTAAAAAGTTTTACAACAAGGCAACAACACTTTGGCAAAGCTTTGCCAATGCATTGATGATTAATGAAATGAAAGCTTCCCGATATACAAATCGATTAAAATGTAATTAATTACACAAAGGATACCATTTTCGAATTTAATAGGAAATCGAATTAGTGGTGGGGTCAATGTTTCCATGCGGAAAAATTAAAATTGCAATTAGAAGTGTTAACTTTGTTGGCACATTGAATTTAATGCAAGAAATTTAAACTCTTATTTTTAGCTTCGAATATTTTACTAGATTTTACGACGTCGGCATATTATTAACATAATTAGTGGTAATTAAGTTAGCGGAAAAATTAATTTTTTCATATTCTTTAACGTAATATGACGCAAGAATATTACACAGATGTAAAAATTAAACTTGAAATTTTGTACGGAACATCATGGGTTTTAAATAATGAATAATGCAGTCGGAAAAAATCACACTAATGAACACATTTGCATGACGGAATAATTTTTCGCAAATGAGGCATACAGTATCAAGGCGCCACGAGAACAAAAAAAGTTAATAGCTACCGACTTTCAGATAACATAAATTCACCCTCGCAGGTGGTTTTTCGTGAGGCTTTTGTTCCTCGTAAAAACACTGAAGCCGTGTATTAACTGTACTACTTACTTAAAATAGATCTAATTTAGATCGATTTTCAAAAAATTACTAATTTAAGCAAGTCAATAGTTCCACTTTGATCCTACCTACTTTACTTTTATGAACTCTAATAAATGTCTTCGCTGTTTTAAACGGCCAGTTAAGGTACAGATTGCTTCAACTCACTTGAGAGTTAGCGTTAAATATTGATGTAGTTTATTGAACGGATTCGGTTTCATCGACCTCACCTGACCCGATTGTTTTGCAATGGTAGAAAACATTTTGTTTGAATCACCACTACCATACGCTGTTATTGTAGGGTCCTAAAGGGTTTTCTTCTATAATGACACGGTAATTTGATGTAAGTGTGCGATAACAATGTTACGGGGAGCTGGGCTACTGCTTTTGTGAGTAATTTACGATTTTATTACCACTAGAAAGAACACAGCGCTATTGTTTCTTTTTAGGAAAAGTGCCATAAATTCCACTTATTTTATGCTTGTTACATTCAGTGGAACTTTTTAAATGAGTTTTATGCGACCCTAAGTAGGGAATACCCAGATGGAAAATGAATGTGTATTACAAACGAGTGAATAAATCCTGTTATTCACGCTCTTGTGGAAGGTAGACCGAATTAAAGTCCGAACTTTTGCCAACAAATTGCCGCCTAAAGATAATCCCCAAAATCTTAATAATTATATGACTTGTTTTGCTTAACTTGGAACAATAAAATTTGGTGTAGCTAAATAAATTGTTCATTAGTATACAACAAAAGGATATGTTCTTTAAAAAACGAAATATGTATAACAGAAATTAATCATTATTAGCCTCGAAAAATTAAAAGTCGACAGACAGCAGACAGCGAAATTTAAGTTCTTCGTCGAATGCTGTCACCCTTTCTCGGTGGTTCTACTTTATAGATAGGTATAACACACGTTCGACATTTCTATCCTCAAAAAACTGCCGCATATTATATTCTTTACCCGGTGTTCGCAAAACAGTCCAGCTGTTGAAACAAGCTACGCGTTTCACGCGGCAGTGAGTCTCCCCTTGCAGTTTCAGTTTCAACATGTGATTCTCATTTGGGCAACGACAAAACCATAAACTTGAAGAACCGCGTGCTCCCCTTTCACAGCGCGAAGTTGTGCCCTTTTTTTTTAATTTAAGTTCAAAATCTATCTCTCTCGAAATGATAACGATGAATGAATGAGTTTTGAAATTATTTAAATTAATTATGCCATACAATTTTAAACAAAGAATTTACATTTACAGTTCGAGTTACGACTAAAACAAAATGCATTCGAAGGTTTTCTCATGGACTGAAACCTCCACATCACATACAAAAAAAAAACACATTCAATACGATCAAAATTACAGTAAGCTGGTTTCGTAAACGCTGTGCTCTAATTTGTAATATTATATAACGTTAAACTTAAGTAAAAATATCCAGGAACTGTAGTTATAACTTAATAAATAAAAGAGTGAAGCCTGAATAAGTGAATTTCTTGACACGTGGTTCCTATGAACGATTTCATGCATGTAAAGTTGTAGTAGAACCAAAAACATTCAAAAATTTAACAACTGTGAATTTGCAAAAAATCAAACAAAATGAACACAACGTGTTGACGATATTGTCAAAATTTCACCCATTTTTAATAATGACTTAGATACGCTTGTCGGAGGGAAAATTATTTTCTGAAGCTACAAATTAAATTTAAGTTCCTCTTAATTTTCATCATTTAGACTCACACCAAATGAACCACAAAACCAAAACAACTCTACTTTTCCATGCATTACCAACCCCTCACCAACTACCAACTTAAAGAGCGACAATCACTAATTCTCTAGACGGTCTACCAGCCTAACTGAAGATCCTTGCACATGGTTGCCTATGTTGCACGATTTTCTTAATTTATTTTTCAAATTCATATTATTCAAATACGGTTTTTTTTCTCTTAGCGAGAAATTTTAATTCAAACTGGGTCACCAAATCCCAGTTTTAGCACAATTCTGTTTAGAACAGAGAAGATGAAATAATTTTGACTTCGGTGTAGGATTGATGTTGAAAAGAAAAAATTATTAATATCAATTTTGGGAAGATTCTAGTTGTCTTATAGAAAATAGGACAGTTAAAGAAAATTTGGCTGGACACTACACGTAAATTTGAAAACATTCCAGAAGAACTTATGACTTATGTAACTTATTCTTTTCAGAACTTAGTTCTGGAAAGAATACGTCACAAGAATTTCCGTTTCAGTATTCTATGGATCGGGATCATCTAAATGGGCTATAAGATGGAGCTCAAAAAGAGAAGTTTACATCAAATTCTAGAACATGCAGTAAATAGAAGCTGATATTTTAAAAGAATTGCTTCGAGGACAAAAAAGAAAAGGAATGTTTAGATTTTTGTGCGTCATTAGAGTTACAAAAGAATATTTAAAATAAGTTATTAGGGAAAATCGTAGATGTTCCTATGTGCCACTGAATATAACGGAGTTATGATGTCCAAAATTAGTCTTCTGGTAAATCAGGAATTTTAGAAATATCTCAAATATTTTATATTTGTCAAGATTAGGCACAAACCGTAGTAATGAAATAACAAATAAAACAGTTAAAGACATTTTCAATAAAATATCCAAAATTATCGAATAGAAAAATGTAGAGAAAGACGAACGAAAGCATAAAATCAAAAAAACGGGCGGATGTATGAGCTGAGCAAGTAAATGAAACAAAAACCAAAATCAGATATCAAATTGAGAGAAAATTTTACAGTATATTTTCGATAGGTTAAGACCCTATTTCACGATTAGCTCGCTCAGTATTATGGGTAAGTGTCCAAATCGTTTCTGGATTGTCAACATAGCATCGATGTTTAACAGTACCCCAGAAAAAAATGTGACTTTTAAGAGGTATCCTCGAAAATTACCTAAAAAGATTTGTCGACTTCCACCACCTCAACCCGTTTTCTTAGAAAATTCCTACCATTTTTCCAGCATTGTTAAAACAAAATAGCAATTTTTGAAATATTTTAAAACCTCACGTTGAAACCGAATATTTCAAAAATTTTGGTCCAGACCTATCAACACGCTATTTTCGTTTCAGCTTACCAAAGTATGTATCCCAAAATGTTTTGTGCATTTTTAGGCAACTTCGCCAAGAAACTAATTTTTTTTGGTTATTCGAATTTTCGTCGAAAATTGCCAAAAAAGATTCTTTTGTTAATTTGGACCTCCAGAACTTGTTTTCGGCTTCATTTCTTTGAAAATTTCGACGAGTTTTCTAGAACGACAATTTTAGGATATTTTTAAAAATCCACTTTGAAACAGCCATGTTTTTCGATCCGTTTTTTTTTATTTTCATGCAACTTCGTCAAAAGTTCTATTTTTCAAACAAATGAACTTTTTTACCATTTTTGACAATTCTCAAAAACTACAAAAAAAATTCGTTTGTTAATTTTGACCACCACAACTTGTTTTCGCCCTAATTTTTTTGAAAATGTCCACGAATTTTTCAAAATAAAATACGGCAATTTTCGGGATATTTTAAAAATACCACATGTAATCGAGTATTTCAAATACTATAGTCTAGGACCATCGACACGCTGTGTTTTTTGATGCAGCTGGTTCAAATCTATATCCCTGATGTTTTTGTGGATTTTTAAGTAAGTTTGGCAAAAATTCAATTTTTGCGTTGAGCATGAAATTTTAATTTCCTTTTAAGCATCTTCGAAAATTACCAAAAATATTTTTCAGTTAATTTCTGATCTGTAGAACTTGTTTTTGCCTTCATTTCTTCGAAAATTCCAAAGATTTTTCCAGTTTTTCGATGTTTTAAGCTTACGATTTTTCGACAATTTTTTGGACATTTTTTTCAGTTTTGGGATTTTATTCAATGTTTCGATTTTTTGACTTCTCGATTTTTGGACTCCTAGATTTTTTGATTTCTCGTTTTTTTACTTTTTGGCTTTTCAATTTTTCGTTAAACTTTAGATTTTTCAATTTTCCGACTGTTTTATTACTTCAATTTCTCAATTTCTTCAACTTTTCGATGTTTTAATTTTTCCATTTTTAAAATTCTAGATTTTTCGATTTCGCGAGTTTTCAATTAATAACCTTTCTTCTCGGCTTTCGACTCCTCGATTTCTCGATCCTCTGGTTTTTCGATTTCTCCATGTTTAGGTTTTTTGAATTTTTCGATGTTCGATTTTTGGATTTTTCGGTTTTTCGATTTTTGAATTTTGGGCCTTCCAATTTTTCGATTTTTCGATGTTTCAATTTTTTAGTTATCTGACTTTTCAATTTTTTAAATTCTGGAGTTTCCATTTCTCGATGTGTCGATTTTTCAGTTTTTCGATTTTTAAATTTTTATTTTTTGATTTTTTGATGTTTGGATTTTTGGATTTTTCAATCTTACGATATTTTAATTATTCAATATTTTAAATTTTAGATTTTTAGATTTCTCGATTTTTTTATTTTTTAGTTCTTCAGTATTTCTATTTTTCAATTTTTCAAATTTTGACGTTGCTAAATTTTCAGTTTTTCTGTTTTTCAATTAATCTATTTTTGAATTTTCCATTACTCAACTTCTCAAAATTTCGATTTTTCGATTTTTCGACCTTGCTTTTTTGGTTTTTCGATTTCTCAATTTTCCAATTTTTGAATTTCTCAATTTTGGATATTTCTTTCAGTTTTTGGGATTTTTGTCAATATTTAGATTCTTCTACTTTTCGATTTCTTATTTTTTGGATTTTCAGTTTTTCGTTATTTGAACTTTAGATTTTTCAATTTTTCGACTGTTTTATTACTTCAATTTTTCAATTTCTTCAACTTTTCGATGTTTTAATTTTTCCATTTTTAAAATTCTAGATTTTTCGATTTCTCGAGTTTTCAGTTCTATATTTAAATTTTTCAATTTTCTGAATTTTTAAATTTTCGATTTTCCAATTTTTCTTTTTAAAATTTTTCGATTTTTCAGTTTTTTGATTTCCTGATTTATCGAATTCAGATGTTTGGAAGCTTTGATTATTCAATTTGTCGATTTATCAATTTTTCAATTATTAACCTTTCTTCACGGCTTGCGACTCCTCGATTTCTCGATCCTCTGGTTTTTCCATTTCTCCATGTTTAGGTTTTTTGAATTTTTCGATGTTCGATTTTTGGATTTCTCGGTTTCTCGATTTTTGAATTTTGGACTGTTCAATTTTTCGATTTTCTAATTTTATTTTCCGATGTTTCGATTTTTCAGTCATCCGATTTTTCAATTTATCAATTTTTTAAATTCTGGAGTTTCCATTTCTCGATCTATCGATTTTTTAGTTTTTCGATTTTTAAATTTTTATTTCTTGATTTTTTTATTTTTTAGTTCTTGTGTATTTCTATTTTTCAATTTTTCAAATTTTGACGTTACCAAATTGTCAGTTTTCCGATTTCTCAATTAATCTATTTTTGATTTTCTCATTTCTCGACTTCTCAGAGTTTCGATTTTTCAGTTCTTCAATTCTTCGATTTTTCGACTTTGCTTTTTTGGTTTTTCGATTTCTCAGTTTTCCAATTTTTTAATTTCTCAGTTTTTGTATATTTCTTTCAGTTTTGGGATTTTTCAATATTTCGATACTTGGACTTCGTGATTTTTCGACTTCTGGATTTTTTGGATTTTCAGTTTTTCGTTTTTTAAAGTTTAGATTTTTCAATGTTTCGACTGTTTTATATTTGGATTTCTCAATTTTTCAACTTTTCGATATTTTAATTTTTCAATTTTTAAAATTCTAGATTTTTGGATTTCTCAAGTTTTCAGTTCTTCTATATTTTTATTTTTCATTTTCCGAATTTTTAAATTTACCATTTTTAAATTTTTTGAAATCTCGATTTATCAATTTTTCCATTTTTAACTTTCCGATTTTTCGACTTTGGGCCATTTATATTTCGAAACATCGAAAAATTGGAAAATCGAAAAAATAAATTGGAAAATCGAAAATTTAAAAATTCCGAAAATTGAAAAATTGCAATATAGAAGAAATGAAAACAGGAGAAATCGAAAAACCCAAGATTTTAAAAATTGAAAAGATAAAATGTCGAAAAGTTGAAAAATTTAGAAATCGAAAAAACAGCCGAAAAATTAGAAGTTTAAAAAACGAAAATGCAAAAAGTAAAAAGTCGAGAAATCGAAAAATCCAAATGTCAAAAAATCGAAAAGTCGAAATTCTAAAAAAATCCCAAAACTGAAATATCGAATAATTGAAAAATAGAAGAAAAATGAAAGAATCGAAAAACTGAAAAATCACAAAATTAAACGAAATATCCAAAAATGGAGAAATTAAAAAATTGAAAAATCAAAAATTGAAAAATCGAATAATTGAAGACCTGAAGGATTGAAAAATTAAAACTTTGGCAAATCAAGAAATGGGAAAATAAAAAAATAAATTAATTGAGAAATCGGAAACCTGAAAATTCAGAAACGTCAAAATTTGAAAAATTAAAAAATATTGCAGAACTGAAAATCTAAAATTTAAAACATTGAAAAATTAAAATATTGTAAAATCTAAAATTTAAAAATCGAAAAACTGAAGAATCGAGAAATCGAGACTCGAAAATTAAAAAAAAATATCTACACTTCCAACAGAATAATTCAAAATAACGTGCGATTCTTTAAACTTAGGCTGGTTTAGAAACTGATGTGCGTGCGGTGTGCATACCCACATCTGTCAATGTCAAGTTAAATTCGGAACAGTGAACAGTAATATTTAACCTAAAAAAGTGAACACTTGGAAATTGGTGTTGTCAACGACAAAACTTTTTATTCCAAAGCCAACCTAGATTCGAAATTTAAAAAAGTCGCACATTATTGTCACTTGTCGACCGTACAACAATAAAAATAATTATTAATAACAAAAGAAATAGACACAAATATTAATTTATTAGTTGGAAAACCCACCGGTATCTGACGAACTCAAATTATCATGTCTTGTTCGTCGAAGTTGGAGACCGATCGATATCCTTCTAAACACAGTCATTAAAACTGGTTTTAAATTGATACGAAAATGATAAGTTGACGAACTTTAGATACTAAAAATAAAATAATAGCTAGCGAGTTTAGAACAGTTAAATTTATTTATCCTTCTTTGACTGAGCAAAGTTAAAAAAAAAAAAATAAAAACACTTGTCATAAAACTCATAATTTGTCAATAACAGATAACTTTTTTTTTAATCTGCAAGAAATGTTCGGTTTTGTGTGTACTGGTGAAACTATTGTCAGCGTTAACCGACAAAAAACGACACATTTTGGTATTTCAAAGGTAATAATAATTATTATTATAACATAAAATACTGTAACACGGATAATTTGAAATTAACTAAGTAACAACTAGCAATAGTAAATATTATATGACTATTTTTTTCCATTTTTCTTGGAGGGGATGGGGTTAGAGACAAAGATCAAAAAATTGCAAGAATTCTGGGTGAAAATTGTAGAAAGAACTGAAGTGAAAAGTGAGGTTATAATTCATTATTAAAATGCTATGTTGACATTCTAAGAAAGTTTTAATGTGTACCACAATCCTGTTAGTAACAAAGAAATGTTCTAAATTAATTTAAATAATATCTGTTTACAAGTCGATTGTTAATGATTTAAATATTGCAAATAAAACACAAAAACAAAAAACAAAGCGCATTTTTTTTTCATTAAAATTGTAAACTTCGAACTTTAAATTGCGCCTCTTTAATTATCTTTGGTATGAAACGTTTAAACATTTGTTGTTATATGTATACAATTGTTAATATATTTTCCCAACTGTTCATTTACAACACGCGATTCTTGATTTATCATATTTTTAACTTTTTATTTCTAATGATCTGCTCTAGGGAAGGTTTCACATAATACAAACTGAGTTCTATACACCTGAAATACTTACGATCCATTTTAACAAAAAAAAAAATTGTTTTTCATTAATTCTGGAATGGTTCTATTTATTAAACAGATCAGCTTTTAGTGGTACACCGCAACGTGTACAACAATCTTTAGAAATTGGTATGCAAATATCTACATTTCCGCTTTACCCCTTTATGTTATATTGCCAGTTAGTTCGTGAACAAATAGACTCCTTGGATGCCAGACCTCAATTATACACAATTTTCTCCACTTGGACCACACAGCTGAAAGTATTTAATAATGCAACATGATAATTACCCTCCTGCTTGACACCGCTAGCACCTCTCCCATTTAGAATACAAAACTGCTTGCTGAATTGTTGAATCTTGTTTCAGGTGTTACCGGGCCTTTATGTCGGAAATTACAGGGACTCAAAAGACGCTAACCAACTAGCTAAACACAACATTACTCACATCGTTGCCATTCACGACTCTGCAAAAAGAATACATTCCGTAAGCATGAACAAGTCTTTGTAGATTTCTGCTCGTAGTTTATTTATTGATTTATGCGTTGTCGTGATCGTGTATTTTTACTCGTTAATAACGGCGTTAACAAAGTTCAAAATATACTAAATCCGAGCTTCACTTCAAAGCATAATAGTCAATTTCAAAGAAACTGTTTTGTCTTCAATTTTTGAAATTCGTTTTATGTTCTGCGGGATTTTTCCTTAAAACATTCCAACCGCTGGAAATCCAACTGTTTGATTTCACGAAACACTTACGGCTGTGTTCTGCCTTTCAATTCAAATACAGATACATATAAATTACATTTCTTACACTTCTGCACTGAATGCAGTGACTAGATCGAAACCTCGTAAAAACAAGTGTGAAATCGTGCTCAACTTGTTTGCTATGCGTGTTTAACTGCAAAGTTTATTTACCCTTAGCCACATAGAGCTATAAAGTAAATTTATTGTTTATTGTTTAGCGGTAATTACCTATGAGTGATGTCTAGTATAGGTAATTAGTAACATCGTTTCAAGCTTGCATCACACGATCAGATTTCTACATGAAGATTATATAACAGTACTTAAACAGAAAATTATGAAACTCGTCTCCCTTTTTTTCTTTGTACATTATATATATATTTGTGAACAATATGACAAAACTGATGGTCTTATCAATATCAAAAACTTAATTTAACAGATTATACACGCTCGCGTCAACCCGATGCATCAGTTTCTTTCAAAGCTCATTGTTTTCAGCTAAATGGAATATTTTATTAATTGCATTACGCGTTATGGCGTTCGTGATGACTCTGAAATGGAATACATTAAAAACTTGTGTAACGAGCAATTTGCAGGAAAATCATCCTCAATTATTTAGAATTATCAATCGCTAATATAACTGTCGAGGGGCTTAATAACTGCAATTAATTGGTAATGTACACACGGTGATAAAGCAAGGTAGGAAATTATAGAGAGAACATTTTGTTAGAAACGATAAAGTTTACGAACGATGTTCCAATTTCCGGCAACACACTCAATACCGGATTTAATTTTAGTTCCAGCAAGCGAGCAATTTATGTCTTATTTCTGTCTGTTACCAGTGGAAGTAAATTAGCATAATAATTACATTTTTCCGACACAGTTGTGGATGTTGAGAAAGAGTTTTTCTTTTAGCAAATTGTTAGTATGGCGTTATTGTATAGAAATATTACGATTGTTTGCGGGGCTTTTGTTTTTGTGTAGTGTAGCGAGCTAATTAGAATGTATTTTCTTGATTCATAAAATTTCACACCTATTAACATCAAAGTTTCTTGACGAAATAGTCGAGTTCGACTTTCTAGTTGTGTAAACTCTACCTCTACATGTTGAAAGAGTAATAAAAACACGATCAAAGATAAGCATGGATTTTTGAAGATTTATCTCTGATAGAATTGTCGTCGTGTCAGATTACAGTCAATTTGAAAATTTGCACTGAAAATGCAGGGACCAAAGACAAACTTTACAAAATCTACGACTGTCTTTGATCTTGTTTTAATTGCTCTCTAGGTATTACACTCACGCGATTATTTCTTTTTGTTGGAATTACTGTCATATTTTCTGTAAATGCAAATCAAAAAAATGCATAATACTTGCGAAAATACAATAGAAAATTATGAAATAATTTCCCAATTTTTGAAACTTTTATTCAACGAAAATCAGCAAATTGTGGCTTACTTAAAATTTCAATTGTGCACTCCTGCTGTGGCAATCAACAGAATTTTTTGCAACTTAAATGCACGTAGTATCACTTTTGTAATTAAAAATAAAAACTTCTAACTTTTATATAAGTATCTATTTAGTAAAATTATGAAGTTCTGAATGGTTAATTAATTAGGTTAATACTGTTTCTTGATTATATTTAAGCTGGGAATAATGGTTAGGTTTCTGACACAATTCATAACCTTAAATCGGTGACAACCCAAATCAACACAAAGAATCTTAATATTTCTAAAGAAACTTTAACTTCCTAATGTTGAAGTGATTAGCAACCAAGTTACTAGATTTCTATGGCTTGCTGCGGTCTAAAAATGTCGTGAATGTTTTACAGGATTGCACTGTCGTCGCCTGAGAACTTGTTTGATCTACAGACCAGAGCGCACTCAGGCCAATATCGACTCTAAGCGATTTATCTATAAGCCGACATTCGTTAGAGCTGATCTGACACATCCACTACTAATCCGGTTTGATCATCTAGTCGGACTTCACAACGACGAATAAGTTCTTGAACACCTTTTAATGACTTAATACATAATGTTCACGAATGATAAAATTAAATTTATATTTCAAATTGTATTATCAAATGGTAAAGGGCTCACCAAAATTTGTCGCCAACAATGAAATGACGAAATCTCCAAATTTTACGATAGTAGATGTAATTAAAATTTTATATCCTCCGTTTGTGGCTTATGAATCCGTGTTGAGTTTTTACCTTAGACGTCAACATTTTTTGAAAAAAAAAATCAACAGCATTTTCCAAATTATAGTTATTGGAAGCATGTTAAATCGTTAGTCAAAATTTATCCGTTCATGCCACCCAGGAATTGATGATGTCATCTTATAATTTTGTCAAATAAATGTTATTTAAATGTTAAAAAGTAGCATAGTCCTGAACGTGGTTTATAAATACGCTTTTGAGATGTTTCGTCGTTTCGATTTCTCGATTTTTCGACTGTAGATGACTCAATTTTTCAATATTTCAATTTTGGGTTGTTTCGATTTTTCCATTACTTATTCAAATTTTCGACATTTTCATTTTTCGATTTCTCAATTTTCCGATGTATCAATGATACGATTTCTCAATTTTTGTCCTCTTCAATTTTACGATTTTAAAATATTTCGATTTTTCAATTTTTCAAATTTTGACGTTTCTAAATTTCCAGTTTTCCGATTTCTGAAGTAATCTTTCTTTTATTTTCCCATTTCTCGACTTCCCAAAGCTTCTAGTTTTCACTTCCTCAATTCTTTATTTTTCGGTTTTTCAGGTTTTTTATTTTTCAGTTTTTCCATTTTTTGAGCTTAGGATTTTTCCACTTCGCTTTTTTAGTTTTTCGATTTCTCAATTCCCGAATTTTTTAATTTGTCAATTTTTTGGATATTTTTTTCAGTTTTTGGACTCCTGGATTGTTTGATTTCTCAATTTTTTACTTTTAGGCTTTTCGTTAAACCTTAGATTTCTCAATTTTTCAACTTTTCGATGTTTTAATTTTTCAATTTTTAAAATTTTAGGTTTTTCGATTTCTCAAGTTTTCAGTTCTTCTATATTTCAATTTTTCAATTTGCCGAATTTTTAAATTTTCGGTTTTCGAATTTTTATTTTTTTAAATTTTTCGATTTTTCAATTTTTTGATTTCTCGCTTTTTTGATTTTTCAGTTCTTCAGTATTTCAATTTTTCAAAGTTTGACGTTGCTAAATTTTCACTTTTCCGATTTCTGAATGAATCTAGTTTTGATTTTGCCATTTCTCGACTTCTCAAAGTTTAGATTTTTCAATTCTTCAATTCTTCTATTTTCGATTTTTCGAATTTGCTTTTCTGGTTTTTCGATTTCTCAATTTTCCAATTTTTTAATTCTTCAATTTTTGGGTATTTCTTGCAGTTTTGGGATTTCTGTCAATATTTCGATTTTTCGATTTTTTATATTTTGGATTTTAAGTTTTTCGTTTTTTAAACTTTAGATAGATTTTTCAATTTTTCGACTGTTTTATATTTCGATTTCTCAATTTTTCAAGTTTTCGATATTTTAATTTTTAGAATATCTAAGGGCGCACAAATTTTGTTTTTATTACTGTTTACTTTTGAGAGATGTTCGAAGCCGTTATAAAAATGTTATTTCAAAAGTATCTCTTCAACTTCATTTTAAACATAACATATTGAAAAATTGATAAAATACATATTGAAATTATGCCTAAATATAATTATTTCAAGATAACTAATCTTTCACTCAGGCATTAAATTACATTTTAGATAGTGTTTGTATTTTTTACATTAAATAAAATATTTATAAAGCAATGCAAATTTTGTCCACTTAGAAATATTTTTGTATACTTATTTGCGATGACTTAAAAAAAAAACCCAAATTGGTCCATCGTGTATACCAAAATGAGGTAATTATTTGCAAGGCATAAGGAAAAATATTTCAAATTTTTTATTTTCCAGATAAAACTTCGCATCATTAGAAATATTGAAATTCTGTAATCGCTATTGCTTTTAGTTTGAAGAGGGAAGCATAATTTAGTACGTTACATATGACACTTATATTGTGTATTTTAAATTGCAACTTATGTTGTTATTACGGATTTTGAAATTCGACAATATTCATAGTATCGTAGGCCCAAATCTTCCTGAATAGACAATAAGCAGGATCTTTTAAGAAAAATGTAGTGTAAGAAAGTGATATCGAAACAGGAGCTACAGTTCCATCCGATGAAGAAGATATGAGTGCTGATACTGATCAGTGTTAAAATTTTTAATTGTTTTTTTTTTTTGTAATTACAGCGTATTATTATTTTCTAAAATTTCATTTCATATTTTTTTTTAGGTGATTCAAGCTGTTACTGAATTAAAAAAAAAGCCAAAAATGCTGCATGCCAAAAGTTCTATAAAACTTCGAAAGCTTTGTTATCCTGTATAGATTCTGATACTTTTGACATCTGATTTTATGACTAACAATAACAGTTTTGTTTATGTAAATCATATTTTTTTCATTAAACACAGTACAGCAACATTGGTACTAGCATTGCTTTAAAGAGCTTTATTTACTTAAAAATTTCGTCACGAACGTAATACACGTTTTGCATTATTGGGATTATTACATAATATTTCCAACAGATAGTTGAGTCAGAAAAAAGCCAGTCCTATCGAAAAAAAAAAAAAATAAATGAAATATGCTACCCACATATTACAATATTGCTAACTGGACTTTTCTCTCTTTTATATTCGGGGTTATGCAATTTATTTCTTATCCAGGAACTAATTGTGAAATAATTTGATTGTTAGATCAAAGGGAAACAACTCATAACAGCCGCTTTGTTTACAAAAAATTTAAAAGTGTTTATGAGATCAAAAAGTGCAAATTAACAACCACGTCAACCTGATATAAATTTTATTAGGACTTTAAATTAGACGTCCCTTAACCATTAGTTACTATTATATTAAATTTTTTATTCAGTACAAGAATGTAGAACAAAATTAATCTTTAGTGCTAAAGGTAACATTAAGACAGATCGAATGATTTTTTTGAATTATATCACTAGCAAGAACAAAAGTCCCGAGAAAGACATTTTTCAGAGATAAATCGCAACTAAATCAGTTCAAGAAATGGTAAAGATTTTGCTGACTACTTTAAAACTGTGTTTCAGTCGTAAAATGTTAATAAAATTTTTGATATCATAAAATACTTCATTGTCATCAAAATGCTGCGGTGTTTGTAATCTAATAAATTCTATAATAATCGAATGTGGGGAAGCTTTTTAACTAGATTCGTTTGTAATTACTATTTGTGATATAAGAAAAGCTTACGAGAAATCGAAACCCAATTTTACTAATGGATATCATGAATTACCTTCGGTTTTAATAAAATTAGAAGCTATTGGTTTGGAGATGCTCTTTGCTTGATCTTCAAACTTATCACTCAAAGACGTTGAGTTTCTCTAGAAAAGTGGAAATCGTGAATTTGACGGAAAAACTACCCTACAGTTAGGCACCTAAAGGCTAATCGCTTCGATGTGAGGGTCAAGTGCATCACTTTTAAACGATCACTATCCACACATTTCTTTTTTAATGGAGCATCTAATGAACATCGAAACGAAGTTGCAAGTATAACTAAGCATTTAATGTTGAATTTTAAAATTCAAAAGCTCTTTACTCGTGAAATTTCAGAATCATTGTAAAGAATTAAAAATGTATTTTGACTTTCCAATGTAAGCTAAATGTGGCATTTCTTTTCCGAATAGTTCCCTACCTAAAACGAAAACTTAAAATCTGTCGGTTTTCATGTAAATCTGGCTTCAGATACGCTCGTTCAACCCTCGCTGCCTCATTTTTCCACTTCGTTTTCCATGTATTATAACGTGTAGAGATGAAATAAGATTATAATCAAAGTTTATATAAGTCAATTAAATTATTAATTTATTATTAAAAGTGAAATTACTATAGGATTTACAATTATTCTTTTTTATTTTTACAATCATTATTTTAAACAATTTAAGAATAATACTTAGAGTCACCTTGATTTAACTTAATAAAATAGGTACCGCGTCAATTCGTCGTGCACAATTCGTCGCGCGACAATTGATCGCAAACAACTGATCGCAGTGTCAATTGGTCGCAGCGACAACTGGTCGCAACGACAACTGGTCGCAGTCACAATTGATCGCAACACAATTCGTCGCAAGTACAACTGGTCGCATGCGACAATTGATCGCAGGCGAAAAATGATAGCGTTTATAGAGAAATAAGTAATTGTAATGAATGAGGAAAATAAATTAATGTGCTATATTCTCAAAAATTTCATTATTTCTAAAAAAAGTGTCAAAATAAATACATACGAGTTCCATAAAAACGGTAACTATTAGGCTCATTTCCGACTAAACCAAAGTGCAAAAAAGTGAAAATATTGTAAAATATTTTTTTTAATGCTGACACATCTCGTCGGTATGCTACTGTAATGTTCATTTGGATTATTCGTCTTATTGATTAGACGCTCAAGTAAGTGATTCAAGCTTTTCTTCTCACAAGTTTAAAGTTTGTCAATTAAACGAGTGAAAAAAATAGCTTTCAAAACGTGTTAGACGTCATTTTTCTTTAATAAAAAATGGTTTTAAAATTATTACAACTGTCAAATTAAAAAGTTATAGATAAATCGTGAAAAAACTCTCGTTACAGTTTTAAGTGAAAAAATATTATTTTCATTACGTTTGATAGTTTAAAAAATTAAATATATATATTTTTTAATAAATTTGGTGCAAAGAAATTTGAATTTATGTATTAACAATTAATTTTGGAGTTTAAAACGATGCCAAATGTAGTGTTTCTATGTAACGGCTGAATAAAGTTATTATTATTGCATTCTTTGCAGACAATTTTTTGCTCACTACAAATTAGTTCTGGATTATCTTTAATCCATGATAAAACCAAAGATGTTTTTTCATTCAGAACTTTTTTGAACGCTCACACTGTTAATAAGGCGCTTGTAGATACGACAAAATGAATAATTTATCTCGTTCCCTTTGCTAAGTACCTACATACCAATCTCCACTTTTACGCCATTTCTGTAAACAAGATCGTAAAAAGATTAGTTTTGACCATGGAGCAAAGGAATATACTCATACTGGAGGAAGTGCCAGACTTAAAATGATGGTTTCGAGCCAAACCGGTAAAGTGTCATAAACAGTACCCCTCATTACCCAGATAAGACTGCCGATGACAGTGACGTAGTTTTTTTTTTTTTGATGCGGCTCATGGAATAAAATTTGTTGAATAAAACAACGCACATAACAGATTTATATTCTCTATTAATTAATATTATTTAAAATATTTAAATCAATCAACACATCACGAGTAACAAGTAATACAAACAGTGAATACCGTTAAAAAGTACAAACAACCAGGATGACGACGCCACTGAGTAGTGGTTATTCGCAATGGCGTGACTAATTTTTAGCTTGGGAAGTTTGAAAAGTTTTCACTCGGAAGGCCGACTATTCACTCAGAATTATTTGCCAAATCTGCCGGATGTAGGTGGGCTTCTCCAGCCCATGTTGTAAATTTTTGTAGGATGCAAAGTGCGGAGAAGAATAAAATCAGGTAGCAGCCCGTAGTAGGGTCATTCATGGAAAACTGCGAACCAATTATTTCTTCCTTTTTTTAGATCTGAGAGCTGTTTTACACGTCACAGAAATATCTATCGTAAAAGGAATTTTTAGAAATAATTTTCTCGTCATTAATCGGTTGCAAAAGATCAAGAGGCACTCGAAGCAAGCCCTGACAAACTTATTAGCGGCGCCAGCGGAGATCTCCAATTGGCCGCGGTACCACCATGGACACTCGCGTAACCTCCTTTTCCAGAATTGTCAAAATGACATTGCCAAACTCAAAGCAATCATGAATTAAGCATTTCATTTTAAATTCAGTTAGTATCAAGTGGTACATGGTATTCGTATTTTGGGTTGCGTAAAAATAATTTTCAGAAATAATTTTCTCGTGACTAACCCTGTATATGTATTTTTTACACCCACATATGGTACAACTGAATTTTTCTTCAGTACAATACTAGTCACATAATAATAATTAAAAAATTAGTTTTTAGTTGCATAAGTACCTACATTTCTTAGATTTCCCGGTAACACAAAATTATTCTTTACGCTCTAACAAAAGTTTTTGCAATATATATTTACAATACACGTAAACCTTTCTCAAACCCTGTAAAAGATCCGTTGCAATTTACAAGGGATTAAAATAAGTATTATATCCGTCCAGTGGAATTTATATTCGCTGCATATGGATACTCTAGATGTACTATTAGTTCATAAATTTTATTGTTTGGTGATATGTATAAAGACAAGAATAGACAATAGAGGCAATTCTGTATCAAAATGTGTTAAAATTTAAAGGTTGTTAAAAATATGATTTTTTAAATAACTGTAATCTAGTTAAGAACAATAAACACTTGTTTTTATGTTGAGTACTTATTATAATGAAGCTAGTTCCTATAATATAATAGGTAAAATAAGCAACAAGATAAATAGAAACAATCTCTTAAAAAAAATAACCAAAATGACAATTTATTAATAAAAAATCTTATGTAACAAGGTATTTACGCTCGTATTTTTTAATTTTTAAAGTGCAACTACAAACTTCGTCACTTATCTATATTCAAATTGTTTTTAATTCGATATTTACACCTTACCTGGTTGCTAAATTTATTCCAACTTAAAATTCAGAATACAAAATATTTAGTTTTAATAAAAGAAAATACTTCCCGATGAATTTTACCTTGCGATCAATTGACGCTGCGATAAATTTACGTACGATCTATTGTCGCTGCGATCAATTTACGTGCAATCAATTGTCGCTGCGATCAATTGTCGCCGCGATCAATTGTCGCGTGCGACCAATTGTGCTGCGACGAGTTGCTTGCGATCAATTGTCGCGCGATCAATTGTTTGCGACCAGTTGTCGTAGAATCAATAAAATAACCATACATTTTTAAATTTACAAAAAAATATTACGTAACAAAATTTTCACTTTAAAATAATCGGTACAGTCCAGATCGTTACATAATGGGTATGTCGACGAAAACGATTTTAATTTTTTTTTAGAGTATATGTACTAAATTCGCATATTGATTAAAGTAAATACACCTTAGTTTATTTAACTAAATAAATGAAAGAGTTTTTAATATTCCACTGGCGTTTGTTTTAGCTTCCACCATGGCTTAGGCAATAATTGGTTTCTTTTGGATTTTGGTTCGTAATTAAAGTAAAAAAGTAAACATTATTTGATCATACAAACATTATTTTATTATTATAACCTCTATACGATAAATAAGGTCGGATTATTAAGAAGCATATAACGCTGAATGTTCCAAAATTCCAGAGTAATCGATCCACTAATTTTGGAGACTATGTGTCTCGTAAAACCGGCAACAGACAGGTGACAGACAGATCGACAAACAACAGATAGACACACGACACACAGACAGCAACGGGAGACCGATATTTTAACGTTACACAAGGCACAGAACATCAAGAAAACACGAAATTCGCCAGTAGGATCGTACGTCAAGCAATATAATTTTTTACGTACCGTTAGCAACAGCTAATTATATCTTCATTATCTTCTACCCGTAATTACCAAATCTACTTGCTGTACACATGCGTACTTTTGAAGTGCAAATTGTATTACAATCTGTTTCTAAAACAGAACGCATCCTACACCATATCAAAGTCAACTACAAAATTAAATTAATTCCCTACAACAGCAATATTCCCCACCAAGATTAAATCTCACAGCTGCTTGTTCATTCCTGGCATAGCAAAGCCCGTAATCTTTTATGATTATGGACGAAGTAAAAAAATTGTTTTTATTAGTGTCATTTATTGCCAGCTTTTGCTCCGTCGTCGATAGAAATATGGTGGAGGTGCCGGTTCTAATCTGTTAGAAGCAAACTGCAATTTCTCAAAGCGATTGAAGATAAATGTGCACTTTAAAAATAACACTTTGTTTTTTTTTTGCAGGATAAGCATTATCTCTGCGTGATGGCTTCCGATTCGCCGGATCAAAACTTGACCCAATATTTTTCGCTGTGCAACGATTTTATCCACGCTGCGCGGCTTCGTGAAGGCAACGTTTTAATACATTGGTAAGTATCAATAGGTGTATTGTGCGGTCCCTGATGGTATTACTTTTTCACCTTGTTCCTAACCGAAAAGAACGGTCTGGCGGGTTTTTATACCGATCGATATTTACAAGGGGGGAGAAAGCTGAAAGATTTCACGTTCTTCGATTCCTAACATAACAAACCGGATGATAATAATCCGAAGCCGAACCCCTGAATTTGGGCGTAATTCAATTTTAGCATTTTTGGGAGTGCACGTTCGAAATTGGAATGCACAAGAAAATAACACTTAAATTAGTTTACATTGAGTCTTTCAATCATTGCTATTTGGAAACTATAACTGTTATCTCTATTGACAAACTTTTTTACGAGTCCTAGATAAAGTTATAACAACTGAAACTACTAAAAAATACAATAACAAAAGAATCATTCTAACAGAGATCTCAGTGTTAGATTTCGTAACAGTATCTTTACAAATATACAAAGTTGTTAGAATGTTATTTTTGATCAGTAGTATCGGATCACAGGGGTATTTGTTTCATATCCATTGAATGTGGGAAATTTAGTAACTACGATATATCTACAGTGAGATGATAAAATTTCGCACAAAACTGATAATTCCGATAATAATAATAACGTTCTCTTGAAAAATCCTGGAACAAGTCAATTTTATTTTTTAAAATGACACTTTTTGACGTACAATTTTTTTGTAACTAGCGTTTTTGTACAATGACGTCATCAACGATTTTTTTAAATAGGAATTTTTTCATCGGATTCTGATAATTTTAATACAAGTTTGAAATCCCTCATTTGTTTCCAATGTAAATCGACTTTTTTGTTTTTCCAGCTTCAATAGGATTTTTCCTCCAAAAAATGCTTAGTATATTAGGTACCAACTTTTTTCTATGGCCATTTATCTAATAAGAAGTTCAGATTATGTAAGAAAATGTTGGTTATTAATGACGTCACTGTGTAAAAAAGTGTCATTTTAAAAAATTAAGTTCACCTGTCGAAGGATTTTTAAAAACACTCTGTATATACAAAAGAAAATGAACCTATCAGGACTGATATAGAAAAAAAACATTTACTGTTGCTTCATACATAATAAATTAATACTGAAATAACTTGTAAAAAAAATTCTTAATATTTGTTAACATAGCTTTATCAAGGCGTTTCTAATTTGCAGACCACAGTTTATCTTGCAGACTGGGGGTTAAAAATGCTCCAATCAAGTTGAAACTCAACAGTTGCTTATTTCTCAATACGAAGATTATTGACACAAAATTTCAACCCGATCGGAGAAACCGTTAAAAACTACCCCCAAAACAACCTTGCAGACTGGCACTTAAAAATACTCTAATCAAGTTAAATTTTGACATTCGCTAGTTTTTCAATACCAGGATTATTGATGCAAAATTTCAGCCCATTCCGAGAAACCCTCAAAAATCACCCCCAAAACAACCTTGCAGACTGGGGGTTAAAAATGCTCCAATCAAGTTAAAACTCGATATTTGCTTATTTCTCAATACGAAGATTGTTGATACAAAATTTCAAGCCGTTCGGAGAAACCCTTAACAACCACCCTTAAAACAGATTTGCAGACTGGGGGTTAAAAATGCTTCAATCAAGTTAAAACTCGATATTTGCTTATTTCTTAATACGAAGATTGTTAATACAAAATTTCAACCCGTTCGGAGAAACCGTTACAAACTACCCCTAAAACAACCTTGCAGACTAGGGCTTAAAAATACTCTAATCAATTCAAAATTCGACATTCGCTAGTTTTTCAATACGAGGATTATTGATGCAAAATTTCACCCCATTCGGAGAAACCCTCAAAAATCATCCCCAAAACAACCTTGCAGACTGGGGGTAAAAAATGCTTCAATCAAATCAAAACTCGATATTTGCTTATTTCTCAATACGAAGATTATTGACACAAAATTTCAACCCGTTCGGAGAAACCGTTAAAAACTACCCCCAAAACAACCTTGCAGACTGGGGCTTAAAAATACTCTGATCAAGTTAAACTTTGACAATCCCTAGTTTTTCAATACGAGGATTATTGATGCAAAAATTTCAGCCCATTCGGAGAAACCCTCAAAAATCACCCCTAAAACAACCTTGCAGACTGGGGGTTAAAAATGCTCCGATCTAGTTAAAACTCGATATTTGCTTATTTCTCAATACGAAGATTGTTAATACAAAATTTCAACCTGTTCGGAGAAACCGTTAAAAACTACCCCTAAAACAACCTTGCAGACTAGGCCTTAAAAATACTCTAATCAAGTCAAAATTTGACATTAATTTATTTTTTTATTATTTTATTGTTAATTATTATTAATTAATTTATTTATATTTAAATTTAAAAAATATATAAATTACGAATACATATAGGAGTATTTGTTACAGATACGTGAATTGTGATAATTTGAGTTCATGTTTATCGCTGTTAGATAATTGTTGCTACTATGTAAGAATGCGTAAGTTGGGCATTTTTTCGTCCAATCTCTCATTTTTTGTGCGTTTTTACACGTCATTTTTGCTGTTAACTTGGTTCATTCAGTACATACTATATGCTGGTTTTGAGTTCTTTGAGATATAATTAAACTTTCATCATCAGTCAAAAAATACAAAGTTAGTGGTGTCCAAAAGAGAAAATTTAAAATTTAGAGGAAACAAAATCTTAAAAGATATTTTAAAGAAAATTAGAGACATTTTTAATTTCCGAGAAATCTAACGTAAAAAAAAACGTTTTGAGAAAAAATTTAAATTAATAATAGGAAGCTCAAACTTAATTTTATTTGAATTTCAAAAAGAACCCAGAAATATGCTAATTTCTTAATTAATTATTATTAATGGGAAAACAAATAAAGATTCGTTATATTCAATACGACGCAAAATTGTCTTCATATGTAGGTCTTACAGCCTTTGGATGGTGTCCACGTCCATTTGTCTAACTGTCTGGTAAATTGTTCTTTTTAATTGTTCTTCTAAATTGGCTTCCCAGCCGTTGTTGTAAACTTTTCTACTTAGTATTCCCCAAATTTTGTTTTCGATTGTTCGCACTGGGGGCACTATGGGGGGATTACCTTTTCTTAGGTACAAATACAAAACTTATATTATTGCTTTCTAACCAATCCCTGGACATTCTAGTATAATGGCAACTTGCTAAATTTGGCCAAATATTACATCGTCGTTATTATGGTGTTCCCATATATTGTTATGTATTGACCGCGTCACCTTTAGTACGGCCAATGAATTGTGCTGAAACGCCGGCCGGAGATATAGCCCATCAAACCAAAATTTTATCATCAAATTTCGCCTTCGACTTAAATTTTACTTTTAATTTCTTCTATATTGTTTGTATAAAATCCATCGTTACCTTCGATGATACTTAGGTGATTAATTATTGTAGGAATTAGCTCGGTTTGCGCAAAGGTGGAGATAACACAACGACCGTAGCAACGAATCTTAACCAATTAAAAACTCAAGTAAATTTGCTGCTGCTGCTTTTATATGCTTTCTTATGAAATTATTTTTGTTTTATGCCTAGTATCCCGCAAACGCTTTCGAGCACGCCACTGGAACAACCAGTTTCTCGGAGGACCTGGAAGAACCATTTATGACCCTAGTAGGCGGTACCAGGCTTCAATCAATCTTCCCTCCTCTCATTCTATCTCTATGGTGCGCACCTACTTTAGACATAATGTACTGTCTCTTTATATGTGTCTGAAATTTTTCTGCTACTTGTACTTTAAATGAATGTCAACTATCAATCATTTTTATAAGTTGCTTCAAGGTGACTAAAATTTGACATGATAATTTTTTTGTGTAAAGAACTCAGCAAGTGGTAACTTTCGACTCAGTTGGAGTATTTTTAAGCTTCCGTATGAAAGATTGCTTTGGGGAACTTGTTAAGAGCAGCTTAAAAAAGACTGTTTTTTGCATTATCACTTCGCGTATAGATAAAAACTAAACACCAAGTTTCGATTTGGTAATAATATTTTTAAGGCCCAGTCTTCAAGGTTGTTTTGGGGGTAGCTTTTAACGGTTTCTCCAAACGGGTTGAAAATTTGCATCAACAATCTTCGTATTGAGAAATAAGCAAATCTCGAGTTTTGACTTGATTGAAGTATTTTTTACTCCCAGTCTGCAAGTCTGTCTGGGGGTAGTTTTTAAGGGTCTTTGCGAACGGGTTAAAATTTTGTGCCAACAATCTTCGTATTGAGAAATAAGCAAATGTCGAGTTTTGACTTGATTGGAGTATTTTTAATCCCCAGCCTGCAAGGTTGTTTTGGGGGTGATTCTTGAGGGTTTCTTCAAATAGGCTGAGATTTCGTATCGATAATCCCCATATTGATAAACTAGCGAATATAAAATTTTGACTTGATTGGAGCATTTTTAATCCCCAGTCTGCAAGGTTGTTTTGGGGGTAATTTTTGAGCGCTTTTTCGAATAGGCTGAAATTTTGTATCAACAATCTTCGTATTGACAAATTAAGAAATATCGAGTTCTGACTTGATTAGAGCATTTTTAACCCCCAGTCTGCAAGGTTGTTTTGGGGATGATTTTTAAGGGTTTCTCCGAACGGCTTGAAATTTTGTATCAACAATCTTTGTATTGAGAAATAAGCGACTGTCGAGTTTTGCTTTGATTGAAGCATTTTTAATCCCCAGTCTGCAAGGTTGTTTTGGGGGCGAGTTTTACGGGTTTCTTTGAATAGGCTGAAATTTTTGTACCGATAATCCTCGTATTGAAAAACTAGCGACTGTTAAATTTTGACTTGATTAGAGTATTTTTAAGCCCCAGTCTGCAAGCTTGTTGTGGGGGTAGTTTTTAACGATTTTTCCGAACGGGTTGAAATTTTGTATCAACAATATTCGTATTGAGAAATTAAGAAATATCGAGTTTTGACTTGATTGGAGCATTTTTAACCCCCAGTCTGCAAGGTTGTTTTGGGGGTGATTTTTAAGGGTTTCTCCGAACGGCTTGAAATTTTGTATCAACAATCTTTGTATTGAGAAATAAGCGACTGTCGAGTTTTGACTTGATGGAAGTATTTTTAATCCCCAGTCTGCAAGGTTGTTTTGGGGGTGATTTTTGAGGGTTTTTTCGAATAGGCTGAAATTTTGTATCGATAATCCTCGTATTGAAAAACTAGCGAATATCAAATTTTGACTTGATTGGAGTATTTTTAAGCCCCAGTCTGCAAGGTTATTTTGGGGGTGGTTTTTAAGGGTTTCTCCGAACGGGTTGAAATTATGTACCAACAATCTTCGTATTGGGAAATAAGCAAATGTCGAGTTTCGACTTGATTGCAGCATTTTTAACCCCCAGTCTGCAAGATAAACTGTGGTCTGCAAATTAGACAGGCCCGCTTTATCAGCTATAATTTTGATATCATGATAAAATGAAACAAGTACCCTATACATTGTAACTATTTTTTTAATTTAAGTAATTCAGTTAAAATATCTAAAAAAATATTTAAATCTTATAAAAGAAAATATCAGGCAAAAATTGTGATGACGAAAAACAGGTCAATGACAGTAGAGTACAGAGGAGAAGAGTTTGGCTCTTATGGTGTTGCCGATATATTTTCAGAATGTAATATGTATCTCCATTTTTAATATATGTGCATATTTGTCCACAACTTTCGCCGTTTTTTAAACAGTTTATTATCTTATATTTTTTAAATTTTGCTGAAATTTTGGCGTCACGTATTTTGAAAAATCAATACTTCAATTATATATAAATATAATGGAAATTTTGGAACGAGGTTTTCCCCATTGTTTTCAGCTTTCAAAACTTTAGAAATCGTACCAGATCTATTTTCGACTTTATTTGTTGGAACTGAAATGTAGTAAAAATAAACGTTTAGCAGCCTAAGACACAAGCTTTTTTGAGTGTGTATCATCTCTAACAAAAAACGTTGACGATATATCTGGTACGATTTCTGTGGTTTTGTAAGCTAAAAAAAATGTTGACAACCATATTCCAAAATTTCCTTAAATAATTGAGATATTGATTTTTAAAAATACGTTATGAAAAAATTTCACTAAAATTTAAAAAAAGTATAATCACATACTGTTTTTAATAAAACTTACAATTAAAATTTCACAACCATAAGTCTGTTAATAGTGAATATATTACATTCTGACAATGAAAAGAAAATTTCATGTAGAAAACATAGCGACTGACCTTAAGAAGGCTTCCGACAAACAGAAGGCTGTGTGGGAAGTAAAAAGCAAGGCAAAACAGTCTTTTCATAAAAATTTAGACATGGACATCTTTAATAATTACTTTTCCTTCTCCTCTGAAAATACAATCAAGTCTATAGATATTTCAGATATTGATAATCCTATGAGTTTTTTGCGTCTGGAAAAAATGTACGGTTTTAAGTTTAAAGAAAGCTCTTTTGTTGAAGTTAGCTAATTAACATAATTAAGATTTTAATAAATGACGGGATTAGAGTTGGCCATGGGAATATTAAATTGCTGTCAATTACAACTCAAATCTATTGTTGGAATAATTAAACACGGGGTAAGGCAGGGATCCGTTTTAGCATTAATACATTTTCTTATAGTATATGCAAATCATATGTCCCAATCTTTAACGGACATAATTCTTTTTATCAATGCCATCTCAATTGTTGGAAAAAGTAGCAATGAAACTGTATAAAACTGAAAGCGTGAACTGATGCTGATAAGCTTTGTATAAATAATAAAAAAAAAACACAAATTATGAAATTCTCATTAGCGTTAAACTTCTAAAGGCGTATATGGATTTAAAAATAACATGGGAATGCATAAAAAACAAAAAAATTTGAAAAAATATATACATAATTCGCCAAATAATGGACATAACGTCAGTCTAAATTTACTTTAAATTAAACTTCCATGTTTTTATTCATCAAAATTTCCATAAACACTGAAATAATTTTATTTATTACAAATGGGAGTTCCAAAACACTTGTAAAGCCTGATGTACACGGAAAAGTTTTCTTTCAAGTCTCTCCAAACTTTGTCAGCTTATGTTCTTCTATCTCATGCAAACAAGAAAGAAAGCTTCACTTGTGAACTTTCATTTCTAAGAACAAACTTTACAAGTTTGTTGAAAACATGCTCTAAAAACTTAAAAGCTAGTCACAGCAGTGCTGCCAACAAAATTTTAGAAAACTTGTGAAGTTGTTAAGTAAAACTTGCTCACACTGGGTTTTGGGCATAATTTGACTAAATGAATCTTCATTATGAATGATGTATTTAATTTATCACATTTTTAATCAAGCAAGCAATCAATTTTGAATGTGGTGGTGCTATCATTAAAAATGTTTATCAACTCCTTTTGAATAACAGATTAATTTTAGGAACGTTTTTGTTCAATAATGCTTTTATTATTCACGACGGTGACTAATATTCCTTCATTCACGGTTTGTAACCAAGAGAAAACAACATTGCATTATTTTAGTGCAAATTTCTTCGTCACAAATAGTCGTCATCGTTATTCCAGCTAGTCCACATTTCAAAGAATGCTAGCTAACAAGGACATCAGTCGACTAAAATTATTATGGTTGAACTTTATTTTCATTAAATTGTTATTCTTCTTGAAAGATATTGGGTGTTTGTAAAAAACTATAACACTATAATTTCTTGTTCATAACGTTTTACTATATCGTCATTTTGTGAGACATCCTGTATAAATATTTCTCAAAAAACTTATGTTGTCTTATGTATAAGTTTGCTGTCTGTTGATTTATGTTAATAACAGAATAAATATCGCCCGTGACTGACACCACAGTAATTATTTAATGGCCATTAATTACCCGAGGGTCATCAAAAGATTAAATTTAATACAACTGTCCTCTCAATATAAGGAGTGAGTCGTCTGTGTGCTGGTATACGAGAAATTACATTAAAACACACTAACTTTAGAAAGCTTTTGGTTGCCAGCGAAACTTAGCCTCATTTGCCATTTATCAATTCAGAGTATTTTCTGAGGTAATTGCGGTATTGGTGGATTATTAAATTAAATTAGACCACACTTTTTCCACAATAAGTCCTCAAGCGTTCATTATAATTATATTACACAAATCGTTTTCTTTATAAAAAAATGATAATTTGTTACTTTTCCACTTCAACTAGTTACTTGAAACGTGAAAGTTGGGAAACCAGAACAGACGCTGAAGAAAAGTTATGTGGGTAAAAATAGAACCTATTGTGTTGTTTTGCCATACGTATTTCTTACTAATTTACTTACTTTTCGTGTCCAACATAAAAACAATTTTGTCTAAATCCGTTTAGAAATATCAGCTTTTTGTTTGTTTGCATGAATATCAAACCTTTATCATAGTCATTAATTTTTCAGTACTAGAAATGTTATAAATGCATGCAATGATATAATCATAAACATTGTTTTTTTTCCTGCAAATGTTGAAACTGAACGGAATAGAAAAAACACATTTATTTTGCAACTAATGACATAAATATCTCCCGTATCAGCTAAAACAATAAAATTTAACTTCATGATGACAAAATAAGACCGGTTTTTCACGAACGAATTTCCAGCCACAAATCCCGGACTTCAATACCACCCGGAAAGGAACTTTTTAACCACGAAAATACAGTTGTTTACTTCGCTCCGTAAATCAGGGTGACGGCAATGGATGTAATAATCTGTTGTCATTCATCTTCATCATTGGACGCTCAACAATACCAGTAAGCAATTTTTCATTTTTTCAGTCTGGCTGGGATGTCTCGTAGTGTCACAGTGGCAGTGGCTTACATCATGTCCGTAACTAACCTCAACTGGAAGGAAGCACTTAAAGTTGTCAGAGCTGGAAGGGCAGTGGCCAACCCCAACTTGGGCTTCCAGAAGCAGTTGCAAGATTTCGAAGCCACTCGTGTAGCGAAGGTAATTAGCTCATTTAGTTCAGTGGTTCCCAAACTTTTTTAATTTCCTTTCACTTTTTACTTCATATTTCTGTGTTTGTTACCTGCGTATGGAAGTGGACATATTTAGTTAGTGCTTGTGAAAACCAGTATTTGGCAAAATTTGCCGATTAAAACTTTACTGAGCAGGGATTAGTTCAGCACATCCGAGACGTGATTGATAGATTTGTAACAACTGGAAATGCGCATAAAGACAAATCACCAGGACGTCCCTCAATCAGTTCAGGATGTATAAAATAGATTAGTACAAAGTTCTAATAAATCAATAAGAAAGCTTCTCGTTGCAAGCTAATGTTCCACCAAGAACGTGTCATAAAATTGCAAAGAAAATATTGCATTTGTATCCACGTATTGTCACAATTTTTTGGTAACCGGATCATCAGTAAAGCTTTACAACCTGCACGATCTCCTGATTTAAAGTCACTTGATTCTTTTAAGTTTTTAAACGAATTAATTAAGACGGGTTAGGTCACGACTGCCACTTTGGAAACCGCTGATTTAGTTGAAAACGTTTGTATTAATATGACCGATTATTTGCTTTTAATTAAGTTTCCAACAGAGTTAACCCCGGCTGTTCTGAGAACCATTGACCACAAGTACTAAGATAAACTCCGTTTGCAAGTTTCGGTTGCAAATTTAGTGGAATGTGGTTTTGAGAGCGAAGTTTTAGCAAGTTTTAATGGTCTCGTGGGAAACAAAATCTTTTCACTTTTTATTTATGATTGGCTTGCAGTTTATAATGCATAAAATCGGTTATTCGAACAACATAATACAATATGCATTGGATAAAGCTGTCACTAGTTGAAATTTCTAGCACGACCAATTTAGATCAGTTGCAATTTTAAGGCCGTAGTGTAATAGAAACGTAGCACATAAGAAAACTCCAACAAGGGAAAGGCTCTGGCGGTTATTTCGCTGTGTTGTTTTACAAAGAAAAGTTTCTTTTGGTATGAAAGTTTACACCACCCCATCAACTTTACTTACCGGAGCTTGGAAGTTAGATGTGTTATATATTTCAAAAGTTGTATAAATTTATAAGAAAGTTTCAACATTTCACTTAATGCAACTTACAATTATTTCTGTTTTTAGTACGATCCTACTATTTCAAAGTCACTATTCTTTACTTCTATGTAAGGATCATTATAAGTAAAGTTTAAAAAAACTATAGTCATTTACGGATAAAGTGTGCTTAAAATTCGAAGTTGTATAAGCAGAGGACTTAGTGGTCGCGCATTTCTCGTATTCTTGGAAGCGTTACGAAAGGAACTTCGGTCACAAAGTTCATAAATTAACTTAAAGTAGTGCAAAATCCTCGAGAAATAATTAGGTGGTAAAGAATACTGGTATACCAGAGTTTGCTAAATCCTGAGTAAACAAAATTTTCAACTAAACTAAACATAATTTAGTATAATAAACTATAGATATATCCTTAATGCGGTTAATACGCTGCCGATTAATGGACAACATACATCAACTTAATAGATGTTGTTACATGTGTACAGCTAGTTACGTAATTACAATACTTAAAATCTAATCAATATGTTAATTCAATTTTGAGTATCTGTTGAATTGTTGGCTAATAGTTTGGCTCCAATAGAATGCTGAAAACTAGAACAAACATGAAAAATTAAATTAAAATTGCTATAAAAAAAATGTCAACAAGGATGGGGTCCTTAACCCAAATATCAGCTACGCGTACAAAAATGTGTGTAAAATAATAGCGATAAAAATTAAGGTAGACTCATAAACCATAAATATAGGAGTCGGCTTTGTTATAAAGTGTAAATATGAGCTACCACGCTCAAGAAGTAAAAATCATCCACTTACGAGTTATAATAAAGACAGTATTGTCTATGGTTTTCACAAACATTGATTTAAATTTAAAATGACTATACTTAACCGTCTGAATTTTTTATGAAGTTACAGCAATAGCGTTCTTGAATCGATCCAATATTCGATTAAGTCTGTCTATAGTTACGATTTCTGATACGAAACACATTTGTACGTGGTTGGATAATTGTTAATCTCAAGGAAGTAGTACAATCGGGTCCATCGAGCGACTTGCTGCTTTCATATTTTCTCGACGTTTCATGAGAGTACGAAAAAAATCGCTGTGTCAATTTTTATTAGATAGATAATCTTCGAAACTACTAGACCGATTATCATGTCAAAAGATTCTATATTAAACTGATTTATATGTTATACAATTGTTATGTTATACTTCTACAATTGTGGTTCACGACTCCGGGTTGCGTTTTTCACCTAGACACCCAATTTTGTCAAAAAGATCCAAGATGTACATATGAGTCTTGAGTTTTCTAACCCCAAGTATGATACGAATTCAGAAAAACAAGCTCTAAAAGATTTCTAAAAGATGTATAGTGTCATTAAAATTAGATGTCGCAGACAAACACAGGAAAAATATAGGTTGTCAAAACACATCATTGTTACTGGTATTATTTTCCATATTTGTTTTAATGTATGTAGAGGTTAGCACAAGTTATCTTAACTTGAAATGATTTAATTTTCCGCATGCCTAAGTTCATAATGGCTAAATACATAATCAAAGCTTCAAACAAACCCTGTAATTATTTCAACATCAAAGTACATGATTTCAGTTAGGATTGTTTCACTGGGACCTTAGAGAACCAATTTATTGAATTATATGGCTATAATAAGAGTATGAGGAAACAGTATTGGCTGTTCGGTTTACATCACAGGGAATTAATTATTGAGTTGATTGCCCCTTGAACTGTGACTTCGATATACAGGGTGCCGCATCCAAGTCTGGATATAGGGAATTAACATGAGAATTGGTTTTTATTTTATAATATCTCCCCAGATCACTTTAAAGCTATTATTGAGTGATGCCTTTGTGGAGGTCAAAAAGGGCTATCGGCCAGTATTTTTTTCAAATTGTTGCATCGCGTTCATTCACTGTAAAAAGGTTTTAAAAATCGTATTTTGAAATTCGCGCCCGATCCGATTTGTCGCGAAGTGCTCCGTCCCACTGTCGAAGTTCGGCGATCGCGTGTTTGAATTAATCATGCAAAATCCAAACGTCAAAGTGAAATTAGAAATTATTCTCAGAAATCAACGAACTCAAGCTGAATTATTTTATCCAGTGTGATGATTATTGTAAGTCAATTTAAACGGAATAAATGCACAAACTGAACAAAATATTTTATTAGGTTATGCTATGTTCTACTGCGATTAGACGAAAAAGCGAGGGCCTGCTTGTTCTTCAACGGTTAATTTAATTAGTAGGTAATTTGGGTAAATTTCACACTTTTTTTTCGAATCACTAAAGATTGGAAGTCAATTGATTTTACGTTCGTTAAGCAGGGATGGAATTTTGCCACCTGGAAGCATGTTTGTTACAAGAAATTTTTGAGAGAGAAATGTAGAACATTGATTCATTAACATTTTAAAGTATTTTTCTCTATTACGAATGTGTTTTGGGATTCAGAAACTTTTGTATTACTGTTTTATTTGTTTATTTTGTTAACAACAACAAAAATTAAAATAATATTTCACAAAACAAAGTTACATTTATTTTCAAAGGTGATAAAAAGTAAATAAAATCAGGTGGGCACAACGTTTTCTAGGGATCTTAGAGAGATGGGATAGAAGTTTCAAAAAGCATCATGACAAAAAATTGAAGCCTGAGGACTACTTCTCACGTATGGAGTTTTACGAAGAAACGCTTGAGAGAATCTAGGCTGATGGAGAGTTTTTCAGGAACATTTGTTTTACTGACGAATGTTCATTAAGTCTTAAGGGAAGTTATAATCGTCAGAACGATCAAATTTAAGCATTACACAACTCTCACGTGGTCCATGAGTATCGTTATCAATGGCGTACAACTGTCAGTGTATGACTGGGGCTTCTAGGACATCATGTCATTGCACTTTTTTTCATCGAATCCGGAATGAATGCTCAGAAGTAGGACAATATGCTAGCTCAGCAAATACTTCCTGAGACTCGAAGGGTGCGGCATCTGCAGCAGGTCTTTTACATCAGGGACCAAATCTCCAGCCATATAGCTCTCATAAATGTTGTCTATTTGGACCAGTATTTTCCCGCAATGTTGGAATGAAAAATTTGCACCGCCCCATTGGCCTGTGCATTCGCAGGATCTAAATTTTTTCTTTGGAGATTTCTTCACGACCATCTGTATTCAAACAATACCAGCTATACAAACAGAGAACGCTGAAACAAGCAATCCAGCAATATTGTCTTCAGATTGCAACTCAAATGCTGATCGACACGCGTAGGAGTTTTGAAGATCGGCTTACTTACTGTACAGCTGCTGAGAGCAGTCTTTTTGAGCAATTCTTGAAAATAGTGCAATACTTCTCCAGATTCGTACAATATTTCATTACTTTATTCATCAACAATTCAAGTTTTGTTCTTTGTAGTTATCTAAATGGTTCATTAAAAGGTCCTCTTCAAAAGCGCCAGCTGTTTTGATGGTAAATCTTATCATCACACAATAAGAAAAGCGGGCCCTCGCATTTTCATCTAATCGCAGTAGAACATGACATTTTAATGAGATTTTAGTAATAAAGACTCGATCAGCACCAGCAGCATAACCTAATAAAATATTTTGTGCAGTTTGTGCATCTATTCCGTTTAAATGGACCTACAATAATCGTCATATTGGATAAAATAATTCAATTTGAGTCGTTCAGTGATTAACTGAGTGAGGCAGCGCGAGTACATTCCTAGCTTGAGGGCTCCCGGTACATGTCAAAATGCTGCCGATGGGGTTTTGAGGAAGACCAGCTGCTCGAAGTCTTCATCTCGGGCTTTTTGGATACGGTCTGAGCGTAGTTCCGAGATGGCTCGTTTAACGGGGTCGCGCACTACGACGAATGAATGGATCAATTTGTGCATTTATTCCGTTTAATTTGTCCTACAATAATCATCATACTGGATAAAATAATCCAGTTTGAGTTGTTCGCTGATTTCTGAGAAAAATTTCTAATTTCATTTTGACATTTGGATTTTGTATGGCTATTCCAAAGACGCGATCGCCGAACTTCGACAGTGCGACGGAACATTTCGCGACAAATCGGATTGGGCGCGAATTTCAAAATACGATTTTTAAAACCTTTTTACAGTGAATGACCGCGATGCAATGATTTGAAAAAAATACTGGCCGATAGCCCTCTTCGACCTCCACAAAGGCATCACTCAATAATAGCTTTAAAGTGATCTGGGGAGATATCATAAAATAAAAACCAATTCCCATGTTAATTCCCTATATCCAGACTTGGATGCGGCACCCTGTATTAAACCTATTAACAACCCTCTGTTTCCAACCAAATATGTATTATTAAAAATTCAATTTTCAATAAAAATAATCCACATTTTGAGTAAAGTCACAGACAAAACTTAGTAACAATTCAGTGTGTAAGAATTTTACATTTGTCAATTTTTGACATTTATCAGTGTCCATCCAATGATGACTCGATCACAAATTAAAAAATTAATAAATGAAATAATGGTTATTTCATTATTCTGTGCGTGATTCACTACTAAAAACTTGTATGTTTGTGATATAATAATTTTATGACGCTAAACTCCACGAACGATCAAATAAAAAAAGTAAAGTTGTACTTATCCAATTTCAATTAATAAATAATTCGACATATATAAATAAATTATACTTTGAGTGTGTTTTAATTAAAATTAATGTACATTTTGTTCGTATTTTACAGATATCTCGTAGTGAAGTTCTAAAAGCACAGCCAGATTTAATCCCATTTTTTTCTAATGAATTCAAGCTTAGCATGTTTCGCCCAAGTTGATAATCGTCAAGTTCATGACAGATATATGTACAAAGTTGGTGCTTATAGTAGACTGTAGGTAATTTAAATGTAGAAACTATGAAACGACTTGAGGACATTATCGTCAAAGAAAATCACCTAATGGTCATTATAAACTCTTAACGGCTGCGGCGACCTAAATCAAGAAAACACTCTACTCGCAGACTAATACAAAAATCATTAAACCAACTATTTAATCTGAATCCATTATTTACAAATGGATATTAAAAGCTGATGTGCTACTTTTCCAGGATGTGACAATGTGCACCATGCTACATTGCGTGTCAAATTATCACATCAGATTGACTGTGTATACCTATAATTTTTTGTTTTACATGTCAAGCTCGAGACACGTAATTATGATGCCTTGAGCGTATAATAATTTTGAGGACTGGGGCTCATAAAAAATACGAGCCCAAGTTACATAACGTGTGGGCCATTAATGCATAATAATATACCACTATGTTCCCTAATATACTTTATTTGGCAATTTTTCATTGTTTGACTATACCCAACAGAGCCATAAAGCACGTGAAGGATGTTGCGGTACGCCTTGCAAATTCCCAGAACCAATTAATTTAAAGGAGGTATGAAAAAGTACGTTTAGAGGACATGAACCGTTTACAGGTGCTTTCCCGACCTTCTCTTTAATCCTATGATTCTACTGTTTATTTATGTAGGTTTACTGTTTTGGGTGCGTCCTAATTTCAATTAGGGTGGGTACAAGGTAGCAAGCGTGACTTTTTGCATGCGTCACGCAATAGTGTGGTATTTCAAAGTGAAATCGATCAATTGTTGATAGATATCTTGTAATTTTTAATCTCCGCTCCAATTTAAGTGATTGCACCTAAGGTGTGTAGTTAGAAGCTGCAGTGAATTTAGTTGATTAAATAAAGTGGATGCTGATATATAGTCTGTTCTTTTTTTGTGGCCACGCCTGCACACATCAGATCCTGTTTTTGACATACAAAACGGTCCATTGTAATTATGTAAATATAGAATGACTTACTTAATGAGAGCATAGAAATTAAGCATTAAAAATGCATCTTCATTACCTAATAAAAAAAAAACACACCTTGGCTTAAAGCTGTTGTACATAAATTTTGTACTGCGAAAACAATTAAAATCTTTTATTACATCAATCTTAAACTGCGGAAGTACATTGTAAATTCCATTCTTACAGTGACACAATTTCAGTTAGTACAAATGAGCGCCAGTGGTTAAAAATATAGAATTTATTTCAGTGTCGATTCTCTGCATTAAAATTTATTGCTGTCATCATCTCCTACTTCCTTAAAGAAGTTGATTTTCCAATACAAATTCTATAATTCCTGTAAAATCCGTTATAAAATAGTTAACTTAAATCTGACAGCATTTCAGACGTTTGTATGATATGATGACAAAGCCGTTAATGTACAATACCCGTTAGCTTTATAACATTGATAAAGTCTAGCCTTCAACATTATAGTGCAATTTTACAGTGCAATATGACGATGGTATATTGCAATAAACTTTAAATTCTCATTGTAAATTATGGAAACATCTCTGTCACAATTTTAGTATACTGTGAACTCTGAGCGAGTATACCATAGGGAATTTGTGAGAGGAGAACGGAGCAGAAGCTAGTATAACACAAACTTTATCACTGAGGACTTAACAAACTGTTGCAAAAGTAACGTGAATTTTTTTTTTAGTTCTCAAAAAAAGTGGTCAAGTGGGTACAACATAACTTATAGTTATTTACTTACTTAAGTGCGTTTGGGGATGTGTTCGTGTATAGAGGTCGCTGACTCTACTATTCCTCATTACCCCGTCTGTGAACTTCCGGGCATCGAGAATAAAATGTTTTCGGAAAACACGTCCTTCACATGTTTGTATATTCAAATGTGGTAATCCATAAATTTCTTTCCGAAGCTAATATATTACTAAAAAGAAGGGAACCATTGTTGCAACAACCATTAAATAAAACAAAACACCATTCCTGTTGTACGACGCGCAGTTCCTGATAAATAGTTTCCAACTTTGTCATTTCTTTTTTCCTGTTGTAGTTCTGTGATTTTGAAGTTTTTGCGAAAAGGAAACAATCTTACCCCTAATTACAAGTTCCTTATCTTATCATTCATTAATTTCTAGTTTCAAATCAGCTTTTTCTATAACTTACAAGTTAGATTTTAAATTATTTGTACAACAAATTTAAAAACCTAGTATACACTAATAATAATAGTTTTATTTTTGAGGTCTACATATTTTGCAGTTACCTAACTGTAACTGAGACAAAGAAGGGACAAAATGCGAACATTTTTTCTCATTCGTTTGATGATAGTTTTCAGAAATTCCAAAGTTTTATTTACGACTTTTTACACAGTACATTTTTTGCTCAAACTTTATAATTTAATGTCCACTTTTTGTTTGTTTGTCGTCTCTTCTCTTTCTGTCGTTCGCTTGCTTATTATTAGAGAGATAATTAATCCATCTTTTAAACTAATCGATGAATGATTGATATTATAAAATTTTAAAAGTAAAACCAAAAATTTGACGGCTTTCTTTATTTAGCCCTAATAGAAAGTTGATGATGGTTATCATTTCGAAGATGTATTAAATAAACATTCTTTAACACACATTCCCAAAGTTGCAATATTCTTTGCGTTTTCAAAATAACTACATATGTTTTTTTCCAAGTGTTTATCTATCATCTGCCTGTTTGTCCTGTATTGGCGATTTTATTAGATAGACCCTAATCAATAGACCCGTTGTTATGAAATTTTAGAGTATTTTAGAAATATCATGTAGATGGTAAACCGTTGACCAAAATTTGTTTAATCAATAAATTGAAGATGCCATCGCAAAATTTTGCTAAGTAAATCGTATTTAAATTTTATAAAATAATATGCTCATGTACTTGTAGTTTATTAAACCGTTCTTATTCTTTACCTTTCTTTTTTATCTACTTTTAAAATCTTGATGAAGCTTCTCAAAATTCTGCTAGACAAATACTATCTAAAGGGTGCAGAATATTATAGTATTATGGGTCTACATATGTGGTTTCAGGTTATCATTTTTCTAGAATTACTTATACAGAATGTCTTAAAAAAATTAATAAATGTATCAGCAAAAAATTCTGCACTGTTGTCATCCATTAATATTATGGACGTGTCTACCTTACCTAAACTATGTATATTTGTTAAAAAACTGACGACGTGTCACAAAATTTTATTATTAAAAACCTAGTGAAACATACGCATACCATTCTTATTTACTTATAGTTAGGGGTTTATCATAAAAAAAAGAAATAAAATTCGCAGAATCAAATTTTATAATATAGCTAAGGAACTGGATTTTTTTTATTGTACTTGTGAGGCGAGAGAGGTTCTATCTATAGGATCTTAGGCCAGTTTTTGAATTTTTTATAAAATTGTCTGAAAAATAATAATTAATAAAACATTTTATTTTATTTTATTAATTAAATGGAACATAATATGCTCCTTTGCCTGTAGTTTAATAAATCACCCTGAATTTTATTTTACAATAGATATAGGAATTATTTTCAAAAATGACACTCGAATCTTGAAATTAATTTAAAAAACTAAATTAATTCATTTCAAATTTTTAGTAAAATAGTGACGGTTCGTCAAGCTGCAAAACATTTAGCTGTGCTTGGCATTTCACGGCGTAGCTTCAACTATTTTCATTCAGGCTTCATTGTATATTTGTTTTCTTGATAAAGTCTCTTTGTTGTGTTCATTACATTCGACTTTTGGATCGTGGCGTGTCGTATGTGTCAACATCACGTGGATACTCTGCGACGCATTTATCTGGGCGACTGCTCAAGGCCGCTCAGGGTATATTTTGCGCCTGGTGATAAGAGAACATTAAGAAAATTTTATGTATTCGTCTCCTCAAAAAATAGATAATACAGGGTGTCTCATCTAAAACTAATATCTTGAGAACAGATAGATATATAGAAATTGTGTTAACGCCATTGTTTTTAGCTTGAGGGAGGAAATGTATGTATGGTGTCACCGTTGCGACGCATATCTATATTTTTTTAAAATGATACAAATTTGCTCAAAGATCTACAGGTTTATCTTTAAGAATCAAAAAGTTATAGGGGTGTATCAAATAAAAGAGACACCGTGTATAACACTTGAGTTGATCAAAAAAATATATAAACAAAAAATGACAGTTGAGTAAAAGTTGTAATTAAAGAAATCTGTTTCAAAAGTAGTTGTTTTCGCATATGTTTGAACTGTCGTAAAATAGTGGTGCCTCTGTATTTATTTCACGTAACTTTCACTTTTTTATATTTATAAGTTTTATTTTTTTGATCAACTCATAATGAAATAATAAATATGTAAGTGTTGTGAATATTTGTAATAAAAATTTAACGGTCTCCCAAAATCCGTTCAAAAAATATAAGTATGTTGCAGTTTAAAAAAATATAGGTTTGAATCGCGGCGCCGCAACGTACTAAATTAAGCTTCATCCTTCAACCTACAAGCCATAGCGTTTACAGAATTTTATGTATCTCTATACGTTGTCAAGATATTAAGCAGCGGAGTTTTAGTTGAGACACCCTGTATATCTCAAAATATAATTAAATAAATGTTGCTTACACAGGACGGGCAAAAATAACATGCTATATGTTCACAATTGAGGCATTTTTTACAAATATAATTTAATCTTTTATTAGCGAATATTTGTAGAAGTTGTTAAGCACTTAACAGTTTATCAACAGAAGTTCCAGTCGAGCTAATAACTTTTTTTTTTCAAGATCAAAATAATCACATATACGCAAAGAAATGAAATATAACACGAACGCGAAGTAATAGCAACTTCAGAAGTATGGGTTTAAATAGAGGCCACCTTCGGGAATAATTATTATTCAGGCAGATCCAGACAGGATAGAGTCCAGTCAAGTTGCGCCGGAATTATTTTGTACATAATCGCTGTATTTTGTATCGTCTAAATTTAAGTTACTGCGGAATAAATTGTTAAGTTTTACCCACGCTGATTTTATTCACCAATCATCGTAACAATATCATCAAAAGACATTATTATTAAAGTAATTAAATAAACAATCAGAACTTGATAACTTAATTTAAATTTTAAATAAAACAAAATTCAGCGACTTTTGTTGCTGTTGTTTTTCTTCACGGGTGTGCTACAACCCTAAAATCTTTTCCGATTGTAAAACTACTATCTAAAAATGTTGCACTTTAATTTTGAAAAAACGACTGTCCTCTGGCAAGATGCATTTAAGTATGTATTAAGCGTTTTAGTTATTTTCCGTTATTAATAATTTAATTCTAGGTACTATACAATAAAAAAAAAACAATGAAATTCAAAAGCGCAGCTGGGCGTAGTTAGTTTTACTTTTTTGTCTAAATTACACTGAATTATTATTATTATAAAATCTACTTTTTATCCAATAAAATGATGATCAGAATGAAAACAGGGTGGGTGGGCGGGGCCACTTTGACATTGTTTAAGCGTTCAAATTTCATCTGAAAGTAAACAAAAAAGGGAACACTGTAAATGTCGAAGCATTTTTGTAAAAATTGTATGGTTAAACATTATAAAGATATGGAAAATAACCCAAAGTTGCGGTTCAGTTGAACTCGTTTTGAACCAGGCATTTATAAAACCGACCCATAGAGTGTAGCTAATTTGCTAAAATCAGTCTTATCTGAACAAATACTAGCCCCGCCCACCCGCTCTCTATTTTCTTAGAGATTAGGTCCTTTGCCAAATTCAGTCTTATCTTGACAAGTATTAGAATAAAAATTAGAATACCGTCTAAGAAAATAAAAAGCGGTTGGGCTGGGTTAATACTTGCTAAAACAATACTGATTTTGCCGAATGACGTATCTTCTAAGAAAATAAAGGGCGGGTGGACGGGGCTAATACTTGCTAAGATAAGACTGATTTTGCCAAATGACACACCCTCTAAGGAAATAAAGGGGTGGTAGACGACGCTAGTAGAGAACGAGAAATTAAATAAATGTACAAAATGTGTTCGTGATATACCTACAATTCAAAAACCTTCTTTAAACTAACTTCGCCCAAATACAATGCAATTTATATATTTACTATCAAACAATTAGGGGTTTTCGAACTAAAACGCTTAACTTTGTGAACAATCTTTCTACTTCTGGTGATAACTATAATATAATTTCATTTTCGCCTAATACCAAATTAATAATACTTATTGGTGGCCAAAATCAGTCTTATCTCAGCAAGACTGAGCCCCGTCCACTCGCCCTTTATTTACTTAGAGAGTAAGTCATTTGCCAAAATCAGTCTTATCTTAACAAGAACTAACACCGCCCACCCACCCTTTATTTCCTTAGAGAGTAAATGATTTGCCAATTTCAATGTTATCTTGGCAAGTGATAATACCTATTATTCCGTTGTACAAATCTGAGCCGTCGTTATCAACATTTTCTAAATTTGAATCAGATTCCTCAAAATACAAATTTCCCATGGGTTTTCAATTAGTCACACTAAGTTCTGCACAATGTTTACTAAATTACATCTTTAGAATACATTAGACCCTCAAGTCATAAATTATCGACCTTACTTTTTGGGTGGAGGCCGAAAAGTTATGTGTTTGTTATAATAAAATTTACAAAACCTCTACATCATTTCAATAGCGTTGTATTGACAAAAGTATGGGGGTAATCTACCTCATAACCACGTCTTGTCTGTAAGTCGTTTTTTCTGTTTTTTCAATACTGTGATCTCTTGCATTTGACTTTTTCTGCCAGAAAATATGGGTAGTTTGTCGAACTCCACCGAATAGTATTTTACATTGTCCATTACTACTACACACTTTCGTTGCAACTTGTTCAAATCAGAAATAAGCTCATTGACCACCCAATTTTGAAAAATTGTCCAGTCCATCGGTTTATAGTAATATCTGTCGCTATTTCTCGAATTTAATAAAAAGTTACTTTTTACTTTTACTTTTCAAATCTGAATCGTGTATCCAACGACGAATAGAAGAGCCATTTTGGTAAACCCATATTTTGTCAAAACACGCTAATTACATCTTATTACATCTTCACTAGAATTTAGAAATTGAAGAAACTGTGTCAAAAAAATAATTATAGCTGAAACGACACGGTTTTGTTCCCTCTCAAAAATTTTGATTTCGATTCTTTAGCCAGAGGATGAAGTCGATATGATCACAAAAATTTTTGAGACAGCTCACCTACATTGATCGGACGTTTTATTTCCAATAAAACTTCTTTTGACATTTTAAACGTAATTGTTTTATGTTAATGTCTTTAAAATTTTACTTACTTGAGTAAAAAAAGAACACCACTTTTCTGATACCTGAAAAGTGGCAAACATGTCAGACGTGACAGTAAAAAAACAGGTCAGTTTGGGTAGCCAACAAAAAGAAAAACACGTGGTCTACTCAGGTCTAGACAGGTCGCGAATATAATATACCTATTTTTTTTTTTAATCTACATGTAGATATATGTACACATAATCTTCCTGTCCCTACACATTAATTTACATTTCTAATCGCTGTTAAAACTTTAGCCTTTCCCCATGTTGCAAGGAAACAAGTTAAAGGTTCGTTCAGAAACGACAATATTTAGTTAGGATAAATCAGCTTACAGCTACTAACACTCCTAGAATGCTTAACCACGTACAGTAACCTTTTATTACAACTTTAGTATGTCGGGAATTAATGACCCTTGTTCTGGTGGTTCGTTAAAATTTACATAGAGAAGTTTAATTTAGCCTCTGGATTACATTCGCATGACGTATAGTATCATTTGCAAACAGTAATAAATAAATAATTAACGAGGGGGTGAAATGGCAAACATAACAGTGTTCTAAATGTAATGGTCCGGGTGAAATGTGTAATATAATATTCACGAGTACAGTATAGCAAACTCCATAAAACCCTTGTCATTATATACTAGAATATTACAAAAAGACTTTGAAACTCCTCAAAACACAAATAGAAGTTTCTTGTCTGATCTTTACTTAAAGTAAATTTCCTCTGATGCGTGCTTGAAGGCTTTCATCAAACAGAATAAGGATCCGGGTTATAATATCGTGTAATGAAAATTTTAAAATTACGGAACTTGCCCTCCACTGAAGTGAATGAACTCTGTTTTTACTTCGCACCCTCCGTATCACATATTACGCGAAAACCTAAAACGTACAGGGTTACTAAAAAGTATGGAAGCAGTTGAATCCCTCGGGAACGGTTTATCAACACTAAATGTGCTTCCTTCTGTCTTTACGACAAAACAAATCATCTTCGTGTTTTTTCCCATTCTCTGCATTGCTATTTCTGATTAATAATATAACAACAGAAGCTAATACATAAAGAGAAACCTGTTGAATGTCAATCAATACGTTCGCTCGAATGACCTCTACCTTGCCATTTCGCCAAGAAATTCTCGCATGCTACTACCTCACATATTAACGTTTACTACTCGATGATCATAACACTAAAACATTGCTAAATTTGATTACAGGAGCGCCGACGTCTCAAGGAACGTTATCCAAGTTTAGCCCTTGTACATATAGACCGAGAACAGTGTTCTCTTATGCTCAATAATTATGAAGAGTTGCTGCAAAATCGGTCGATCTGCGAAGGCCGGTGCGTTATGGGCGAGGAATGTCCGACCGGAATCTGTAGATCAAGAAATCAAAATCCAGCTGCACATCAGTCGCGATCGAGGAAGCAAAGAAGTGTTAGGTCGCGGTCGGAAATGACAAGAAGCCCTAGTACTACTAGCACCGCTAGTACTAGTAAAGCGAGGCCTCGCTCTGGACCCGCAGGACTCCGAAGCCTTACAGGTGCACATAAAATTATTGTTGTAATGGTGAGAGATTTTTGGAAATACGCACGGTATTGCTTAAAGAGCACGGTTTTGTCACGATTTTGGCTTCGTCACACCTTCTCGCAGGCACATGCTTTCGAAAAATTGGCCTAAGTGGCTAATTTTTTCTTAAAGATTTTCTACTAAAGAAGTCTTTATGAGAAAGAACCAGACACGTTTTTTCGAGCACCTTTGTTATGAAATCCATCAACTTTAATTAATTTAACTTAAGTAAGTTAACTCACTTAAGTAACTGGATTATAACACATGGCACAGAAACTGCGTTCTAAATTCCATTGAAAGCAAAAATATACCTGTACTCAGAACATATTTTTGTTTGCAGAATTATTGACGTTTGTAAAATAACTCGCCTTTGGGGAATATATAGGTGTTATAATTCAGAAAATCGAAACCCACAAGTTTTCAATGTTTACGCACATTGAAATTTAAAAATTGGTAGGTTATTTCGACAGAACTTCCCTCTCCTTTGAAGTATAGTCCAAAAACCCTGCCTCTTTCAAAACTTATAAAATTTGATTTTGCGATTTTTGTTTATTAAGAAAAAAAAAGAGAAAATCAAAACATAGATTAAAATCTTCTGGAAAACCAAAAACTATAAAAGTAAATAAATCGATAAAATTGAAGTCTAAAAATGAAGCAAGAAAAAATTCTAAAAATCAAAAATCGAAAAGTAGGAAGATTGAAAATTCGACTATCGAAAATCGGAAACTCCAGAAATCAAAAAATTAAAAAGTAAAATCATTGGAAAAGCGGGAGACTGAAGAATAAAAAAATTGAAAAACGAAAAGTAAACAAATAGAAAATTCGAATATCGAAAAAGATCTAAAATTGAAAAAATTAAAAATTGAAAATTCGAAAATTTGAAAAATCGAAAGACAGAAAAATTGAGAAATCAATAAGTCGAAAAGGAAGAAGTTGAAAATCGAATATCAAAAAATCTAAAATTATAAAAATTGGAAAATCAAAAATTCGAACATCGAGATTTGGAAAAATCCAAGAAAAGAAATATAGAAAAAGCGAAATATCGAAAGTCGATAAATCGAAATAAAATATATCGAGAAAATCGAAAATTCGAAAAATCGTGAAATCAGAAAATTTTAAACATTGAAAAACCGAGAAATTGAGAAATGGAAAATATGAAAAACCGAAAAATTGAAATATTAAAAAATTTAAAACTCGTACAGTCGAAAAATGTAAACATTAAAAAAAATGATAAATTGAAAACTAAAAAATCAAAAAAACAAGAAACCGAGAAATCGAAAAATCTAAAAATTATTAAATCAATAAACTAAAATATCAAAAAAATTAAAAATCGAACAATTTAAAAATCCCAAAACTCAAGTAACGAAAAATGAAAAAATTGGTCTAAAGAGTTTAGACAGTACTTCCCTCGCTGTCGGAAACTTGACGACTGCATGCCTATTGTGTTTTTTTTCTCATTACATTTTTGTAGTGGGAATTTAAAAAAAAATTGCGATGACGTCATCAACATTTTTGCAAGGACACGTATATCAGTTGGGATAGATGTAGTGTAATACTAAGAATAAAATTATTATATTCTCAAATTTTCGGGAAAATGAATTGGGTCGTTTGAATATTGATTTGTAATAATCAATAAAATAACGAAACAATTTACTCACGTATACCTACGTATCAGAGGCAACTGAAAATCGTGTATGTATAAACATTGTTAATTTAAGATGACAGGCGTAACAGCATACGTGAGAGCCAAACACAGAAACTGTAAACAAAACGACCGTCGGTTTTATTGCTTCGACTTCCGCTTATTATATAAAACATTGGGTTTTATTTTAATTCTTGACGGTGAAATTCACAATTGGTTGATTATAAACATGTCTATTTCACATTCGCGGAATCAAGTGAACGCATAAAACAAATGCAGGTCTGTAATGTTAAAGTCGATGTAAATAAGCGTGCTACCCTTATGTTTCAACCGAGTTTTTCCTTTAACAAATTTTGTGTCTACCAAATTGGGTTGGTTGGGGTGTAATACTAATAATAAGTGTTGCCTTTAATTTAATCAATAAAATAAATTGACTTCATTAATTTTTTTGAACCACCTCTTAAGAAAATCTAAAAAATATGAATGGAATGATAAATCACAAGTACAAACTCATCATATTTTTTGCATTTTAGATAGGATTTATTCAGCAAAATTTAAGGGTGACGTCATCAATTTTTTTAGGAGGGATGAACAAATACATTTTGAACAAAAGTTTACCATGCTTATAATAACTTTAAAATATTCCCAAGATTTCAAAGCATTCGGTTTTGTAATTCCTGATTAAATCGATAAAATAAATTCACGCCTTCATTAATTTTTTTGAGTCACCCTGCATATGCAAATCCAAAAATATGAATGGAATGATAAATCACAAGTACAGACTCATCATATTTTGTACATTTTAGATACGATTTATTCGGAAAACTTTTGAGCTGACGTCATCAGTTTTTTGTAGAAGATAACCAAATATATTTTGACTAAAAATTTATTATGCTCTTTATAACCTTAAAACATCTGCAAGATTTCAAAGCATTCGGTTTTGTAGTTCCTGATTAAATCAATAAAATAAATTTACGCATTCATTAATTTTTTTGAGTCACTCTGTATATGCAAATCCAAAAAATATGAATGGAGTGATAAATGACAAGTACAGGCTCATCATATTTTGTACATTTTAGATATGATTTATTCGGCAAACTTTCGAGCTGACGTCATCAAGTTTTTGGAGGGGATAAGCAAATATATTTTGATTAAACATTTATTATGCTCTTTATGACCTTAAAACATCTGCAAGATTTCAGAGCATTCGGTTTTGTAGTTCCTGATTAAATCAATAAAATATATTTACGCATTCATTAATTTTTTTGAGTCACCCTGTATATGCAAATCCAAAAAATATTAATGGAGTGATAGTTCACAAGTACAGACTCATCATATTTTGTACATTTTAGATATGATTTATTCCACAAACTTTTGAGCTGACGTCATCAAGTTTTTGGAGGGGATAAGCAAATATTTTTTGACTAAAGATTTATGATGCTCTTTATAGCCTTAAAACATCTGCAACATTTCAAAGCATTCTGGTTAGCAGATTAAAAATTAAATTTCAAAATGTTGTTTTATAATTTTGATTTTTTTTCCAAAAATCTGGACGTTTCGGGTGAAAAGTCGATTCAGAGTTGTAAACTACATGTGTAGGACTATGTTATTTTATACAATTGAAAACCCATTTACTATGTACAATTTTGAAGTGACGTCATCGCTTTAGTGGTGGGGATGATTCGACAAATTTTGGTTAGCGTTTTACCATCTACATGATATTCTTAATATAAGTACAAAATTTCACAACAATCGGTCGAGTACTTTCGGAGATTATCTGTCTAATAAAAATCCGTGACAACAGACGGACAGACGGACAGACGGACAGACGGACAGACGGACGGACAGACGGACAGACGGACAGACGGACAGACGGACAGACAGACGGAAATGGGAGACCTATTTCTTCGTCTTCTAGGGGTCATGAAAGATCGAGAAAACGTAAAAGTAGAGAGTCGGCCGACGGACTCGATTACAATACTTCCTTTGCTTACGCTCGGGAAGTAAAAATCGGGAAATCGAAAAACTGAAGAACTGAAAATTCAAAAATCGAGAAATCGCTATGTCGAGACACTGAAAAATCGAGAAATAGGAAAATCAAAACATTGCAAAATCCAAAAGTCGAAAACTGGAAAAGTCCAAGAGTCGGAAAAACGAGAAATCGAAAATTTAGAAACGTCAGAAATTGAAATATTGAAAAATCAAAAAATTGAAGAATGAAATAATTGAAAAATCGTAAAACAGAAATATGTAATGGAAAATAGAAAAATCGAAAAATAAAAAAATGAGAAAAAAAAATTGAAAAATCAAAAATCTAAAAAATCGAAAAATTGAAAAATGGAGATACTAAAAATCCAAAAATCGAAAAATCCAGACGTCGAGACACCGAAAAATCGAGAAATAGGAAAATCAAAACATCGAAAAATCCAAAAGTCGAAAACTGGAAAAGTCCAAAAGTCGAAAAATTGAAAACTTAGAAACGTCAAAAATTGAAATATAAAATATGTATTGAAAAATCGAAAAATTTAAGAATAAAAAATTCAAGAATCGAATAATTGAAAAATCGTAAAATACAAATATGTATTGGAAAATAAAACAATCGAAAAATAAAAAATTGAGAAATCGAAAATTTAAAAAAACGAAAATTAAATTGAGAATCTGAAAATCCAAAAATCGATAAATCGAGAAATAGGAAAATCAGAATATCGAGAAATCGAAAATTAAGAAACTTCAAAAATCATAAAATTTAATAATCGTAGAACAGAAATATGTATTGGAAAATAGAGAAATCTAAAAATAAAAAAATTTAGAAATCGAAAAGTCGAGAAAACGAGACATCGAGAAATCGACAAACTGAAAAATCTCAAATTAAAGTATCGAAAAATTTAGAAAATTTAGAAATAGAAAAATTCCCAAAATTGAAGTGTTGAAAAATTGAGAATTCGAAAACTTGAAAAATCGAGAAATCAAAAAAATTTTAAACCTTGAAGAAGTTGAGAAATGGGAAATTGGAAAAAACGAAAAATTGAAATATTAAAAAATTCAAAACTCGTGAAATCGAAAAATGTAACAATTAAAAAAAATGATTAGTTGAAAAATTGAAAAGTGAAAAATCAAAAAACCGAGAAATCGAAAAATTTATAAAATCAAAAAATTAAAATATAAAAAAAATGAAGAATCGAACAATTTAAAAATCCCAAAACTCAAAATAAGTCGAAAAATTGAAAAATCAAAAATCTGAAAAATCGAAAAATTTAAAAATCAAAACATTGAAGACTCGAATTGAAAAATCGTAAAACAGAAATGTGTATTGGAAAATAGAAAAATCGAAAAATAAAAAAATTGAGAAATTAAAAAACTGACAAATCAAAAATCTGAAAAATCGAAAAATTTAAGAATGAAATAATTGAAAAATGGTAAAACAGAAATATGTAATGGAAAATAGAAAAATCGAAAAATAAAGAAATGAGAAATAAAAAAAATTGAGAAATAAAAAAATTGAGAAATCGAAACATTGAGAAATCAAAAAACTGACAAATCAAAAAATTAAAAAATCGAAAAATTGAAGAATTGAGAATCTATGAATCCAAAAATCGAGAAATTGAAAAATCAAAAATCTAAAAAATCTAAAAATTGAAGAATTGAGATTTTAAAAATCCAAAAATCGAAAAATCCAGACGTTGAGACACCGAAAAATCAGGAAATAAGAAAATCAAAACATCGAAAAATCCAGAAGTCGAAAACTGGAAAAGTCCAAAAGTCGAAAAATCGAGAAATCGAAAATTTAGAAACGTCAAAAATTGAAATACAAAATATGTATTGAAAAATCGAAAAATTTAAGAATCAAAAAATTCAAGAATCGAATAATTGAAAAATCGTAAAATACAAATATGTATTGGAAAATAGAACAATCGAAAAATAAAAAATTGAGAAATCGAAAAATTAAAAAAACGAAAAATTGAATTGAGAATCTGAAAATCCAAATTCGATAAATCGAGAAATAGGAAAATCAGAATATCTAGAAATCGAAAATTTACAAACGTCAAAAAAATTTAAAAATCGAAGAATAATAATATGTATTGGAAAATAGAGAAATCTAAAAATAAAAAAATTGAGAAATCGAAAAGTCGAGAAATCGACAAACTGAAAAATCTGAAATTAAAGTATCGAAAAATTTAGAAAATTTATAAATGGAAAAATTCCCAAAATTGAAGTGTTGAAAATTTGAGAAATCAAAAACTTGAAAAATCAAGAAACCAAAAAATTTTAAACCTTGAAGAAGTTGAGAAATGGGAAATTTGAAAAAACGAAAAATTGAAATATTAAAAAATTCAAAACTCGTGAAATCGAAAAATGTAACAATTAAAAAAAATGATAAGTTGAAAAATTTAAAACTAAAAAATCAAAAAACCGAGAAACCAAAAAATTTAAAATTTATAAAATCAAAAAATTAAAATATCAAAAAAATGAAGAATCAAATAATTTAAAAATCCCAAAACTCAAAATAAGTCGAAAAATTGAAAAATTAAAAATCTGAAAAATCGAAAAATTTAAAAATCAAAAAATTGAAGACTCGAATTGAAAAATCGTAAAATGTGTATTGGAAAATAGAAAAATCGAAAACTAAATAAATTGAGCAATCGAAAAATTGAGAAATTAAAAAACTGACAAATCAAAAATCTGAAAAATCGAAAAATTTAAGAATTGAAATTCTAAAAATCCAAAAAGAAGACGAGACATCTAAAAATCGAGAAATAGGAAAATCAAAACATCGAAAAATCCAAAAGTCGAAAACTGGAAAAGTCCGAAAGTCGAAAAATCGAGAAATAAAAAATTTAGAAACTTAAAAAAGTGAAATATTGAAAAATCGAAAAGTTTAAGAGTCAAAAAATTGAAGAATCGAATAATTGAAAAATCGTAAAACACAAATATGTCTTGGAAAATAGAACAATCAGAAAATTCAAAAATCGAGAAATTGAGAAGTTGAGAAACCGAAACATCCAAAAATGAATAAATCGAGAAATAGGAAAATCAGAATATCGAGAAATCGAAAATTTAGAAACGTCAAAAATTCAAATATTGAAAAATTTAAAAATTGAAAAATCGTAAAACAGAAATGTGTTGGAAAATAGAGAAATTGAAGAATCGAAAAATTGATTTACCCAAAAATTGAAAATTGAGAAATTGAACATTGAAAAATCGGGGAAATGAAAAATCGAAAAATTTAAAAATCAAAAAACTGAAAAATCCCAAAACTGAAATAACGAAAAATTGAGAAATAGAAACCTGAATAATCGATACATCGAAACACTGAAAACTCGAAAAGTTGAAAATTGAAAATATTAAGAAAACGAAAAATTATAAAATTTTAACTTTTTCAAAATTTCGATGTCTAGGTTAAAAACTGGTCCACAAGTGTAGGAGTCTGAATGAAATTGAATCGAAAAAATTGAAAAATCAAAAAATATAGTCATCATTGCTAGTGGGGATGATTACCCAAACTTTGCTTAACGTTTTACCATCTACACGATAGTTCTACTATACACATAAAATTTGACAACGACCGGTGCAGTAGTTTCGGAGATTTAGACAAATTTTATGTGTGTATTACAATTATCGTGTAGATGGTAAAACAGTAACCAAAATAATAATAATAAAAATCCGGACAGATGGCAAACAGACAGGGAGAAAGAGAGAGAGACACTCCAGGCGTCATGAAACGTCAAGAAAACATAAAAGTAGCCAGTTAGCTTACGCTCGGAAAGTAAAAAAGTACGGGATTCTACCTGTAACTGATTTGTTTAAACAGCTCTTACTGTATTTAACTTCAGAAGTCAATAAAATTTTAGCACATACAAAAATAACGTTCGCGACATAAAATATGTATGAACGTGAGAAAAGAACAACAGGTAGGAATAACGAAACTATAAATTATTCGATAGTTTAATTAAAATACTAATTTATATGCAAGTACCACTAACTTCATAACTGTGCCAGAAACATTAAAAAACGAGGCCTTATATCTTGGGAACGGATAGAAATATTGAAACTCTGTAAACGTCATTGTTTTTAGCCTAAAGGGTACAGTAGTAGTACATTACAAATGTATGTTCACTATCCATTTCTTTACTGATTGCCTAAATGCACCAATTCTACGAGAAATATAGAAGACCTGGCACCTTTTCGCACGTTTTCAACACTCAGTCTCAATGACTATCAAAGCACAACGCTGGTTTTTGCATTTATTAAAGTCTGTTGCGGTTTTCATAACAATTTTCAACGTTTTCAGGTTCTGCTCCGCCGTCTCGGGCAAGTTCCCGTTTAGATATAACTTCCACGGGTGTTTCTGGGACTCTCACAGCCCCATCCACCCCCCATGTAAGCCCTCCAATATCACCTAAGCGTAGAGGAACAGTTCTGGTGCCTCTTGCACTGAAGGAAGACGATTTCGATTCATAGCCCACGCCACAAGATGCGATTATTCGATATCGTTAATAAAGTTAAACTCCAGAGGTTACAGCAAATCGAAATTTGATGTTTGACGCCCTTATCTGAGCATGGCAGAAGGTAAAAAAGGTGCAGATATTGTCGTTGGTTGTGATTTTAAAATAAAGAATTTATATACACCGTGGCCACTAGCAGCTTAATGCTAAATATGTAAGGAAACACTGCTTAAATTCCATCCGTGTCGTGTGTAGTTAAAGTAGTACCATTTTAGGATTAGTAGGAAAAATTGTGGTATAATGTAACTCATCATATCATCTCCCTATTACGACTGATTTGTACCCATTTTGAACCTTTATTCGTATGCGATAGATTACCAAATCGTCCATTTAAAATAATTAGCCGCTCTAGAAACATATTTTGTTGTTTATGAACCTGATCGGATGAATTTTTGAGCGAAGCAGAAACGGAAAAATCAGATTTTTGGCTACAGAATCACGCACAAATAGATGTTAAACATATTCCCTCTATAGATTTCAGTTTGAATGACGTGGTTCTTACATTAAGAAAGTGGTGGTGATCTACTAAAGATCTGCTAGTGGTTGTATATACAAAGAAAGGTTTAAGTCACGAATCTTGGTAACTCTAGTGGGTTCTACAGATGAAATTACAACACAATACAGTTTTTATTAATCAAGTACAGATCTGATCGAATTAGGCAATCAGGGGATTCATTAATTTCTACACTAGATATACAAAAAAGAAAATGCCAAAAGACATAACTTTGTAAGGAAAAATTGTAGTAATATCAGCGAAAGCGCATTTTATACATTTAAAAAAAACATATACATGCATATTTATAAATAAATATAAAATTAGTAAAACAATCGGTGCGACAATTCAAACTCGCCCAATTTAATTATTGCTAATAATTTCACACTCCCGGAATCTAAAGATTTTTTATTTATATAAACATAGAATCTGTTACAATTTTTTTGTACCGCTCATTTACGATTTAAGTAATTTTTAAAAACAAAATTTAATGAGAAAAACGAATACTAATCACCATTTTTGCCTTACCCTTTCCTATATTCTAGTTAAGTTGTTACATTAGCTTTTGTAAAATGTAACAGTACGTCTGAACACAATCATTTATTTGCGAAAGTCATTTTGTAAGTAAACTAAACAAAGAGTAATAGCGTTTTACGGGGATAACAACATGTTTGAGCTAGTCTCAATGGACTGACTTACCATTTGATGATCTATTAATACAGACACAACTCATCACAGCACAAGATTGTTTTACTAAAATAAAAAACATATACAAACATTTAAAACATGATCATAATTATTGTTAATGAAAGCAATGATTTTTACCAATGTGAGAGTAGACCGTAAATAGTGTGCTCAACAGGCTTAGTAAAACAGTTATTATTAAGTAGCACAAATTATAATATTACTTAGTGATAAAGTTAAATTTTATTAGAGGTGTAGGTTGTTGTTCTTGGTGCTGGTCGCCAGTTTATTGCAATAATGACACATTTATTGTTATTAGTTTAAGGTACAGTTTAATATTGTTATTAAATGCACTCGATAGGTATACATATTTTGTATAACTTGAATTATGTAAAATAATGTATAATACAAACCAAATTGAAATAGTACCTAACGAACTAAAAAACTAATCCCATACCTACACTGTGAAATGGATCTGTACACTCACTAAAGCGTCAGGTTGGTAAAAAAGGAAAATTACACCAACGAAATTAAAAAAAAAACGCTACTTAAAGGGTGAACAGATACATTTCATCTGCAGTTTACTGTTTGAAGCTGGGATTGAAACTGAAGCTCAATTTATAATCAAAATTTAAGAAAACCAATTTGGGACCTAGTTTCAGTTCTTGCTTCAGTGGTTACAGTTCACTTGACCCCGACGAGAATTTGCCCAAATCGTTGTTACTGATTCATATGTTAATAATAGTGGTATTTTTTTACCTAATTAATTGCTATTTTTGACAAACATTGTGAATATCAAATATATACTAAAAGTGATGGAAATGGAAACGACGACCTTTTATGAAATTGTTACTTCAACGACATACTCATCTATAAATTCTCAGGATATCTCTATTTACGTAAGAGTGAAAGAGAATAAATCAATATGTGCAATAATCTGCACGAGCAGTGATTGACATTCCTATTCATCAAAAGCATGTTCATTTCAACCTACTCTAGTTGCAGTAACAATTTCCATTTCTGTTTTATTGTAGCGATAATTTTTTCTTCACGTATTTAACAAAACATACACATCTTGCACAAAATAGTGGTTGTCTATGAAACTAATAAGATAAGCGCGCAAGGAAGTGGTATAAAGTATAAATAGTCAACAGTGCGGCAGAAATGAGGTATAAGGCTGGTTTAAATAATGTTACGACGAAACATGAGGATGCACCTAATTATTTGAATTAATCAAACACCCAAAAATCATTTTTTTCACAAAATTAGTAATAATTAGGATTTTGGCGACGCCATCTGTCTGAACCATCTATATTTGAATTTCAACAAATCGAACTTTCACTATTCACTAAAAAAAAGTGTTAACACAACTTCGAGTTATGACAGGTGTACAATTTTATACTAAAACTAGACCAAGCTATAGAGTGAACTAAAAATATATGTCCATTTACATAAACACATACAAAAAAATAAATAAAAATCAGTACAATCTAAACCTAAAGTCTCGTGCCTTGTTCGCTTAAAAACTGCACGAACACAGTGAACATCACGATTTTGAGTTACGAGGTTCGACTTACGGAAGTTCGACTGTATGCATCAATTTTAACAAACATACAGTGTTGATTAATTCAAATAATTTAACAGTATTATGATGACACCATTTTACTCGTACGTGGTGCCTGACACGGTTTCTAAAGTAATGGTGATAAAGGATAATCGTGAGTCGGTTTTTGAATACTTAAGAATGATAAGAAAAAGAAAGTACAAAACAGATTATTTTGCGATTTTTTTACAATTGCAACGCTTTGCCAATCAATATCTTCAATATAATATATAAAGAGCGTTTATTTTATATTGTAGATAAAAATGTAATCACGCGCATGACCCGTAGAAGTGTCCTTATTTAAGCTACGTGTTTGGTTTTGTTGGATGTTGTGTACAGACGACAAAATGTGTCAGCTTATAATTCACTTATGTGCATGTTCACAAAATAATCGGTCCAATACTTTTATAGTAAAAAAAATGCTTGCAAACATGAACATAAGTCTCTTATAAAATTATTAACAGACAAACACTGCATTATATTTTGATCACATTTATCATCTGTACATCCATCCTCTAGATGCAATACTGTATTAAATTTTTATTCCATTTTATCCCATGTGTTTGCAAAGTTATCAATAAAGAAAAAGTTAACCCACTTGTTTTTTTTACAATAAAAATACACTGCGTTTCATTAAATGTTTTATTAATGTCTGCGTACATCATCAACGTGAATATAAAATTTACCAATACAAATGCAATACTTTGAAACAACAATAAATAATAATACACACCAAAAAATTAAAAAAGTGTTTGATTTACACAAGTAAACAACTTTCCACGGGAAACAAATTAAAGTTAATCGAATACACTAACCAAATTATCTATTTCCTCATTAAGCTGAGGATTCATCCAATCTAAACTTATATTGTCTAAGTGATTATCAAAATCAACAATTAAATTGTATCCACTGCGTTCTAATAGGCCTGAGCAAACATCTAACGCCGTGTCCGGATTTAAACAAATGCGGTTTGTGTCAGATGGCTTGTAACTACCATCAACAAACTGGGCCACTTTTAGAGCCACATTGTCCATGTGAATGCCTAATTTGGTATTATCCACCTAAAGACAAAAAAATCAAATCCTGTTCAAATCTCACTAATGTGCTATTTACCACAACTAGACATGGAGACGGAAAGTTAGACGGTAATTTATCGGCTATTCGATGAGTCGCTTTTTCAAATGAACAATCCCTTATGTTTTCTAAAGCTGTGTAATATCCCGAAATTACTAAATCTTGTTGTGATGCAAGTTCATCAATCTTAAATCCGGTAATTAAGTACAGTAATTGAGTAAATGATGTGTACTTACTTGCATTAGGGCTATTTCAGCCATCGGTGTTAAATTAAGCGCAATATGAAAAAGGGGGACAGCATCGACAAACTCGATTTCTTTCCCTTTTGATGACGAAGACTTCGATAATAACACACCGTTCACAGAACAGTGAGGGTATTTCGCGGCGTGCAAAATTATTTTGCAGTAAGCTCTCGCTGAAAATGTTATATCAGACATTATTATTGATTTAAAGTACTGACAATCACGCTTAATTTGAGGTTAACTCAGTGCAGTACTGCAGTTTGACGTAGCATAAACAAAATCCCTAGATTCAAAACAAAGATTTTTAAAAATTTTTTCGTATTTATTTTACACACAGCTGTAAAGTGTAAATTGTATGTCGGTTTTATATTGAATTGAGTAAAATGAAAAAGTTATTAAGTTTCATTTATTTTAATGCAAGTTTTAATTCTGGACACGTCATTCCAAATCAGATCCTGACGTCATGATAACGTCAACGACACATGTTACATGTCAATAAATGTCAATCTGACGTACGAAAATATGTCGACTGTCAATTCAGTAAAAATGTGTTTTCATCATGAACAATAACAAACAAAGTAAGAAAAATCATGAAGAAATAAAGCATATATTTACTGGTTTGAACCGAGAATTTCTCAAGTCTGGATTTAGTACAAAGGAACTTTACAATGCTTGCCTACCATCAGAACGTTCAAATTACGCAAATTCTGGATTATTTATAGCGTTTTTAGGATTAGCGTTCCTAGTAATCAGTACCTATCAATATGAAGTATTTTCAACTGCCATCAATTACTTCCTGGGAGTTCGGTGTATTGTCCCGAACAACTATTTTGTATGGGAAGCTACCAGACCAGTATCAGACTGCAACTTTTGTATAAATATTACCAATCCTATCGTACTACAAAATGTAACAAGAGAAGAGTTTGCTCCATATGCCTACACATCTAAACCAGTAGTTATAAAAAAGGCATTTTTACACTGGGCAGCGATGAAACACTTTGATTTTAATTTTTTTAAAGAACTTTATAGCAGCATAGAAGATTCCTACAGAAGTGTGGATGAGGAGTGCCAATTTTTACATTTTAAATCAAATTTTATTTCTATACGTGATGTTTTTGAAATGACTGAAGCTCGAATTAAAAATCAACCAGGGGAAAAATCATGGTATGTGGGATGGTAAGTGTACACGTATTATTGTGCTTTTGTGTTAATAATGTCAATACAAAGGGGCAACTGCCATCCACAAATATTAGCTGAAATGAGAAGATACTATCCTAAACCACATTTCCTGCCAGAATCGTGTGAAATCCCATCTAAAGAATACGTTTTCATGGGTTATGACGATGGTGCCACCATGCATGTAAGTACTAACACCTTGTAAGACAAAAATTTTCTAAACAAATTACAGCTGGATTTTATAAATCGCTTGATGTGGCAAGCTCAATTAAAAGGCTCTAAAACTTGGCATTTAATTCCACCACCAGAGTGTGAAGATGTTTGCTCACAATTTTCGTTTTTAGTAGAACCAGGAGATGCCAGTAAATCAATAAAAAAAAAAAGGTTTGTTTGTTAGTAATGCATTTATTTTAGTTTTAGTTGATACAAGAGTTTGGTATCATGGAACAACAATCACTCCAGGCGAATTTAGTCTTTCTGTTCAGTCTGAATATGGTTGACTGCGTAAAAAATCACGCATAGGATGTACTCAAATTTGATAAAAGTCTGATTTTATCTAGTGCCAATAGACAATTTTTAAATTCAGCCAAAGACTTTAAGCTCATAAACGTCCTATTATTTATTTATTTTTACTAGTCTTCTTTTTTAACTTTAGTCATTTTCTTTTATTGTATTTTAGTTACCAGTAAAACAAATTGGAGTAGTGTGGAATGAAAATGTATATAATGTTTTTTACTATCTATAGTTTCACAATAATGCTAACCCAACATTATTTTTGTGCCATTCTTTGTTCAGTTTTAAGTTAAGGATTGTTTGAAACCATGGAACCATAAGGTGAAATTATTTTGTGACTTGGAACTTATGGTTTTATGTTATTTTATATATATTATTATTTACAAAAGTCATTTTATTTTAGTCAAGATAAATGCTCTTTAATTTAACCAAAGTCATTGTATGTTCAAATAATTTAAAAAATAGGTGCACTTTTATTATTTGTGAGGTTTCTGAGAAATTTGTATACAAACCCACCACAAAAGTTTAAGGCACTTATTTATTTATCACGTAGAATATTTTCGTGTTGAAAGTTTTAAGATTAATATTTTTAAAAATAAACGGGAATTAATTATTATTAACTAATTTTTTTTCCTAATTTAATCCGTTTTGTTGTGTATACGCAGACCAAACGTATTATTGAAGTTTAAATTTGCCACGTTTCTTGCTGTCAACTTTTGACATATGGCAGGCAAGATGCCAACATAAATATTGACAAAATCGCTACTTGGAATAATTTCTGTGCAGAATAAAAGCGTTTATTTATAATCTTTTGCTCATTTGTATTTGCATCCATTCATTTTCAGTTGCAGTTATTTCTATATAAGTAATAAAACATTTTTGGTACCTATTAACGTTCTTTCTGTGAGTCACACGTTTCGGTCTTCGTTTCAAGATGGAGTGTGTAGGTAAGGGATTCTTTAAATTTCTTGTTAATTAAATGATTTTTGTTTTCTCCCGGTACATTTAACTCACATTTGAACCCTTTTAATTCGGTCGATTAGACTGTCAATATCTTTCACAGTATGTGATTTAGTTTTCTTGAAATTGTTGCAAGTCATTATCTGTCAAACATTCCATTGAAGTTCTCTGCCATACATTATCAAAGAAAAGTGTCATTCTTTTTCTCCAAAAAAATGAAACGCGGTTATTGTGAGCTTTGGTTTCCAATTTCTGCAAGTATTAATTCGTCTTATTGTAGCTAGCGAAAATGACAGCAAAATTTCAAACATCTCTGAAGAGAACCGAACCAAAGACGACAGTGATAAGTTGAATGAGCCTTCAGAGTGCAAAATACCTAAAACTGACATAAGTGAAAGTAAATCAAATGAAGAAGTGAGTGAAGTAATAGAAGTTAAAGTAGTTTACAACAAAAAGAAATATGATGTAAGTGCACCAGCAAACTGCTCAATTGCAGACTTTAAAAAACAGCTACAGGGTCTCATAGGTATAAAGCGTGTTTTATGACGAGCGGGCGGTGTTAATCATGAGTTTTAGGAATACCTGATTCCATGCAAAAATTAATGTATAAAGGACTTTTACAAGATAGTCAAACTTTGTCCACTGCTGGGATAACAAAAGGTTCTAAAATTATGTTAGTCGGTTCTACATTAAATGACGTTTTGGCGGTGTCGTCGGTTAGTAAACAAGTAAGTCGGTGACTCACTAGGAATATTGGTTTCATTGTAGTTTATAGGATGTTGCAGAAATGGAAAAAGCCACTACTGTTAAAGAACCATTATGCAAACAAAAAATACACAGAAAAGTTTTGGATAAAGGTGTACCTGAAGATGCAATGCCTGGAATTAAAAATTTGAAGGTGGGTAGTAATCCATTTAAGTCAAATTAATGGAATTTGTGTGATGATATAGGAAGGCCTGCCTCCCTTGCCTTTGTCTGGAATGTTGAATAAACATGGAGGAAAAGTTAGACTGACATTTAAATTAGAAAGTGACCAGTTGTGGCTAAGCACTAAGGAACGTACTGAAAAGCTACCAATGGGATCAATCAAAAGTATAGTTTCAGAGTCAATTGAAGGCCATGAGGAATACCACATACTGGTAGTAGATTTTAGTGTAATTACAATAATCTGGTTTTATTTTCCAGGGTTTGCAATTAGGTCCTACAGAAGCGTCAAGATACTGGATCTATTGGGTGCCTGCACAATATGTAGACGCAATTAAAGATGCAATTTTAGGTAAATGGCAGTACTTCTGACTTAGTTGTGCGCGCCAAGCTAACAGTATTGAGATCAACACATTTAATTTTATGTTAATGTATGTGCAGAGATTACATTAATCTTTTACATGCATCTTGACTTAACGGGGAATCAATAAATAGTTTTATTTCACTATTGGATTTATTTGTATGAAATTTTGTACTTTTTGTAGGTTTGCTTTGTGATAATGATACTTGATATTGTTAGCATAACTGCTTTGAATTCAAGTGATGAACTCAATATTTGTGATGTATGTTGATTGGTAGAGTTGACAACAAGTTCTAAAATTCTTTGTATTCACCTCACAAACTACCTTATTGTTGACTGTATCATTTCAACAAAACTGTTATATACCTAATTTTTATAAAAACTCTACAAATGATTTCTCAGTAGTTATATGTTAATTAAGATTTTCAGTTTGTATCGTGTGATTAAAAACAAATACATAATTATGTTTTAAATAATAGTTGTGTGTTTAAATTTGCGGACGCATTGAAACCGGTGAAAGTGAAAAATGCACTAGATTTATATTTCCCGCCACACCTTCGTTGGCAGCAGTGGCATCCTGTCAGATCTGTCAAAAATTTATAGTACAAACTAGGAACGCCAAACTCACCGTTGTTTTCGCGGGTTAATTGTTATTTATTATTATTAAATAAATTAAAATGCCCCCCAAGAAGCGTGAGAAAGATCTGGACTCCTCCAAGAATCCACGAATCGACCATATACAAGCCGATCACGAATTATTCCTTCAAGCCTTTGAAAGTAAGTTCCAAGTATTTGACCTCATACTGGGAAACCAAAGATTAAACGTAAACATTATTTTTCACAGAACCCACCCAAATTTATCGGTATTTAAGAACAAGAAATATGTGTTCTGTAAGTAAGACCCTTCACCTTTGAAAAACTTTTAACTACAGCATGCTTAACTTGCAGCCAATTTTTCTCAACAGAACATTAACGTACATGCGATATCGGATGTCCAGGAGTCACAAATCACGAATAAATTTCAAGGTGGATTCGATTTTAGACAAAGTGACGTCCAGACAGGACCATTCCACTATACAACCAGGTTTTATAAATATTACATTCTTAGGGTTTAGTGATAAAAGCCTTGATCATAGTGCTCAAACTGCTCAGGTGGAAACAGTACTTTTAAAAATAAGCCACAAAAAACGTAAAGATAGCTCAGCTCCAAGCATGCAGATTTCGCTTGGGACTGCTGAAATCCCCGTAAACCCCGACGACCAGCAGATACCTATGACAGCCCCCACAATAAGTGTTTCAACAGATTCCTTCAACCCATCGAACGGGCCGTTAGCGAAATCGTACATTTTTCTTTTCCGCGTTAAAATTCATATCGAAAGAGCGAATTCCGACGAGGAGGAACCCGCGTTGAAAAAGCGAAAATCGAACGGTACCACTGATATGATGAACGAAAAAATCTATGGAGCTGAGCTAACTGTGTATGATAAGTATAATCGGTGCTATTTAGCTGACGGTGATTACGACGTCATACTCCAAGATTTTACCTCGCTGACTAAATCTTCCCCAAAAAAACCTTCGAGCTGGGAGAATGGTAAAGATATCATAGAGACCTGTGGCAATATTAACTTAATGATGAAAGGGGGTGCAATGTTGAAATTTAAGTTGAATTGGTCTCCGGAAGCTTGCGCAAAGTACGTAGATCGCCCTAAACTCTACCCTTTGAGCGAGAACAAAGAAAATATCCCTTTAGTTAATAACAATGACAATAAGGAAAAACTTCAAATTGTGTACCAATTCGTGTATAATAACAATTCCCGCCAGCAAACTGAAGCCTGCGAGGACTTGCACTGTCCTTGGTGTAGCATAAATTCTGATCAGTTGTACACCTTGCTCAAACACTTGAAGCTGTGTCATTCTCGATTCACGTTCACGTATGTTCCAATATCAGTGGGGGCGCGTATCGATGTGGCTATCAATGAATTGTACGATGGCTCGTACACTGGGTCGCCACACGACTTGATCTCCCAACCCACGGTGTGTGCGTTTTCGAGGAACGGTCCAGTTCGCAGAGCTTCAGTCACCCATATCCTGGTGTGCCATCCGAAACGTGCCAAACCCAGCTTATCCGAATTCCTGGAGCTGGATGACTGCGAATATGACGGCCAAAGACCATTTATCACGGGCCATAATCGTCTGTATCACCATACAACGACCTGCCTGCCCATTTATCCCAAAGAGATGGATGTAGATTCGGAGGGGGAGAATGATCCAGAGTGGCTCCGAAACAAGACCATGATGATGATCGACGAGTTCACCGACGTGAATGAAGGCGAAAAGGAGTTGATGAAAATGTGGAATTTGCATGTGATGAAGTATGGGTTCGTGGGAGACTGCCAAATACCGCTAGCTTGTCAGATGTTCGTGCAACATAAGGGCAAAGAATTGTTGCTGAAAAATTTATACAAGAACTTTGTGTTGCACATGGGGAGTTTGTTCGACTTCGGGTTGGTTAGTGCGGTTTGCTTGTACACGACCATACAGAAACTTCAAGAAATGGCTGGTGAGACAGGAGCCATACGTAACGTTCTGAAGGAATCCCGCGAGGCACAGATCGACAATTGGTCGAAAAATGGAATTCAAAGTAGTGATAAACCCAGTACAAGCAAAAGTACTGGGAGGAAAACAGGGAACGTGGGGATGCAGAGGAGGAAAGGAACGCCGACGCCTTCAGAAACCCCCATCAGGAGGAAATCTGTTGGAGGAGAGACGAGTAGGAAGCGTCCCTAAACAAAGATTAGGTAGTTATAAAAAGGTATTATGCGTGTGATATCCGACTTCTGTTTTGTCCATAATCAGAAATTTTGTATAGCAAGACTGTAAAATAATCAATACGAAATAGTTGGACGCTATTTCTGAATAAATTATTGACTCGTATACCAATATAATTTTTTAAAGTCTGCATTTTCTTTCGCCGGCTTGTCTGTAGCTTAGAACTGTAATTATTTCTAAAGATTCACTGCCTTATAAAATTGGCCTTCTAGTCAAATAATTTTGTAACCTATTGAATTTATTTCTATCATTGTTTTAAATAATTATTTTACAATAGTTGATTGCAATTAGGCCTTGGATGTGCATTACTCATTTTAGATTACATAATTTTTATCAAAGTCCCAGACGCTAATTGTGGTCAGCTATATCACGTTAGTAAATTTTATAAACCCATATCAGGGTTAATTTAATCTCAAATATACATGATATTGCGTATAAGACACATATGTTTACAATTTACGCAATGACATGTTTATATAGTGTAATTCGACACTATGTTAAGTGTTCAGTTTCGCACAAATAGGAAATTGAATTAATCCCAAATTTTAAATCAATGACTTTTAATTGATGCAACATTCTTGTAATGTTTAATTTTATTATTTCCCTATGTGCTGTATATACTGTACGTGTTCAATTTTAACTTTGTAGTTTTTTAATATATTGTAAGTTATTTACTTTTTTAATTATATTGTTTTCTTTCAAACGCTTCAGATTTTTGAATGTTACTTCCTAAATGATTGTTCTAAATTGAATAGAAATAAACATAAAGGTTGCAAACCGCTACGAACACAACTGAAACATGAGCAGCAACAGTATTTATATCTGAGTAGTTGTATTGGCATGTCTATTACATTTTTCATATAGAGGTCCGAAGTATTTTAACATGGCGCAAATCATGTCTCAAGAATGCACTATGAAAACAAATATTTTGCCGCTTCATATCTTCAGTGGATGTAACTATTCACCAAGTTGCTGATGAGTGATGAGTACTAAAGTGTGAACGCACAAAAAACAAGCTAATTATGTTATTCTACTAAGCGTTTTTTCGTTATCCTCGTTAAACCTAGTACTTAATGTAACATTTTACATATCGAAATGTGTTTTTTTTTTATTTTTTCTGTTAACGATATAATTGTTTAAAAATTATGTAGTTCAGTTTTATATACAAGAAAATGTTTCGCTGTTCTGTTCTTGTGTAAGTTTATGTTTGCTTTAATAAAATGTTGAGGTCATCAGTGACTGAAAATAGTTACATAAAACGTCAAAATAAATATATTGTTAGTTAATTTGAATAATGCCTTTGCGAAATGTTAATTATGTATACTTTTTACCGCAAACGAATGTACATACAATATATGCTTCTTGAAAATTTTACTCATTAGGTCCCCTAAATTCAAATAGTCGTCAACCATAAAAAAAACGGTTTCATTAGAACTGTTCATAAAAGTCTAATTAGTTCCCCTGGAAATGTTCCAGTAATCAGTAATCACCGTTGTTTATCCATATTTGTTTTATAGTAACGAGATATCGCGTTGCACATATTTAAATTTGAAACTAATCAGACATACAACATCCTAGTCGTAAACGTGACCTTTATCGTAACTGAACTTACTTGGATACCGTGTTATCTCGAAAAGAATTATTGTCGGTGATATTAAATAATAGTGTTATGTCTATATTTACTAGAAAATGGCCATACAATTCGTGAATACGAAGTAGCAAACTAGATTTTGAAAGTGTCTTTACGTGAATAAAAAATGCAAATTCGATGTGTAATTTGTTAGTATTAAGTGGGCTCGACGCGAAGAAATTCTAACATGAACACGAAACGCCGTCGTTTCAAAATGAACGTTACTTCTTGTGTCCTTTAACCACCGTTTTGTTTCATTTTATGCGTATATGTAGTATTGTAATGACAAAGTTTAACTTCCAGCAGTGTTCATTTAGAATATACATTTTTCAGTAGTAATGTCGCGGGGAATCAATATGGAACGTGCTGTACTGGAACGGAACACATTATTTCAGAATACATCAAAGAAACGAAACAATTATAATGTATTTTGGACCAAAAGAAACACGAAAGTGATTATACCACGTCATCAAGGATATAATCACCGACATACCTATGTAAAGAAAATGCTGTTGCCATTGGTTAATGCTTTAGTGAGTTGTCTAGCAGGCTATGTGCCACGTTTATACGTTGCTGTAAACTTTTTCTACCTAGTTTATATTGTCATACAAAGGTAAAAAGGTTCAATGTTGGAATTCATGTTCAATTCTCTACTTACATGATTCAACTACTTACCTCTAAAGATCATCTTAGAGCGGTTTTCTGATGGTATTTGGCTTTCGTTTTTCTAGCTACACTTATTTTTTTTTATTTCATCCACAAAAACTATTACGATGACCATTATTATTGCGTTTCGTTAATTTTATTTGCCATACTGGTAAATACGTTCTCTAAAAATTTTCTTACCAATAGTTTTTATTGTTTACCACCATTTCTGTTTTAAATTAAAAGTGGTTGGTTTTTATAATTTGGAAATGAACGTCAATTGTTAGGTTAAAAACAAAAACAAACAAATTCGAAAAGAGCTCGTCAGGGCATCTACGGATGGATAACCGTAAAGCATTCACCCTGTATGATTGGCCGCATTTCTAGGCACGAAAATTTTGAAATAAGTTAACAATTTTGATCCTTAAACAACGTCCCTTTACGGATCTTTGCATCTTTCAAATTTCGCGCCCTCAAGCGACCTCTGGTGACCAAAACTGTCAAATGTGTAAGGAAAAAATTTAAACAGACTTTAAATGTGCAAAGTACGGCTTCAAAAAGTTATACCGGGTGTCTGGAAAAAGACGGATTAACTCTTCAGTACGTTATGTACGGGGGTTTCGGGAGTACCAAAAAAATAATTAAAGAAATCTTTATGATGTAGATTACGAAAAAAACGTAATTTTATAAAAGTAAAATTAGCAACACTGCACGCAGCTATAATAATGCGTGAGTACAATACCTCCGGTTTACTTTGTGATTTCTTAGTAACGATGGTGACTAAAATCCACCTTTTATTTTTTTTAGGACAATAACCATAACAATCAGCAGTCATTAATCGTTTTGCACCATTATTAATAAAACAAGTTGTTATTTAAAGAAAAAGACATTTATAAATTATAAACAAAGACAAAACCAACAAAAGAAAAATCCATAAAGCATAACGAATTAAACACTAGAGAAGATGTTCAAAATTCCTGCCTTGTGCATAAAGTATAAGTAAGCTCGTGTTTCCAAATTTTGATCATTTTCTGTAAGAGTTGGTCCTCAGTAGGTACTTGCTAAGATAAAACTGATTTTGGCAAATGATATACCTTCTAAGAAAAGAGAGGGCGGGTGGGCGGGGCTACTACTTGGTAAGATAAAGCTGATTGTGGCAGATGCCATACCTACGTTTAAAATGTTAACAGTTAATTTTAGATCCCTTGGTGCTTCATTTTCGGATAAATTTAAAGAGATCTAGTGTTTTGTTGCTGGATGAACTTGAAAAAATCTTGAGTGCCACAGTGTTTTTGTTTTTTTAATTCGTGAGGCTCTTGGGTACCCATGGTGAATTATTTTGGGAGCTCATGGAGATTTTTTTTGTAAATTATTTCAATCAATTTTGGGGGACTTTGGTGTTCTATTTTTGGAAAATTCTGACTTGACCTGTTTTTGAGTTAATTTTGGGACCCCGTTTCAGTCTTGTCCCGCCCACTCGTCCTCTATTGTCTTAAAGAATGCCAAGATAAAGCTAATATTGTCAAATAACATATCCTCTAAGAAAATAAAAGGCGGGAGGGTGGGGATAGTACTTGCTAAAGTAAGACTTATTTTGGCAAATGACCCACTCTCTAAGAAAATAAAGAGGGGATCGGCATGGCTAGTATACTTGCTAAGATAAAATTGATTGCTGGCATACCCTTAAAGAAAATAAAGGGTGGGTGGGCGGGGCCAATACTTGTCAAGATAAGACTAATTTTGCTAAATGATAATAATAATAATTTAATTCCAACAGACTTAACGTCTATGGTGGAAACTTGTAAGCATTAATTCGGAAAAACAACTGACAATTTTCAACTTAAAACTAAAAGATGCTTAAAGTGAACAGAGGAAAAAATATGATATGTTTACTTACATTGTAATGTAAATATAAATATATACGCTTAATTAACATTTTTACAAACAGTTAATAGCTTTAGTTTAAGTTTTGGATTATAAAAGTTGTCAAAAAATACGTCTATCTCATGAGGTATTATACAATTAGACAGTCTTAAACATTAATTAACATTAAAATTTAGCAATTTTTCGTAATACATTTAATATAAAATACATATATTAATATAAACTTGATAATAAGGCATCCAAATTATGCAACAATATTCAACTTTGCCTCTTACTAAAGTATAAAACAATATTTGAATACTAAATACTTTTTTAAAATCTGTTTCATTTCTTATAATAAACCCTAACCCTACCGTTCTTAGAGAGCTATTAACCATTTGTTCGATATGTGGGACGAAAAACAAAGTAGAATCAATTATGACTCCTAAATCTCTGTATTCATTACACTTTTGTTAACAGCCCGCCATTGATATTATAATAAAAGTTAATTTTATCTATCTTTCTAGTCCAACTCATGATTCTGCGTCTTTATTAATTTCGAGTTTATTAATACAACTCCAAGTAATAAAATTATCAAAATTGCCCTGTAGCTTTAAGCAATCATTATTAGATCTTATGATGTTTACCATCTTTGGGTCGTCTGCGTATATGAAACATTTGCAGTTAAGATGCAGATGTTTGACAACATCATTGAAGAAAATTACAAACAGCAAGGACCTAAGTTAGAGCCTTGAACAACCCCACTATTTACGATAAACTCAAAAGACTAAAGTCCAACATACTCGACGAACTGCCTTCTTCCCACAATCATTGATTTTAATAAGAGTAATATATTATCACAAAATCCATGCATTTCAAGTTTTTTAAATAGTACCTACACAATGGTTTACACGATCAAACGCTTTTGTCAAATCCGTGCATAGCACATCTATCTGCAAACCATCTTCTAAAGCAGTAGACACAAACTGAGTAAATTCATATAGATTTGTGACAGTCGATTTGACAAAAGCATGATATACTCTCTACCCCTTCATTTCTTTAGAGAGTTGGTCATTTGCCAATATCAGTCTTATCTTGGCAGGTACTAGCCCCGCCCAATCACCCTTTCTTTTCTTACAGGGATCTCATTAGTCAAAATTAGTCTTTCTTAGCAGGTACTAGACCCCCCAACCACCCTCTATTATCTTAGACGATATGTCATTTGTGAAAATCAGTCTTATCTTAGCAGGCCCCGCCCCCCGCCCACTCGCAAAATTCCCGTACATAACGCACTGAAGAGCAGAGATATGTAAAAGACTTACATATCTCTGCTGAAGAGTAAATCCGCCATTTTCCAGACACCCGGTATTACTAATACAGGGACTTTGACAGTCAAATAAAGCCTCACACAGCTGTAATGCCAACATCATTATTTTAAAAATAAATTTGGTGGCCTACTAGAGCACTTTTTGGATGGGATAGTTTAGTAAATTTTAATTAATGCTTTATAAATACTATACAATATTTGTACCATAATAAAAAAAATTAAAGACGTGCGCTGTATAATTTTCTAAGATAAATAGTAAAATTGAATTGCACAAATTTTATTTATTTTTTACGGTAAAATGGGTGTAAAATTAAAAAGTGAAGTAGATTATTAAACCTACCGTAAAAGAGCACGCCACGCTTAATTTCAAATGAAATTTTCTAAAAAGAATTTTTTAGAGGGGGCTGGACACAAAATTTCCATTGAGTATAAGTATTACCATAGTTTGCAGTAATATACAAGGTGAGCTTATCCATTGTGCATTAAAAGATTGGTGGTCAGATAAAACATGTTTTTTGATATTTTTTGGAAAATAGAATGAGGTCAAATAAAAGTAGTGTAAACAGATATCTGCAGAATTATTAAAAATACACTGGTAATCTCCGAAACTATGAAACTTATAATTAGGTACTTTAAAATTTTATATAGTTAGCTTACAAATATCGTGTATGATTGATTATATCTGACGAAGATGGAAATTTTTAGAGTTAACAACATTAGTGAAAAAATAAACAAAATTATAAGGACTGAATCTATATATTCTCATTCACAGTTTAAAAATTTTAAAAACAAAGAGTATTTAGACGACGGCCATGAATTTTTAAGACTATTCTTTGCTAGAATTTTCGTCTGGTCAGACGACAATCAGTTTGAAAGTTGGAGTAAAAAATGCAACAATCAAACATAAACGTTAAAAAATCCAGAACTGTCTTTGATCGTATTTTTTATTGCTCTCTCGGTAGTTAAACTACGTAAAAATGTAAACACTGGAGAACTATTAATAGAGAACTTCCAAAAAACCACAGCTTCGACGATGATAATGCCAATTTTAAGCGAATGTGACCCTTATCGTAAAATACATAGACAAGGTTGGGTTATGTACAGTAACAATGATTTGTGTACATACGAGGTGTATTGAAACTCCAGCAGTTTTTCGATTTTGATGTTTTTTTTTTGTTTCACAATTTATAATCTTAAAATTAATGACGAATATTGTAAATAATTACAAAAATACATATCCTTAGACATTTTTAATTGGTTGATGGACAATAATTTTCATCAACTTATTACTCACTAACGATCTCAGGAATGAAAAAAGAAAAAAACTTTTTGTTCATTTTAAACAACATAATTTATTTAAGGGTTACCAAATGCTACCGTTCTTTATTATTTTTTTTTTCTTTGGAAGACTTCTAGCACTCATACTAAAAAAATCTCCGTTTTAAGATTAGTGTAAAACCTATTATTATTAAATACCTACTTACTATACCAACCAAAAACATCAAACATACTTGTAGATAACATGCTACAAAAGAACTTCCCTGAGGGTAGGTTCGAACTCAGGTACAGAATAATAGTGCTTTTGTGTTCGTTGAAAAGATTCATAGTAGTCCGTTGCAGAGTTTTCGTTAGTAACCGTCCAAACATGATCTGAAATCTGTCGAATGGTCGGTTGGGCAGACAGACTGAAAAAATGCATCAAATTCCTTGACTTCAAAAACGTGTCAAAATTCCTTTCTTTTGACATTAGGATAAAAAAATTCAAAATGTCTGGTAACAGAAACAAGAAGAATGGTAAAAAAAACAAGTTCGGTAATACTCCCGGTGAGATTTCTGTCACAAAATAAGTATAATCTCCTACATAACGTCATTTTCAAAATTTAGAAGTACTTCAAGTCAAATCGGTAAAATTAGAAACCCACAAAGCTAATAATAAGGACGGCAAATCCAACGCGAAATCCGAGGACAACTTGCGAAAAGGCCGGAAATTCAACATTTTAAAAAGCCATCTTAATTACGACAACGATCCCATCAGTAATGAAGGTGGTATGGCAGAGGTAGGTAGTAGCACTAGACGTTACTTTAAATACAATTGCAACCTTCTTACTGCTCAGCTAGAAACTTGCTTGGCGAAAAAATTCAAATCATTATCTTTAAGCAATGAAGGTGAAAACAACATGCCTAGTACTAGCATGTTGAAAAAAAGTATAGAAGAACCTTGCGTCGACGTAAGATGTGTCATTTCTCGTATCAGTATACGCATTACCGCGTTTTAGGTGAAGAAAACTAACGCTCCGGAAGATGAGCTTCCCCTGGTTATGGAATATTGTCCAGAGTTCGTACACGAAAAAGTCGAACAGCCAGAAGACTTCGCCGCAACTTACAAATATTACACTAAAAACACGAAATCTATTAAGTTCACAAATCAAGTTACGGTTCTTTACTTCAACGGAGAGGACATTCTTTGTACATTATCTCAACTTTTGTTGTTACCAAATAAATTCGATCGGTTTTAGGCGAATCCATGGAACCTCTGAAGAAGGAACAAGATCAACAACTACGAAACAAAGAGATGAGAAAGGAACATCTAATGAGCAAAGGGCCAATCGATAACTTATATTTATTTTAAAATAAAATCTTTACATTATTAAGTGTGTTTGTTTAGAGTAATGTGGCATTTAATGAAACCTGTCTTTTTACAAATAACATAATCTATGGTCTATAATACTTAAACGAGTGAAATTTAAATTTCGTCCTCAAAAGTCGACGATATCTTCCATAAAACTAGCTCCTTGACCCTGTCATATTGAAAATACTGTGGAAAATCCAGTGGAACTTCCTCCATTTCGATATTCTCAAGCTTCTGAAGGCACTCGACGAAATACTCGTAACAAGGTGCAACTGCATCGCAGTCAGCAATTGTAAAAACGAATCTTTTTTCTAAAGCAACATAAATAGATCTTTTCGGAGGTTTAGAAAGCAGATGGCCCATCGTTCTCACAAAAGCTTGGGTAATAACGTTATCATAAACCACTAAAATAAACCACAACACCTTCTAGAACGGAAATAATTAAACGACTCACCATCGGCAGCTATCACAATTGGCGTTTTCTCTAAAGTCGCGACGATTTCCCTGGGTAGAACCTGTGATAAAAAGTCTAATTCCAAGACGGTAATCGGATGCTTGGTTAAGTGAGAGTTTCGCAAGGCATTTCCTTTGATTAGTTTCAACAAACCGCCTTTATTTATGTCTGTAAATTATTTATATACATAGTTTGTGACTTATTTAATGGGTAGATTTTACCAGTGCAAAAAACGGGGGTAAACATGGCTGCAACTATACTACTTAATCCCACTCCTGAACCAAGTTCTAGTATGTAATGACCTTCTTTAAATGTCTCCCGGTTATATAAAAGCCAGTCTGCCAGTAAAAGTGCTCCTCGCCATATTTGTAGCCCCACTAAATCTAATACTGTGCTTTTGCTGTGTTCTTAAATAAAAACAATGTAATGTAATTTTAATGTGTCGGGTACGTTAGTTACCAATTTCTATTACGCCTAGTTTTTCCCGTACATTTTTTTTCTTTCTTCTAACAATTAAATCGCCATCTGAATCTACTTTAGGCGGCGGCGGTGGGTATTTAAATTTAAATTTTGATACCGTATCTGAATAAATACAGTTGCTTTTAGTGACAAGTGACAAGGGTTGGTGTTGTCCGGTAGCTACTTACTTTTTGGATTTATCATAGGTTTAGACGACGATCCATAATCATGTTCAGTGTAAAGTTCGGAGGATACCTGACAAACTTCCTCATCCATTGCTATCCTCCAAGGGTTTCTAGGACCTGGTGAAACTGCTATATTAACTCATAAACTGTACACTTATCCACTTTCAGTTCGTTAATTTTTTATTTGCCTAATATTGTATCTACAAGCCTTGAAGAATTAAAACTAGTGGACACACATCGTTGCTAGAGAGTTTTCGAAAGATGTGGATTAATAGAGAGAAAAATTTTAAATAAATTAAGTAGGAAGCTTCGATGCACAAATTTAGAAAAAACTTACGTTGTTTTGTTAGATTAACTACAAAAATAAGTGGCCTTTATTTAGAATTATTAAAAGAAAGCAAAGCAAAACAAACAATATGTGCTCATCACCTCGTTGCACCGACTTCTATAATTACTGCACACAAGAAAATGTTATTACTCTTGAATAATTAAAGAAAAGTAACAATAATTATTAACTACCTAGTTAAATGTTTTTTATCAGTAAGTTATTGCGAGATTAACAAGAGCGTGTTTTATCGATATTTGTTTTACAAAATACTGAATTATTTTGTTTGGTTCGGCCAACAAATAAGCACCGAATTAATGACACTTCGCTGCCAAATCATGTTCCCAAAATATCGTAAAAACATATTAAAGCTACACTTCACAAAAAATAATTATATATTAATTTAGATATGGCCCATCTGCTTTAATAACGTCATTAATCCCAATGATAGATATATGAACCTTAATTTTCAACGCCATTAATACCAGTGACAATTATATGAAGCTATATAAGACGCTGATATTAAAATTACTAATGGCTGATATAGCTGATATATTTTTTGTTATTATTATATATTTTTTACCGTTACCCGTTCCCGTCTGTTTGTCTATCATCTGTCCGCCGGCGATTTTACGAGAGATCCCCTGAAAGAAATGATCTCATCACAAAATGCACATGTTTGGACTATCAAATTTTATTATTTATAGTGGAGATCGTCACATAATGGACTTGTTAGAAATTTTAGTCAGATATATTTCAATAACGAACTGTGGTAGCGTTAAAATAGATTTTTTTTTAATCTTTTCTGTAAATAACGCATTGATTTTAATCTTATTAACTTAAAATACGCTATTAACATATATAGTTAACGTATTCTGACGTCAAATTAACATACAAAATACACCAACTTTCAACTACACACTCACTCAAAGTACATGTTAATTCTTCCGATAAAGTGTAATTACCAATTTAAAAATAATTATCAAACCAAAACGAAACGTACATTATTATCATATATCTTGGAAAATTTACATACGAATTTAAAAGTTACAGAAATGTCACCGTACTTTTTAATAATTGTATGGGTTAACGTCCTAAGAACTTTCACATAATGTCTACTGTACAATCAGTGAGATAAATTGTAATAGAAGTATAAAGTAGTGTACTTATTTTATTAAAAAAAAAAAAAAAATAGTCAAAGATTATTTCGACAGAATTTCCCTTTTACAAAATTTGATTTTACGAATTTAATTTTTTTATGATAACCCTTTTAAGTTAAAATAAAGATACGCATATAATGTCTAAATAAAATTAAAAAAGCGTGCTATGCGTATGTTTCAAATGAGTTTTTCCTTTACAAAATTTTGTGATGACGTTATCAGCATTTTTGCAAGGACACGTGTATCAATTTGATAATGATAGTCGCAGTGTAAAACTAACACTTACAGTATTGTATTCCCAAATTTTCGGGAAAATGGAGCAGGCCGTTTCTGATATAATCAATAAAATAAATCGACTCATTCATTATTTTTTTTGAGTCACCCTGTATAACCAGTTCGAAAAATATTAATGCAATGATAAATCACAAGTAAAAACTCATCATATTTCGTAAATTTTATATAAGATTTATTCGTCAAAATTTTGAGATGAGGTCATCAATTTTTTTGGGGAGATAAACAAATATATTTTGTTAAAAAATTTACCATACTTACGATAACTTTAAAACGTCTGAAAGATTTCAAAGCATTCGATTTTGCAGATTCAAAACTAAATTGCAAAATAGTGTTATACAATTTTGATTTTTTGTTTTCAAAAATCTGGATGTCTGGTAACAACTCAACACGGATTTATACATTTAAAACCCACTTACCATGTACCATTTTGAGATAACATCATCAAATTGTTGGTGGAGATGATTAGACAAATTTTGGTTAGCGTTTTACCATCTATATGATATTCCTAATATACAGGCTGTTCAAAAAATGGCCAACTCAACGATACATGATTAAATTCACAAGTCTAAGTTTCAGAAAAATCATTAAAAAATTTGACGTTCACTTTTTTTATTTTTTCGTGAAAATTTAGCCACTGTCGTCAGATTCATCATAAACATTTTTAACGTTTTTTGTAAAGTTATAAAATGAAGAAATCTATGGATAAAGACAAGATGTTTCCAAAATTATTTTGAATAATGAATGTTCAACACAAAGTAGTCAATTAAAATATGGTGAAATTTCGAAAAAAAAACCTTTGAAAGGCTATATCTTCAACATTTGGACGAAAGGATTTGTTTAATTATTTTTCCTCTGTTCCATAAATGGTCGTGAACAACGTGCACAGAGTTGGTGCGCCATTTTTGAACACCCTGTACATACAAAATTTGACAACAATCGGTCCAGTAGTTTCGGAGATTGTCTTTCTAATATAAAAAGACACAGACAGACATACGGAAACAAGAAACCATGTTTTTCGTACTCTAGCGGTCATGAAACGTCGAGAAAACATGAAATTGACAAGTCTCATAAACTCCGACAAGAAGATGGAAACTGAGACATCCATTTTTTTAAATATGAGTCAGAAACAAAAAAAGAGAACATATTATAAATAATAAAGATTCAAAGCTTTAAATTGTCTGCGAAATATCTATTATCTATTTATACAAAGTACCTATTTATTTCAAATTTACTAACTATTTGTCTGGCAATCGATTACTAGATACGTACTATTAAGAAATTAATAAGTTATTATATAAACTTTGTGGCCAAAAATAGGAAATGTGACACCATTTTACCAAGAAAGTATTCAAGTATAATAATATAATTAATAATGATACTTAAAGTGTCATACTAAACATAATATTACAATACTCCAGGAATTTTTAAAAATTATTCAGATAGGCGGTTATACGATAAATGAATGTTTTACTAAGCAAGCAATTATAACACATACATTTAATTACTAAAACCCAAACAGTATTTACCTCTGGGGGTCTTTTTCATTGAAAATGTATTTAATAATTCTGTGAGGTAACGTTCAACAAATTTCCGAAACGAGTGGTTCAATACATTTTAATAAACTTACTGTAATCATAAATAAATTAAATCTGATGAAAATTCCGAGGAAATCTTAAAATAATATCTACGATAAATAGTAAAATTTCGTAATATCATTTGGTAATAAGACTATTTTGAAATGAGGCCATCCTTTTTAGAAAGTATAAACAGCCACTTGTGCTTAGTTTTTTAAAGTAATCGGTTCGATAGTTTCAGACATGATTTACCCAATACATTGTCAACAGAAAGACATTATGGAAACGGGAAAAATGAAAGTCGAAATGACTGCAATTTGCGTTAAACGTGGCTTTTAACTTTAATTGAGTGTACTTATAGCAGCTGATATATGACATTTTATTGTGCGGTTGCTCTGAATCATTTTTTCTTTCATCATGTCTTGTTCTTCTATGTGATGTAACATGTAACTATGAGTGGACTACGAAAATAAAAATAGGAAAGTGGGACATTTTTCTAAAACGATATGGGTATGGTCCCTATTAATAAACCATATATTAAAAATAAATTCATGTTAATGTAAAGAGATAAAATATTTTAAACTGAAATGATAACCTTCAGCGGTTAATCAGTGGCTTTAAAAATTATCTTTACTACTTAATTATAGCTCATTTATTGAAAAATATTACATAATAAATGCAGAAACCACATAAATGTGCGAATAGAGAAAAACAACACGAACAGGTGTTCTAAATTATGGTGACCGGTGTTTTTCACAATCGTAGCTCAAAATAGCAAAATTTCCAAAAAAAAAAAATTAAAATAAAATATATTGCTCAATAAATGCGCAAACAACATAAAAGTGTGAATAATGAAAATCAACACGAACAGGTGTTTTAAAATATGATAACCGGTGTTTTTCACTTGCAGCTCATAACGGTAAAATTTCCAAAATATACCTCAAAAAAAATCCAAAATGGGTGTTGTCGACATATTTCAAAAATCCAATTTACACACCCCAAAACAAAAAACAAACCGCCATTCAAAAACTAACCTTAATCCGTCGAAAGAACCGAACGCATATTTTTAGCCGCGTCGATAATCCGCAGTCAGTCCGGCACCAGCTCACACGGAAAAGTGTTGTGTTTATAATGAAAATGCGAAGAAAATTCTAATTCGAACATTACATAAAAGCACTGCTCATATTCAAGGGTGAGATCCCAAGATTTATTTTTGATTCCTGTGTAAACGTCACAGATGTCTGACAACTGAGAAACGTCACTTGCAGCCAATCAAATCGCCCCACGATTTGTGCCACGTTGTGCTGTCATCAGCATCACTGTACGCCTCTTACTTCATGTTGGTCGGGCAGTCGACGTTTGCTAATAAGGGAGTGAGTTTCATTAAAAATTAAGATGTATGTTCTTTCGGCTTTTTGTTTAATTGCTACGGCATCTTTCGCGTTCGCCAACGAAGAAATTAAAACTGAAGACGGCGTTCTGGTGCTAACAAAAGACAATTTCGAGAGAGCCATCATCCACAACGAATTCATCCTCGTCGAATTTTGTGAGTATCCACCTACACTGTTATCGCTGTTTCGGCGAGACTTGTGCTTTATGTGGGAATTTAATGAGCCGGAAACGAAATTACAAATTATATAGCTTGCTTTAAAAAAAAACCGAAGGCTAACTTCACGGCGTTGATGTTAAGGCCATGTTTGAATTTTTTCTCGGTTTGATGATCGCTTCCATCTGTACCGGTTTGATTTTTTTTTAAAGATTGTCGATAAATCATGTTTTTGAGGTGAAATTTAACTTTATGAACTTGAGGTCATCAACCCTCTGTACGCTTGGTTGCCGCGTGAGCAATCTGTACGTGTGAGAAGTTCAAGACATCCGTCATTTTTGTCTGCGACCGGCGAGTTTTTCACTTCTTTGTCACTTTTTGTGGAGCTTTTTGCAATTTTTTTCATTTCAACGAACTTGAAATTATTATCAACACTTGGGGTGATCTTATGTGGTGCAACCCAGACCCCATTTTTATTTTACAAAAAATTAATTAAAAAAAAATATTAAGGTAGTTTCCATTTTCACATTTTTATCGTTGATATGACGCTACGTGTAAAGAATGACGTGTAAGGATGGTACATTTTATTTCGCACGTGACCCAGACGGTAACAATTTCGAAATTAATAATCATTTGTGATAAGGGTTGTTAGTGGTCAAAGTCTTTTTTATTTATCTTTATAAAAAATGTAATAAATAAGTGGCCACGTAAAGCTATAGGTTCTCTAATCTTTTTCCCAAATGCCACATCAGACTATAGTGAATAACAAAATAATCTCAATGGGTCAGATATTGGCTAATAATACCTCAAGTACTTATTTATGGTGACAGTTTAATAAATGGTATTCATTTAACTGTGTGAATGAAATACCTTTGGTGCTTTATTCAAATTTCACATTTGCATTAAGAGAAGTTATCAGTATATAAATGGATGTGTTGACTCCACTTAGATAATTAACTGTGTTATATTAGTTTAATTGGTCCGTTTTATTGTCGTCATAGTCCAGTCATATGTATAACGCCAAAAATGAAATTAATTTATGTTATACCCTGCCTGAACAATTATGGGAAATATTTGAAAATTGATTAAAAAAAAGTTGCCCAATAAGCCATGAACTTTATTTTTAAAATAATGATGTTGGTATTGCAGCTATTTGACAGTTACTTGGCCATAACTGTCAGATCGAATATGAAACGCTTTGGTTTTGCCAACATAATTTTTAGCATTAAATTTCCATGGTTGCTAAACAACTTTTCTCCCGAAAATATGGTATTTTTCATTAAAAAAGTTTGAAGGCGAACTTCCCGCGCCTCTGAATCATAAACAGCATCGCGCGTATGTCAATTTAATACTAAGAAGTTGCTAATTTAGCGACAGATTTCAGCGGTTATCTTCATCCATAGCTTGTGGCTTTTTATATCACGTACACGTCGATTATCCGAGAAAAAACGATGTTTTTGTTTCGTTGTTATACTAGGAACTTTTTTACTTCACTGACATCATCTATAATTTACATGTTCACAACTGTAATGTTGTGTCTAATTTTTTATCTCTGTCACATTTCATAGCTTCTAGAATATGAAAAAGTAGGTTTTCCGTTTCCGTCTGCCTGTCGACTGTTGCCAGTTTTATTAGACAGATAATCTCCGAAACACTGAGTTGATTATCGTGATAAGTAAATATATCGCGACACATCCTTTATTTGTAGCTTAATAATGTATCCATATGTTGTAGAATTTATTATTTGTAGAGGGTATTCGATAAAAAATCGACTTATTAGTGGATTATTATCTTTCAGAGGCGGGGGAAGTTCTGTCGAAATAATTTTTACTTCCTGAGCGTAAGCCAACGGATGAATGTCATGTTTTCTAGACGTTTTCTTTGATGTTCTCTCATCATTTTGCACACTTAACGTTGTCTAAATTTTTATGAAATAATATACTCCTGTACTTGTGGTTGATAAATCCGCCTTGAATTTTATCAAATTAGATTTTCCGGTTCCGTCTCTCTCTCTGTGTGTGTTGTATTTTTTTTATGACAAACAATCTCCGAAAGTACCGGACTGATTGTTGTCACATTTTATATGTATGTTATGAATATCGTGTACAGTAAACTCATTTGAGATACACCTTGTAAAATTTTTATGACTTAAGCGGCTTAGGCTAAACCACCCTTATAGTTCAAATTGCTTAAGCCTTATGGACCCAAACCGCAAGGATTATTACTGTCCATTGTTGCCATAAGGGTGCTTTGGGTTAAGCGGCTTAAGTATAAAAGTTTTACAAGGTGTATGTCAAATGAGTTTACTGTAGATGGTAAACCGTTAACCAAAATTTATCATATCGTCCCTACAAACAATGGAAAAACGTTCTCTCGAAATTTTGCAATAGCAAATGTTATTTAAATTTTATAGAATAAGATATCCTTGCACTTGTGGTTTTTACCCCAGATATCCAGATTTTTGGGGAAATAAAAAAAATCTGTTGGATTGTACTTTAGGGGCGAGGGAAGTTCTGTCGAAATAACCTTCGATCAATTTTTTTTGGCGTGTTGAACATTACGCTTCAAGCTTGTACTTGATTAAATACAATAAAAAAAATACCATGGACACCTTGTCAGTTATTGTTTCTACGGTCTTCTGACAAATTTAAAGTAAACTGTTTTCTTTGAAATCGTTTAAAATATTTAAAAAAATTGAAGACTAACTACTTCGTCTACAAGATGCCATAAATAGTTCCTCAAGAAACAACAAAAATTTAATAAGAACTAAGAAGATATTTAAAAGAAGTTAACTTGCCTAAATTTTTCCTAATAATCAATTAATCATACGAAATATATTATTATTACTTCCTGAGCTAGTCCTAGTCGCTGCTTTCAGGTTATTTCGACGTTTTATGACCCTAGAATATGAAAAAGTAGATCCCCGTTACCGTCTAACTGTCTGCCTGTCGGTGTCAATGTTTATTAGACAGATAATCTCCAAAACTACTGGTTGAATTGTTGGAAAATTTTATGTTTGTTAGGAATATCGTGTATATGGTAAAACGCTAACCAAAAATTGTTGGATCATACCCATCAACAATGAGATTTTTTATGAATCTGTGGCAGTTTTTCACCCTAGGCATTCAGATTTTTGGAAAAAAATCAAAATTAGGTAATTGAATAAAATTTTACAATTTAACTTTGAAATTCCAAAATCGAATGCTCTGAAATCTTGCAAACATGTTACGAAAAAAATTGATGACGTCATCTCAAATTTTGCTGTATCCTATATAAAATGCGCAAAATGTTATGCTCTTTTACGTGTGGTTTATCAATTGCTTCATATTTCCTAATATTACTTATACAGAGTGACACAAAACACTTATTCAAATTGATATACGTGTCCTTGATAAAATATTGATGACGTCATCACGAAATTTTTTTCAGTTGAAACATAGGCATAGTATGCTCCTTCACTTGTACTTATAACAGTCCACACATGTCTTTTTTTTTAACTTAGAGGGTTTATAATTAAAAAATAAAATTTGCAAAATTAAATTTTATAATTTTCCCAAGATCAGCCCAAGTTTTTTAACAGTTAATAATAATAATAATATTATCAGTACAGTACAACAAATTTACAGTTTTTAAAAAAATCCCAATTTATAAAGAATCGTAATTTTTGTTAACGAATTTTCTTTGGGTTTGTATTAAATTTGAGCATCTAATGTGAACATTTTTTTTAAGAAAAACTTTTCCATTCTATCCTGTATTTATACATGTTATTTCTAAAGATTCAAGCATAAATGATCATCACTTGTAATTTAACTTTTGAAAAAATATGAAAGTGCTGATTTTAATCTGGAATAAATCCTGATGTAGTTTTAACCAATTTTTCTTAGTTTCATGTTGATAATATCTGGTTTCTTCGTACATAGCCTAATCTAAGTAACTATTTGACTAGTAATGAAATAAGTTTTATTTTTTTTTATTCCAGATGCATGCTCCAAAATACTCTTTGTACGAATCCAAAAAAACATGCGATCGTTAAAAAAATACTATAATGGTTAACAGTTTTATTAGATGAACGATCAAAACAAGAAATGTCACAAAAACAAAAGTTTATGTAAGTAATAATTTACGTGGAAATAACAGTGTAGTGTAATATGTAATGCAGTGGTTTTAAATCTGTACAGGATATAGAAATATTGACATTTTTGGGGAATTATACATGCTTAATTAAGTTATTTTTAAATTTTGAATATCACTTCCTTGTTTTACCTCTATTTCCTTCAAATGTTCTGTACACTTTATAATTCGATAACTAGCTAAATTTATTGATTTCTATTTCGTTTTTAACAATGATTGCAGTTTGCATTTTATTATTTGTTTTTAAGTCGCAATTATTACTATACACCTTGAATTACAATGCGTATTACAATTAAGTACAAACCGGATTGACAATTGAACTTTACTTAATGACGGACTCCACTGAATTCCATTGAATTAATTTCTTGGTTCCTTATACAGAAATGGAAAATGCAAAATTGGAGTTTCTTAGTGATGTCGATGTACTTGACGGAAGCCGAAGATAACAAAAATATGTATTCTACGTACTTTTGACTATACGTAGAATTATGGCAATTATTATCATTAGTTTTTATCATGTAGGGAAATTTTTATATTCTAAACTGCAATAAGCGGGAGAAAATCTAAAATATGATGTGTTAAAGATGACTCACTTTAAGGTAAATGTGCAACGTTTTTAAAAAATATTTATTCAAGTGTGTAAATTTTGCAATCCATGAAAAGTATTATCTCTTATACAATTTATCCGATAAGAATGGGTTATCACGACAATCAGCAATCAACCCTAGGTGAGATTATGATATAAAAGATACGGTAACAATTTGTCCGGAGATAATATTACTTCACGTTGATTACAAAAATAGATATAAAACTTTATTTTTTAAATAGCAAATAACTGACTTTGAACCTGACACACCCTAAAAATGTTTAAGTCTTTTGTAATAATTATTGTTCCATATATTAGAGTGTACACCTTTGGGAAACCTGTATGTTTGCAGATATTTATATTGTTGTACACGCTCTTAAATTTCATATCATTTAATAGCAAACACAAACAGCGTACCTACGCAAAAATTTTATTATAGACAAACCTGTGCTCACTGAGCTATTCACATTAACATACAAATTTTCGTTGCCATCTGTTTCCATTAATTATTATTAAAGTTGCATTAAATTTGCAGCAACAAAGACGTGTGTGCATTCCTCTGTACATATCCCATTTATTTTTGGATTAGGAAATCTCCATTACAGTAGCAGAAAGTTTGCAGAAAGTGACTTTGAGGTAGGAAACTACAACACAACAGATGCGCTTACTCAAAAAGTTCATTTTGTATTCCGTTTTATCCTTGACATAACGTGCAGGAATGATTAATTCATTATATAATAAAATATGAATGTAATTACGTGCATGTATCTCTGCGTGTAAATTAGAAAGTCATTCATAGCTACAGCAAAGTACAATCATATACAGTATTTTTTAACAGTCCAAATGAAGAATATTTCTATTATTGTTCGGATACTTTGATTTTTTGCGGTATAAGCAAACATTGTTGCTCATTATATATTAATTTCATATTATGAGATCAATAACTATGTTAAAGTGTTTATCTATCCCTTTTACTAGATTTTAGAAAGAATTGCTGGTGTCATTTAGGGCGCATAATTCAAACTTACCTCTCGTCTAACGTTCCACCTTAAATGTTTATATTCAAAATGCTCTTTGATTAATTCTATGTTTGTCCAACACTTGCTAATAAAATATCTTCATAATAGATGCGCCATGGTGTGGACATTGTAAAGCGTTAGCCCCAGAATATGCAAAAGCCGCAAAAACTCTCGCCGAGCAAGGATCCGCCATTAAATTAGCAAAGGTCGACGCTACAGAAGAAACCGAACTTGCAGAAGAATATCAAGTAAGAGGATATCCAACTCTTAAATTCTTCAGAAGTCAAGCGCCTGTAGAATACAACGGTAAGAAAAAAAAATTACACCATCAAGAATGTATTTAACGATTCTTTAGGTGGAAGGCAGGCCGACGACATCGTATCATGGCTTCTGAAGAAGACTGGACCTCCAGCGAAAGAACTGAAAACAGTCGAAGAAGCGAAAGAGTTCATCGAAGCCGCTAATGTTGCCGTCATCGGTTTCTTCAAAGATCAAACTAGTGATACAGCCAAAGCGTACTTATCGGCTGCTGCTACCATCGACGATCATCCATTCGGAATCACCTCGGAAGAAGCTGTGTTCAAAGAGTATGAAGCCGAATGCGGAAATATCATTTTGTTCAAGAAGGTGAGACTTTTACACGTTTGCTTTATCTCGTGATTAAAAATTGTTTTCTTCTTTTTTGCAGTTTGATGAAGGAAAGGTGCTGTTCGAAGGAGAAGCCACTGAAAAGGACATCAAGAAATTCGTCACTGGAAACTCTTTACCGCTAATCGTCGAATTCAATCACGAAACTGCACAGAAAATCTTCGGTGGCGACATCAAGAGCCACCTTCTTCTTTTCTTGAACAAGGGCGAGGAACACTTCGAGAAAGTAGTAGAAGCCGCTAGATCCGTTGCTAAGCCATTCAAAGAGCAGGTATTATTCGTTACCATCGATGCAGCTGAGGAAGACCATCAACGAATCCTCGAATTCTTCGGTATGAAGAAGGAAGAAGTACCAGCGGCCCGTCTCATCAAACTTGAAGAAGATATGGCGAAATACAAACCAGATAAAAATGATTTAACAGCTGAGAGCATCAAAAGATTTGTCGAACGCTTCCTAGCTGGTAAACTCAAGCAGCATTTGCTCAGTCAAGAACTTCCAGATGATTGGGATACAGAAGCAGTTAAAATTTTGGTAGCGAGCAATTTCGACAGCGTAGTGTTCGATTACAAAAAGAACGTGTTGGTTGAGTTTTATGCTCCGTGGTGTGGCCACTGCAAGCAGTTGGCTCCCATTTACGACAAAGTCGGGGAGCACTTCAAAGATCACAAGAAGGTAGTCATTGCCAAAATCGATGCTACTGCTAACGAATTGGAGCATACAAAAATTACGAGCTTCCCTACGATAAAACTGTATACCAAACGTGAAAACAAGGTTATAGAGTATAACGGTCCGAGGACCTTTGAAGGTTTGATCAAGTTCATCGAGTCTGGAGGTGTGGATGGTGCTGAAGAAACTGATCCATTCGAAGAAGAAGAGACGGAAGATGATGACTCTCCTAGGAAAGACGAGTTATAAACTTTAGGTACTTAGTTTTATTACTAACGTGATTTCTAAATTATCATTTATACCGATTTTTTATATCAAAATTTACGGCGACTGTTTTGGCACTCGGTTCGTGTAGGTACCTATTCAATTTGAACTTCCTAAAATATTTTTTTTAATTGTACCTCCATTTAAGGAGGGTTTGTGAGACTGGTTGTGAAATTGATATCTGCCTAACATTAAGGTGCAATTTCTTTATTAACATTCCTTTTTCTATACTCTCTTCATTAGGTTTTGTATATTTTAGTTCCAAGTATTTATTTTGTAATCAATTTCTTATATGATATTTTTCTACTGATTCTGTTGTAGTGGTTTAGCAAAACGATGTGCACAATTGGCAGATTTGTTGTTGTATGTGGCGTGAATGTGTATTTTTTAACATTAAAAGAAGTGTAAACTAAGAGATATTTTTTGTGAATTATTGTAAGGCAAAGCTGAAACAAATAAATGAAATTACATGTAAAACTTCGTTTTTTATGCGTAGACAATTAAAATTCATGGAATTTTAATATACTGGAACTTTTATGTCTGTTAAACCTCATAACAAATTCAAAACAAGTTAAAGCCGGCGATTTTTTGATACTTTTTGCGTTATATTTCTTTATTCTCCCAGCACAAAAAACACCTTTATAATCTGAAATGTGTTCCGTTAAAATCATTATTTAAGTAATAACTAATAATAAGGAATGTAAAGACGTGTTAACATTCGAGGTAAGCGAGTACGAGCCGAGGCTTGTTGCTTGCCGAGGATGTTAACAAATCTGTATGTACCTTGTTACTTATTAGGTTTTTCCCGCTGCCGGTCGAAATTCCCTTAAATTTGCATAAAAATTACGTTTTACTTTTTTGTTCTAAGTTGCCTGTGTGCGGAACTATGTTACGAAATACAAAAAATTCAAACGAGGCAAAAATATTCAAAAAGTGTCATCATAAATCGTAAAATGGATATTAATGAAGCTGCCATGCTTGGTTCTCAGATTTGGTACCTAATAAATAAAGAGCGAGGTACGGAATTTACGTATGAGTCTTTTAAAAAGTGGTGTGCCAAAAAAAGTGTGGAATCTGTATCAGAAAACGTTATGCTGGCTTATATGTTGGAAAGATCGAACATGGATCAAACCAGCTAAAATCATCAGTCAGTTTATGGTGCGAGAGTATTCAATGTTGAAAACAACACTGGATTACAAAGATAATGTCGACATCTTGAAATTTTCAAAACTATTGGAATTTTTGAAGCAATCATCAAGGTTATCGGCCGAAGAAGTCACAAGTATTATACAAGGGAAGAAATTTTAAAATTCTTAGAAGACGCTGCAGATGAAACTTAACTTTTAATCAAGGTAAGTAAGTCTTTTTTTTTAATTCGTAAAATTAAACTCGATTTTTTTATTTGTTTTAGACCGTAGTGAGCATATGAGCATCCAGAATAGACGAATTCTGTAAAATGAAATGGCTGATCTTACTGACCATGGAAAATACGTAATTATAACAATTCGGCACTCCAAAAATTTGTACGAAAGTCCACAATTGTTGAAAATCTTGAAAGTAAGACAGTTTATTTAAAAATTTTGAAAAAGTATTACGAAATTCGGAAAATGTAGGTAACAAAAATTTGTTTGTATTAATCTCGGATATTTTAATTTTATCATTGTATTCTTTCAAGTGTTAATTTCCATGTTACTAGTTTGTTAAACATATACATGACCTGATGATGACGTTAAATAAAGTCGAAACATGTCGTAAAGTAACTACAACCATTTAGTCTCCTAATCATATACTACGTTCAAGAGGCGGACAACTATCCCAAATTAAATATAAACTTGAACAGAATGGATCTCCATCATTTGTAGTACCTGTCCAAAGTTCTCAGAATTTTATTTTTATTAAATTTATGTTGTTAAGAAATATCAAAAGAATATACCTAAACTCAACCTTTAAAAAACAAATTAAAATACTGTGGTGTCCTGATTTGAAAATTTAAATTTCGCACCGAGAAAAAAACAACGCCCCTAACCCAGAGATATGGAGAAGGAGAATGAGCTTCGACTTCTGCGCATCGGTACACTATGGGGGCCGCCATTTTATCAGTTAACCTTAAAGTTTTGTTTACCTACGAGGTTACGACGTTGTTGAACCAGTTGTAATTTGGAGTTAAAGTTATTATTTAATTTGTTTTACCGTTAGTGTACGTGTGAACGTGCTTATTAGTGTTAAAGGACATTATTATTGACAACAAACATGTCTTGTACAGTTTCTCACTGTAAAAATTGTCAACGATTTCGTTCAGAAGGTATATCTTTTCATCAGTAAGTTTTCATCATTATCTTATTAAAATCGAATACGTAGATATTTATAATTAATAACAATTGGTTATTGCAATACTATGTGATCAATATTTATTATATCTGATTTTAGGTTTCCGAAAGATCGAAAACTTTTAAAAAAGTGGCTGATTGTTGTGAAAAAAGATGACAGCTTCAAACTGACTAAGTATAAGCTGGTGTGCTCAGATCATTTCACAACAGATTTCATTGTTGTAAATGAGTGAAAACGATTGAAATCGAACGCAATTCCCAGTGTGAATTTAGATGAAAGTCTAGAAGCTTCTTCAACTTCAATGAGTACTGTGAGTGCTACTTCAGCTGATATTTGAGAAGAGTCTCCATCGATTATACCTCAAGGTGTAAAGAGGACATTAAGGTTTGAATATTTTATTATATTGAATTTTTTACTACTGTTAATAATTATTATTTAGTGCTGCGCAGAGATACCATGGAAAAAGCAGTAGCAGTACAAGTGGAAGTAAAAGCAAGAACTCAAAAAGTAGTTCTGACAGGAGGGAAGGTGATAAGCTGGCGTTACATAAAGAAACTACATGAATTACAAAATGATGAATTCCTAAATGTTGCAAACAAGTTGAAAAAGGCAGATTTGGAGTGATGGAAACATAAAATGAAAGTTGTTGTTTTCCTGACAATATTCCTTATTGACAATAATTAAGTTCTATTATAGGTGAGTTTAGCAGCACAAACTCTTAGCAAGAGTTGCGGATGCACTTGAATTTTTAAAAGATCTTGGTATTAGTGACTTTCAAGGTTGTGAAACAACAATAGAATTCATCAGAAGGATAGATTCTTTATTTGATATTCTCAATTCCCGAAGTGTATGTGCTAAGAATTTTAAGGCACCTTTGAGAGAAAACAATGAAGAAATGTGGCGTCCATTTCTCATAGACACCAGTGAGTATCTTCTGAATTTGAAGGATGTCACTGGCGGGCCTTTGTGGTGCACGCCCCGAAAAACGTCAATTCTGGGCTTTGTTATTTCCGCTACGTCGTTAATGGGAATTTTTGATGAATTTGTTAGTAGTAAGAGGTTGAATGACTTGCTAACATAAATGTAGTCAAGATCATCTAGAAATTTTCTTCTGCTCAGTGCGGTAAGCTTTTAAAAAAACAATTGTATTACTTTTTTATGCACTGGATTTACACAAATCTGTATTTATTTTTCTATTTTCAGATCGAGAAATGGGTGAAACAATAACCCTACTCCTCTACGATTTTGTAAAACTTTTAGAAGATTGCTTCTATTTACAAACATAACGAGGGAAGGAGGAAATTGTAAAGTGCTTTGCACCACCTGTCTGCTCTCTGTTAGCATTGGCCCAAAGCAAAAGAGCACAAATGTTCAACAATCAGTTGACGTGTTTGTCTTGAAAAAATATGATCTCGATATTTTGACGGAAGCACTTGCAGATCATGACTATGAACGTCTAATTTTATTGGGCTGAGTGAAGTGGCAGAAAACGTGGCATATATTGGTAGCTATGTTGTCAAAATGCTGATGAAGACGTTTAAGTGCGCAGACTGCATTTCTTCTTGCATTGAAACACGAGGAAGTGACACAGTTTTACAGATTATTGGACAAAAAAAACATGGGTAAAATAAAATACTTACAATAGTTATTTTTTAAGTCTTAACAAAATTTTGATTTTAGGTGGGCTTATTAAACCTTTTGCTGGGGTTGTGAAGACTTGTTGTTACTGTTAATACGAAAAATTTTGCAACTCACCGATAAACTTCCAAGCGATGAACAATTTTTTAAAACTTTCGGCATGCCAGCATTCTTTTTCCTAATTTAGAAGACCCACGCACTCGAGACGGTGGCCATCGATGAAGGCCATTTATATATTCTTATTAAACAAATAATTAATGCCTACATGCGAATAAGAATGTTTAATTTGAGCAAAAGACTTTCATGTCTTGCTCAAGGCACTTCTGTTAGACATGTGTACACATAATTAGTACTGTTTTCGCATCAATAAATATATTGAAGTATAATTATGTTTATTTATTCGTTTAAGGTGAAATATATTTTAGTTGTGATTTATTATTAGGTGATTGTAATTAATGATTTTAAACTTCCCGCCCAATAATCAAGCAATTGTCTAGGGATATCAAGTTCTGTTAGTGATTTGTGATTATGTTGGCAACAGTCAACTGATAAAATGGCTGCTTTCAATTTTAGACCAAGGATTTCGTCTGCGCATGGGGAAGCTCATTCTCCCTCTCCATATCTCTGCCCTAACCCCATTTGAAAAATAAAAAAAATATTTCAGTAACGTAGGCAGGCAATCACCCATGTTTTAGTGCCATTGGGGGAATAGCGTAAAAGTCACCCTAAGATTGGTAGTTCTAGGGGCAGGTAGAATTCTAAAAAGACACTCACTCACTTCCTGTTTTTGGCGCGCCACTTCTTGTATTGGTGTTATGAGTGTCAACACGTGTTAAAATTAAGGGTAATTGTATAAACAAAAATAAATCGTCTCGACACCGCCGAATGACGGGTCCACACCCAGGTTTTTTGTTTTAATTGGCATTGTTCATGTGAATGTTTATGTGCAGTATCAGATTTCCGCCACCGTGAATGAGGTCGTCTAGCTGGTTGCTTCCTTTGCGAGGATGGACAGTAATGCGAGTGTTGAATCGAACGTCGCATATGTAATTTTCGCCACCATTAAAAATTTAAAAAAAACTGTGTATCTTTCTCGAATTTTTAACGATAATTGGATGAGCATCACATTTATACGAAATGAAACAAGCAACATTTAATTACGCCACACTCTCACAGTACTTTCGGACAACAAGAACTCACATGAGGTTAAAGTATACATTCATTCAAGTTAATTATTAAATCAGAACAGTTCATTAAGATTACATCATGACTCAACAAATCCCCGTATCATAAAAACATAAAACAATAATAATAGTTCGAGAATAAATGTTCAAATTCAAGCTGTGAGAAAATAATTCGGATGTAAGAAAATAACACATTAAAGTAGTATAAAATAAACATAAAATACACCGCCCAAGTCGAGTCCATGATATTAATTTAACTGATGGTCCTAAAGTTTATATTCCTCTACAAATGCGTGGTTCTCTAAGTTATTAAATGTTTTTTCTTATTTTTTATATTTTTCAAATGCCGAATGCCGTCAAATGAAAAATGAAATGAAATCACATGATAAGGACCAAAAAAACCTATTTTAATTTTAATGTGTACGTAAAAATCGAATCGAAAATCGAAAGGTTCATGGATCGACTTTTTCAGAAATCGGTAGGTTTTTGATAACAAATTTCACCGAGAATTGTCCTGCATGAAGAGCGTTTTCTGCGCTTCCAAGGACAAGGTGGAACGGACAACAGGTACCGAAAATTTGCGATGCAAATTTTTATCGTTACTTATCAGTTTTTATGGGGTCCTTGATGTATTTTCTGTGTGATATAGTTCCGTTTGCCACTCAGGACAGGTGACAATGTGGTAACTAACACTATAGGAAACATTAATTTTACATACTGGTGAGAATTTAGCGTGCAGAAAAAACCGTGTAGGTCAATATACTTTTTTTCTCACGTTTGATCAAATAATCTCTTTTTAGCAGTTATTGTAATATTTATTAAGTGTGAACTTCAACAATGGCCTTAAGGACTGCACGTAATCTGGCATATTGTTTAAATTCTATCAGAAACTATTCAACAAACGGTCCTCTGGTAAATGTTACTGTTAATGAAAAATCAGGTTTTGCAACGGTGACACTCCAAAACCCACCTGTAAATAGTATGAACTTGGAACTCTTGACCGAAATATCTCACACGCTACAACAACTGGAAAAAAACAAATGCAGAGGTTTAATATTAACTTCTGTGATAACATTTTAAAAATGGTCAAGATTTATTAAACTAATTTTTGATCTTGTAGGCCTCAAACAAGGTCTTCAGCGCAGGCATAGACATTTTTGAACTACATAAACCCAATTCAGATCGCATAAGTCAAACTTGGTCATTTGTGCAAGAAATATGGATTAGGTTATATGGCAGCGCATACCCAACAGTTGCTGTTATTAATGTACAAATTAATTATTAGCTGCGTGTATGAAACTGAATTATTTTTAATGTAGGGTCATGCTACTGCTGGAGGATGTTTGTTAACATTAGCAAGTGAATATAGAATAATGTTGAATAAGTTCACAATTGGTTTGAATGAGACACAAGTTGGGTTGACTCCACCAACCTGGCTTATAGACGCCATGAAAAACACAATTGGAGGCAAGCAGACCGAATTTGCGTTGACAGCAGGCACCCTTTTTGAAACTGAAGAAGCTTTAAAAATAGGGTTGGTGGACGAAGTTGCTCAAAGTAAACACGATGCTATTGAAAAAGCTGAAAAATTCTTAAATAAATTTAAAAGAATTCCTCCTCATGCGAGATCTATTACTAAAGCAAAACTACGTGGAGCTAACATTCAGGTAAGTGTAACATAAATTGAGAGAACGAAAGTTTTAAAACTGACAGTACCGGATTTTTGCCGTCGTGAATCAGGCCGTCTAGCTGGCTGCCTCCTTCGCGAGGAATGTGAGTGTTAATCGCACGTTGGATGTTGTAGCTACATGATCAGTGTAAATAGATCCTCACATAGGTACTGTTGTACTCAACTGTTTTATTTAAATTTGTCGCCACACCATGGTAATAATTTGTGTATTACCATCGTAAGTCATAATAAGTTGTACGTACGTTCTTTGTTCTAGGCTCTCGTTAGGAATAAAGATAAAGAAGTGAAGGGTTACGTAGATTTTATTACTGATCCACAATTTCAGGACACAGTTGGGAAATATATAGAGTTAGTAAAACAAAAATCAAGCAAGTGATTTTGTCATAAAGGATAATGTTATATTTTATATTTTTACGTTTACCCAAGTTTGATATAAATTGTCTAAGTAGTTTAAATAATTGTAATATACACGAAATGCACATGCTATTAGAGTATGAACGCTTTTTTTTGTATTCATAGAAAAATAAAGAACAGTTAAGTGTGATTAACTACTACTAGCAGTACTGTTCTGGCGGTGGTGGGACATACTTTAGTGCGCATTCTGCGTTACCAACTTGTTATGTTATTTGCATAGATTATGTGAATTATGTTTTTTTTTTATTTACTGTAAACACATAACTACTCTGTGTATCACAACAGCTAATAAATATATCAATGTCAAGATATTCAAATAGTCTATTTATATATTAAAAAAATGATTTTTCTGTTGTAGTTTGTGGTGCCCCAGTTTGAATTAAAGTTTCGCACTGAGAAAAAACAACGGCGCGAAACCACATTTTCACGGGTTTTCAGAATTTGTTTACATGTCAAATTCTGGCGGGATGTTTGGGTTAACAAAACTTACTTATTCTTCCTTCGCTTTCTTTAACTTCACTTTCGTAAACAAGTTATAGTAACACCTCCTACATGGCGCAGTTTATTAAAACGATAAATCCGAACGTACAACAAAATTGTTTCACAAGTGTGGACAGTTTACATGCCATATTATCATGGTTTATTGCTAATGTTTTGTTGTGAAACACCTATACGTAGTAAAAGCATGATATAAAGTAACTAGTTGTGTACGACGCGAGTCCGAAGTTTCATCTTAGTTGCAAAAAAGTTTAAACAGTCATAATTAAAGAATTCCTGTCAAGGCTTCACAACTATGCTAAATCACATGACTAGCTGAGTTTATAAAAACTTTTGATTCACACAAGTAGGGGTAGTACCTAGCCGACAAACGCAAAGTACCTGGAACCTCAGTTAGTCTATGAAGGTGGTTAAGCAGTTTCAAGTAGACTGAAGTGTTGTGATGGTCCAGTACACCGGAAATGTAGTAGCTGCCAGGTTCGGGAAGCACCGGGTCTACCAGCAACAACTCAGCGTTAGTAAGTCATTCCAGTTTATTTCACAATTCTTTATGATAATCTCCCATTCTGATAGTTTAGTGGTCAGTACACCCGTTCGGCAAGTGGGACACATGATTTCGAATCCCACTCAGATCGTGACATTTTTTTTCACTCGGTCCACTCGTCAAACGACTACTTTCTTGTTGTCTCGACGTTTCATCATTCCTACAGTACGAAAAAGTATATCCCGAGTTTTAGTTTGTCAGTTTATTGTCTATCTGTCTCTCTTCTGTACCCGTTTTTTTATACAGACAATGTCCAAAACTATTGGACCGATTATTATATTTTAAAAACATGAAACATGTGAAAGGTAAAACTTTAAGCAAAATTTGTGTAACCATCTCCCCCCACCGTAACACTGTGCATATTAACTGTTATTAAAATTTATTTTATTGATTATTATTATCATCCAAATGGGTACACAGGGTGATTTAAAAATGGCGCACTAACTCTAGGACATGTTGTATATTGAGCAAAGGATTCAAAATTGTTCACAATGAATCTGACAATAGCGGCTAATTTTTCACATTTATATTCTAAGACCCAAAAAATGCGAAAATCTATGTAAAAATTATAATCTCATTGTTTTTTATCTATCGTTCTTGGAATAACGGAAATGCAGTGTTTATTTTTCATGGCATAGGATTGGTCTACAGTGTGTTTTTTTTTACGAAATAGGGATTTATATGATGTAAACTTTTAACTGGTGTCAATGGTTTTTCTACTACGAATTTCCAATTTCTTTTTGTCACACGCTTAGTTTACATAATTTTTTACGAGTTCTGACAACTTTTATTGAGTCCAAGAAGTACGAATTTTCTAAAAAAATAAAATAAATAAAACTATTCCAATTTTTAATGAAGTTAGTCGACTGCCTTCATTAACAAGCTTTAACTTCAAGTGTTTGTTTATACATCATTGGAAATTTGTTTCATTTGAATGAGCTTGTCGGCTTAAAACAGAGGACTAAAATTATTAATTAAGCCACAGTCGAACAGAATGTTTTGAATATTATTATTATATCACTTTTATTAAATAAAGATGTGCGTATTCTCATCTTTTCGATAAAATGGGGTGACTCGTTCTTAATTTGACAACAGTCTGTCCAGTAGTTTCGGAGATTATGTGCCTGACAAAAATCAACACAGACGTCAGACAGACAGACGTACGGAAACGGGAGACTACTTTTTTCGTACTTTTGGAGTCTTGAAACGTCGAGAAAACATAAAAGTGACCATTCGTTCGATTACGCTCAGGAAACATCGCTTGCCGAGGATGTTAACACGTCTGTATATTTTGTGTTACTTATTATTAAGTTTTTTCCGCTAGCGGTCGAAATTTCCATAAAATTTACGTTTGTTCTCATACCCGTGTTGATTTTTTTAACTTTTATGTTCTACTTAAGTTGCCTGTGTGCGTAACTACATATGTTACGAAATACAAAAAATTCAAACAAGGCAAAAATATTCAAAAAGTGTCATCACAAATCCAAAAATAGATATTAATGAATCTCCTATTATAGCAGCTAAAATTATCAGCCAGTTTATGGTGCGAGTGTTCTATGTTGAAAACAACATTGAACTACAAAATAATATCAACATTTCGAAATTTTCAAAACTAGTGGGACAGTTATTGACAAGAGAAGAAATTTTAAAATTCATAGAAGACGCTTTCTTTTTTTCATTATTAAAATTAAACTCGATTTTTTGATTTGTTTTAGACCGTTATAATAGTTGGTATCACAGGAGCACGCAGCACAGACGAATTCTTTAAAATGGAAATGGCTGATGTTACTGAGAGTTCGAAGGCACACAGACAAAATCCGTGTAATACCTCCAAGTTACTGTTTCTTTTTTGGGAAATGTTACAATATATTTTGCAAATGTCATAAAATGAAGATATGATAAAATGACTTAAATTCTTACCTGAAAATACGTACCTAATTATAACAATTCGGCACACCAAAAATGACGTTACAGGAAATTTCACAATTGTTGAAAATCTTGAAAGTAAGACAGGTTATTTGTTTTGCGCGAAATAAAATCACCTTTTACTCGTAGTTACACGGTTTATTTAATAACGCACAAATAATATAAAAATTACCGGTCTCTCGGGTCGGCACGTCTTTACCCTCTCGATACTTCTCGACGACTCCCCGAGAGCATGAAATAATAAAAATTAGGTAAACTACCCTAAAACGGGTGGGAGTAGGGTGGACAAATTGGCTACGCCCAAACCCCTGTTCAGGTAAACTGAACATAGTCCCCCCGTTGAAGTACTAACTTCAAGGATGACCTACTTATTGAGATAAACAATACATAATAATAAAGAAACAAAAAATGCCTAATTAAATGAATACATGTCAACTAATATTATATGACAGGAATTAAATGTAAATTAACAAGAGTGCAATAATAAAATGAAATATATATATATACATGTATAGCCCAATTGCGCATTACATTGGTAACGGGCTCAATTTCCGCACTGATCTTTGCACTATCCCGTTTCTGGTTCGCACTGACACAGTCCTTATTTCACCATCGCGACCTGGATGTACGATTTCAACCCGACCGAGACACCAACACAACGGGGGCACGTTATCCTCGTGCACGATGACGATGTCGCCCACATCAGGTTCGGCAAGTGACGTAAGTGCAGTACCGATCAAAAAATGGCCAGGAGTGAGTACGGATAGATCGTCGGGATTTGAGGATAATGGGAGTTATAGGTTGAGAGTTAAGACACGCCTCGATCAATGTCAAATAGGTATACATTCCCTCATATGTGAACAATGACTGCCCTATAACTCGTTTTAGATAATATTTAATGGTCTTAATGCCTGCTTCCCAAATTCCACCAACGTGTGGTAAGCGAGGTGGGATAAAATCCATCAGATTTAATAACACCGAAATGTATGACTCGTAATTCGCGATTGGCTCCCTTAAAATTTGATGCTGACGAAGTACAGTCGGTAACTATTTCTAGGTGAATTGCCTTGGTGGCAAAACAAATAAACAAACAAATATAAGCCTTTATAGACCTTTTTCCACGACCCCTCCCTTCTCGAATTAGTAAATTATCGTCTAGAAAGGGGTTTAATTTGATTAAAGGAGTAGGTTTTGGTAAGGCATTACCTTTTATGAGACACTTGAATTCCTCAGGAAATGATTCCTGTTGGACTATTTTAATAATAACGTTGCGACTATTTTCAATTTCCTTTACAGTTAGTGCGCTATTTACAGTTTGTCTATATTTGACTCTGTTGTAAAATCGTAAACAAAAGGCTACGTTTATTAATTTTGAAAATGATGAGTACCTTAATAATAAATCTGATGGTGATTGACCTTTATTGTGTACTACTGCCTTTGAATAGACGGTCTGACGTCGTTCTTCAATTTCGAAAATAATATTTGTTAGTACCTTAAGATCATTCGAATATGTGACATTTTCACGTAATAAAATTGGATATAAAAACGAGTGGATTTTTGGACCAACTAATAACTCGTCATTTAAGCTTTTATGATTAGATGATCTAAATGATGAGTCAAACAAAATATGTAATTGTGTCGTGGTACTTTCTTTAAGAACACCGTGGTGTGGTAAATAATAACTATGTGGATTATCAATTTCGTCTTCAGGAATTTGTTCCGCATGACCTTGTTGTAAATAGTTTGTAATTACTGCCGAAAAGGATACTTTAAAATTCTCGTCCTTTCGGAATTTGCATTCTAAAGATTTAAAAGGTTTTATGGCCCCTTCCTGAGATGTACCTAAGTTTGGGTTTTCCGCCTTGAACGGAAGTGGTACCCAATACCTTCCCATTTCTAAGCGTTTATGACCCTTCATAAATTTCTTTTCGCATAGGATTTCGTCGGCCGATTGAAGTTTTACGGAAGTTTTAAATTCATCTAATTGCCAAAACTTTCCAACCATCTGTTCTAGGACGGGTTGGACATAATAAGAAGAACCCTGTTTTACAACCCCCGGATTATCTCCATGAGCATTAACCACTACCCAACCGAATTTAGTTTCCTGTAGAATAAAATCCTTATTCAAACATCTCCGATTAGGCTGTAAAATTTCGAAGAAGGGTTGTGCACCTAACAATAAATCTATCGTCCCTTTGACATGAAATGCGGGATCTGGTGATTTGTTGTGGTGCGGAAATTCTAAATTAGCGATTGAAAATGACCTGGATGGTAAAAATTCCGAGATTTGTGGCAAAATAACACATGAAAGGTTTAATTCATAATGTCGGTAATTAGAATTAATTTTGATACTTGCTAATTGTGAGGCACTAGTATTACAACGGTTGACACCAGCAATTGACAAAACGTTCGGTTGTGATTTAAGATTTAATAATTTTCGCTCTGAAATAAAATTTAATTCGGAGCCGCTATCTAACAGTGGCCGCACTTGAGGTTTATTTCCAAATTTGCCATAAATTTGTACTTGGGCTGTTGGAAGTACTTTACTAAAATAAACTTGTTGAGAATTTGCCTTAAGAACAATGGATTGATCTGATTCGACTTGATTATTTTCACTGCTCGTACTTGGTATTTCGTTTGGCTCGGGATTGTCTACATGTAACAACGTATTGTGATGTCCTTTACAAATTTTACAGACATACGATGATTTACATTCCGTAACTTTATGACTGTTCTGAAAACAATTAGAACATAGTTTTTTGGACCTCACGATCCTTAACCTATCTATCACCATTAGGTTAATGAATTTTGCGCAACAAAATAAATTATGAGGATCGGAACAATATGGGCACGTTACCGATCTGTTTGAATTGGTATTTAAATTTGTTTTCCTGTTTTTATTTGTTGATTTTGCTGCTACTCTAAATGTTAATTCTGGCAGTTTTACATTAACAGCGCTATTTTGAACGATAGGAATATCATATTTTTTTGCAGATTTGGCTGAATATTTGGCTTCCAATGCCTCTAATTCGCACACAACGGTATAACATTCCTTGTCAAAAGTGATACACTGATCTGCCGTAGATGTTTGTTTTAAAATAATTTCCAGTTCCTCAATTTGACTTTGAATGTTGAAAAAATCGTCATACATTGACCTGGTTCTAGTCAAATATTCTTGTATTATTGACAAACAAGTTGTACTTTCTTTAGATGACTTTAAATCGTCTATGAAGTTTTGAGCCATAGTTAATTTGCGTTTTATCGCTCTCCGCTTAATATTTAAACCAGAAAGTTGTTCAGTAGTCATTGTTCACTAATGATCCAACGATAATCTACTTGACACTGATACGAAATACAGGACTAATGAAAAAAAGGGAATGAACTGCACTTACTGGTTGTCGTCAGATGTCACGATGCTCAGGATTGCCCTGGACGTGAAGCTGCCGAAGAAGTCGTCTACGGTCTGGCGATGCGGTTGTCGTCAGATGTCACGATGCTCAAGATTGCCTTGGACGTGAAGCTGCCGAAGAAGTCGTCTACGGTCTGGCGATGCTGTTGTCGTCAGATGTCACGATGCTCAAGATTGCCTTGGACGTGAAGCTGCTGGCGAAGTCGTCTTGGACTTTTAAACTGGTTGTCGTCAGATGTCACGATGCTCAGGCTTGCACTGGACGTGAAGCTGCTGAAGAAGTTCTCTACAGTCTGGCGATGTTGTCGTCTTCGGATGTCACGATGCTCAAGATTGCCTTGGACGTGAAGCTGTTGCCGAAGTCGTGTTGAAAATGACGTGGATGTCGTCGTTGGATGTCACGATGCTCAAGATTGCCTTGGACGTGAAGCTGTTGCAGAAGTTCTGGGGATGCTGTCGTCGTCGAATGTCACGATGCTCAAGATTGTCTTGGACGTGAAGCTTTTATCGACGATACAGGCGAGAACAGTACCACTAATTCCGCGAGATATCCGGCTCGAAGGACCAAAATGTTTTGCGCGAAATAAAATCACCTTTTACTCGTAGTTACACGGTTTATTTAATAACGCACAAATAATATAAAAATTACCGGTCTCTCGGGTCGGCACGTCTTTACCCTCTCGATACTTCTCGACGACTCCCCGAGAGCATGAAATAATAAAAATTAGGTAAACTACCCTAAAACGGGTGGGAGTAGGGTGGACAAATTGGCTACGCCCAAACCCCTGTTCAGGTAAACTGAACATTATTTAAAAAATTTCCAAAAGTATTACGAAAGTTGGAAAAAGGTACTTACTCTTCTCGTTTATTTTTGCGTTATCAGTGTGAAAAATGCTGCAACCAACGTGTGGGAAAGCATACTTTCGCTAAGATGCCATCAGTTATTGCGCGATTTCTAAATTTACTAGACGCCAATTTATACATTGGACACTCCTTTAGGCGTTTCTCCGCCACTTTACTGGTTGACTCTGGCGAAGACTTTTTAGGCCTAAAAAGACACGGCGGTTGGAAATCGTCTACAGTGGCCGAAAATTATGTAGCGGAGTCAGTTAAGAATAATTTAGATGTTGCCAATAAAATATTGTGCAAGAAAAATCTTGAGCGGAAATACCTAGACAAAAAATTATTATTAATAGTGTATATTAAGTGTGAAAATAAAATACCAAATTTCTAATTCACTGTCATTATAGTCCTAGGAATGTAAATGGCCCAATTTACATTAACGGGAGAAAAAAGATTTACACGATTTAAAGTTTACATCATTTCTGAATTCTGATAGAGTAGTATATCTATTTAAATAATCGATATAATTTTAGAAAAAGAAAGCAACTATTACTATTATTATGATTATACTGTTTATTATTTTAAACCTCCTTCACCGTTTACCACAGTGGCGGCTCGTGACTGTCTGATGTGGTGAGGCGATGATAGAAATTTGACAATAATAGTAATATTACCTGGTCTTACTAGTTAGTAATGATAGAAATCTTGCCTGAATACCGGTCATTCCCGGGTCAGTGGTAGGTTCTAATAATAATAATAATAATAATAATAATAAATAATAACACCCATAACACATTGAATCAACAATGTTTTTACAAGTCAAAATTTTGTTGAAAGTAGCACTTTCTTGGAGGGATTCGGGAATAGTTGTTGTGTCCTTTTCTAAACGTTTTAAACCCATGAAATTTTTAATGTGTGTAACGCGAGGCCGCTAGATGGCGCTACCAGAGTATCACCCCACTGGCGGAACCACCCTCGTACCTTCTTCTTCCCTGACTCCCTGAGTCGCGGACGCGGACGGTCGTGTTTTACATTGCGTTCATATTATAATAAAGTTTTATACACATTTATTATCAGTTTTGTGAATAAAGTTTTCGTAGAAAGAAAAGTGTTTTCCTGGTCGTGGCGAAAAAGTAATCGTCGCGTAACATGTGTACTTTGGAACTTTCATGTAACTTTCCACTTCGGATGAAATTCTTTAAATCGTTATTTCCCCGGATGTTGTGTAAATATTACGGCAGAGCCATTATTTATATGTATCGTAGGTACCAAGTTGATTTAAAAGACTTGGAGTACTGACGATCTGTCGCTTATCAATGGAAGTTAAATGAATTGCCGACGTTCTAGCTCGGTTCGCCGTGAAAACGGCGTTTCAAGAACCAACATGACGATATCGTACTCGGGATTCATTTTTCACTCACCTGTACCTATGAAAGAGACAATAACACAAAACACCAACACGTGGGTTTTTATTCACGTTCATGCTAATTACCCACGCACCCCGCAACCCTACCGTTCTGTAAAATAAATGGAAAAATGGTTTCATGAGTACGCCGAAATTGGCCGAGAAGCACCGAAGATATCGCCTCAGTTCCGAGCGAACGCATGTATAGGAGTATAGGAGCTAAGCCATGGAAATCCGTGTCTGTGATTGGACTTCGTTGGTTCAAGTGAACCCACGTTCTGGCCGCTTCAGTTAAAGAACTAGGGGCATAAATCGTACGGTATTCAACGAAAAATGTCAGCAGGAAGCGTAAAAAATAAAAAATCATGTACAGATCTCCCATTTCAACATATTTTTGTAACTAAAAATGCATTGAAAGCTCTTTTTTAATTATAAATTAAGTCAATCTGTTCTTAAGATATATGCTGTGAGGCGCCGCCTCACTTGCCTCATCTGACGAGCCGCCACTGGTTTACCATTACGTAAACCTGGCAATACGCACTTTAAAATGCTTATAATTGGTGCTGTGTGCTGTCAGACGTCAAAATTGACGCACAAACAAGTGGTCGATGAAAGAGAAAGAGATATGGAGGGGATTTTGTAAGTTTGGACCCACATTTATATTTATAAAAACAATCATGACTTGTTTCTTTTTAGCGATATTAGTAATATTTACACAGTGTAAACTTTAACAATGGCTTTTAGAACTGCACGTAATCTGGCATATTTTTCAAATTATATCAGAAATTATTCAACAAACGGTCCCCTGGTAAACGTCACTGTTAATGAAAAATCAGGTTTTGCAACGGCGACACTCCAAAGGCCCTCCGTAAATAGTTTGAACTTGGAACTCTTGACCGAAATATCTCACACGCTACAACAACTGGAAAAAAACAAATGCAGAGGTTTAATATTAACATCTGTGATAAAAATGTAAAAGATGGTCAGGATTTATTAAACTAATGTATTACCTTCTAGGCCTCAAACAAGGTCTTCAGCGCAGGTCTAGATCTGTTTGAGCTACATAAACCCAATGCAGATAAAATCAAACAAATGTGGTCAACTCTGCAAGAAGTATGGATCAAATTATATGGCAGCTCATACCCTACAGTTGCTGTTGTTAATGTACAAATTAAGTATTATTAGCCATGTGTATATAACTGAATTATTTTTAATGTATGTAGGGCCATGCTCCTGCTGGGGGTTGTATGCTAGCCTTATCATGTGAATACAGAGTAATGTTGAATAATTTCATAATAGGACTGAATGAGGCACAAATTGGGTTTTCTGCGCCAATGTGGCTTATAGACGGCATGAGGAACACAATTGGAAGTAGGCAGGCCGAATTTGCGTTAACGGCAGGAACCCTTTTTAAAACTGAAGAAGCTTTAAAAATAGGGTTGGTGGATGAAGTTGCTCAAAGCAAAGAAGAGGCTATTGAAAAAGCTGAAAAATTCCTAAACAAATTTGCAAAAATTCCTCCTCATGCGAGATCAATGACTAAAGCAGCACTACGTGGAGCTAATATTCAGGTAGGCGCAATATGCATCGAGCAAATGGCTACTTTCATGTTTTCTTGACGTTTCATGATCCCTTTAGTGTTTATCAAAATTTAAAAACCACCAACACTGCATTCTACAATGTCACTGAAAAATGTTACAAAAAGCAGGGGAGGTAAATTAGTCTTGAGACTCAAAAGATTTAAATGTTACAGAAAAATAATCAAGATGGATCTGTTTTAGAAAATGAATTATTTTATGTTATTTATCGTCCAACACAAAGACAAATATTTAAATATATTAATCGTGACATTAAAAAGATACCTAAGTAAATTTTATTGTCTGTTACTGACACAGTTAGTTCTCATGCATGGTTGAATTTTTGAATTCTGAACAGAGATTTTGAGATAAAGAATTTTCTCCGACTATAAAAGTACAATAAAGCAAATTCTTACAAGGATCACATTGAAACTTGTAAGAACAACTTTCGAAATTATTGGAAGTGTTGTGACCGAATTTGAATCAAATTTTCACGCTGAATTTAATTAACAGAATCACATTTGAATAATTTGAATTTGAAAGAAAATCAATAAAAAAAATCGTTAAACTTAGGCAACCATGTGCACGTTAACGCTTGTTGGGTACATGTCGGAAAACATGTAAATTTTTAAACGACGCCAACCCGTGTAAATTTAATTCATTGTTTGTAAAGGCATCGATCAGGTTAGGATTTTAATCGTTAACTGGTTCTAACACAATTTAACAGCCATTAGATTTGTCTAGAGTCTAGACCAACACTAGGAGATTTCATGAAATTCACTTAGTCAGGATAACACCCTTTGTTTGTTTAATTACGAATGAAGTTTCTGGATGCATATACTGAAGTGTTACATTATAACACTTCTTAATTCTTCACACAAGATTACTAATAGTTCATTTATGACAGTTAAGTTAACAAAATTCATTATATCGCGAATTGGCGGGGAGTTAAAATAATTTCTTCCCTTAGGCAGTTATCATCGTTATTAGCATCGTTATCATCATTGAGGTATTTCCTCGCAACGTTAAAGATTGATTACATCACTGAGACATTTCCTCGCAACGTTAAAGATTTCACGATGACTGGATATTTTTGTGTTTATTTATTATGTGTTTTGTTGGGGTAACTCAAAGTTAATTATTTTAAGTAACCAATCACTTGGATCAAGACATAATTTAACATAATGTAAACTCTTTGTTTGAATCGTTGATAAAGTGTGTCAAGTAGTAATCTCATGTAAATTTTGTTAGCTTTGCAATTTTTCACCTCATACAATATTTCTCTATCTCACAACGTAGAGTTCCATTTTGTCAGACGATCACAGCCAAAGCCAAATTTTGAATTTTTAAATTTTCCGCTGGCTTTCAATTTTTTTTCACATGTCAATTTAAGGCGGGATGTTTGGGTTTTCTCATAGTCTTAATATTTTTAGCAACATTTTGTATGGACATTATAGACACTAAGTTTTAAATTTTGTAAAATTGTATGACTTTTTTTTGTGTTTTTTTTTTATGATAAGTCTAAAGTTGTATATATGTTCGTTGTTCTAGGCTCTCGTTAGGAATAAAGATGAAGAAGTGAGGAGTTACGTAGATTTTGTTACTGATTCACAATTTCAGGACTCACTTGGTGAGTTTATAGAGTTAAACCTAAAACAGAAACTAAGCAAGTGATTTTGTCATAAAGGAAAATGTTATATTTTATATTTTTACATATACCCAAGTTTTATATAATTTGTCTACTTTAAATAATCATATTAATATGCAAGAAATATAGGTATACTTGTTTTGTTTATCACAGAAATTAATAAATATATCAATATCAAGATCTTCAAATCGTTTGTAGTATTTATTCTCCCTTGGCTTCCTTTTCTCCATTTTTGTAAATAAAATATTGTAACACCTTCTTCTATCCATCCGTCGAGCGGCTACTCTCATGTTTTATTGACGTTTTATGACACCTAGAGTATGAAAAAGTATGTGCCACGTTTCTGTGTATCAATGTGTCGTCTGTCTCTCTGTCTGTCACTCGTCTGTATTAGAGAGATAATCTTCGAAACTGCTGGACTAATTATTGTCAACTTGTGTGTGTGTGTGTGTGTTAGGAATATCGTTTAGATGGTAAAATACTACTACTATAGAGTATATTATAGGAGTATATAATATTATAATATATGGTGGATCAATCCTATGCTATAAAAAGTAGATAATTCATGTTTTTCTTTATATTGGATTCTAATAAATTAGTATAGCTATTTAAACAGTCAACATTATTTATAACAACAAAGCAATACCTACTTGTTATTATTACTAGTATTTTTACATTTATGTATAGTTTCTCCAGTTTAAATTCGGTTTTATGATAGTACCCCATTGTATAAAAGTTATCACTGCCGGTGATAGGTCCGTCATAAATAACCATTTAACCACGCCGATAGCATTATACAGTAATTACAGTATAATGGTTAAAAGCTTATTTATGACTGTCCCATCACCGGCAGTAGTAATCTATTGTTAAGCAAGTTAACTTTTATACATCATAAAACCGAATTAGAACTGGGGAAGCCCCTTCAGCATGTGTCAATACGTGTTGGTTTACCCGGTAATGCGCACTTAAAAATGCTCAGATGTCAAAGTTGCCGGCATCAACACATGTGAATAAGGGGGGGGGGACTTTGGATCAACATACGGACTTTCATGTTGGGAGCAAAGTTCGATGTACTGATTATTGTATTTTTAGCGATATATTAATGTTAGACTTATAAATATAAGCCAAAACGTATGGAAAGTTGATGCAAGTTACAAAAACTTCTTATGATATCCAGTATTGTGTTTAGAACAGTTTTATCACTTTTTTAAATCTGAAAGTTAACTTGCTTGTGTCTCAATGGCGTTAAGAGCAGTACGCAGCCTCGCTTCTCTTTCAAATCCTATTAGGACCTACTCAACAAGTGGCCCTCTGGTTAACGTCAGCATTAACGAAAAAACCGGAATTGCAACAGCAACACTCCAAAGGCCCCCTGTAAACAGTCTGAATTTGGAACTCTTGACAGAACTATGCAGCACTCTGGAACAACTGGAGAAAAACAAAAGCAGAGGTTTAATTTTAACCTCCGTAATACTTCTGGAATAAATATTTCTTGTTAAAGTTAGTTCTCCATGTTGTAGAGCTCAAACACCGTCTTCAGCGCAGGTTTAGATATTTATGAAATGTACAAACCTAACATGGATCGCTATAAACAATTTTGGACAACTCTGCAGCAAACCTGGATTAATTTGTATGGCAGCTCGTACCCTACAGTTGCTGTTGTTAATGTATGAGTAATTTAATAGCTGTGTCTGGTTGTAATTGAGTTGTTTTTAATGCAGGGTCATGCTCCTGCTGGGGGATGTTTGTTAGCCCTGTCGTGTGAATACAGAATAATGTTAAATAATTTCACAATTGGCTTGAATGAAACAAAGCTTGGAATGATAGCCCCGACTTGGTTTGCAGCATCTATGCGAAATGCAATTGGAACCAGGCAGACTGAATTAGCGTTAATTACTGGAAATCTTTTTACTACTGATGAGGCTTTAAAAATAGGGTTGGTGGATGAAGTTGCTCAAAGTAAAGATGAAGCTCTTGAAAAGGCTGGAAAGTTCTTCGATAAGTTTAAAAGAATTCCTCCTCATGCGAGGACAATGACTAAAACATTGTTACGTGGAGCCGATATTCAGGTTAGTGCAGCATAAATTGTTAAAATATAAAATCAAGAGGCGTTTACAGATGATACAAAACAAAAATTGGTTTTCATAAAAAAATATTAGTTTTGCTTTTTTTTAATTTTTACTTCTAATTTGTGTTTTATTCACGATGCTGTTTCACAGGTTATAAATTACGACATAATGGAACTAACGAACCGATTACTTGCATAATTATAGAGGGTGAATCACCAAGCACACGCTTTTCGACATTCATTATTATTAGAGATCTCTCAAAAAACCGTACAACTTTCGTCTGAAACTTTCTTTTTATTTCTTATAATTAACGGCGTATTGATGAGCGCGCGTATATACGTTGCATGTATAATTATGTACATATGGCGCGAAAAATAATATTAGATGCGAGTTCAATATTTCGGAATACGGAAAGAGAATTTTGGAAAATGAATACATACCAACAAATTTCCAACAATTTCAAGTGATGCACACAATTTATTAATAAAAATCGACCTCTATTTCCAGTTTCTTATATATATATTCTTTAAAAAACGCATATGAAGAACATTGATTGCACAGGTACCAGTAATTAACAACAAAATGGCATGATAATTGACATTTAATAAAATAGTTCTGTCAAAATTACCCAAGATTACTAGATTGGACCGCAATTAAGTGGTACCAACATTTTTCCAGCACAAATTTTGAATAAAAATCGTCCACATTCTTTGAGTAAATATTAAGTGCTTAAAACATTACCATACTTAAAAAAAAACAATCAACGCAATGATTAGATAGTTGACAGTGGCGTTTAATTTACGTCAAAATTTTGTAATTGATTTATTATGAAAATGTGATAACCTAACTTTCTTGATTGCGTCAAAATGACAGCACCAAATATTTGAATCAGGCTTGGCAATAGCAGCAAAAGAAAATTTTCTCAATCGGTTATTCTTTTGCCAACATTACTTGTTGATCACGCTGTATATTCGTAAAACCAGTCAATGTAGGTACAAGGAAACGTTGTAAAAATTTATTGGGTATGTTGTAGAACGACGACAGTTTACGTTCAGATTCAGATGATTATTACAAACTGTAAATATTTATTAAAACATTTTTTGTTCCAGGCTTTGGTTAAAACTAGAAATGAAGAAATGAACAAATTAACCGCATTCATAAATGATCCAAAATTACAAGAAGCAATTGGTATGTATTTGGAATCGCTGAAACAGAAGCAGAATAAATGATTTCGTCATAAAAAATTGTTATATCTTTATAGCTACTTATATAACTACAGATTTTATATTATTTTGCTAATTTTACAAACGTACGAAATACAAATGTTAAAAGAGTAAATACCTTTTATTGATAGTTAAAACTAAGTAATATTTATTTGATGAGGTATTAATCTGCTGAGGCAACTTCTTCAGGTTCTGGTGCGTATTCGGCGTTTAGATCGTCAAATTCTTCTCGTTGTATGTCAAGAAAATGGTTTATTTCCAATATTTTACCCCTATTTCGTTTTACTTCATTTCTGAAAGTTAAAAATAGGCACTGAATGTTAAAATACTTTCTCCGAGATGTTATACTTCATTAAATTGTCAATTAGATCCTCCAACCAGTCTCTGGCATTACCACTCAAAGTATCTTCACGAGCATCTATAATTTGCATGTGCACGTCATGACTTGTTGCTAGTGAATTATGTAAAGCATCCTTATCGCTCATTATCTGTTTAAAACACAAAAAGAACAATCAATGCTGTCAGTTTATGTTTATAAATCATGTGTTATCATAATAAGGCTTGGATAATATGCAAAATGCCTATTTTAATGTTAAGTGCATTTTTATGCATATTTTAAAATTTTTGCTGCATTTTTCGCGGTAATTGGTGGAAATCTTAATTTTAATACAGTTGGTTATTGGCAGTATGCAGGTAAGTACCGATTTCATTTATGGGCAGCCCCAATTATAGGCGTATTAATGGAAATCTTTACTTAACGGCCTCTAAGCCGGATGTTTTAAATATAGATGAGGTAAAAGTCCCAGTCAGTGATAACGTCCCAGTGGATGACCAAACGTGCAAAAATAATTGTAAAATAAGAATTGTGCAGCAGAATTTCGTAAAATCTTTATACTTTATAGAAATATTATCTTGAAGAGGTCTGTATGAAATCTGCATTTATTGCATTTTTGTACACTGAGGTATTGGTAAATGGCAGTCTTAATAAAAATCTGAAGTCACTTTCCAGCTCAATTTCACAGCTTCTCTTACGTAGATCGCTAAACAAGTGAGTACCAAAATAATTTTATTATTTGGCTTTAAGCGTTAGTCAGATTAATGTTAGTACTCCTAGCATGTCATATTGAGAATTAACTTTAAAATATATTAATTCTCAATAGAATTAGGTTATAATCCATAAAATTACAATTCATCTACTGGTACTCTTGCAGTGCTTAATGTATTAGTGGTTGATAACAGAGGTAACATTTAATGGGTCATTGAGGATTATACCAGTTGATGATTCCAAATTTCCAGTTCTGAAAAGAGTAATTTTAATGAGAACACTAAAAATTTTGATGAACATGTTGAAGAAATCACAGCGACATTATAGAGAGTGAGACAACAGAACGTGAAATCAAAATATTCAAGTTTTTCCAATAACTCCTGAAAAACAGAATGACAAAATATTTCTTCAATAGGCGTATTAAATTTATTCTTGTATATAGAATGACAAAACACTGACTTATGTTCCATAGCCTTTCAAAAAGGTTCTGGTCTGGCCAAAAACTCCGAAAAAGAAAAACAGAAAGGAAAAAAGAGATTGTCCAAAGAAAAGATTCCTTCTGTGGCGAGGTCTTCCGGCTGGCAGATGTATCATCGAAAAAAGAAGATAAAAGAAAACCAAAAACTACAACGAAAGAGGTTACATGAAGAAAAGCAACAACAAAAAGAAGCAAATACTTTCAAGAAACAACAAAAGGTCAACAAATTACCCTACCAAAGGAATGATTTTGTTATTATCAAATATGAAGAGATGTACTACCTGGGACAAATTTTAAAACATAGTTGATCAATAGATCAGGGTCAATGTTATATGTTATCTATAAAAGTGGTGTCAAGACGGAGGCCAAAAAATGGAAATGGTCGGATGCCATAAATGTTTTATGGTACGACAAAGAAGATACTGTTAAAAAAATTGAAACACCATGGAAGCTAAATAATTGAGGAGTTTTTAATGTGGAAGAAATACAGGAATTTTATAATTATTTTTAATTTTTTCTTTAATTTTTCGTTTATATATTTTTTTGATTTTTTAAAAAATATGTTTTTGTTTAATCAAGTTGATATGTTTTAATCGCAATTTTGTTAAGTTTTGGTAGTTAATAGACTGAAATTCGAATTATCATCTACTACGACAAGACCGATCATTTACTGGTTCAGAACAATTTTCGGTAGGTATATCATCTACTAGTACAATTCATTATTTAATAATAATAATTGATTTAATATTTCTCATTCAAATGATCATATATTTACTTAAAAAAAAACAACTTTTGCAAAAATTAATGATTTCATAATAAACCTACATATCAAATTCGGTAAAAAAGAGTAGAAATGAATTTTTTACGGGATTTCATTTTAAGGGATCTGCTTAAGTTATCATCTATAGGGACTTTTACCTTAATTCTGCAAATGTATTTAACGAGGGGTTGGAAGAGATGGAAAACCTAGAATGGATTTGTAAGTACTTCATTTTTCGATCGATTTTTGAAATATATGAATTTTCAGTTGGTTAGCTAAAGTCTAAGAGAACCAAATAAAAAACTATTATTCAATGTCAATAATAGGTATCTCTTAGATAAATAATTCTTTGTTTTCAATTTTTGTACAGATTTCGAGCACAAAGAAATATCTTATAGATGAACACTGCAGAACGCCTTTTCACAAAAGAAATTGTGAAAAAAGACACTCAACCAGTGTAACTCAAACAGCAATGCGAGAAATTTTATCTGCTAATGCAGTCAAAAATGAAGAGGAAACATTCAAGTTCGAATTATGCTAGACCATGCTTGCCTCGAATATTCCATTAAATAACTTAACTAACCCTACATTTAATTCATTTTTGGAAAAATACTGTAAAAAGAACCATTCCAGACGAAAGTACTCTCAGGACAACAACTGTAGATAAATCTTATACCGAAACTGTTGCTAAAATTAAGACACCTTTGCAAAATAACTTTATTTACTTTGTTGTTGACGAAACAACAGATGTGTGCGGAACATATATAGAAAATTTATTAGTTGGTATTTTATCCGCAAACTTTGTGTCAGATTCTTATTTAATTGCTGTTAAAGAGTTAGAAAAGGCGAATAATGTAATTATAAGTAGTTTTGTCCAAGAAAGTTTAACCAACATATTTTTACTCAATGCTATACTATTTCATAAAATCGTATTAACGCTTTCTGAGGGTGTCCTAAATTAAATCAGAACTTAAGTTTCATAACAACAACTACGAATTAATTGGTGTAACATTAACAAAATTAGAAAAATAAAAAGTACCCCTTTTAGTGAATCCTTACAGCTAATGCATAAAGCACAAAGTCCTATTGCTCAGACAATTTCAAAAAAACTAGACGAAGTCCTTAGTAAAAATGGAGGTTTTACTAGACTAACTAATATGGCAAAAGTTTTAGATTTAAACTTTTCAGATGAGGTAAATATAGACCCTCAAATTGTGTCGTCTCTTAAATATGCCCCAATAACGTCTGTCGATGTAGAGCGTAGTTTTTCAGTGTATAAATATATTTTAAGTGATCGAAGACATTAATTTAAAATGGAAAATCTAGAAAAACATATTATAATAAATGTAAATAATAATATTTTTCAAGAGAGTAACTAGTTAGTCAATAAAATAGCTAGTTAGTAGAGTAATAGAATACACCGACGTAGTTAGTTTTAATTTGTAAATGTGTAGTTTAAGTCCAAATATGTACTATCTAAGTCATAAATAATTGTTGTAATAAATGATATAAATTAAATATTAATGTGTAAAAAAAGTTTTTCTTGCATATTTTGCATATATTTCTTGCATATTTTAGCAATTTTTGTGCATACAGTGCCAAATTTCTCTGCATGTAAAGGAGCACATTTATCTACATGTTTGGTTTCTGGATATAATTCCGAGCTTTAGTGATCAAGATGTTTGGTCATAGACCATTTCACGTCAAGAATAACCAGATTTAAGGGTTATTATATGTACCTTCATTATACCGTCATATTTAGAAAAAATAAGGAAATATAGAAACGGTATATCGCGTTACCGGCTTAAGGATCTCAGGAACGACGATTTCTTCACTTAAGGTAGCGTTCGTTTGAAACTTCAAAGCAAGATCTCCAATATTCTCAGCGTAGCTAACTTCCAAGTCTCGAATTTGGGAAAAGTAACCTTGCGAGGATTCAATAAACTGATTAACAAGTTCCGTTATACTTTGTTCAAACGTTTGATTGACTTCTTCCATTTGTTCATAAAGTTCCAGCTCCAGTTTCATAAGCGCTTTCCATATATCGTGCAATAGTTTGTCATATTCCAACACTAAAACGTCACATTTATCAATAAATTCTTCATAGGTTATTTCGTTGTTGTTCAACAGTTTCTGAATCCCTTTTATCTTGTAAAACACTTCCGCCTTCTGTTCTATGAAAACTTCCATATGTTTCTGAAACTGCATGTTGAGAAAAAAAAAACCGTTATTTTTAGCCTTTTACTATGCTCTCCTGTTGGTTGCTTGTTTGAGCATCCTCGACACATTTCATAAATTGATCGATCTCGTCTGTTCGTAAACGGTACTGTTCCTGACCGTTCTCGAAAATTTGCATACATAGAGCTAAGAACTGTTCTTCGTATTCGTCATAAAAGTCTTTCGCGTCTTCTATCAGAAGTAGATGTTTTCCGTCGTCGTCGTTGAGGAACAAACTGTCAAACAAATGATGAGTGTTTAAATATTCAACAAAACTTGAAGCATGCAGTGCGGCGTCGGCTATCTCTTTGTCTATTTGCATCCTCGCTTCTCTTTCTCGTTCTTCGCTTTCTAATAATTGTCGTAATTTTGAACTTGAAAAGCGTGAAATAAATATTTTTGGTTTTTTGTCAGAGAACATACCCAAAAATCTCCTGTCCCAGTTCCCGTTCCATGTCATAAATCAGTTTATATTCATAGTAAACTAGGTGAGGGAGGAAGGCTGCGATAAATAAACGGAAATCTTCCGTTTCAGAGCAGGGATTTTGCACCATATTTAAACATTTGAGATTAGAGAATTGTCGTAAGTAAAGAACCTGTAACTTGAATGTTAATTTTGGTAAATTTTGGTGTACTAAGTACGCACATTTTCAAGTTCTGCGATTTTGTTTCTTCCAATGCTGAAGACCGTCAGTTTTGTCAAAAAATCCATGTTCTCGAGTACTTCGATTTCGTTATCATAGAAACTAAGTTTTTCGAGATTCGCAAGTTCGTCTAAGTTTTCAATTTTTGATATCTTGTTGAACGATAGGTTCAGTTCAACTAAATGTACCAGTGTTTCCAAATTCTCAATTTTTTCGATCAAATTATTGTTAAGATTTAACTTTGTTAGAGACGTAAGTACCCACAAGTGGTCAATTCGTAGTATATCTGAAACGCGAATTAGTAAGCCGCAAACTTTACTCGAACGCTAAAAATACTTAAAAACTCTAGTCTGATTTGTGGAACTTCTTCAAGTGGTACTTTTTCAATTTGAGCCAAACGACCGGCTTCTCCTTTAGGGCCTTGTTCCTGCACACACTTTTCAAGCAAGGCGTTGTTTATCACTTTAGGTTCTTTTAATTTACAGGGATTCATTTCAGTAGCTTTGTCAGAAAGTGTACTTGGGGAATAAGGTAGCAAGTCTCAAACGTGACGAGTGCAAAAAATTATTGATGTCACAAGTGTTGTCATGGCTTTTTTTATTACCCCTCAACACTTCGTTTACCTAAAACTATGGAAACTTTCGAAATATTTTTTTGACTACTCCTCGTAGAGCATGATTCATATCAAGGTGGCGATGTGAAGGTCATGTCTGACATTCCGTCGCAGGACTTCATGTAAACGTTGTAAAACTCCAGCGCATTTTTCTCATTTATAGCTCAATAAATAAATATATCTGTAGACTTCTGAGCACGCTACGTTATTCATGGTTGTTAACTTTGTAGTTTATCGTACAAGTAAATTATTATTCTGGGACGCGCCGTTTTTATGAACACAGTTCTGGCGACGACGCAGTAGTGTTTTGTTATTTTGACAGGTGACAGTGACAGTTAGTACAAGTCAAGTGACAACAAGAGAGTGCAATCAAACGATTTGTTATAAAAATTAAATAATGTCGTTTTTTGGAAATGCTTTAGGTGGAAATCCTTTTTCCACTCAAGTAGGTTCGAGAATAGGTGAGTTTCACGGCCAATTCCTAAGCTTGTATCCATCCGGATTCCGTTATCAAAATCGATTCAGTAAAACGTAAATAGAATAGAAAACCGGTGCTGACAGTATTTTTTATTGTTTATTTCATATTAAATGTTGCTTTTATTAACTGATTAGTCACTGTTCAAGTTGGAGATCATGTGATAATTGTTGTTTTGAAGATTATTTGTCATTCGTTTCGTGGTGTGTAGGTTTTACATTTACATTTTTGTTTGTCATTACTTAAACTAAAATGCCACAAACCATATTTGTTTATAGTTTACTTTACATTTAATAGGTGTGACACGTTTTTTTGTAATCTACATAAGCTATCAGCTGAAACATTTCAGCTTTCTTTGCGGTAGTTTATGTAAGTTTTCTATTGTAACCTATAGTTAAATGCAAATTGCGAGGCGTATTATTCAAAGTTATTTATAGTAAAATAGAAGTCAAGTTCTCTATGGCAGTGTAATAATTATTTCTGTTTATTCCAGCCTTATGCAGAATTTTTGTTTATAGTAGTAAAAGTATTAATCACCTAATCGCTGGTACAGATATTCAATCATGTGTTTACTTAATTTAGATTTTTTTGAAGAAGTGTTGAAAACAGAATTTAATATGCTGTTTATATTTTCTTTGTCTGAACAAAGAACTGTCTAGGATTAATCAATTGTTATCTCCTTAATCCGGCAGTATTAATTTTTTCACATATCAGCGCGCAACATTTTATTGCCTATTCCGAGTAGACATTTAAAACATTATGAAACTCGATAAACATCTAAGGACGTCATATTCATATAATATTTTAAAGCGATACAAAAATCTTTGAACTCTGGCCAACTGTGGGTGGCAATTGTGTTTTACATTTAACATCATGTATTTTCTGAGAGAATTAAAGAGAAAGATAAAAATAAACGCAAATGTATCATACTAATCGAAATAAATATCTAACTCTATTGTTGAAGTTCATTGATCGTTTTTTGTTTAGGAGCATGAGAATGTGACGACTTTGGGATAATTTTTCCAATGGTGTCGAATTTTGCTCAAAATTTTACGTGTCTATTAAGTGTGTTAAAGCGTAAACTATGCATAACATAAATAATAAAATATAAATTGTGTGAAGAAACTTTAGATCACATTGTGCAAGCTCAACTAGTCTGTTGTGCTAGTTAAAGAAAATTTCTGCACCACATTTATTGATTTTTTTATCACTTTGTTGAGAATGACTTGCCAGTATATTTTTGTTCAAAACCATTTGTATAAAATCCCATTAGTTAATTTATGGAAGGACTATAGAGAATGCGGTGGAAAAATAAAAAAACACAGTTCATTTTTATGTTGTATCGTTCATGTAAAACGTTATCTATAGAAAATAGCCTGTTTTAATTTTTTTTTTTTTGAGTAGCTAACAACGTCACAATCAATCGTGATTTCAATTTAATCATTTCTGAACACCTGATGTAGATAAATAATCTATATTCGACACCAGTTTCATCCAAACTTGAATTAGTTGCACTTAGATTGATGTGACTTGGCTACAATCTTGCTAAAGATACCACAAATGACACAAATTTAGAATCAGATCCTTATTGTTACTGGGTTTGTAAATTTCGATGTGACTTGGGTTCAAACTAATTACAATCGTGGTAAAGATACTGGCGTGACTTATGACTCAATCCTAATTTAATTGCATAAATTTGAAACACCATTTAGGACAATTACGGCGAAAATTATTGCTTTAACTGGAAATCCAGTCAATTCGTTCTATTTTTAATCATGTGGGCAAACTTGAAGTAATGCTGGTAAAAAGAGATGGGTTGTTATCTCTGTTTCAACATTAACTACTGCATTTTTTGAATGTGGTTTTTGTGGTGTCACATTTACTAAAGAAATTTAACGAAGAAATAGTATAAAAATTTTATTTCATTATTTAAAGTATGCACCAATTCTTGGCGTAGTATCTTCAGTATCTTTATGTAGAGTAGTTTGTTCTTGTTAAACGTCAACTTCTAAAAGTAAATGAGGTATAACTTATGGGTAGTTGTATCACAGTTTTCCCAAGAATGTTACGTTGGGTGTATCTAATTCCGCTTCGCGGTGGGCTGTTACCAAGCAATGTTTCTTCGAAACCGATCGATCGATGTGGAAGGGACAATCTAAAAATTCACCAAACAGCCATTTAGCCATTTAAAGTAATTTTGTGAAATTTATATCACGAAATGTTTCCGTTGTGTAAGCTAACAAACATCTTATATCTTTCCGAAAAGCACTCCTGGTGTTGTTGACTAAAGTGAAAATGTACATACAAGTGTATAAGTTTATTTTTATTCTAGTTTATTCCAACTCATTATATCAGTATATCAGCCTGTAGAACAATAATATAAAACTATTATTTCAACACACAAAAAACAGAGTATAACAGAAAATTATACAACCTTGAGATGTTTTCAGTAAGAAAACCACAATTAGCATGATTATCTGTAAAGAAGTAACGTAGCGCTTGTTTCACGTAAAACCAAATATAAACATAATTTTGAATAGATACCAGCTCTAACTACAATACCTATTCGTACTTTTAATCCACCAATTGTTGTAAGATGAGTCAACTGAATTTTGTATTCCTTATCGTAATTCCTAATGTCTTAATCGCAATAAAATATCTGATTTCATCTTAAGTAGCTTCCACTCCTCAAGACATTCATCTCTCTGTTTCACTGATTTTCCTGGCTGTAGTTAAAATCCTGCCAAAACGGTCATGTGACGTGCGAAATTATAGTTTTGTACTAGTTCTTTGCGTAGCTGTTTTTGAACTAAAAGTCTTAGTCTGTCGGTTGTTACTATAATTATTTTTAGATTGTTATAGCATGAACAATACCTGTATTGTTTTCTAGCCCGTTCCTTAAATATTTACGAGTGCTTATACAATGGAATCTTGTTTGTATCGATTTCATCTATATTAAGACACCTTAATAAAGTCGAAATTGATCCAGGATAGTTTACTTTTTTATGCAGTGGTCCTGAGACATCCCCGGGTTAGATTTTTATTTATTAATGAATATATGATTTATTAGAGAAGGTAAACAGGTTGTAAAGTTGATGAACAAAGACATTTTTGTACATATTGGTAGGTTAAAGTATAATCCGTTAATAAAATACAGACATGATTTGAAAAATACAGGAGTAATAAATGCTAAATACAATTTCAAAATATTCGTCACACTTGATTTAAAACCTTCAGGATTTAGTTACGTAATGCTTTTTACTTATAATTGATAAAACAACTACAATAACCTCTTTTATGGCATAATATTTTCCAAACATAATGCACTGTTTAAGTAGTAAAGTATGCAAGTAGCGATAGTGATTCATACCGTCGTAAGTCGTCTGTTAGAGCCTCTGGCGGGGACCTGTTTCACCCCTCCCCACCCGTAAGGGTGGGAGCCAGAGCCACCCCCACCTTGGAACACAGGGTAGCATTGATTCTTAATTCTGAACTCATTCAAACACATTCAATTCACATTTCTCAATTCGTAACTAACATTCAACTATCTCGACCGCACGGTCACATAATATTCTATTCTTATCATTCTTATTTATCCTAACACTTGTCACTATCAATATACATTTATCTTACTGTTCGCTGGTCTTTATTCATTTATACAAACTTCGACATGGTCCTTCGAGCCGGATTAGCGACAGAATAACAGTGGTAGTGATAAGTGTAATTCTCAACATATCATTCATCGGCTGGAATTCAGCAAAGTAGTTATCAAAACATCACCCAGAAATCATCCGCGCAGTGTTCAACTATCGGTGACGACCGCGAGTGCTGTGCAAAATCCTCAAGTATCATTCAGCGTCAGCCAAGATAATTCTATCCAGGAATCCAGGATTCCAGGTAAGCTTTAATTCTGTTTGGTTGGTGTAATACATTATTCTCGTACTCAAGATGGTGGTAATCCAAGACAATACTTTTGTTAAATTTTCAATTCTTCTCAGCGAAATAGATTCACATTCTAATTTTATATCAAATGTTGCAAATCATCAAAAAAGAGGCCACTTAAAGCGTCGATATGAAGACGTACAGCGAATTTATTCAGAATTACAAATGCTTGTAGTTCAGCATAAATCTGAAACAATAGTAGTCCCGAATGACACGAGTAACACGGAAACGATCAAACCTATAATTTATAATATCAGAGAAGTGCTAAATTATATTCAAAAAATATCCGAATTATATAAGGCTCTCATTGAGAAAACTATTCCATTGTGTACTTTCTCGAATTCATGTAAGATAAACAATAACGTACCAACCACGGATCTGGAAAAAACTTGTCAAAATTTAAAGCCTTTAAAGGTACACAAATTAAAAAATGGAGAACCCATCAAAATTCACAAAACCCATTTCAATGCTCTACGTAAATTGCCGTTCACTATTGGTAAAAAATCCCCTCTTAATTCCGTTATTTCAAGAACTCCTAGTATAGTATCAAATCGTTCAAAATTTCCAAATTCAATACCCAATGAAGAGAAAAATCATATTTTTAATGATTGTTACAACTCCGAAGGCGTATGTCAAATTAATTTAGATAAAACTTCTAATGCAGAGTCATCTACCGCACTAGACAAAGTAAAAAGTCCTCCAGTTAATTCGAAAAACTGTGACTCATTGTTAGTCTGTAACCAATTTCAATGTAGATCGCAATATTTATGTAAATCCGTAGACTCGAATATTAAAGACAATACGTCAAACGTAGCAATACTCGACAAGAAAAAACATTCCGAAAATGGCATACCCAAAATAATAAGTCATTTCAGTAAAAACCCACCGGTGCTTCAAAATACCGCGCTGGAGTTGATTTTTAGCGGCAGTTTTGCATATTTAAAAAATAATACTTCCCATCATCACAAAATTAGTTCAGCCCAAATATTTTCCCGGTTCTTGGAAGGTGAAACCGTCAAAACCGGAAGCAGATCATTAAGCAAAGGGTTTAAAAGCGATCTTTGTGCAACCCCTTTTCAGTATACTACCACAGGCCATTCACCCGATGGCTATTTCATGGTCAAACATCCCTTTTCGGAAAATCAGACGCGGTTAGAGAATTTTACACAAATGCATCCAAAGTGGCTATCATCAGTCGAGAGGAAGTTGGGGCATTCCACAGTCCCTTATTTCGAAAATCTACCTAAATTAGGAAATTCCCCAGAACTCGCTCTCCAACTGCTATTGTTAGCAGAGGGGCGTAATCATAAACGTAACGAGGGTTTTAGTGTCTCTCAAAGGAAGTACCTAGGCCTTGTACACCTGAACGTACTTAACGAAAATTCGTTAAATAATTTCATTTACCTGCAACACAATTGTGTTTTAAATTTTCACATTTCTGCCACTAAACTCTGCTTAGTTGTTGGCCATTTAAATCTTAGTTCAAAGAGTTTAAATATGAATAGCCGGAAGTATCACGAAATTACTGATAAAAACCATCTTGAGGGCGAGGGCGTGTATGCGCTCATTGTCAGAGTTAAAGCCGTCCTGAATTCGCGCCTTTCGAAGCCTCTGTCCAGCGACCGCAATAATTTGGTCGCATTTATACCTGGCCAATGCCTCTTTCGGCCAGCCATCAACTGGTCCATCAGGAAAAGACCACGCCGTCGTTCCCATCAACAGGCCATTCCTTGGCACCTCATCCACGCTTACCATCAACACTTCTGGAAGTCGTGGTATCTCGAATATTTGACCACACTGAAAGGCAGGTTAGGGTGGCAAAGGCCATCTTCCAACGTGCCAGGAATGGCAAGATGGGTCCTCGTGAAGGAGGAGAAATTTCCGCGTCTACAGTGGCGGTTAGGACGCGGCCCTCCAACATCATTTTGGAAAGGAAGTGGTGGTGTGTGTAGTGTCGGTGAAGTGCAAAAGATAATTTCGCAATCGCATGCATTATCACTCTATTTAACCATATTGCATACATCTTGTCAATTTGTTATATGCATCTCCTTGTTGGTTTATTGTATTATGTACATTAATTCATATTTATATTGTTATATCCATTCGCCATATTATTCACTCATCGTATTATTCATTAATTTGGATTATTATAATTGTTGTAAATTTACATTTAGGTCTATTGTAAATATTGTGTATTCACTGATATTGTACACATGTAATTTGTTTTAGATATCTTTTTTTAAAGTTTAATGCATTTCTTCCGGTTCATTGCTTTCTGTAACAATGTCCAATTGTCCACCCAATTCATGTAATTTCATCTGTATTTATCATTACTAAATCATGTTTTCATTCTAATGTTCCATATAGTTTATTTTTGATCTTAAAACAATGTAATTGTTTCAAGGCGGGGGGTATGTTAGAGCCTCTGGCGGGGACCTGTTTCACCCCTCCCCACCCGTAAGGGTGGGAGCCAGAGCCACCCCCACCTTGGAACACAGGGTAGCATTGATTCTTAATTCTGAACTCATTCAAACACATTCAATTCACATTTCTCAATTCGTAACTAACATTCAACTATCTCGACCGCACGGTCACATAATATTCTATTCTTATCATTCTTATTTATCCTAACACTTGTCACTATCAATATACATTTATCTTACTGTTCGCTGGTCTTTATTCATTTATACAAACTTCGACATCGTCATTTCTGCGAGCAAAACAACACAGTTCAAGATCCAGTTTATTCTAATTTTGTAAATACAGACATACGTATCCTAAAAAAGAAAAAAAACGCGATTACATACTAAAATAAAAGGTAGATAATTTTATCTTGTCTTTAAATTAAATTAATTTGTCTTGCAGGAACTGTCGGTCACAGATTGTTTTCGTGCCGTTCTGTGCCAAATTAGTACATGTTAAACCTTGGAGGCATCGATTTTTTTCAGCTTTTGTTATCTTAGTTTAGATAAAGACAAGAATTTCAAAGATTCGTTCTTATTTGTGTTTTTAAAATGTGGTGTTATTTATAGAAAAAGTCGTGAACAATTTAATACAAAATATTTTAAAAGTAGCCAAATATGATAAAGAAATTGCTCCGCAAGATTACCATGTCAAGGCGAATTTTCAAAACTTCATTCGTTAGTGTTTTACGATGTCGTTATCAGCTTGAACACCAAATTTCAGGAAAGAACAAAATAAATCGATCCATGGAGTATTAAAAAAATTGGTCTGAGGTTATTTAGACAGAAAAATTACAGTATTTGATTTTGGGAAATTAATTTTTTTATGATAATTGATAACCCTTATAGTAAAAAAATGTTGATTATTCTAGTCGCAGTGTAAAAAAAATGCCGCGTGAGGTAATCGAACCCACGGCCTTCGCGCTGCGGCAATGTAAGCGCTCCGTATATATTAGTGAAAAGTTATTATTCAATGTGGATTTTTTTCGCGAAAATCTCAAGGCGGATTTATAAGCCACGAGTATACGAATATGTTATTTTAAAAAAATTATATCGTATTTATTATGAAAAATCGTCATCAAACGATCAATGTGTTGGTAGGGATGATCAGACAAATTTTGCTTAGAGTTGTTATTATCTGCACTGTATTCCTAGTTTCATGTTTTCTTGACGTTTCATGATCCGTAGAATAAGAAAAATAGGCCTCCCGTTTTTGTCTGTCTGTATGTCTGTCGTCTATCTGTGTCAATTTTTATTAGATAATCTCCAAAACCCATTGTTGTCAAATTTTATAAGTACGAGTAAGTTAGAAATATCTTATAGATGGTAAAACGTAAATTTTACAATAGTAAATGTTACTTTCCTGGATATCAGAATTTTTGGAAAAAAAATAGATATGTATAACAATTTTTCGTTCTCTTAATTTTTCAAAATTTCCATTTTTCGGCATTTCGATTTCTCAATGTTTCGATATTTCAGTTTTTTTATTCTTCAATTTTTTGATTTTTCAAATTTTCAATTCCTCGATTTTCAATTTTTCGATATGTGTCTTGGAATCTTTCATTTTTTCGATTCTTCAGTTTCTCGATTTTTCAAATTTGCGGTTTCCCGATTTCTTCATTTTTCGGTTTCTCAATTTTCCGATGATTCAGTTGTAGGACTTTTCGACCCTTCAATTTTTCAATTTTTCAATTTATTATTTTCCCGTTTCTCGACTTTTCAATGTTTTGATTTTTTAGTTTTTCAGTTACTTCAATTTTTCAATCTTTGGATTTTTAGGTTTTTGATTTTTCAATTTCTCGATTTTTCTAATTTTCGATTTTGCAATTTTTCGATTTCTCGATTCTTTAATTTTTCGGTTTAACGATTTTTTTGGTGTCTCGATTTCTTGACATCTTAACCGAGATGATGAAAAAATCGTCATCAAAGTATCAAAGTGCTGGTAGGGATGATTTGACAAGTTTTGCTTAGAGTTGTTACCAATATTTCTACTTGCATGTTTTCTTCGACGTTTTATGATCCGTAGAGTAAGAAAAATAGGCCTCCCGTTTCCGTCTGTCTGTGGTCATATATTTATTTATTAGATAATTGCTGAAACCCGAAACTATCGGACCGATTGCTATCAAATTTTGTGGCTTATGAATCCGTGTTGAGTTTTTACCTTGGGCATTTAGAATTTTGGAGAAAAAATGACAACATTTTACAATTTAACTTTCAAATTGCAAAATCGAATGCTTTGAAATCTTGCAAACGTAAGTTTATCGGAAGCATAGTAAATCGTTATCAAAATTTATCTGTTCATTCCTTCCCAGGAATTCATGATGTCCTATAATTTTGTCGAATAAATGTTATTTAAATGTTAAAAAGTAACAGTCCTGAACTTGTCGTTTATGAATCCGTGTTGAATTTTTATCCTAGATATCGAGCTTTTTGAAAAAAAGCAGATATAACAATTTTTGCCTCCCTCAATTTTTCGATATTTCGATTTTTCGACATTTGGATTTTTCAATTTTTCCATATTTCAGTTTTGGAATTTTTCAGTTTTTTTATTCTTCAATTTTCCGATTTTTCAATTCCTTGATTTTCCAATTTCTGGAGTTTCAGTTTTTCGATTACTGAATTTTTCGATATGTCAGTGTTCGGATTTTTCAATTTTTCAACTCTTCAATTGTTCCATTTTTTAATTTTTGACGTTTCTAAATTTTCAATTTTTCGAGTTCTCCATTTCTCGAATATTTTTTCTCGATATTTTAGGGAGTTCCCATTTTTCGATTTCTCGACTTTTCAATGTTTCAATTTTTGAGTTTCTCAGTTCTTCAATTTTTCAATCTTTCGATTTTCAGATTTATATATGATTTATTAATTTTTCAATTTTTTTGATTTCGATTTTTGGACTTTTCGATTTCTCGATTTTTTTAATTTTTCGATATTTCAGTTTTGGGATTTTTTACTTTTTCGTTTTTTAAATTTTAGATTTTTCAATTTTTCGATTTTTTCATGTTTTGATTTTTTAATTTTTCTGGATATGTATTTCGGTTCTTAGATATTTCTTGGTTTCAATTTTCCAAGTTTTCGATTTTTTTAATTTTTTGCTATTTCGATGTTTCAATTTATCGAGCTTTAGATTTTTTTGATTGTTCAGGGGTGAGATAACCTCGAAATTTATGTCAAAATAGCAGTTCAAAATCGTAGTTCTGAGTTATAAGTTCTTAAAATTAAGGTAATTGTAAACGTTTGAGCATCTAATATGCAAAGAATAAATGCAAACTTTTGCATTTAAAAGCTACGCAATGACATTTATCGCAAGTGATAATTTATCACTTGGATCGAGAAACAAAATCGCACCCCAGTTTCTCAACTTTTCGATTTTTCGACTTCTCGATTTCTCCGTTTCCCACTTTTCCGCTTTTCGATTTACCAGTTTTTCGTTTCATTTCCCGATTTTTTAGTTTTTCGATTTTTTAAATTTTGGATTTTCGATTTCCCGGTTTATCGACTTTTCAATTTTAGATTTTTGAATTTTTGGGTTTTTAAGGTTTCGATTTCTCAAGTTTTCAACTTTTTCAATAGTAGATTTTTCGATTTCCTGATAACTAATTTTTAAATTTTACATTTTTCGATTTTACGGTTTTTTGATGTTTCGATTCTTGAGATTTCGGTTTTTCGGTTTTAAAAATTTTCGGCTGTTCGATTTTTAATTTTCTCAATTTTTCACGTTTTCAGTTTTGGAAAATTTTCAATTATGATTAAAAATTGATTTACTAACTAAACCGTTGTAAGCTGAGAAAGTATTGCAATATGGCTGTTTTCTGACGTTTCCTGACCCCTAGAGTATGAAAAATAGATCTCCTGTTTTCGCCTGTCTGCCGTCGGTTGGTTGCCTGTGTGGATTTTTATTAGACATATAATCTACGAAACACCGGACCGATTGTTGTCAAATTTTATATGTGTTCTGTGTCGTGTAGATGGTAAAACCCGAACCAAAATGTTTCAAATGACATGTCCTGTATTCCTAGTTTATGAATCCGCCTTGATTTTTTTACCCCAGAGTTTTATATAATAGGAATGCAACTGATCAACTGAATATCATCTATATATATTTTTAGAACACTGGATTTGTTTGACTGTATTTATGGACTCAGGGGAGTTCCGTCTAATTACATAACACTATTTTTTTCAAGATGGAACTCAGTTCCCATATTGAAGTTTCTAACACACACTTTTTGATTAGCGGGGATAATAGCAATAAAAGTAACTACTTAATTTGAAATAGACTAATTTTACAACTAGAGTTTTAACTGAATAAAACTTTAATTCAAAAATATGGTTAAAAATCTAAAAATGAAATAGAGAGAGATTGGGACGATAACAACGCTGAGTACTATTTCATTCAAACTTTGTATTATATGCTTCCATTGTTGAAAAAATTGTGATGGTTAGTAATTTGTCCTTGGATGAATTAGACCAGTTTGTCATTGAAATTAGTTGCGGAAGTTAAGCGAAATTAAAAATAAGATAATCCTAAAAGATTTTAATATTATTGATGAATATTTCTATACATTTCACGTAGTATTAAAATTCAATTTGTTTTTATCTGTTAAAATTCTCGTATTTTCAAAATTATTGAAGCAGTTTAACTTGTCAGTGTAGAAATGGCTAACATTTTTACCAAGTACATGCATACCTATACTATGTACTATATGTACGCCTCACACTAAATTCATTTATATAATCAAACATCTTGCTCAAACGTTAATCTAGAGAACGATATTTTTTTATTTGTCGAAGTTTCTGTTTCTTTTAATTAATTTATAATAAAAGAAACCCTTCTTTGCGTAAGTCGGATTATTTCGAGAAAATATAATAGCAACTTAAATCCTTTACCTTTCCAACAACTTGTATACTTCAATAAAATTAGAAATTTCTCTACTCAGCTTAAAAACTTGAAGTTATAACAAAACTCCGCTGCAATCTCATCGATTTTATATTTGCGTGTTGTGAAGGTTATCTTCCTTGGGTCAAATTGTGTAGAAATGTAATGTTCAGTATACATGCAACTTTATAATCACCTAATGCACATAACTCTTCTTTTTGAAATTCTCGCATATACCGCTTTAGCAAAATATGAAAATACTTTTCAGAACAAGCCACAGATGGCACATTGGCTTCAGAAAACTGGAGCCTGAATATGGAAATATGCGATCTAGTAAACGAAACAGAAGATGGTCCGAGGGACGCCGTGAAAGCCATTAGAAAGCGCCTTGCCCAAAACGCAGGAAAAAATTACACAGTCGTTATGTACACGTTAACCGTTTTAGAAACCTGTGTAAAGAATTGTGGAAAGAAGTTCCACGTTTTAATCTGCAACAAGGACTTCGTTTTAGAATTGGTAAGTTCAAGCTTTTTCAGCAAACTCCACTACTAAAGGTTACGTAGGTGAAGTTAATCGGCCCTAAAAACGACCCACCTACAGCTGTCCAGGAAAAGGTATTGAGTTTAATTCAGTCTTGGGCAGACGCTTTCAGAAACCTGCCGGAGATGTCCGGAGTGGTTTCTGTGTATCAAGATCTTCTAGCTAAAGGAATAGAGTTTCCTGCTACAGATCTTGATTCTATGGCTCCAATTCACACTCCGCAGAGAGTAGGCGTTAGTTTTGAAAAAATAAATATGTACCTTATTGATTAAGCCCCTTTTAGAGCGTGGAGTCTGAAATTCCTGTAGAAACTCCCGTCTCCCAACATTCATCACCTACTCCCCATGTTGCTAGTCCGACTGGATATTTGACGGCCGAACAAAGGGCTAAATTACAGTCTGAACTGGATGTTGTTCAGAGTAATATGAATGTTTTAGGGGAAATGTTAAGTGAGATGAAACCTGGACAGGAACAACCGGACGAATTGGAATTGTTACAAGTTAGTATGCTTTTTGCACTTTAATGAATGGTTGTGTTAATGTGTGACACGACATTGTATAAATTTGTGTGGATGATTCAGGTTTCGAGAGTTTGTGGACATATACGAGTGACAGTGGGCTTCTTAATTGTGTTTTGTAATTTTTCATGCATTTAATAAAGTACTATCATTATTTGTCAACAAATTGCGTCGTTTGTTTTAAAAGTAGAGGCGCGAAAATGTGTTTTAAGGTGTTGTAAGCAGCATAGAGTCATCGTTAAAAGAAGTCGTCATTTTACAAATAAATATTGACATGATAAATCTACTTGTTTGACAGCTGAACAAAACGTAAATTCATTTAATTTGTAAGCAATAAAACTAAATTGACGAAAAATTTGGATTTACAATTAAGTATTCCAAGTCACAGTTTCTGCTACGCGCCTTGGCCAACTTCATTTGTATCGCTGTAGACTTGTGTGGATTAAAAAATACATATGTAATATGTATAAGTAAAACATGGAACCCTTAATATTTTTGCTGCTATATAAACACAGTGTAAGAAAAAATTGCGTTTTTTCTTGCGTTATAACAGAGTTTTTTTAATATTTTTTTTTATATATTTAAGACTCGTTGTTATAGCTCATTATTAGCTGATTATCCAAATTTTATGAGTTTCTCGGTATTTTGAATATGAAGCTTGATTTAGAAAAAGACGAAAAATATTGAAATTTTAACGGCAAATATCTTTATTGTGTTCATTCTGCTAGTTGGGTAAAGAGTATGGAACTGTAGAAGAAAATCAGATTCATTACTCTGTGACCACAGATTCCTGGTTTATGCCTTATTCCCAGTAGCAAAAACTTTCAAAGCGTTAAAATACTTGCAGTTGTTTTTTATTTGTAGGTGATAGAGAATCTGGAATCGTTGAATTATTTAGGTTTAAAAAATATATTGGGCACACTGCATTTTATTCGGGAAGTGTGGAAAAAAGATTGCGGCAAAGATACAAAACTCGATGAGGTTCGATAAGTATTCGAAAACTACAAATTAGTTCGGTTTACCTTGACTTTGTAAACCTTATACTGAACCTTATCGAGCTTGGTAAATTAATTACCCACTAAATTTGTACTTGCTGTTAGTTTGTTATTTTTTTTTTTTTTGATAAGGCAAAACCTGTTAAAAATTAATCAAGTAATTTTAAAATAATAGTGTTGGCATTGCATTTATTCATAGCGTAATTTTTATAGACATATCTTTCTGTAATGTGCCTTTTCCTTCTAAAGTTAATATAAAGCCGAAATAACGATAAAACGAATTAGAGTTGGCTGTGAGACCAGTTGTATAGGTGGTACTACTGCACAACTGACACATAAATATTTCTGTTGTCTGTCAATGTCAAAACAATTAAACACGCAGCAGAGATTTATTTTCGATTGCAGGATATTTACTACAGAGTATCACATCACTATTATTAGCACAAAAACTGCTGGTTTTTAACGTTTTAAATTTTCGTTAATGTAATAAACCACCGCTTTGCTATTTGGAATCTTTTCGAATGTGTATGTAATATGTCAATGACTAGTTTTTCAACATTATATAGGGTGAGTCAGCTAAAAGAGGAAATCTCGAAAAATTTTGTATTTACTAGCCAAAAGTAATGATATTAAATTTGCAAACGGAGAATAATAATGCATGGGTAAATGCATTGCTTAAAAAAGAAAAGGAAAACATTGCAGAAATACCATTTATTGTTTTATTTTTCAAATTTTGTAGATTTTTTTTATTATGTATTAAAAAAATATCTCTATTAGCTTCCCTATTTAATAACGTGCAATTCTTTAGATTTTTAATATAGATAGATTGGTGATAACTGCGTTACGAAATTTCCATAAATAATATAGATATTGATTTTTAAAGATATGTATGAAAAATTTCACCAAAATACGAAAAAGACGATAAAAAAACTGTTTTTCCATTATATAGCGAAAGGTTATACAGTTTGGGACACGGAATTTCAAACGACCTGTCAATCATAATGACAATAAGGTATAAGACTACAATGTTTTGAAATGTCAGAAAGTTGGTTGTCGTTTGAAATTCCGTGTTCCTGACTGTACATATTTAAAATTTCGTGACAATAGTTCTGTTCATAACGAAAAGAAAATATTACTTTCTAAAAAAAAAAAAACAAAACGAAAAAAGTGAACGTGTTTTCTTTACAAAGCCTATCTAGATTTTAGCTAATTTTCTATCTAACGACTATGAATGGCGGCTATGAAAAAAGATGATAGACAGTTGTAACAGCTAGCAGCTAGCTCCTCCGTAATGACAACAGTAAAAAAATAAATTTCACTACGTTTAGTGAAATTATTATAGCACCTAGTGTATTTATTGCGATACGCGATTGCGTATGGTAATAGACTTATTATGAACACAAAGGGGACAAAATGTTTTACAAATGCAAATAAAACGTGTTAGTAATAAATGTATGCCATAATTCTAGGATCTCCAAAGTTATTATATTAATCTAATCAATGCATATTATTACTGGGTCTTAGTACCTGTAATTGTAGAAGTCTTGCCTAAATGCCGATCATTTTCGGGTCAGTGGTGGGTCTAAAAATAACAAATATTGAACACTACAGAGTATTTTTTTCCTTAAATTTAAGCAAATTTAAAATGTTTTTTTTTTTTACGATTTTTTGTGTTTTCTACTAGATGTTTCATGCTTTAGCGGACAGGATGCTGAAAAAATGGCGCACCAACTCACCGGTACATTATTAAGTTCACAAGTCAAAGTTCGGGAAAAATAAAAAAAATCTTGATGTCAATTTGACGTTCACTTATAGAAAAAAAATATGGATTTGGACCGATAAATCAGAAAACTAAAAATTAGCCACACTTGTCTAATTCATCCTAAACAATATTTAAGTTTTTTGTTATATTAAAAAATGAAGAAAACAAGATACTTCCAAAATTATTTTGGATATGGAAGTTTAATTGATTTCACTAACTATCCAACACAAAGTGGTGAATTAGAATATGATGAAATATTGAAAATAAAAGTTAAATTTTGAAGGACCCAAGAATTTTAAATTATTTTTTCTCTATATTATAAACAGTCTTCAACAACACGTTATAGAGTTGGTACGCCATTTTTTCGGCACCCTGTATCTGGATTTTTGTGCTTGACATAGTGGCTGTTGTTTCGACCTAATTTGTAAGAAGTGTTAATGATGAATAATTAATTCATTAATTAATTATGTATGAATACGAAGAAGGAAAATAAAGACAAATTTATTTTTGAACATCAAAACTGGTATCCATAGATGCAATATACATATACTCTCAAAAAATTACAAATACGCGCAGATTATTATTATTAAAGTAATATCCATCATGAAAATTTAACATTAAATGTTAAAAGATGTATATTTGGTAATTTTTCAGTTGTTTATAAATGATGATATGGAAGCATAAATTTTACAATTTGAGGAAAATATGAAGCTTTAATATCTTGTTGGAGTATTACATGAAATAAAATCCATTAACTAAGATTTTAAAAGTCGAGCTAATAGAGATGAGGAAGGCGGTCGAAAAAAAATAAGTACATGTGCAAAAAAATTTTCGGACTTTTGACACTGACAGACAACTCACAGTCGTAGTGAATAAAAAAAAAACTCCTAGTAGGCCATGCAGTTTAGTTTTAAAATAATTATGTTGGCAACACCAACGGTCAAAATAGCTGCACTATCAAAATCATTATTTTGAAAATAAATTGCACGGCCTACTAGAGGAGTTTTTTTTTCTTCGACCATATGGTATAAAAGTATAAAATATCAAGTACATTGTGAATAAAGTACCATCTGATTAAAAAAAGTTTTTCTAGTAAGCCATGAAATTTCTTTTTCTTTCTATTTGTCACTTTTTTTGACAGTTATTTGATCGTAACTGCAAACTGAACAAAGAACGAGCTGCTATTGTCGACACCATTACATATTTTTAAAAATAAATTGCATGGCCTACTAGAGGACTTTTTTCGATTATATGGCATAAAATATAAACAACATATTAGAATTGTGAGGTTTCTACTAGACAACTTAAAAGTATAAGCAAATGTTCCTTTTAATAATAACTATTACCCAAAAAGTAATCTTGCAATTATCACTTGTCTTTTAAACTTTTTACTTTAAGACATTCAAACTGACGCCTTGAAAATAAAATGAATTACAGTTGGCTATGAGATCATATAGTTGGTACAATATTGGGAGCAAGTATAGCAAATTAGTGTAAAACGGATATTTTACGTCAAAATGACTCAACAATGGCGTTTAAGCTCAAGATAACACGAATAAGTGACAAATATTTTAAATTTAACTCAAACTATTCCGTGCTCCGTATGTCTTATTGTGTGTGTCAGCTAACAGTGTCAGAGATGAAAAGTGCATCCGTTATTCATATTATGTCACCACCTAGTGACAATGATTTATGCCAGTCGTACCATCCAAAACTTGACGAGGCAATGCCAACTCTAACTCATTTTACTTTCGATAGCAGGGTATTAGTATTGCTAGACAATACAGCTTATAGTATGGATTCCTTTACGGACTTTTTAATAACTAAAAAATTACGACGTCTTGTGTAACGAATTAGCAGCAACATTGCTATTTTTTAATCGATTTTTTATTGCATTTATTATCTTTATTGAATGCGTTTATGATAATACATAATAGCACAATAAACAATCGAATTGCCATAGCTTTGTTCATGAGATAAATTTGAGGTCATTTCAGGTTAATAAGCTTCTGTCTGTATTACGGTTTTAAACAAAAATAAAACCTAGTTGTTAACATTTTCGAGTCGAAGTTCTTTGTTATGTATAATACAATCTTGTAACATTAACAACAATTGTACAATTGGAAAAATCCTAACTAATAATCATCAACTAGCGCCCAAGCTACGTCTCTCCAGGCCTTTTTTGTTTGTAGGAATTACACGTAACTTGTCAAAGTATGCAGGAGAGGTTGGTTGAACTAATAAGTAAATTATCCAACGACGAAATGACAGCGGAATTATTGCGCATTAATGACGATTTAAACAATTTGTTTCTACGATATAGTCGTTGGGAGAAAAACAGGGACAGCGGTAAACATTCTGCCTCTGCAGTTTTGGCTAAAGCCATTCCTCCTACAACAAAACCACCACTAGAGCAAGAAGACAGTCTCATAGATTTCGGAGACGATTTGCCCGAACAGCTCAACAAATTAAGTAAGTAGACAACACCAAAATGCCATCGTTTCTACAAAGTTTGATGCAGGTACTGGTAATAGTGCCTCAACTCAGTTATCCGCCATCGAAAGTGTGAATGCTAAAAACGCATCGAGCAAAGGCGATGATGAATTCGACATGTTTGCTCAGTCAAGAAATGCGTCTTATGAAAATTCTAAAAATAGGTGAAACATACTGTTCGATTTTGTACGTAACGTAGCAAATTTTTATTTTTAGCGGCAGTTCATATAAGGATAATTTAGAACCGGATCAGATTTCGGGAGGTTTAAGCACGGTCACTCAGGGAAAACAAAACGTAAGTGGATTTGTTTTTTGAAAATATTATTATTATCTAGGGCATGATTGTAAATGCAACTATCACTGTATTTTATTTTATTATCGGTTGCATCTACACATTTCCATTCATTTTGTTCAATGTAATGCTTAGTATAGCTTATGTGTTACCTACTGCAGAGTCCACCAGATCTTGAGTTTGACGAAATGGCACAGTGGCTTGGTCAGACAGTAAGTGCTTTGCTTGTTTTCGTTTTTATATAGAGTATAGGTATATAGAGTTTGATGAAAGCGACTGTAGATTTATATTCACTTGAAAGATTAATAAACCCAAATTTGAACTTAGGTATTTGTGTAAAAACAGCAAACTTTGCTTTTTTAGTACTTGTAGTTTTTGAATTATAACAATTTCATTGTAGAAGCAGGTGAGTGTGTAACATGACGTCATACTGCCAGCAACCAATTCGCTATATATGTAATGGTACGATGGTTATCTGTCACTTAGTTTAATAGTAAAAATTTTCACAAAAACTAATGTAAGTATTTCAAAAATTAAAAATTTATTACATTTGTACAAAAACTAGAATCTTTATGTAAATATATTACGAATACTACGAGATAACTAAAAAACTGCATACAGGAAAATATATAAAATTGGAATGTAGAAGTTGTTTGTGACGCAAATTCATTTTTTCGGTATTATTCTGCCGGAACAAACAAAACTATATCAGATACCACAGTTTTTAGTTGATCACCTTGCAAATTCTAAGAACCTGATCAAGTGGATGTCGGTATGACGTTATACGTTGATTTCGCTCTACTTTATTTGCTCTGAGTCAAATACTTAGTACTGGAAGGGCAAGCTTTTAATGCATATTTTTCTATTTTGTGTAAAAGGTTCAAATTTTGGTAATTCTAAGAATGATTATTAGTCAGTGGCGATTTAACAAATTGGCTAGTGCATAATTTCATTTATAAATTCACATTTTGGGTTTGTATCTTCCCGTTTCGTATTGCGATTCTACACCTTTTGCCGCAGTCGGTTTTAACGTTTTTTCGTAAAATTACCTTAGTGTGGTTTTCTTAAAATTGCATGGTTGAAAATAGAATAACGATCCCCACACACACTGAAATTATTAGAAATATACCTCGTCATTGTGGAAATTTTATTCCTATACATGATCAAAGCTTACTTAAAAAATTCTTAAAATTTTGTATTGCTATATAATACTAATAGAAGTTGTATAAACAGCTTTACATACATACTTGATGATTTAATAAATACATGCGTAATGTGGCTAACACCCACGTAAAATGCTATGAAAGGCGCAACTCTTCATGGTATTAACCCTTAAAACTAGATACAATTTTTTCTGACCGTTGCGCGCAATTGTCCCTTACCACGCAGATAGTTTGCGTGCAACTGACCCGGGATATGCTGCTGTATTTTTGTTTTAAATACTTAATTTTTTTTTTTTTTTGTTAACTTGAGTACGGTTAATTTTTACAAAATAAATCTAAAATATTAAATTTTACAGTTCATTTAGTAAAATACGCAAGAACTTCTTTAAAGTGTTGGTAAGGCAATTAGTATTGATTTTGTGATTATCGAGCAGAACTTTAGATCCGGTTTTTAAAAGCGTGGAGTTAATCATGCGATGAATTGATTACTGATCAAATCCAACTAATCAAGTTCTCAAGATCAGGGCTTAATGCACCATTAAGTATTTGATATTCCATTAATTATTATTAATTTACGTTTGATAAACTCGTCCTAGTATTGAACGAAGTTTTTTGCTAAAAAAGCAAAGTTAGTCGATTATTGGTCATTATTTTTCCTAATTTTCCTCCTAGACCATCTTGAGAGGGTCTTGTTCTTCTGTCTTGGAACACTTTTTGGGGGGATTTTTTTTCCAAATAAGTAACAATTTCAAATTTTATTTTTTATATTTACAGGAGTAAGTCATGGATCAAATGTCCTGCATTTATTTTTCTTTTAAGGTTTCAAATTTCGTTCATACACCGGGTGTCTGGAAAATGGCGAATTAACTCTTCAGTACGTTCTGTTTCGGGAGTCCCAAAAAAATAATAAAAAAATTCTTTATGATGTAGATTACGAAAACAGTAATTTGGGGCTTATTTTCTGATTTTTTAGTACCGATGGTGACTGAAATCCGCCTTTTATTTTTTTTAGGCCAATAACCGTAACAACCAGTAGTCATTAATCGTTGTGCATTATCATTAATAAAACAAGCTGTTACATTTCATTAATAAATAAACCCAAAAAACATTTAATAAGACATTTATAAATCAGATACAAAAACACAACCAACAAAAGAAAAATCCATTACAGCAAAACCAACCAAACACTAGAGAAAATGTTCAAAATTCCTGCCTTGTGCCTATAAATAAGCTCGTTCAAATTTTGATCATTTTTTGTAAAAGTTAGTCAGTCGTCAGTACTTGTTAAGATAAAACTAATTTTGGAAAATGACATACCTTCTAAGAAAAGAGAGGGTGGGTGGGCGGGGGTAGTTCTTGATAAGATAAGACTGATTTTGGCAAACGAGATCCCTCTAAGAAAATAGAGGGCGGGTGGGCGGGGTTAGAACTTGCTAAAATAAGATCGATTTTGGCAAATGACATATTATCTAAGAAAATAGAAGGGCGGAACTGATAAAATAAGACCGATTTTGGCAAATGACATACCTTCCAAGAAAAGAGAGGGTGGGTGGGCGGGGTTAGTACCTGTTAAGACTGATTTTGGCAAATGACATTCTCTAAGAAAATAGAGGGCGGGAGGGTGGGGCTAGTACCTGCTAAGATAAGACTGATTTTAGCAAATGACATATCCTCTAAGAAATTTAATTATTATAAGAAAATACTCTAGAGGCTCCAAAGCACCTTCAAATTCTTTCCAAACAGGAATACCTAGAACCTTTCCATGGGCTCCCAAAATAATACACCATGGGTACCCAAGAATCTCCCGAATTAAAAAAAAAACTGCGGCACTCAAGACTTTCAAATTGGTAAAAAATAAAACACTAAAAGCTCAAAAGATTTTTTCAAGTTCATTCAGCAACAAAACACCAGATTCCTGTAAATTTATTCCAAAATAAAACACCAGGGGACCCAAAATTAACTGCGAACACTTTAAACGTAGGGTTTTAAAAACTTTGTTGTCAAATGGAATTTTATCAAATTACGAGCTGAAAGTTTTATTGCTAGTTATTATGATAATAAATGTGTTATTTATTAGTAGTTGTTAAGCGTAGCAAAAGAACCAATTTTAAAATCATTATAACTCTATAATATATTTTTCCCAGACTCACCAGTTGATTGTTAAGAGCGTAGGGGAGAGTTAATCCGCCATTTTCTACACACCTGGTATATTATCGAGGTCATAGTATATTACAGAGTGAGTCACTAGGCGCCCGGTCCTCAACTCCTCAATATCTGATTAATTATTATTAAAGATAGAAAAAAAGTCAAAGACCAAAGTTGGTCGGTTCTTTGAGCAGAATACTCAAAATATATATATTTTTTTAAGTATACCAAAAGGTTTCGTTTTTAAGACGTAATAGACACTTTTTTTAATGAAACAGTCCATATATTTTTAATAGTCTTATTACCCTTTTCCTTGGCTTCATAACCACAGTTAATTTCGGAAATTCTGATGCGACGTTGCCACGTTATTTCAATTTTTTAAGAAAATTTGACAAAGGAATATGACAATGGTTTCCAAAAACATCGCAATAAGGTTATTTTTAAAAACTATCACAATATTTTATGGTCAATTTAAATCAAATTTTAATACAATGGTGCTATAAAAAAATTCTAAAACTTTGTAATTTTCAAATATCGATATTTCACTTCTTTCAAATAGAACGCCCCATATTTTATTACTGTATTTTTTGTTCTCATTCTTCAAATATATTGATGTCCCTTAAAAAAGTAAAAAATCGCAGTAAGTATCAACTTAGAACTCGAAAATACTCTATTTAAATTCTATTTTAAAAAATTGAAATATCGATATTTGAATATCGTAAAAATAAAATTATATATATAAACACTTTGTATATGAAGATTTCATTTTATTTATATCACAACAAAGCGCGTACCTATATTTATCGCCACAAAATATTGTACCATAGATTTTAAAAATAACTCTACTGCTATTTTTTCCGTAAACCCTTCCAGTGCTAAAAAAAAATCAAGAAAATTGGAATAACATGGCAATATCGTATCAGAATTTGAAAAGGAGACAGGGTGGGTGGGTGGGGCTAATTATGTTCTTCCGTCGAGTGGGGGAGGGCTAACTAATAATAGAAACCGAAAATGACTTCTAGATATCGAAATGTACAAGAAAATGTCTTCAACAATTTTCGGAAATGGTTGAAAAATGGTCGAAAATGTCAAAAGTACCAGAAACAGTCTTATCGTATCAAATTTTAAGCCCCGCCCACCCACCCTCTATTTTATTAGAGGATATGTTATTTGCCAAAGTCAATCTTATCTTAGCAAGTACTATCCCTACCCACCCACCCTCTTCTCATTCTAATGACAAATTTTATTTTTGTTCACTATATGATTATACATTTCATTCAGATCGCATAAAATCAATCACTGAAAAGGACACAGGGTGGCTAGGCGGGGCTAATTTTGTTCTTCTATCGAGTGGGAGTGGAAACTAATAATAGAAACCGAAAATGACTTCTGGATATCGAAATGTACAAGAAAATGTCTTCAATAATTTTTGGAAATAGTTGAAAAAAGGTCGAAAATGTTAAGAGCGCCAAAATCAGTCTTATCTTATCAAATACTACTTATGATCTTCTGTCGAGTGGGAGGGAAAAATAATAATAGAAGCCGAAAATGATTTCTGGATATGTCAAAAATGCCAAAAACAGTCTTATCTTATATAATTTTAAACCCCGCCCACCCACCCTCTATTTTCTTAGAGAGTATGTTATTGGCCAAAGTCAATCCTATGTTAGCAAGTACTAGCCCCACCCACCCTTTTCTCCTTCTAATGACAAATTCTATTTCTGTTCAGTTTAAGGTCATTCATTTCATTCAGATTGCAGAAAATCAATCCTTGAAAAGGAGACAGGGTGGGTGGGCGGGGCTAATTATGTTCTGCTGTTGAGTGGAAGGGAAAACTAATAATAGAAACCGAAAATGATTTCTGGATATGTCAAAAATGTCAAAAACAGTCTTATCTTATCAAATTTTAAGCCCCGCCCACCCGCCCTTTAGTTTCTTAAAGGATATGTAATTTTCCAAAATCCGTCTCATCTCAGCAAGTATGACCTTTTTTCTATTTCTAATAATTAATGAGATGTCGAGGAATAGTGAGTCACCCTGTATATATTTTGCAACAAAAGACAGATTTAATATGTTTATATGAAAATTGCTACTGAAAGTTTCAGCTCAGAATACAAGTTAAAGTACGTATATATTAAATTTTGGACTCGTCTATACGGTCAATAATAAAATAAAAAATATTGAAAGTCACAAGACATAAATTTCAGAAAGCTAAATAATATCGATATACTTACTGACTTAATTTTTTTAAAAGTGGAACATATTTGTCGGTATGCTGGAAAAAATTAGAAATTAATTGAAAGCTTATACAGTTTTTAGTTAGGGTAGTGTTTTGTTGTATTTTTGTATTTTCAAAAAAGTGGGATTGAATTTTGGAATGTCCATTTTTAACTTGTGTTTATTTTTGATTTGCTCGTTTGTGTGTAGTTATAAAATGTAACAGATTTTCCTTTAAGTAAGATAGTTGGGTTTTGAAAATGCGCCTGATTAATATAGTGCTTATTTTATGTGTATTTGACAAGCATGAGGTTTTGCTGTGTAGTAACTTGTGTTCCGACAAACTTATTACTAACCAATACCAACAGAGAAACACGATGTTTCCCAACCTGACTAAAATACACTATTAATTTTTTAGTGAATGTTACAGTCGAAAATTACAAGCAGCAACTGTTTGATTGAAAAGTTGTAATTTCATTTACCTCTACAATCATTGACAACAATTTGTACATATATTTTTTTAATAAATAAATTGTTTCTTTGTGTATCTACAGACAGGGGGAGAAGAATCGGTAACAAGTAGCGAATTTGAGCGCTTCTTAGCCGAAAGGGCGGCAGCTGCGGAGCAGTTGCCAACTGTTACAGGTAGTACCAACAGCACCAATTCACGAAATAATCCCGCAAAGGACGAAAAGAGCCTGTTTGCTTTATAAGTTGTTTATTTTATTCGAATGTAAGTATTATTAAGAGTTACTCCATGAACTTTTACATTCTTCCTTTAAAGACCAATTTTATTCTTTGAGTGTATTTTTATTTGTTGTTTATGTGGTTCAGTATCAATTCGTCATGGAGTTTTTGAGTGAATTCTATATCGTTAGTCTTGATAGATATTTATACGCAAATATCATTACACCTGTACTTATAAGTACTAATTTTAATGTATATAAAATATATCTTTAATTTCATACAAAAATATCAGAGTTTTGCGATTTTTGTAAATCTTTCATTTTTATGAATGAGTGAAGAAAGTGACGTATCAGTAAGTGGTTACAACTGTAAATTAAAAATGTAAATAAAGTAATTTAATGATTATTTAAACAATCAGTTTTTTGTATTTATTGAAGAGTATCAGGTATTTAAGTTGTTCTTTTGGCGATATGAATCTCATAGTAATTATAGAATGTAGGGCATATTCGTAGCATTTTTATAATATTTGTAGTTGTGTACCAAAGATTTTCTTTAATTTTAACCAGTGTACGTTTGTGTTGTTTTTTTTCCCGTTATATAAACTTAATGTTAAAATTGATAACAGAAAAACATAAACGCAGGATTCTATATCAAATGCAAAACTAGTGCAATGCATCTCATACGCTTGCTGCTGTAGAATGCGATTTAGTTGCGCGTTATTTGGTTAAAAGGTGACCATCAGTCCTTTAATCAAATAATGTTGATCAGCGCGCCGTTATTTTTTTATTTACAAAGTTATATAATAAATGATTTATAAGTTGTTATGTATTTATGATTTTAATATGTATATTTTGAAATAAATGACGTGTTAATGTAAAGCTTAAATTATTGATTCCATTTCAGCATCCCATTCCTTCACGAAAAGTTTTATCAATACAGTGTAACTATAGTAGTAACCTGTCAATCTGGCAGGATGGTCAGAAGTAAGTAAAAATTACATTTAAGGTCAATTCTACGTCTTGAATTAACAGTTACAGAAGACTTAATCAGAAAAAAAGCGGAACATAACGAGGGTCTCATCGGGACTTTGGAAGAACTGTCTCTTCACCAAGAAGACGTCGAAAAAATCGAACACATAAATAACTGGTGCAAAGACATACAAATCCTCTACCTGCAAGCTAATTTAATCCCCACAATAGAAAACCTAAACAAGTTAAAAAAGTTGGAATATCTGAATCTAGCCGTAAACAATATCGAAAAAATTGAAAATTTGCAACGTTGCGAGTCTTTAGAAAAACTAGACCTCACTTTAAACTTTATCGGCGATTTGGAAAGTGTTTGTTCGTTACAGAACAATCTTAATTTAAAACATCTGTACTTGACTGGAAATCCCTGTTGCGATTTCGACGCTTATCGCCAGTATGTCGTTGCCAAACTTCCTCAATTGCTCGCTTTGGATGGAACGGAGATTACAAAAAGTGAGCGAATAAAAGCAAAACAAAATATATCTTCAGCTGAAATAAAAGTTAAAGAAGCGCAGCAAGAATATGCGCGTTTTAGAACGGAACAAAAAACACGAGTTGGGCATAATCATGATCCGACAATCAGTGACGAAGATTTCTGGAGAAGCACGAGTGAACACTGTCCAGAAACTAGGGTCGAAATATCGCGAAGATCCAGAAAATCGAAAGAACTTGAAGAGGAAAAACCGCAAAAGAAGTTGGTTTCATTGTTTTCTAAAAGCGGTAGACCTTTAAATGTCAATCAGGCGAAATTAAATTTTAAATTCCTGGATGATGATCCAGAGAAGTTTGTTCTCGATTTAGCGGTCTATAAGTATACACATTAGAGTTGATTGATTACTTGTGTGAAAGAAAAATTTTCAGGCACTTGGACACGAATTTAATTGAAGTTGATTTGCAACCGATTTATGTAAGAATAACCGTTAAAGGAAAGGTCTTTCAGATAGTTTTTTCGGAAGAAATTTTGGTTGATAAAAGTACAGCTAGAAGGTCTCAAACCACCGGACATTTAGTTCTTGATATGCCTCGGGCTAACTGCAAGCCACTAAAACGTAAAGAGAATACTATGTTATTAAAAACAAACGATAAGAAGTACGAATTGAAGGTTCCAAATTTGTACTGTTTGTAATGCTAGTGTTTTAGGAATTTTTTAGATGTTCAACAAAACGACGAAATGGACTTCAGTAAAATCGTGGAAAAGAGTGATAAACCGTCATTTGAGGATAACACGGAAGTACCTCCATTAGAATATGGATAAAAATGACATTTATTTTGTTTTCTTTATTTTTGGAAAAGCATATTTTATACACGTAAATAAATCGTTGCAAGTTTCTACATTAAACTGAATACTTTCTACAAACGAAAAACATGTATATGACGAACTTAAAAAATTAGCACATACACACATTAATGTACAGGACCAGAGAACCATTGGCAACCCAATTAAATAATACACAACGATCTTCAACAACCAAATTCAGTAATGACTTCATTATATAAAAAAAACTAACATAAAACTAATCCTAAACTTAAGTTCGATTCGAGTCTCTCTGGTTTGTCCTGCTTAAATTTAATATCAAGTTTTAATTGAACAAATATAATGTTGAAAGCAACAATTTTTTATTTATGATAGAAAACATTTGATAAAATTGCACCTAAACATCAAATACTCATTCAAATGATTACGTTGATGTGAGCGAAATATCTAAAAAATTGTCATATTACAAAATGTAATTCTATACAAAAATGTGAAAATTTTTCACATCAGTGAAGTACATCATCGTATTCTACATCACACTGGATAAGTTTATTTTAAAGCAAATGGCTTATATTAAATATATTAAAAAATAATTTGTATCTTGACATTTACCATACAATAAGTAAAGCACATTTATAATATATAATTAAACATTTGTGCCTCTGTAATTTCGTTTTAAAAGATTTGAATATTTCAAAATCTGAAACCAAAAATCAGAAGCTTTCAGCAATATTTGCCATGTAGAATTGATTCCAACTACACCTACACTCAGATTTTTGGTTTATGACACATACAGCACAAATGAACTGACTTCTCCCTTTTTACTTTTCTTAGACTATTTTGTAAATGGTAAAAAAACTTGTTCAGAGTAACAATTTTTTTTTAGAAATCAGTTCTTATGCATAAGATTAATTGAAAAAGTTGAAATACTTAGAACTAATTGTTACAGCAAGATCTGGAAGTATTTGACTGCTGTTTTCTATCTACCAATACCCTATCAACATGATCACCTGGTTCTCTGCCTGCTGTCTTATCTAAGATGGCCTCGGCAAGGTCATTAAAAGCTTTATCTATATTTATATTGGCTTTTGCAGATGTTTCCATAAATCTAATGCCATGTTCACGTGCAATCTGAAAACACAATATAAAATAAAACGAACTGAAGTAATTATTTTATAATTACAGTTTCTCCTCGTTCTCTGCTCACTGTTCTTTTGTCAGACATATCACACTTATTACCAAGGATCATTTTCTCCACGTCTTCATTCGCATGCTGAAAATGTCCCCTGTAACCTCTCTATTTTATGGCTTGCGTGTACCTTACCTCATCTATATTTCTTAACCATTTGACTATGTTTTCAAAACTTTTTTCATTGGTTATATCATAAACTAACATTATACCCATGGCACCTCGATAGTAAGAAGTTGTAATTGTATGAAACCTTTCCTGCCCCGCGGTGTCCCATATTTGAAGTTTAATCTTTTTACCCCTTAATTCGACAGTTTTAATTTTAAAATCTATACCTAAAAAGCAGCGGTTTAAATTTGGCGCCTAATATGACCTCACCCTGTGTGGTTAAAAATACACTACAAAGTTTATTCTACTTTATGAGAAAAAGCAATTAACTGAACTGATTAAGACACTATTCTCTTTGTGTTAAATGACCATTTCATACAGAACAATAAACAAGTTCAGAGCAAAGGTTAACTTACCTATAGTTGATATAAAAGTTGTTGTGAACGCATCATCAGAAAATCTGAATAGTATACACGTTTTTCCAACCCCGGAGTCACCAATTAGGAGCAATTTGAATAGTAAATCATATGTCTTTTTAGCCATTTTTTTAATAATATAAATTAATTAATTTTGACGTCTGAAAATGAAAAACTGTGAGAACACGAAAACACTAAACGAAAACACCAGGAAAACACTGGTGAATGCGCATTACATCGATGACTCGATGAGTCTGACGATGATATCATCGATGCATTTCTACGAATTTCGATGTTAATGTTTCGATAAATTTTTCCAGAATTTTTTTTCGGAGAAATGTTAAATGGACAACTGATGTGATCGTAACCTTGCTTTTAAAATTAAGTTCAAAATTGATCTGACGCGAGGCTAATGTTACGTTATTTGAATGGTTGCGATTTCGCGGTAATTGGAAAAATAAGTATATTGTTAAAAATTCTACTACCTCGTGCCGCTGTTTATGCATCCTATACGAAACAGAACCTCAAGAGAAAAATTTTGTTTTCATGTTTTTTGTTTCTTATAGTTCGATGTGTTGTTCTGTACATCGAATTTCCACTGCGCATGTCTCCTTTTCTTGTGCCGTGTGTTTTGGTGTTGTGTGCGGTGTGCGGTGTGATTCTGCGTCATGTATGCTGTCAAATGTCAATTTAACAATTTCCAGATAATTTCCGAAAAAACGTGAAGTGGTCTTTTGTCAGTTCACCAGTGTTTGTTATTTTTTGTGGTCAGCTTTAGGTTCACGATATTGAGTAACTGGAAGATAGATTTATAAAGGTAAAAACTAGTTATAAAATTAGTGCCATGACCCATATTGTTGTTTGCATTTCCGTTCATGTACAGTAAATTTATGGGGCGTATTTTCCGCTAGGTAATAACCTGTAATTTTACTTCTATATGATTTGACACTGATCAATATTTTGAAATTTGTTATCATTTGTTTTTAGCTTTATCGAATACACTTATTACAGACGTAATGCGTACATATTTAGCTTTACTTTATTGATTTTTATCCGAATGATGACTCACGCACCTATAAAGTGTGGTTTTGTCCACAAATTTATTCGAGATATTTTATCTTGTCATAGTGCTTTAATAGAGTACAAGTGAATTACCAACTTATTGTTTGCAGGATGTCTTGGAATAGTGGACCCTATCCACAAGGTATGTAGAAAAATAATTGTTAAAGTGTTGACTTTCGAACCATGAAGTTACGTTTATCGTCAATTCACGTGAGTTGTGTTTGAGTTTTTGAGAATGTTGACATTTTTAAGACACATTTTTATACTCCATACAAGGGCTTATTTTTGACTATAAAGGGTTCAATTGGTATGCCATTTTTCTGTAATTTTAATAAAAACTGATGTACTTTTAAAGTGCATATAAATTAACAATGTAGAAACACTACGTTAATGCATTTGCTGATGTTTTGATCACCATAGTTCTAATTTCCATGCGAAATTGGTCATTATTATGAAGTTAATAACAGGGACATAATGCAGTTAATTACCATTTTATCGATTATTTTATGTACTATTTAGATGTGAATATTATCTTATTAATAAAAGACAGGAATAGAAAAAGGGGATTTACAGGATAATGATTCAAAGTCAGAGCTTGTGAACAAAAATTGTGTAATAGTCACTTAACTTCCCAGAGATTCTAATTTATTTTGGCAAGAAATGTTTTCTATGAAGGATTTCGTTGTACATCGATCAACACAGCAATTTTCCGGTTCTGATAAAGTGTCTGCTATTGTCAAGACTTCAGGTTCATTAATCAACAGAGAGCTTGATGGTCAGTGTTGAGCACTGCAGGTGTTTCTTCTGCTTTGAACTTGTTTACAGTCTGTGTCAAGGCTAGAACTTGACGTTCGTGAGTGGGCGGGATTTCTCCATCAAGCTGAGTATGAATTCTTTATGCCATTCTATGTATAGAAGGGTGAGAAGTTTGATCGTGACTGTTGGTGACATCCTAACAATGACTTGAACCTTTCGTGAGTTTGTTTGATTTTATGGAACGTTTTAAAGAAGATTGTGTCGATTGAATTATTGTTATACAGGTGGTTAGGGATTTTCTATATCGACTTTTCAAAGTCGATAGAGAACGAAAAAGTTGGTCTTCCATTTCCGTTTATCTGTCGTCTGTCTTCTGTTGACTACAACAAAATTTTGCAGAGTAAATTCTACTTAAATTTGATAAAATAACATATTTCTGTATGTGTGGTTTATAAGTCAGCCTTTATTTTTGGCCTTGAACATGCAGTTTTTTTGGAAACAAAAATTACATTTTACAGTTTCAGGTAGACACTAAAATTGAATGCTGAAATATTGCGAACGTTGTAAGGTTATCGCAGGCATGGTAACATGGTAAATCGCTAATAAAAATTTATCTGTTTGTCCTCCAAAAGCTTAAATCGTCATAAATCAACTTCAAATTTTGCCGGATAGATGCTATTTAAGATATGCAAAATATTATTTAGTCTGCTCTTGCAGGCATTCATGTTTTTTAGAACTGCTTATACAGAGTGATTAAAAGAAATTAGTGAATGAAGCAATATATTTTATTGGTTACATAAAACGATATGTACTCTTGCTAAAAATTTCATTATGAAAAACTGAGACAACGGAAGAGGTCGGAGCATTGTCGTATTGTTTTACCTGATACGGGAATCTAGCTGAATTATCAGATGAGTCAGATTTATTATTATTATAATATAGCATTTTATTACGTGAATCATTTTTGGTACAATTGACGTGAAAAAATGTATTCAATTTTTCGAAGATAAACCCACATCACATATTTTGTTGACAACGTAATAAAGACACGTAAAAACACGATATTGACAATAATTGATTCATGAAGATTTTGTAAATGTTTGCTCGGAATTATAAAAATTGTGAGTATCAGAGTGATGTATTAATTTTTACTTCCTGAGCATAAGCTAAGAAAGTATCGTAATCGAGTTTATAGTACGACTGACAACTTACATGTTTTCTCAACGTTTCATGGCCACTAGAGTACGAAAAAATATGTCTCTCGTTTTTGTCTGTCTGTCTGGATTTTTATTAAACAGATAATCTCTGAAACTACAGGACCGATTGTTATCAAATTTTATATGCTTATCGTGTAGATGGTAAAATGCTAACCAAAATTTGGCATGTCATCCTTACCAAAATTTACGTTTGTAAATATTATTTAAATTTTATAAAACAAGATATTGCTGTACTTGTGGTTTATGAGTCCGTGTGAGTTTTACCCTAGACATCCAGATTTTTGAAAAAAAAAATCAAAATTGTATAATTTTGAAATTGCAAAACGGAATGCTGTGAAATCCTGCAAATATGTTAAGATTATTGAAAGCATGCTAAATAGTCTAATCCAAATTTTTCCATTTCTGCAAAAATGTTGTCGTCATCAATTTTGTAATGGAAAAACTCACTTAAAACAAACGCGTAGCATGCTTCTTTACATTTACTTTAATATTACATACATATCTTTATTTTAACTTATAACGGTTATCATAAAAAATAAATTTCGCAAAGTTAAAATTGTATTTTTTCGAAAAATCTGGATTTATTTACCTTTGACTAATTTTTTGATCACAATTTTTCGTTTTTTCGACTTTAATTTATTCAATTTTTCAATTTCTCGATTTCCAAATTTTCCAATTTTTCGATATGACAGTTTCTCATTTTTCGATTGTTCGGTTTATCAATTTTTAATTTTTTGAATCTTCAATTTTTCGTATCCTCAATTTTTTACGTTTTTCATCTTTGTTTTTCATTTTCCCGAGTTTTTAATTTTCATTTTCTCCACTTGATATCGCGATTTTTCGTTTTTTCATTTCCTTTATTTTTTTTTTATGTTCCTTTCGATTTTATAATTTTTCGTTCATTCAATTTTTCAAATTTTCAATCTTTCATTTTTCAGTTTCTCGATTTTCCGATTTTTGTAATATTCAATATTTCCTGTTTTCGATTTTTAAGTTTGTCAATTTTTAATCTTTCCATTTTTTAATTTTCCAATTCTTCAGTTTGTCGAGTTCTTGATTTCTAGTTTTTAGATTTGTCAAAGTGTTCGATTTTATAAAATAGGATACTCCTGTACTTGTGATTTATGAGTCCGTGTTGAGTTTTACCCTAAACATCCAGATTTAAAAAAAAAAATCAAAATTGTATGATTTTGAAATTGCAAAACCGAATGCTATGAAATCTTGCAAATACTTTAAGATTATTGGAAGCATGCTAAATAGTCAATCAAAATTTCTCCATTTCTGTTCCTTCTCCGCAAAAATGATGACGTCATCTGACAATATTTTCTTCAAACGTGCTAATTCTCTCGAAGTGCATATAAACATAAACAGTTGAATTTAAGCATGTACTGAGAAATTGAGAATATCTCATTTTTTCCTGTTAGTTATCTATTTTAAATATGTTTCATATGCAGCACACTGGTTTTTACTTTGTAGAGGTTATCAGAAAACGAAAATGGTAAAATCAAGTTTTATAATTAAAAAAAAAAAGCGGGATTTGTAGGATCATCTTCAAGGGCGAGGGAAGTTCCATCAAAATAGCCTTCGACCAATTTTTTATTCCTTAAAAGTGTGTTTGTTATTACTGAATAGTGCTTGATTTTCGTTGATTTAAAAAATTCGTGGTGTAAATGTTTTGCCTATAAAACCTTACTAATTCGTGTTATTTTTCTTAAATTCAGTACAATATTTAAATCCTCTGTACGTGTATACATATTCAACAGATGGCATGGTATTTCTAGGATTATGTGAAAAGTATAAACTTGTCAAGTTTTCAAGTATACAGGGTGCTTGTTTTTGTTTCCGCAATATACTACATGCAATTCTGGTCGACCATACATAACGAAATTTTTTATAATTTAATAAATACGGTTTTTTACTTCGCCAGCGTAGGCTAAGGAAGTATTATACTAGGGTCCCTCAAATGGATATCTACTTTCATGTTTTCTGGACGTTTTATAACGCCTGGAGTACGAAACAATAGGGCTCCCGTTTTCCTCTGTCTGTCTGCCTGTTAATATCCGAAACCACAGGACTGATTGTTGTCAAATTTTATATATATATATATATATATATATATGTTATGAGTACTGTTTAGATAGTTAAACGCTAACCAAACTTTGTCTAATTATCCCCATACAGGTAGTAGTTTTAAACTAATTCGGACTAGTAAGTTATACAAACAGCTTCTACATCGAAAATTTGTCAATTTCTTTATCGTGTTACCACTTTGATCTGGTAAGGTCTTGTTGAACGACGACGATTTTAGCAAATCTTAGATAAATCTTTTTTTTCTTCTAGAAAATGAAATGTTATAATTAGGGATCTTTGTTCAATGAAGAATACTGATGCATTAACACTACTTCAAAGTGCTTTTTCTCCAACATATTTGGAACTAAACAGAATTCGTCGTAATTTTTAGGGGATTAATACACTGGATACAAATAATTACACGATAAAAACTAAAAAAGGTTATGACGTTATATCGTCATTAAATCAACACATAAAGTGGTATAATTAAATTAAAATGAATTTGTGCTGTACAACTGTTTTTGTGGTGGGACCATATCAATACGTTTAAAAACTGCTTTATTATTTTCCCATTTCAAACTTTCTAATAGGATTAATAAAATTTTGCTTTTCTAGAATACAAGTACAATAAAAAGCATTTGTTTTTTAGTGTGTTCATATTGTTCATTATCCCAATTACTCATACTTCACGTTCTCAAGAAACTCAAACTTCAACATATTTTTATTGTTTCCTGAAATGTGTAGTCATTCTTACACGTTTCACAATTAATTCTACTGATAATGAATAACAGAGAAAAGGTTAAAGATATGACTTTCATCGTAATCACTAGGGAATTACCAACTGACAACATATCACATGTTTTTTTTATGAATAGGAAACCAAGGTTACTATGGAGGTCCACCACCGCAGCAACCATTTCCGGGTGCCGGTGGTTACCCTGGTGCACCTCCATCAGGATATCCTGCACCACCACCAGGTTATCCAGGTGCACCGCCACCAAGTGCATACCCTGGACAACCGGGATTTAATCCACCGCCACAGCAGCCATACGGAAGCCCATATGACTCGGCCCCACAACCAGGTGAAACAACTCCCTTTTCTTATAACACTGGTTCGTTTTTCTTAGTTCTTTGGGATGAAGGTTTTTGGTGCACCCTGTTTTAGAGCTTGTGTCTTTATTGTAATGCTTAGTACGTATTAACTAACACCACTAATACAGTAGATGCAAATTTAGTAGACATATATATACATTTTGATATCTTTTAGTGGAATTATAATACTTGTATTTCGTTAACAATGTCAGTGGCTGTGCGGTGTATTTTTATGATGTGTTGTGAAATGTAATTGATTTGTTTGTTCTGTTACGTAAAATAAGTGATAGCAATTATCCGAAGCAATACAATTAATTAACAAGAAAAAAGCTGCTCATAAGAAATAGGAATAATCATGTAATTTTTCTAATCTGGATTTTAAGAATCTTGGAAAGGGTGTAAGAGTAGCATCCACATGGCTTATAAATTTTGACTTTTTTTTTAAAAAGCGTCGGGTCAAAATATGTTTATCAAAACAACCCATTACTTTTTACTTTAAACATTAATGATATCAGTAACTGTAAAATTTGTATGTTCTTCCGACGATTTAATATTGTTTTAAAAAACATGTATACATAATAAGTCTGTAACGCAGTCTTTATAAGTCGTTATGACTTTATGGATTTAAATATTTGAAAATGTAAACGTATTCGGTTTTCGTGGAAATACTGTAAGTAACCTTGGCATAAAAATTGATCCTCAGCTTAGACTTGTTCAAATTAAAAGAACAATTCAAAAATTTAAATTAAAAAAAAAGTGGTCTTTGTAACTTAAATTAACGACAGTTGTGTAAAGTTTAATTCAATCCAGTTTTATCGTTTAAAAGTGGCAATTTCGTATCTCACTTACTACTAAGTTTGTGTTATTTTTTGAAACTTTAATTAATTACATTCTCTTTTTAAACGACTGTGTATAATAAAAAAAGTTTAATTTGTGGAGAATACTGACTCAGTATGCGTAAAATGATTTTTGTGTGAATAATTTTCTAGTTCACATTAAATTTTCTGTGTGTTCTGCAGTTATTTTTTCTAAGCCTTTGTGGTAATGTGAAAGTGCGTTGCTTTGCGGATTTTGGGTTTGTTTAATTTTTTTACAGAGGCGTTTAATCTTCATTTCAGTTTGTTGAAAAACTCAAATTTTCACACATACAAACGTCTGTAAATTGTGAAAGTTATACATGAGTCACTCAACTGACTAAGTGTTGCATTAAAGTAGTGTAGATTACACTTTTTATAATTTTAATTTGAGGAACGGCGTCATGAAGAACGTTAGACTTTGGTTGAATTTGTTTACGCATTTTTAAGGTGTAAATATGTAAACGATATTTCTGATTTAAGAGAAAAAACAAAAGCAAAGTATGTTAACAGATATACAAAGGAGAATAATAGTATGGATGAGAACAATTTTTAGCTTATAAATGAGGCAGTTTATTGTATTGATTAAATCAAGAACGATTCACTCCATTTTCCCGAAAATTTGGGAATACAGTACTGTTATTATTAGTACGTATTACATTCCAACTATCCAGATTAATATACGTGTCCTTGCAAAAATGTTGAAGACGCCATCATCAAATTTTGTAATCGAAAAACTCTTACTTTAATATTGCATACGTATCTTTATTTTAACTTAATAACGGTTATTATAAGAAATAAATTTCGCAAAATTAAAATTATAATCTGGATTTATTTACCATCGACCAATTTTTTGATATCACAATTTTTCGTTTTTTTCATTTTTCAAGTTCTTGATTTTTATTTTTCATTTTCCCTGTTAAGTTTGATGGATTATGAACAACGCGCGGAATTGTATCTCATACGCTAGAACCAGTGCTGTCGCGGCGATAGTTTGATTACAAATATATTTTTCTTTTGGTCTATTTCAACATAATATAACATTTCAAGATCACAAATCTGTGGTCCTGTGGTTGAAAAATTAAAAAGGGCATCAAGTATTATTATTTGAAGTAATATAGTAATATAGAAGTAGTTTTTTTACTAGCTGTAAACACTCCTAGCGACGCACTGGCTACGACCTTGTGGACCAGATCAAGGCGTCCCCGCTACTCGCCGTAAAACACACTTTACTTTAACTGGGGGATTGCAGCGGTGAAACAAATTCCCGCGTAGTGATTATGAATAAGAGCAGCGGACAGTCGTTTTATAGTTTTATTAAATAAATAACAAGTGTGTTCTAGAGCGAGTATGATTTTATGACCGTTAGGTCCAGAGATTGAATATAAAGACTATGTTAACCGCTTGAAGAGTGCTTGAAGAGTGAATGATGAATAGTGAATGAATGTTCCCTGTATTCGAAGGTGGTGGTGGCCCTGGCTCCCACCCTTACGGGTGGAGAGGGGTGCAACAGGTCCCCGCCAGAGGCACTAACATACCCCCCACCTTGAAACAATTACATTGTTTTAATACCAAAATAATAGAATGTTAGAGTGATAACATGATATCGTAATGATCAATTCGAATCAGAATACATGAGTAAGATTTACTACAATTAACATTGTATAGAATGGATTCACAGTGATTATACAATATGGGCAATAAACTAAGAATAGCGATTTACAACACTTGCCCACATACAATAAGAATGCATTACTTATACATGGAATACACCTGAAAGAGAGATTTACAACTCTTTATCAGGTACAATATGAGTGGACAAACTTTATTTACAATAGTGTGTATGTAATGAGTTAACCAGAGCCCGAATTAGTAAATGGAAATACCGTTTCCGAATTGGCGCACTTTATGATGCAATTTCGACACTGCACAGACACTACGCGAACCAGATCGTCTTTGCCGCGATGCACTTGCACTATTCGTTGTAATCGCCACCGCAACGGGAGCCGGTTGTCTTCTTTGATCGGTAGTACCAGCGCTCCAGTGCCGGGAACGTTTCTTGAGAGGGTTTGCCACCTGGATCTCCCCTGCAGCGTCGTATGATATTCCGCGGACCAGCGCTTCCAAAAATGTTGGCGACAGGATTCACTCAATTGCCAACGGGAAAGGATGTTGACAGGAATAGTAGTGTATTCCTTTTCTACTGGAGTTGTCAATGGATGGCCAACAAGACAATGGCCCGGAGTCAGTGCGGCTGAATTAGTAACGTCGCTGGAAAGCGGCGTCACAGGGTGCGAATTCAGGACAGCTTTAATCCTGACCAAAAGCGCATACATCATCTCGTACGTTAGATGGTTGTATCCGATAATGCGCTGGATGTGAGTTTTTATGAATTTAATCCACGCTACCCACAAACCACCAAAATTGGGCACACGCGGGGGAATTAAAGTCCATTTGATATTTTCTGGTTTTAGCTTATTCTGAAATTCTTTCCCTAATAGCAATTCGCTTAGCTTGCGCTTAGTACTTACGAAATTTGTGACGTCGTGACTAATGAATGCTGCATATAAAAACGATTCTTTTTGGTTATCCCACCTGATATCTAAAGTTTTATTATTGTATTGTTTGTCAGTTATTAAACGATTACTGTTGGATGTAGCCTGAGCGCATTCTTGTATATCAGTACAATTAGACGACCATTTACTTATCTTGGAACTTGCCTTCGCTAGAACGGTCTTTAAATCGTCTTTGGGCTCGATTAATTTGACTAAAGAATTTGAAACGAACAATGCCTTATCGACATAAAACCAATGATTGTGTTCAGGAGATTCTAGCCACATGATTTTTTGATAATTGCGGTCGTCCGAGTGAAGCCAACCACACCGGTACATCTTCGATATATCACATGTGTCGATAAATTGGGGCAAACGAAATTGAATTAGAATTGTGAAAGGTTCGGACTGCAAAACGGGGGCTGTTAATGAGTTGTCGTTTAGGCTTGAATTGTTTGAGCTAAGATTTGAACGGTCAAAAACCTTGCAGAATTTAATGGAAGAAATGTAGGGATTGTAAACACAATTGTGTGGCAGGTAACTAGGATTATTTAAGGAATTTCCGTTAAGTACCTTCAGGTGTACAAGGTCTAGGTACTTCCTTAGAAAGACAATAAAACCCTCGGTAAGTTTATGATTACGACCCTCTGCGAACAATAACGGTTGGAGAACCCCTTCTTGGGAATTTCTTAATTGAGGTGGATTTTTGAAATAAGGGACGGTGGAACGACCCAACTTTTCCGAAAAGAGGAGTTTAATTACGAAACGACCATCGGGTGAATGGCCGGTGGTATTTTGAAAAGGGGTTGCAAATACAGAGGTTTTAAGACCTTTGCTTAATAACCTGCTTCCGGTTTTGACAGTCTCAACTTCAAACAAATGAGAAATAATTTTATTCAAACTAATATTGTGATGACGGGAATTTTTTAAATGCCCAAAACTGCCATTAAGAATCAACCCCAGCGGGGTATTTTGAAGCGCCGGTGGATTTTTCATAAAATGATTTTGTATTTTAAGTTCGGCATTTTCTGAATGTTTATTCTTATCAAGAATTGCTACGATTGACGTGTCGATGCTATGAATATGTAATTCCAAAGACTTGCCCAAATTTTCGGTGATGAATTGAGATTTACTCCCGATGTCCAAGAAAACGCGACATTCTTTTACTTTACCTGATTGGCCCATTACGCGAATCAAACCGGTGGATAAAAGTACACTAGACGGAATAGCTAAATTACATTTCGAGGTGTCTTCAGGATTATCGGAATCCTCATCTGGTTTATTTTTGATTTCATTTTTGAGAAGGTTATTGTTTGTTTCTGCGTGCAAAAGCGTGTGGTGCTTCTTATGACATTGTTTACAATGCCTTGATATGTAACAATTTTTCGCGACATGATTACTTCTTAAACAATTGAAGCAACGATTCATTTTCTTTATTTGTTCCACTCTATCGTTGGGCGTTAAACTTAAAAAAGTTGTACAATTGAATATGTTGTGCATTTGGGAACATATAAAACACGGGATTGATTGATTATTGCTTACTTGTACCTTCTTTGTGTTTGATTTTAATGATTTACCCAAATATTTGGTTTTGGATTCACATTGTTTACCGGTATCCAATAATGAGCTACAATCTTTCAAATTATCTGTATGACTTTTTATTGGAATTAACGCGGTGTCTGATTTTGGATTGGATGTGCTATCTATCTTAGTTTGGGACATGCCCACAGAGTTGCAAGAATTATTATCCGGATGATTTTTCGGTTTGCTTGATATTGAATTTGATAATAATTTGTGAGAATTCGGTATTAACTTATGCGTTTCTGAAATAATGACTTTTTTGTTATCTATAGTTTTATACTTAATGAATAGTGCAGGGGTAAACCGCACATTAACCGAAGCATTGGTAGTCTTATGAAGTTTAATGGGTTCTCCATTTAGCATGTTGTCCACTTTTATGGGTTTTAGATTTTCACAACGTTTTTCGAGATGAGCATTGTTAGTATTTACGTTAAACGAATTCGGGAAAGGAAGATGATACAACAAATCGGCTTTTTTGATTAGAGCAGTATATAATTCCGATATTTCATGGATATAGGTTTGCACGGGTCCGAGATTATAAACTGCGGGTTTGTTAGATTCTTCGCTACTCGTGTCATCTAAAAATACCACGATTTCCGATTTATGTTCAACTATAAGATTTTGTACGTTAGATTGTACCCGTTTCAAATCTTCCAACCTGCATCTTAACTCGCCTATTTTTTGGTGGTTTGTAACTTCCGAGATGAACTCCGCATGTGAATGCACATCGTTAACAAGAACGATAAATTTCCAGAGAGATTCGTTATTCGACATCGTCAGTACGAGAATAATGCACTACGCAAAATGGACAAAACTAAAGCCTACCTGAGTTTCTTGATGAATGACCCTCGATGATTTGCACTGCACTCGCGGCCGTTACCGATTTTTGAATACTTGATGATTTAGGTGGAATGTTGAATTCCAAGCGATGATGATTTATCGAACTACACTTATCACTGTTACTGATTTTCTGTCGCTGATCCGGCTCGAAGGACCATGTTAAGTTTGATGGATTATGAATAAGAGCAGCGGACAGTCGTTTTATAGTTTTATTAAATAAATAACAAGTGTGTTCTAGAGCGAGTATGATTTTATGACCGTTAGGTCCAGAGATTGAATATAAAGACTATGTTAACCGCTTGAAGAGTGCTTGAAGAGTGAATGATGAATAGTGAATGAATGTTCCCTGTATTCGAAGGTGGTGGTGGCCCTGGCTCCCACCCTTACGGGTGGAGAGGGGTGCAACAGGTCCCCGCCAGAGGCACTAACATTCCCGATTTTTTAATTTTCATTTCCCCTATTTTTTCTATGTTCCTTTCGATTTTATGATTCTTCAATTCCTCAATTTTTAAATTTTTCAATTTTGCAATTTGTGGTTTCCAGTGATCCGATTTTTTAAATTTTCAATATTTCATTTTTTCGATTTTGCACCTTTTCAATCTGTAAGTTTCTCAATTTGTTGTTAATCTGTCGATTTTTGAATTTTCCGTTTCTTCAATTTGTCAAGTTCTTGATTTCCAGTTTTTAGATATTTCAAAGTTTTCATTTTATACTTTTTCGTTTTTTCAGTTTTACAATTTTGCAGTTTTTTCAATTTTTTTTTATTCGAGAAGTGGAAAAATCGAAAAATTTAAAAACCGGAACAAATTTAAAAATCAAAGACGGAAAATACGAAAAATTGCAAAATTGAAGAAGTGGAAAAGCGAAAAGTTGCAAATCGAAGAATTAAAGAAACGGAAAATTGAAACAATGAAAAACTAAAAATCGAGAAACTTAAAATCGAAAAATTACAGAATCGTCAAAATTTTAAAGTCGAAAAACTGTAACATCAAAAAATTTAATATCGAGAAATTAAAAATTAACAATCGAAAACTGGAAAAATCGAATGAATTTAAAAGTTTTAAAATCCAGAAATTGAAAAATGGAAAAATTCTAAAACACGAATTGAAAAAGTGAATTTTTTTAAAGTTATAATTATTGCAGATTTAAAATGAAAACTAGAAAAATTGAAAATCAAAAGTTGAAAAAACGAAAAATTGAAAAATTTCACATTTAAAAAAGAAAAATTAGAAAATCAAAACATTGAAAAAGCTAAAAATTCAAAAATTAAGGAAACAAAAAACCAAAACGAAAAATTTCAAATCGAAAATTGAAAAATTGCAAAATCTGAAAATTGAAACATCCGAAAGTTGCAAAATCGAAAACAAAAAAATGTTAAAATGAAAGCATTACAAAATTAAAAATTGAAGAAACGAAAAAATGTATAACTGAAAAATCGCAAATCGAAAAATTGTAGAAACGATTGAAAAATCGAATAATTGAAAAAAAAAAGGATTTGTTTTCTTTTTTTATTAAACCGAAACGAAAAATTGCAAATCGAAAAAGTGGAAACATAAAAATTGACCCGAGAAACTCAAATCGAAAAATACAAAAATTCTAAAATTGGAATATTGTAAAACTGAAAAATTTAAACTTAAAAACTCTAAAAATTGCAAACCGAAAAACTCAAGAAATAAAAAAATTAAGAATTGAAAAATTTAAGTTGCAAAAGCTGCGGGAGTGTTATTTACGCTATAGAGATTATCAAAAAACAAAAATTGCAAATTTTTTTTTTAATTTCAAAGAAGCGGGATTTTTTTATTGACCAATTTTTTCCTAGTACCGGATGACTTGATAATAATTGAAGCAAATGTTTGTGTTGGCAATTCTGAATTATTGGCAGCAATGTTGCCATGTTAGTTGACCGTTGTCAATTTTGATATAAGAGCGCGTAATTATAACAAACATGATAAGAAGATGACAACATTGGCAACTACTGATTGGTGCCTAAAATTGACAATCAGGAATACTATAATAAAATTTTAAATGTGCTGCCAACCTGATCAAAAAAATCACAAACATTAATAGTCACTAGGTATTTACTTAACCATATTTTTCGCAGTTCGCTTTTATCAGTGAAGTATCACTTCAAGTTTTTATTGTTTCCTGAGAACAATGATTACCTCCATATTATTTCATGTTTCGTGATTGATTAACTTGAAATTTGTCACATCAGATGCATATCAGGAATAATCTTGTATTATTTTTTTAATTTGCACTCTGCAAAGTGGGTGGTACTAGTCATTAAAACGATGACGTTTCACGCACGTACTCATTTTTTTTTAATTGCTCTATAATTTTCAGTTATTGTGGAATATTCTCAATAAATAACCAGTTTTATTATTGACACTCATGCAACAATCAAACGATTAAATTATATTTTGGTCTCGTATACAGTTGCACCAATGTAATGAAAACCTGGCTAAAATGTCCGTTTATGGAATTTTCAGATTTCACTCAAATCTTTATCCGTTTGAAAAAAAATTGTTTTCTCTTTCACTTCAAAAAATTATCGTACCATCATGCAGCTGATAAATTGTTGTCCTTATCGCTAATGAAAATGTAGCATTTTTAATTGATTATTACAACAGGACTGAGCGGTTTGTCAGCTTCAAAGGGCTTTAATTTTCGCGATTTGATTGTTATTTATTTTCAATTAGATGGAGGGGGAAGCACAAGGTAAGGAGAATATTTTGTTTACTTTTTGAGTGCTTTAATCTCATTGATGTTATTATTGTTGCATACAAGTCGCGAAAAACTTTTGAGAATTTTGACCAGGTTTTCATGACATTGGGTCCCGTGGGAAATTTATTTATTGGTAACTCGACTGTTTATTCAACAGCTGACGCAAACGCATCGAAATATAATCAGATTTGATACAACAGTGAGAAAAGAACGAATTTTACTCTCCTATCTATGAAAAAGGGGGACCTCAACTTTGACTTTGACATGTGTTTTGCAAACTTACTACGTGTATTTTTTAAGTAAATGTGGCGTTGATCAATCTTTAGAATGTGACCAATTAAACGTTAAATATTCCATAGGTTTTTTCAAGGTAACCACCATTACAAAAAATATTTTTGGAATTATCTGCTCATTAAAGAAATATCACGTAAACTTATTGCGACGAACGTGAATCATAAAATAATCTTAGGAAAGTTAAATTTAATGTATACATCGCATTACTATTTGGTTTATGTTCGTAAATGTATGTGCCATCACTTAATTAAATTTTGGGAAAAAACGTGTGCGGTAGAAAAAATAGTATAAATAACTCGTTCATAAGGCCATTGAGGCACTCATCCTTTATATAACTCGCGGCTTCGCCGCTCGTTCTATAAACTTGGATTCGTGCCTCAATGTTTGCCTTATGAAACTCGTTCTTTAATATATGTACTATTTTCTACAGCACAGGTTTTTTGGTTTTCTAATAGAGCTATTAAAGCACGCAAATGATGTCACAGCAGTTCGTTAATAGCGGAAAGGCGTTCTTTAATAGATCTGGTGTAAGATTGGTAGCCATGACGAAAAATGTCAGGTGAATGTCAGTGGCAAATGTCAAATTAAAATTTCCCGTATTTCCGGAGGCGCAAGGACTTCGCTAACTTCTTCACAAGACATTTTAACCAATTTTAACTTACAAAAACTCGAATTGATTTGAAATACAGTTGTTGTTGTCAAAATTCGAACCTCAAATATTTCCTGGTTACTGTCAGACCAACCCATCACCAAACACTACAAAATTCCCCAGATTTAAAAAAAGGCAAATTTCAATTAAATTTTGTGAAAAAACGTGCGCGGTAGAAAAAATAGTATAAATTACTCGTTCATAAGGCCATTGTGGCACTTGGATTCGTGCCTCAATATTTTTATGAAATTCGTTCTTTAGCATACTATTTTAAATATGTGTATTCGTTAAAAATGATTTTATTAGCGAAATTAGTAGAAGAACAATATATCTACACTTTTGTAAGTACTGCGAAAACACTTCAGGTCTTAAGAATAATATCGATATTTCATCTTACCTCACGTGTTGTTTACTCATGAATAAGAAGTATACTTATTGAGTTATCGTCGTTTTTAACGTGAAGGTTTTATGAGATAACCAAACGTAGTACATGAAAGTTTACACTTCTCAGAAAGCAACTACAATCGATCTATTCATGAATAAGTTGACACAAAAAGAAACTGTGTACTAACAAATTGTTTATTCAAGTGGAACAAAGATTAAAGCTTTTTGACAAAATTCACGTTATAATTGACCGTCGCATCACTTACGAATAAGAAAAATGAAATATTCGTATAATGAATACAATAATTATCCATATTTTCCGAATTCGATTTATTTTTGTACAAGTTAATATTCGATAAATTATTATAAGTTTACATTTCTCTTTTTTTTTTCATTTTGCAAACACTTGCTAAAGTTGCTAAAAGCTTTATCTTTGTAAAAGCGACACAAATTTTTGGATGGTCAAAATGCAAATTTGACACATGATTGTCACAACATATCGTTAAAATACAATAAGAATAAGATGTACCTAAGGTAAGATCCTTGTTTAACACCACTCCTAGTAACATGTAAAACTCACCACGTTGTAGAATTTATAATCTACAAAAGAAAGAAGGGCCAAAAGCTTGTAGGTTGCGACTTCAAGTAATTTAAAGTTTTTTATCTGATACTCTTATAAAAGCATTTTTCATGTTTATAAGCAAATTTTTTACTGGTTCAAAGCATGATACTAAATTTAGAAGGGCTACAACTCTAGTCAGCTGCATGTGGCATCCGTACTCGTGGTATGGTAGTGAGTTTTTTCTTTATCGCATACAAAGAGGGACAAAGTTACACTTTTAATGTACTCACTTGTATGGGGAAACTTCACAAGTTTTATGAACCGTACTTTAAAAACTGAATGCTATTCACTTAATTATTGTAAAAAGACTCAGGTCATGGTAAAATATGAAAAATAGAAAACTTGTGTGGTTGTAGAAACAAAACTGCACTTTATGGAAATTAATGTAGTACATTATTTATTATGTAATGTGATGGCTATTTGAATGGTCAATTATCGGAACGTGTGTGTACACCCTTACAAGAACAGATGGATCACAAGAACACACTTAACTTGGACGTTATTTCCATTGTAGATTTTTTGTGTTATTATTATGTCAGCGTAACTCTACTTTGTACAGAAATAGGAATTAACTACTTTTATTGAGTTCTACTCATGTTGAGTTATTTATATGGAAGACATTGATTTCCACTAAACGTGTTATTTTATTTTTAGCGTTACTAATTCATACCTTAATAACATTATTTTACTAACTTCGCTACAAAATAAATTACCATTTCTAAAATTGCATTTTAACGTAATTCATTTTTTCTAATTCGTAATTAAAATATGTTGGCAACACTAGTCATTTGTGTAACATTTTCGAAAATTTATTTTAACCGATTTAATAATTTTTCCAGGCATGTACGGAGGCGCAAGCTACCCTGGCGACGATCCCGAAGTGAAGGGATTCGACTTCTCAGACAAAAGTATCCGTCGCGGCTTCATCCGCAAAGTCTACTCAATTTTGATGGTACAGCTTTCCATATCTCTTGGATTCATCGCGTGGTTTTTGTACCATGAACCGACCCGACTTTTCGTCAGAGCCCACGTCGAGTTGCTGATTATATCCCTCGTGGTCTTGTTCGTTACAATGATAGCCCTGGTCTGCTGCGGGGAAGTACGAAGAAAGACCCCGACAAACTACATTTTCCTCTTCATCTTCACTCTGGCAGAATCCTTCGTCCTTGCGGTCAGCTCCTCGACGTACCAAGCCGAAGAAGTTATGATGGCAGTTGGCATCACGGCAGCCGTTTGTTTGGGGTTGACACTCTTTGCTTTCCAAACGAAATACGATTTTACGATGTGCGGTGGAATACTGTTTGTTGCGGTGTTGATTCTGCTGATCTTTGGTATTGTCACTATTTTTGTTCAGACTAAAGTTTTGAAAATGGTCTACGCCTCATTGGGCGCTTTAATATTTTCGATCTACTTGATATATGACACGCAGCTCATGTTGGGTGGCAACCATAAGTATTCCATCTCGCCCGAAGAATACGTTTTTGCCGCTCTTAACTTATACATCGATATTATTAACATTTTCATGTACATTTTATCGATTATTGGTACTTCAAGGGACTAGGAGTAGCTTACAAATTGTGAATAGTTTGTACTGTTTTGGTGAGAATTTTTTTTGTTTTTTTGTTAATTATTGTTCTTGAAAAACTACGTTTTGTTATATTTGGTATTTAATAAACGCTATGGAAATAACTTTTCATAAATAATTAACACGTAAGAAAAATTTTTTATTCTTTCGTTCGAATACATTTGGAGTACTACTCAATGTTGGTTGTTGTCTTAATACTTCTAACTATGTCAACACCAGACTCTGAGACATTTCTGCTAATATAACGTGACTTCAGGTGATTTAAAGCGACTGAATTTTATGATAACTTTTACACGGTAGAGGGATTTACGCAGGCTTCACGTTTGGTAGGTCTTGCAGAAGTGTCTCATGCTTTCAATCTTACTGATGAAAATAACTGTAGAATTCGATCAGTGGAAGTAGTTTTTAGATTATTTGAGATCAGTGAATATAGCAGCCACTGACAAACGCTTCACATATTTAAGACCTAAAAGCGTTTTGTGATGACTCACTGTTACCTTGATCACAATAATTAATAATTCCTTAATCAGTATATAATAATATATTGTATAGAAATAGAGATAACTATAGTTTTTAATGTTTACTGTATTATGCTTAAATGAAGAATAAATGCACTGAAATATTGTCTTAATTGATAATTTTAGTACATTAATCGGTAGTGGCAGTTACCTGTTGAACATCAGTTGGGTAAATTTAACTTATTCGAGTGATATGAATCCAGTTAATAACGGTACTTAGTTTTCAATGCACTTTTTTCATTTATTCAAAATGCCTTCATTATTTTAACTATTGATAAGAAATTTTACACAAATACGAAAAACCTGAAATTCAAATTTGGCGCTGTGCGTAATACAAACAATTGTCAAATGTCAGCCATGTTGGAACACAAAAACTAAGGTTAGGAATTTGTTTATTTCAAAAATGTTTAACCATATGATTACTAAATCGTGTGCCATGTCACGTATGCTCTAAACATTGAGACGAAAACTGGGTGAAAGCAGGTAATTGGAATAGTCATCACAAAGTATATTGTGTTATACTGGTGAACAATTTGTCTGTATAGCTTTTAAAGCAAATAATTGGCCAAAATGAGCGGAAGAAAGAAATATGTGAAAGTCGTGGTTCTTGGTGACATTGGGAGAAGCCCACGTATGCAGTACCATTGCAAGTCTTTGACCGAAATGGGGCACCAGGTGGACATAATTGGTTATGGAGATACTGAACCTATGGAATCTGTAAAGACTGATCCTTTAATTTTGTATCACTATATGTGTCCAGTTCCCCAGTTTCCTATGAGACTGTTAAATTATGCTTTTAAGACTATATTTCAATCATTAAACTTACTCTTCTTGCTGTCTATAACTTCCAAATCGGACATTCTTGTTATGCAAAATCCCCCAGCTATTCCTGCTGTGATAATTTGTTGGTTTTATACCAGACTTGTTGGAGCTAAATTTATAATAGATTGGCATAATTATGCACATACTATAATGGCTTTGAATGTTGGTACATCACATCCATTAGTTAAAGTGACAAAAAAAGTTGAAGCTATTTTTGGGAAAAAAGCAGATCATAATTTTTGTGTGACTAAAGCAATGAAGGATGACTTGTGTAAGCAATATGGGATTGAGTAAGTCAGTGTTTGTGTTTTTAATGAAAATAAATGGCTTATTTGTAGAGCTACCACACTCTATGATCGACCCCCATTAATGTTTAAATCCATCACTTTAGAAGATAAGCATAAATTTTTGCTTCACTGTGGTCAAACATACCACAAAGTTTTCTTAGGGGAAAATGATGAAACAACTGCTTTTACTGAAGTAGCAGATGGAGTGGTAAGCTTAAAACCAAAAAGACCTGGTCTTTTGGTTTCAAGTACTAGTTGGACGGAGGATGAAGATTTTTCTGTTCTTTTAACAGTATTACAAGGTACACAAAAGTCTTTAGGTGACTGTAATACATATGAGTTTCCCTAGATTATGAGCGCCAATGTCAAAATGGAAACCCTAGACAGCTGCCAGAACTAATCTGTGCTATAACAGGGAAAGGACCATTAAAAGAATACTACCTTCATAAATTATCTAAATTAAGTTGGAACTTTGTGACCATCATTACGCCATGGTTAGAACCAGAAGATTACCCCTTACTTTTAGCTTCAGCAGACTTAGGGGTGTCCCTCCACACTAGTTCAAGCGGCCTCGACTTACCAATGAAAGTTGTAGACATGTTTGGCTGTGGCCTACCTGTTTGCGCTTTCAATTTCAAGTGGTTAGTAAAACTAGATAAATACAGTTGGTGTCATTTCACCCAATTTATTTCAGCTTAGATGAACTGGTTAAACATGGAGAAAATAGTTTCGTATTTTCAACGCCTCAAGAGTTGTCGAAACTACTTCTAGATTGGTTTGAAAACTACCCCAACAACGACAAACAACAACACATTGAATCCAAATTTAAGACTGAACTAAAAACATTCCAAAATTTGCGATGGCAGGAAAATTGGAGATTGGTTGCAGGACCTATTTTCGAATAACAGTTCTTGCTACAGCTAGTTTTATTGAAAAATTGTTCACTTAAAAAATAAATATGTCTATGCTTAAAATTAAACGAGCAGGCGCTCAATTTCCTGTTGAATGGCTTCAATTTGTGGCTTTAATTGAGAACCTTCGTTGATAGTGACACTGCAGGCAATCACTGACCTTGATACACCACAAGCACGTCCAAGAGCCTGCTTGGAACGCACAAACACATAGGGCACATTCTTATCTTCACACAAAAGTGGGAGATGTAGTAAAATTTCCAAGGGTTCGGCATCTGCAGCCATTACAATAAAGGCTGCAATGTTACGGTTCAGAGTTTTTGTGACTTCATTAGCTCCTTTACGCAGCTGTTTGTAGTTCATTGCTTGTTGCACCAGGTTCAGGATTTTCGTGGTTAAGATAGCTTCGGCCAAAGGGTAGGCTTTTGGGTTGACTTCTTCTGCCTAATTAATGTTGATTGGTAAACAAACTTTTAGACGGGGTTAACAATTTACTTACCATTCTGATCAAGTTGTTGGATTTGTCTTTGGATAAAAGTATTCGTGTGACAACCTCTCGGCGAACCTTCGCTTCACGGAGGAGTCTCTGGGTAAAACACGTGTGAAAACTTTATCAGCCGCTTAACCTCACAATAATGCGTACACAAGACGCTCGAATGTCACTATTTCCGGGGGATTTTGTTTCGAGGTTGGTATTGATTTCGTAGCTGTCGTTTTCGAAAGTTGCGTGATGTCATTGGAGTGGGGGTGCCATGTGTACAAACGAGTTCCACGTATCACCTGCTGGCTGAAAAGTAGAAATTGTAGTGAGATCGTATTTGGTTAGTTTCAGATCGCCGGATGAGATTTGTGCAATTAGTTCAATAAAAACTAGATTAAAATGAAGTCCTTTTTCCTAATTGCTTTATTGGTTCTACCAGCAGTCATCTTCACGATAGATAATGGTAAGCTTCTTTAAGTTTTTCAAAATATTTTCAAAAATTTGCATTTCATTGAGTACATTGACTTTTGGCCAATTTACGTGGCACAACTTCATATTCAAAGTTCGTGTAAGTTTGATATATTCTTCATTTAACTGAATTAAACTATTAAAAGTTGCCTCAATTTGGGACAATTTTTATACAAAATTTTGCTATTCATCTTCGAGCATATGTGTACTATTAGCATGTCTGTGTGTATGGTTACATAAGCTTGTCTTTAGGTCACAAGATAACGGCATATGCTGAAGAAGATCCTTTGGAAGATGAAGTTGAAATTGAGGGAGAAGGTGATGTGGAGGAAGTAGCAAGTACAGATGAGGAAGAGGAGGAGGAACGAACAACAGCCTCACCTGATGCAGATACAACGTTATTGTTCGTTAGGCCCATTGCTACCGCTTCTCAATTAGGTTGGTTGTTGTTAACTTGCTGCTGGTTTTGTGAGTTTGTTATAAAAAAATAATCGTACTTATGTTGAGCTAGAAAATTTACACCATTCTGACTAAGATGGTGTGAGAAATCCTAATTGAATTAGTTGAAACCAACAGCTTGTTTAAGTTAGGACAGAACACAAAATAAGGCCTTCCTTGATTAAGCTTTTTTACATAAACATAAATAGGAAAGCTTAAATATTGTAACAAATTAACAGAAAAGAGAAAAGCACCAAACATAACTACTAGAAAATATTTTGTTTAGAAATGCATAACTATAAACAAGTTTGTGCTTGTGTATTGTCTTAACTAATGCAATTTGAGAAACTGGAAGATACTTAGAAGTTCAATGAGAAAAAACACCGTTAAGTTTTACCGTTTTCAAGGTGTCTGACAAAAATCTGGAATTATCTTTTTTGAATGATTCTGTAATATGATGAGGCGATTTAGAAATATGTAATTCAATAGTGCCCATAAGAGATAGTAAAGCTAATTAAATACTTAATTCAAAATGGAGTAATAAATAAATTCAAAAATATTTTTTTAAATTCTAATGTATTAGATGACTGCTTAAGATGTCCATATTAGTTAAAATAAGGACATTATCTATTAACGCTTTAAAAATCGACGAGTTCTAGTGTAAGTTGTTGTCTTCAGATGTCAGAAATCATACAAACAATATATTAATTCTTTTAACGAGTTACAGATTACACAAAATAGCGCATGTGTTGTCTAATTTTACTTGCCTCATATTTTTTACATTGTCCAAGGTCTCAATAAGACACTATTCAGTATATTGTTAAAATGTTATCTCTTATTTTTTTTTTCGTGTTTGATATGATTTGTTTATATTTTTGTAAATGAGGTTGGGATAATTTATTATCATCAGATATTGTAGGTTGTTTTTCAAAGTGAACTAAAATTAACTGTATGTGATGATTTTGGGAAATTTTTCTAAAAACTAATAGACCAACTTTGGTTTTTATTCAAGATAATTATAAATTGTGTGATCTTTAGAAAAATATTGTTGACTGCAATAAAAGTGATATGAAGTGCTATTAAAGATAAGAATTAATTGGAGATCTATCGAAAAGTGTTATTCAGACATGCACACAACAATTTACTACTATGAATGAGTTAGTAAATTGAGTACTTTCATGTTTTCTCGTTTCATGACCCCTAGACTATGAAAAATAGGTCTCCCGTTTCCGTCTGTATATCGTCTGTCGATTTTTATTACCCACCTAATCTCCAAAACTATAGGACCGATTTTTTACCTGTTTGCCTAATCATCAGCGCCAACAATTTGATGACGTCTCCGCAAAATTTCGCTTAGTACCTACATGCCTTATAAATTTTATAAAATAATATAATCTTGTACTTGTGGTTTATGAATTTGTCTTCAGTTTGTATATTGTTATAATTTTTATTATTCAATATTTCTCTAGTAAAGCTTGTTTTTAAATACATAATACCAACACTTGGAAATTATGGAAATCGCATTAGCTTTGCATCTGAGGGGTCCGGGGTTCGATCTGCGATATATCCATTTTTTTTTTCTTACATTGTGACTAGTTTATCTGTACTTTGGCAGCCCATACATATCTTTGCTTTAAGTTATAAAGCTTATTATAATTTTTCGAAGAAACTGAATTTGTTGTACTATCCCTCAGGGGGTGGAAATAATCTTGGAAACATTCTTTTTTTATTAAGAAAATATCGTTTTTTCCATTAAAAAAAATAGGGAAGTTATCAAATAAGCACAGAGTTGTAATAATAATTTTGTTGATATGTTTTATGGTAGGGTTTTACATTTAATTTTATGCTACAGTTGTTAGTTGTTAAAAAACTTATTTGATTAATTTTTATACTGTTCTAAAATTTCAAAATTTCTGCTCTTTCTAACAAAAACTAACATCAGTCACATCAAACATCTGAAAAAGGTAATTGAAAAAAATAATTTAAACAAACTGTTTTTTATTCACTAACATTTTTAAATAAGTAGAAACAATAGTAAATTATGACCGTCGGCCTCTCCGCCTCCTGTTCTGAGTTTATGGTTTCTTGGAAAAATGCTTTTGTATCAATGTAAAATTTAGCAGAGAAGCCGTTAACAATCCACTATTTTCTTTAATATCTCGATGTTTATGGTTGTTGTGAGTGATATCTTAAAAATTAATGAATGAAGCAATTTAGTTTATTGATTAAATCAAAAATGGTACAGAAAATTTGGGCATAGAATATTGTTATTTTAGTATTCACTCTACATATCCAAATTGATATACGTGTCCCTGCTAGAATGTTGATGACTTTATCACAAAATTTTGTAATGGAAAAATTCACTTGAAACATAGGAATAGGTTACCTACCTCTACTTTAGTACACATATTTTTTTATTTTAACTTACATCATTAAAAAAGTAAAATTTTATACATTTTCGGAAAAGGTCGATACATTGTACTCTACACAGCTCCTACAATATAAAAAAGTTGGTGTCCCGTTTCTGATAAAAAACCAAAATTTGTTTGCTCGTTCCTCCTAAAAATATGATGACGTCACTTCTAAATTTTGCTAAGCAAATCTTTTTTAAAGCGTCAAGTATATTCGTGTAGATTTATTGATCCAACTGTATTTTTAACCTTGTGCGTTTATGTTAAAAAAATTAAACATTTGTTTATCTAATAAAATCTCTAATTTTGGCTGAAATTTTGAACAACTTTTAATATTGCGATGAACACGGTAAATCGCTGATCAGAATTTATCTTTTTATCCCTTTCCAACAATTTTGTGACCTATCTCAAAAGTTTTTTTGATGTAAATGCATTTTCTATGAAAACTTGTAGCTTAATAATACACTTCTAATTTTATCTGAACTTAAAAAAAAATCAAATTCATACAAAGGATTTTTTAATTTATCTAAGATTAAACCAATTTTTTAAATCCTTTACAACAAGGTTTTAGTAGTTTTTTGAATTAAAAACTATTTTGTCAGATAAAGATACCTGTTATTCTGCATTGAAGATATTGTTTTTGTTGTCGGAGAAAAGTTAAATATGATAATTTTTGACCTGAAAGTTCAATATTTTGTTTATATATATATTTTTTTGATAAGATAGTCTGTTTTTCTAATTATTATTTAAATAGCGTCTTTAACACCTTGTTACATTATAATTAACCCATCATTATTTAAAGATATAATAATAGTATAAAATATAAGGGTGGAATGAAGACAATAGAATAAAGAAAAAATTGTTTGCAGCATTTGCAAAAATTAGTAATTTTCTATGTTTGTTTTAAATTTTTACAGAACTACCAGCCGGTGTTCCTGTGGAATTCTTGGTCGGCTTCCGTAACAAAGGCAAAGAGGATTTCACTCTAGAGGCTCTAGAAGCGTCATTCCGTTATCCCATGGATTTCAACTTTTACATCCAAAATTTCTCTGCGATTGCGTACAACAAAATCGTACAGCCTGATCAAGAAGCCACTTTAGCATACAGCTTCGTTCCATCTGAAGCATTCGCTGGAAGGCCTTTTGGTTTGAATATAAATTTAGCCTACAGAGATGTCTCTGGAAATTCGTTCCAAGATGCTGTTTACAATGAAACAGTACAAATTGTAGAGTTGGAGGAAGGCAAGTTTTTAAACGATATGCTGTGAAATAAATTAATTAAATTAATTTTTTCTTTGAATCAGGTTTGGATGGAGAAACCTTCTTCTTGTACGTATTTTTGGTGGCTGGAGTTGTTCTTTTGTTGGTTATTGGCCAACAGACGTTATTGTCATTTGGAAAGAAGCGCATTACCCGCAAAACAGTACCCGTGGAAACTGGCACAAGCAACCCCAATAACGTTGACTATGATTGGTTGCCAAAGCAAACGTTGGCCACATTGAGTAAGTTTTTGTAAACTGAGGGTGTAGTGCTGATTTAATTGTATTTTTTTTTTCAGATAAAGAAAAATCACAAAAGTCTCCCAAATCAATTAAACAAAGTCCAAGGCAACGTAAAGTTAAAAGATCTACAGGATCAGAATAGTGATCATTACTCAGTTTTTTCTTCATTTCACTGTTTTCATACTTCATCTTCATTCAACAGGAACATAAACTTTTGCGTTACAAACGTTGCAAACTGTCATCTATTTATGTTTTGTATCCTGTGTTGTGATTTTTTTTTTAATAATTGTTGAATTTTCCACATAGTTGTAGAGTTAAATTATGTGTACATATAAATACGACCACCGTATTAAAATACGAATTGAATAAAGCGTAACATTCTTTTTTAAAGTATTGTTTATTTATATGGTACCTTTTAATTTTGAAAAATGACAAGACACTATTTTAATTACTAATATGGCGTTGATCGTAAAATTCGAAGTTGCTATGTTAATAAATTAATAATTTAAATATAAAAAATATGATGAACTCTAAATGAGTTCATAATGATGAGTGCCAGAAATGTCGGGATCGGTCAAAGTTAAAATTAGATAGCTGATATTAAAACATGTGAGTGAACTTTGGGTTGCATAAACATAATTATTAAATGGACGCTATTCGTGAATCACCGTATAATATAAAACTGAGGATTATGCTATGTAGTAAATACTTATCCAAATGGAACCAAAACTTGTAGATATATGATGTGCTTCGCTTGCCTGTATGAATGTATTCTACAATTAATTTACTATTTGAATTTCCCGCCTTAATTAAAATACTTAAAACCTGTGACTGAAAAGTTTTTGAGTTATAGTCGACCATAATATGCTCCATTTGATTGGCATCATTAATTAAAAATGACATTACATTAATCTCAAACATGTTTATTTATTTAATAGGTGAGGGTCTATGCGGGTTCGTTATTTGACGAGACAGTTTTGTTTGCCATTTGACTGTTGTATAAGGGTCTTCTGACCCTGTGATTAGCTAAATAGCCAGAGAGGTTTTAACCTCTATTGTGTGACAAACTCGTATAGAAGCAAAGCGTGTGTGGAACTGTTAAAATAATAAAATACTGTTTAAGGAAACTGAAAAGCGCAGCTGTCAATTAAATCTCTTGGGAAAAGAGCTGACTTAATTTTTTTTCTTTTCTTTGTTTTTCCATGATCTACAAAAATCTAGACTGGATTTCATACTACAACTTTGTTCAATCGTAAGTTGTGTTAGTAGAAAAAGAACTTTTCAGTATTGTTATAGAAACAGAAGTCGTCGTATGTCACTATAATTTTGGTGGAAAAATCCTATCTAAAATGTCCAATATATAATGAGTCTACCTTGTGGTTTATCAATACATCCAATTTTTTTTAGAATTCTTTACAGTTACTCAAAAAACTTCACACATATCTTGGGTTTTTAACTTATAGTGTTTATCAGTTATCTAAGAGATTGGATTTGTATAACTGGACTTCAGGAGCAAGCGAAGTTCCGTCTAAATAACTGTAGACCAGCTTTTTGGTGTGAAATCGTTTGGATTGAGTTTCTTTGTTATTAACTGATAAGTAAAAACAAGTTTGTTTACTCTCTGAAAGTATTGTAACAGGGCCATTTTGACGAATATATCATTTTCTGTTTGTTTGTCTATCTCTTGTTGACGATTTTATTTGATGAATACCTAATCTTCGAAACTATTGGATTGACTACAGGACTTTAAGGTCATAATGTAGATCGTAAATCTATAACCAAAATTTGTTTGTTCATCTCTAGCCCAAACATCCCGCCAAAATGAGACGTGAGCAAAATTTTAAAACCTGCGACAAATTTAAATTTTGACTTTGAACCGTGTTTGTCAACACAATGGAATCACGTTGTATTTTTTTCTATGGCGGAATGGGTTCAAGTGCAAAGTCGTGAACCCCAAGGTTGGAAAAGTGCCGCTAAATTAAACACAAAATATGGAGGACAAAAACTGTGTATTCCGTCACTGTGGAAAGGGAAAACCTGCGAGTTAGCTATAAAAGCCTCTTCAGCTCTCACAAATGAAATCAAATGTCCCGAATCAATGCAAATATTTGAATATTGCAAATTTAAACACACAAAGTAAAAAATTTACCGAGAGTAACTGTTGAAACGAGATGATTTTACTATATCGACAGGATAACACACATCACATTTCTATGCCTAAAACACCTGCCGGATATTATACTCTCTATCCGGTCTTCGCAAACTAGCCAACTATTTAAACCAAAGTGCGCGTTTCGCACGCAGACAACAAAGAATTGATATGATGTTAAATTATGCATTAGCTAATTCAAGTTATGAATCGAATAAAAATCAATTCACAGATTACCTTCTTGACGCCATTTCATATTTCAACAAAACTTAGATTTAATAAGATCAGAATCAAAATAAGATGATCTCGGAAACCCTCGGCGCACTTCGAGAATAAATGTTCGAATTCAAGCGGCAAGAAATGATTAAACTTGAGGACATGAATTTAACGGATGATAATTTTGAAGGTCTGAAAATTATTAAAAAATTCTTTACGTGAATTTGACATTCACTTACAAACACAAAATAACGCTTTAGATAGATGGATTAAAAAACGTAAAAATTTAGCCACTTTTGTCAGATTCGTCCTAAATAATTTTAAAGATTTTGTAATGTAATAAAATGAAGAAATCTATGGATAAAACCAAGATACCTCCAAAATTATATTGAATAATGAAAGTCCAATCGATTTCAGATACCCAACACAAAGTAGTACATACATTAAAATATGGTGAAATTTAAAAAAAAAGTCGACATTTAATCAAAAGGATTTTTTAAATTATTTTTTCTCTTTTCTTGAACAACGTGTCATAGAGTTGAATTAGTGGCCAATTTTTTTGAACACCTGTATATGACTTTCCCGACACCTGGTTTATATGAACATTTACATGTGCGTGTTGACGGCGTTGTCGAAACTTTACACACAACATTTCAAATTAGTAAATCGTTAATTAACTAAATTACCTTAAATTACACTGGTTGAGGCAGACTGTGGCACCCAATGCGATTCATTTTTATTTAAATATTTGCTTTTTTATGAAATTACAAACTAAATTTTACTTACCAATTTTTAATACGTGTCTTAATTGTTTTAATTTTATTATGTTCGGATTCATAGTCAGTTTTCACACGGAAATACAGACACAACATTCGAACCATTAAAAAAGCTGCACAAAAATCCAGTTGAAGTGATATCGCAAGACGGAGGGCATTTCTTTTATTTCCTGTGCTCGATTTCGTCTCTACTTTCATGACGTATCGATTCTATCGTGTGAAATATTATTTTTCTTTTACCCTGGGTTGTAAACCTTCTATTGAGTTCAGTTAGGTACCCTAGAGGAAATATATTTACAGTAAAATGGTGACTATAAATGGCGGCCGCTGATTTAAAGAAAATATTGTGTTGTTAATTTTTTCTTTTCAAAGATTGAATAAAACATCTTACAGAGCAGGGTTCTGCATCGGGGTAGATTGTAATTATGACCTGTTTTACAGTTAGGAAAGAGAGGGCGCTTGAAGCTCGAAATATATTAGAAGCTGAAACTTGGCGACAATATTTTAATTAGAATCAAATAGCACTTAATTGTGAACACATTGTTTAATTCCCTGATGTTTTTAAATTTGTCTTTCATAAATTGGTCGTAAATGTTCAGATTTTTTCTGAGCTGCTAGCATTTAAAGCTTAGATAATTTTTCTTACATGTTAAAACGCTTATGTTTGTTAAAATTCGTAACCGAAGCACATCAGGACGTCAATAGATACTATAACAGTTTTGGAAGATGACGTCATTAAGTTTGTGGTAGGGGTGAATAAATAAAAACTTTGATAGAACTGTTTTTTAAATGACTACTGGGAAAGTCGTTTAAAGAAAAAAAAAAACGTTCGGTGGAAGGGGTCATAAAACAATGGTCTAATATCGTAGCCTACTCAAACTCTCTTTTTTTTGGTACATTAGTTACATGATTTTAAAATAGCCATAAAACTTTTTAGGTTCTATAATGTAATACATTTATGAAAGTCTAACAAACAATCGGAAACAATAATTCAGAAAATAATAATCTAACTTTTCTCGGTTTCATAACAGATAATTTAAATTTACTAACTCGAATGTTTTCCGTGTATTGTTTCCTGAAAATAGAGGCAATCTGCTTTGTGACGGTGTTCCTCTTTCAAGCCTTTGCAGGGAAACTCCCTGCAAGCTAAAACGTATTTAATGGATCTATATTTTACTTTTCAGTTATTATTAGACGTGGCACTAAAAAATTTCTACCATTTATTAGAGCCGTTGTCAGTTCTTAAGAATTGCACCACTATATTTTAAAAGCAATGTAATGTTATGACGCGCTTCCAATGGCTCATAAAAATTCCGCTAAAGCTGGGGATGAAAATGCGGCAGGCTTCGATCTCTAGAGATGGGGATTACTCAACGGTTTCGTCACCTTCGGCGGTTCTGTCTCTATTCCCCGTCACCTGCCTCGTCTAGTTGATAAATTTTACGCTGGTTACACAGCCACCATTTGCCACTCAAATTGGGGTAGTCGATATTATATTTGCATTTTTTAATGATTATAAATTATTATGTATTTCAGATAAAATGTAGTACAAGATATCGTGATGATTCTACGTGATCTTCTCTTAGTATTTCCATACTATAATATGCAATTTTAGTTAAGGTGACCAGAATTTCAAAACTGCTGAGGAGGACGCGTAATAATAATAATAATAATAAAATACACATGGATTTTTTTTTAACTTTTTAATACTAATTTACATGGGTTAATAAGGTAAACTATAGAAATTACTATGTATACTTATCACTAGAATGATTTTTTTTTTAAAGTACTTCATTTTCTGATAACATTTTAGAAAACTCCTGACATGTCATATTAATGTTACATTTTACAACAGTCATTGCCGAAAGAGTCTCTACTGTTAAGCGCGATTTTTCGGTAGTCCAAACGTCATTAACAATGGAGAAGACTCTTTCGACCGACTTGTTTGTGCCTGGCAAACAAAGAAATAATTCAACTAATATTTTTAAATTTTCACACGGAATATACTGATTTTTAAAATGGTTGAATACATCAAGCCATCTTTTATCACAGTCCATTATTTGTTCGTTCCACTCTTGTGTTGCAATAAATTTGTAATCTCCGTATTGCGTCGAATAAACGATTGTCGTCAATAACACAATTACATTTTTCCAATGCAAATTGTATCGTCGTCTGAACTTCTTCCCACGTAAAATTTGATCTCAGTAAAGTCCAATTCATAACATCAAGATCTTCTGTATGTTTTGTCAATTTACTGAGGTTTGCACTCGGAATACCAACACAACTACAGTAAATTTTCTAATTTAAATTAATTTACCATAGAAGTAACGTAAACCGTAAAAAAGTAAAGCAACTTAATTGATCAATCAAAAAGGAGGATATTTTTTATTTGAGGAGGACACGAGGAGGACATTTACGCTAGGAGGACAGCATACATGAAAGGAGGACTGTCCTCCTCAAAGGAGTACGTCTGGTCACCTTATTTTAGTTTGTTTATAGTTTTAACTACAAAAAATGATGTTGGATGAAGGACTAAAGTTTTTATGAATCCGATCTGCATGAACACATTTTAGTGGTCAAAAATGTCCGATTCATTTGATGCTTTTAGACGTTGTAAATAATCATTATTATAATCCTGAGTAGTTTATTGGCTTTCCAAAATTATTTTTGAAAAAAGAAAGTCAATGTCCATTATTTGGCCGTTTCGAGTATGCATTTTGTCTAGGGATTTGAATTAGTTCCAAGTACTATCACAATGGTTGCAATTAGAAGCTGCCTGTTGTGAAGTTAAGTACTTGTACTTTTCCAACCTTTTCTACCTGCTGAAGGAAAGGGTGGGAAGTTTACTGTAGACGGAGTGGAGTCAGTTACTATTTGGTACTTCGTGCTGTTTGTTTACCGGGAGTTTAAATTCTCCAATACAAATATTGTTGATAAATTTGAAAACTTTTTGAGTTTGAATTTTTGTGTAGTAATAACGCTGGCGTTGATCGAATTCTAAAAATATCTTACTAAAAAATTGTTCAATATTTTGCATTATACAATGGCGGATTTTTGGTGGCTTCAAATGCTGGAATTGCTGGATGAGGCATTTGAAAGACGACGAATACCAATTTTTTGGCCGAGGTATTCATCACTTATAGTTACGTCACTTTTCTTCGTTAGTATGTCCATCATAATGAACAATTTACTCATTTGGCTCGCATTTCGTTATCAGTGGGCAAGATGGAATTACAACCGAGCGCAGATAATGTGGTGGCAACACTATAATATTCAATGGTAAGTAATAAGTTTGGTTAAGTTTTATATTCTAAAATAAACTGTTCTGTGAAGGTAAAAAATGTCCGGCATTGAAGTTGGCTTCGAACCTGGATTTGAGTCTCTTTTTCTGTAAAATCGGGTGAGTCATTCTTGATTTAATTAATAACTTATTCAACCATATACATCGAAATATCAAAGAAAAGAGTGCTTCTCTGCTACCAAGGGCGAGGGCTCGATTTTGCATTGATACAAACAGATTATTCTAAGAAGCCATAAACTCACAACAAGAATCGGAGATGGCCGGTGGCCACAATTTACGGTTGTTACTTCTTGTTTGATATAATGCCAAATTTTTTGAATGCAAATAAATATTTCTTATTTCAAAAAATTGGTCCAAGGCTATTTACACCCTGTGAAATACAGTCAAACAAATTTAGCCTCTTCGAAAAATTATAAAATTAAAATAACCTTTACAATTTAAAGTAAATGGATATATATTGGAGATCGAACTGGGGATCCATGTTTTTTATGGTTGGTATTATGTATTTAAAGACCGGCTTACTACGAGAAATATTGGATAATAAAAATTAAAATAATAACAAACAAAATCAAGGCAAATCCATAAATCACGAGTGTAGGAATATGTTATTTTATAATATTTATAAGGCATGTGCTAGGCCAAATTTTGAAATGCTGTCATAAAAGTTTTGGTAGGGATGATTAGACAAATTTTTCATATATCTTTTTAACTGCGTCTTTTCAACTATGTTTTTCCCGTTTGCGTCAGAACAACTTTGTTAAAGTGATTTTTTATTATGTCTTAGTAGTCATATCTCGTTACACTGGTATGCCTTAATTCCTGGTCTTAACTCCGGTTCAAATATTGTGTTATTTTTTATAACAAATTTTGTAACTCCATAAATACTAATATTGCGTAAATAAACAATTAGGATTAAAATAATTTTTAAGGTACTTCGCTTCCTAATCTAAAATGAATTGAATGTGTTCCACCAATAACTTTGCGGCTTTCATAATATTACAAATTCACATTTGTTTCAATTTGCATGGATTTTATATTTGAAATTTAAAAAGGGACAGCTAAAATTTAGTTTACAATAGATTCTTTTATCAGTTTGGACGGGAGTTAAAGCAAGGGATTAAGGCAGTCCAGGTAACAGTATAACGAGATGTGACCTTGGACCAGAGTTGATGATAGTCCGTGGTCGTCACTTCTTTTCTATGATGGCTGAAAATATGGCTCTTCGTATTAATAAACAATAAATGTCAAAAAGCAATTAATGCTAATTTATTAAGAATCGTGGAGAAAGAAAAGATTTTTGCGAAAATAGAAGATTTTAACTATCATCTGGATAGAACACGTATATACTTTAGTACTAAATTTTGGAAAACGAAAACAAGTAATTTTATCTTCGAAGTCGAATACTAATTACAAATTTCCAGATGCATTATATTGATTAAAAATTTATTTACAAACCTTTTTAAGTAAGAATATAAATTTTCACTGGTCTGATCTTATTCGATTTTTTTCTTTACCGAAATGTTCTAAAATGGTTCCATTATATTATGACATTATGAGGTTCAAATAGAAATCGAATGGAATAGGAAAAAATAGTCAAATTACTTTGCTAGTAGAGAATTAATACTGATAATTATGGAGCAAATTAAGTTTTAAAGTTCAAATAAGAAATCGTATGCGACAAAAATATTTATTGGGTCTATTACGTGATTTTTAACGAGAGTAATTTCTAAAACTACTCGACCGATTGTTGACAAATTTTATCTATATTTGAGGAATATTATGTTTACCAAAATTTGTTTGATCAACCCCACTAAAAATGTGAAGACGTCTTATTAAAATTTTGCATAGTAAATTTTATTTTCGTTTTATAACATAACATACTCCTACACTTGTGGTTTATGAATCGGTTTTGATTTTTCCCCTAGACATCCAGACTTTTGGAAAAAAATGAAAATTGTGAAAAAATATTTTCAATGTAACTTTGAAACTGTAAAATCGAATGCTTTGAAATCTTGCAAACTTTAACAAACTTGATTTTTTTTTCTGAAACTCTTGTAGTTTTTAATTAATTCTAGTAATTTCTAAAAGATCCTTAAATTTTAGCTGAAATAAATTTTGATGAAACAAAATACTTCTGTCTTTCAGTTTTACACAAGCCTTAATTTAGAAAAAAGTTTGAAAATATTTTCTTCTATGTTAATAAAAATAGTAAAATGCAATAGTTATTTTGAATATCATAGTTATAAATTAAATCAGTCATTAATTTTTTTCAAACACCCCGTATTAGCAAATCTAAAAAATTTTGATGCAGTGATAAATCACAAGTATAGACTCATCATATTTTGCACATTTAAGACTTTTTAGGGGGGGATGAGTAAATACATTTTGAACAAAAATTTACCATGCTTATAACTTTTAAAAATTTTCAAGATTTCAACGCATTCATTTTTTTTGAGACACCCTGTATAATCAAATCCAAAAATATGAATGGATTGATAAATCACAAGTATAGACTCATCATATTTTGAATATTTTAAATAGGATTTACACGGCAAAATTTGGGCTGAGGTCAACAATTTTTTGGAGGAGATAAGCAAATATATTTTGATTAAAACATTATCATGCTTATCATAACTTTAAAACATCTGTAAGATTTCAAAGCATTCGATTTTCCAGTTTAAAAATTAAATTGCAAAATGTTTTATAATTTTGATATATATTTTTTTTAATCTGGACGTTTTGGGTAAAAACTCAACACGGCTTCATAAACTACATGCGTTGGACTATGTTATTTTATACAATTTAAAACCCATTTGCTATGTATAATTTTAAAATGACATTATCACATTATTGGTGGGGATGATTAGACAAATTTTGGTTAGCGTTTTACCATCTACATGATATTCCTAATATACAGGCTGCTCAAAAAATGGCAACGGGACACCTATTTCTTCGTACTGTAGGGGTCATGAAAGGTAGAGAAAACGTAAAAGTAGATAGGCGGTCGACGGACTCGATTACAATACTTCCTTTGCTTACGCTCGGGAAGTAAAATGTTATACAAATTTTGAAATGATATCTACAGAGTGGTGGAAAGTGAGCTACTAACTTAATATAAAAATTTTATTAATCTGTAAAATTTTTGAGCCTAAACACTTTTCAGAACAAAGAAGCAGACACTTGTATATTTGTTCATTATACATTAATTTGTTAGGAACACATTTGTGTAGACATTTTATGTGCCATTGACCTCCACATTTTGTTTACATATCGTGATATAAAATTCTGTAATTTCTAGTTAAAATCATCCACACAAAAAAAGGATAAAATAAAAAGTTAAATATATTTTATGCGAACTGCGAAACAACCAAGATTTTTTAATAAACCGTTATATGATTTACGTAGAAAATAAAAAAAAACACGGTTTGTATACATTGTGTTAAAGTCTAAAGCATTTCACAAAGGAAAAAACGAAAAATTCTTTAGTATAAGGGAAAATATAAATTGAAGTAAAAAAATCTATTTTTTCTTTTTTTTTGTGCCTCAATTTTTGTAGGATTTGTTTTACTTTACAAATTAGAATTGTAAACGACTATATACTCAGTTTTTTATTTTTGTTTAAATTACGCGAGAAAAAGCTTGGTGTCAAATTACAATTTTGTTTTTTTTTTTTATTCACATCGTATACTTTTAATTTAATCTATTCATGTGGAATAGTAGACGACGTAGGTGATTAAAATTAATAGTGAAGTAAAGTAATAATTCTGATGATATTAAAAAGGATGAATATGTTAATTTCTTTCCTACTTAGTTTTAAAGTTCGTTAAGAAAAAGGTAATGTACACTACAATAAATTTGAAAAAATGTTAAACTACGACTTGTTGCAACCGTTCTTTTGACATTAGCTAAATCTTGATGGCATTGATGGCAGTCTCGATTTCTTTCTCGTTAATCATTTTATCCCCAAAATCAAAATTTTGGGAGGTTCGTGGGTCTTAGTAATTAAAGACAATACAAGGTATTTAAAAGATTTTCCGTAAATACTAATTTTAAATGTCATCGTGCCATAATCTAACCTTGAACGTCGCAACATTCGGCATTGAATTGGGTGTGGCGGCGACAATAACCGGACTAAAAATCCCAAATCCGGAGCATTTATTTACCAACGTGCAATTAAATACTTAGAAAAATTACATACACAAAAAAAATAATGACGTTACGTTTGTGCGCAACGCATCCAAAGTCATTGAATGCAATCAACTAATCTCTTCCGAACTATCGTCAAAGATCCGACGAAATTTTTTCGCGTAATTATGGTGGACCATGTAGGAAATGGATTGAATGTCAAAAGCCTGTTTAGGCGTGTACAATATTTACAGGATTAATTTATATTTCGAGTAGGGGAGTAACTAAAATGGGCGAGTATAAAAGCAATTCGGACTCCTGACAAAGCGTATTCATTTTTCAGACCTACAGCAAGGTTAGAAAAATCGTAAAATCAACAAAATGAAGGTGAGTGTGCGTTGCTCTTTTAATTAATTTTACCAATTAATTACTGTTTTTACTTGCGTTTTCATTAAACAAAAGCACATCGCGCTTACAACATAATTATACAAATTAATGGTAATTGGGAGGGCTTTTTTGATCTTTTGGGCGTTAATTTTGTAATTTTACATTTTTTATTACTGATGAGGGGTAATTATGAAAGTCCGATATGATTTTTTGCGTGCCTCTGCTTTCTTATTATTTTCATATGTTTTGATGTTTTGTTCCTGGCTTTGTGAAAAAGGTTGGCGGCGTTTCTTATCCTTAATGAAGCTTGTATTGTTCGTGAAAGATAAATATTTCATTCATCAGAATTAAGAAAAAATGTTTTTTAATTTGTAATTTTTTGCAAAGAGCTTATATTTTCGTTTTAAAAGTGATTTTACTAGATGAAAGAAGTTTAATGTATGATTAGTTTATTACGAAATTCGGAATTAAACTTAACAAGATTTTACGACCTTTTGTAATGCTGTATTACTTTAAATTATTTCAGTAAGATATTTTTTTGCTTTGTTCAACAAACTTGATGTTGTGAAGTAAATTGTAAGCAACGGATTGTTGATAAATTATATCTAAAACGTTGTAAAATTCTAGCGAAACGTACTCTCTCATGATAAATGTTGGTGACATTTTATAGTATCTAGAGAGAAATTTAGTTTTTTTGATGCGTCTAAAATTTCGGTAATTAATTTATCATGATACTTTAAAAAAGATAGAATATGTAGTCCAGTATACATACATATTTCATTCAGGATTGCAAAATCTACGCAGAAATAAATATCACTCGAAAATTAAGTTAGAGATAAATTATAATCACAAATGGAAAGGTCAAGGTGGAAAACTTCCACTTTTTGTTTGTGCGAAAGAAAATTTTAAAATGCATTTATTAATCTTAATTTCGATTGCGTTTTTTATTACTTGATAGTTTTGTGAAAATAAATTATTGCCTAAATTTTACATGAGTAATAAATGGGAAATAAAAATTGAGGAAGTGCGCAAAATTATGTCCTATTAATTATTTAATCATAAATGTGTAACCATTGTTGATAAAATCATTGCTTGTTAAGGGATGTGTTAAAACCAAAATTTCAAAGCTGAAATATTAAACAGAATATTTTATAAAGTCAATTTTGTTTGAAAATATGAAACAATTGTGAAATTGTTGCACATGCTTCCAACAAAAAATATGATGATATATTACAATATTTTTCTTGTAACTTTGTAGTAATTTTGCTAAAAATTCCCGCGGGATTGTGGATATATTAACCAAACTGCAGTTTGTAATTTTTCATCGTTCTAATGATAATGCGGCTACAGACAACCATTACCAAAGTTCACTTGTGTAATGACCTAATAATTACCAATTAAAGCGTAGACATTGCGCTACAGATGGCTGTTATGGCAATTAGGTAATTGTGGGAATGAAAATAAAATTATCCTGTATATTGTGGCGAAATTTCCTGAAACCCAGGAACAGTAAATTAGTTTTCAGAGTACTCGCTTCACCATTAAGTCCATTATTTCAACAAATTCCCCGCCAAATAATCGCCACAATAAACTAAAAACTCCGTGTGACATAATCCTCCAATCAATTTCTCGTGTCCTCTACGGCAAAAGTTACCGTTTTTTGCTCCCATTCGTATTTTTCTAACCAGTGTCGCTGTCATCTCTTGCATTTTTTGTTGCGGTATCTAAGGACATAAGCAAGGGATGCGAAGGAAGCGCCAGATTTACCCCGCCGTTTCTGAGCTTTTTACGTATTCAGTCTCTGAAAAATTTATTAAAAGATGATATGTTTTCGGGCGGACGTCTAAGCGGTCCACACTTTTATAAGTAAACACGACCTATTGGAAAATACAATTATTATGGGACCTTGTTACGATTTCATCGAATGTCCAACAAACTAAAGTGCAAGAATGTGTGCTGTCTGAACTTATTGTTGTTCGGAAAAAGTTTTTCAAGAAAAAAAATGTTTCTTATATTTCGGCAGGGTCGGGATTCAGAAATCTTACAAAAGCAGAAGTAGTATCATCTAAAAATACATTCCTTATTATTATTTTACATTAAGGTTCCTGCAATTAAATTATTTTCGTTTTTTCGGTTTCTCTTGCTATTAAATCCACTAAATTAAAATGTTCCTCTAGGTCAGTGACATTTTTTTATAATTTATTTACGAATCTTTATAGCTCAATTTAAACGCAAAAAATGTGTTCATCTCTTGCAACACTTTAATTTCTTATTAAATTAAAAACTGGAAAACATTTGCAACAAATCTGCAAGTACTGGGAAATTTTTCTACGAAAATCCCGCCGATAAACTTCGCAATCCTCAAGCGTCATTAACGCACAACACTTTTTCCAGTCCTTCGTTGCCCTCTGCGTCCTCCTCGCTGCCGCCTCCGTCAACTGCGGCGTCATCCCCGCCACCACCTTCGTCCGCACCCCCAGCTTCGACAGCGCCGTCATCAAGTCCGACCGTCTCGGCGGCAATTTCGCCTACAGCACCGTTGAGGGCCATGCTTACGCCGCCGTCTCCCCGGTGGTGCAGCGTGTCACCGAGCCCGTCGGCGTCTCCTACACCGCCCACCAGGTCAACCTCGGACATGTGCACACCCCCGTCGCCGTCTCCCAGCCCATTTACGCCCAGCAGTCCGTGGTAAGTAGGGCGAAACGCACCGCAGAACCAGATTAAACCGATTCTCGAAGCGACGTCAAGAAAGCACTCGATGTAGCACGTAATTACGGTTAATTTGCTTTGTATGGAGACGTCAAACTTGGTCATTAAACTAAAAATTGTACTAAACCGGTTACCTAATCATGTAAACAAAAATCAACTATTGAGAAATCTGAAGTCACTCTACTATTCTATTGTTATGTTAAATTTAGTCAAAAAAGGAACACTAACAGTAATAATAATTTATTGGTGATTATTACAACCAAGGTATTAATATGTATCAAAATACAAATAAGCCTAGGGCTCCTCTATGTTGTTTTATAACAATAATGAAATTTAAAAAATAAGGTTATTTAAAAATAGAACAGTATCCGGAAAAGAACGATACTGGTTTAAACTGGTTCCCTCCCAAAAAATGTACCATTTTTTCATGGTTTTGCCCAACAGGTAGCGCAACCCATCGTGTCCCACCAGCATTTGTTCTCCGCCCCCGCCCTGGTGTCTGGTCCCTCGGTGATCTCGTCGCCCATTTTCGCCCAGCACCCCGTGGTGGGTGGCATCGCCAGCCCCGTGTTGGGTGGCATCGCCAGCACCCCCATCGCCGCTGCCCCCGTCGCCCCCGCTGCCCCCACCCCCGTGCAAGGAACCGTTGTTGATGCCGATACAGTTGCTGTAGAGTCTGCTTAAATGTTACGTTAGTCAGTAAAGAATTATTTATGGTAATTTGTTATTTCGTCGAATCGTATCGATCAATAAAATGTTCACTGCCTAATTCTGAGTTTCAATGTTAACGGGGCATTTGCATAAGAAGTGGTTTAGTAGAGACAGGAAAAGGAAGGTGAATGTTTATTCACTGATATGGCTTGTTTTGACACTGGTATGAATAAATCAGAAGTTAAATTCGATTGACCGTTTTTTTGATTATTTTAAGGACGAGATTTCTTTGAAGTTTTAGCTCATGGAAATGAAGTGAGTTGAGAGAAATTTTTGGATGATTTGATTCTTCTTTTTCCTATCTGGTTTTATAAAGGATTGATTTTGTATACGCAGTGATCATTTTATTATGTCGATAAGCAATTTACATGATTAGTTACTTTTTTCTGGTTGAGATACTTTCAAAAACGTAGCAAAGGGTGTGGATTTTATTTTTGTTGTAATAAGTCTTTATTTACGCGTGTGCGAAGTATGTGCAGTGGAGGTCGTTGCAAAAATTTTGTATTCATTAATATGTATTTGTATACTTCCTGTAGTTATTATAGATCTTATTTTTTTGCGTTTCATTTTTAATTAAATGTCAAGAACGAAACCGGCACCTACGGTTCCTTTAGAAGTTGTTTTGTTTTAAGTTTAGCAATGGATCTGTGTTGTGGTTTGGTGAATATCGTTACAATGTGTTTATGCATACATCTTGAAGACAATTTTTTTAGTTTATATAAAGAACTTAGCATTTTATGTAGACACATTGTAACTAGAGTACATTTAAGTGTAAATGAGGCTTATTTTTACTTGTATTAAAATTGTTTAATAAAAGTTCCTTGATGATATTAAAATTTAAAAAAGTATTACGTATTTAATTTTTCCTCCGATACTGTGTTTTTTATGCCAAGGACACATAAATTATTTTCCTGCTATTTTTTGATGTCGATATAGGTTGATATTCTCTTTTACGAATTGTCTATGGAGGATGATTAAATTAATTCCACTAATTATTCAAGATAGATGAAATGTTAATAATCAAAGTTCCATGGTTTTTTGAATTCCATAATTTCCTCTTTTCAGATTTGGGTACACAGTGTTCTGTTTTCCGATTCTCATCTGAATAACTCGGGTTTAAGGTTTGGATTCTCCAACGTTTATATGAAATTTCTAAATTGAAATCATTAGAAGTAAAATATGACGTTCCACCTCACATTTTTTCTCATCTAAGTATTTAAGCTATTTTTACCCGTCTTTTCATCTGTTTTAAGTATTATTTTTTTAAGAAAATAGGCCAATTTTGACGAAGTTTTTTAATGCTTCTTTATAAAATCAAAAAGGTTAGTTTTTTTGTCGTGAAGTTTTTTAATATATTTTTTTAACAAAACAGGCCAATTTTTAAAAATTTGTAGAAGTAAATGACGGTTTATAATAGTTATTTAAGTTATAAGCAATTTAAAGCCGTGTTAACATTCGAGGTAAGTGAGTATACGAACCGAGGCAAAACCGAGGCTTGTCGCTTGCCGAGGATGTTAACACCTCTGTACGTATATTACGTTTTTTCCGCTGCTGGTCGAAATTCTCTTAAATTTGGATAAAAATTACGTTTGATTTCATATCCGTGAACAATTTCTAATTTTTTTGTTGTAAGTACGAATTTACGTATGAATCTTTTAAAAAATGGTGTGCCAAAAAAAATTGTGGAATCTGTGTCAGAAAACGTCGTGCTGGCTATATGTTAGAAAGATCGAACCAGCTAAAATCATCAGCCAGTTTATGGTACGACTATTTTATGTTGGAAACAACATTGAACTACAAATATCAACATATCGAAATTTTCAAAACTAGTGGGATTTTTGAAGCTGAAGCGTCAAGGTTATCGGCCAAAGAAGCCACAAGTATTAACAAGAGAAGGATTTTTTTTAAATTCATAGAAGACGCTGCAGATGAAACCTATCTTTTTATTCAAGGTAAGTCTTTTGTCTTTTCATTATTAAAATTAAACTCGATTTTTTTATTTGTTTTAGACCTTTATGATAGTAGGCATCGCAGGAGCATGCGCAACAGACGAATTCTGTAAAATGGAAATGGCTGATGTTACTGACCATGGAAAATACGTAATTATAACCAGTGGCGGCGTAGCGTACCCCCCATATAATAACAACAAATATAAACGTGCTCACTGGTCTTTATTTTAGCAAAATATTCTATGATCTTATCAAAATTTACTTTCCTTTTTTTTTACTATTGATAAATAAAATGGAAAAATTGTTTAATCGCGCTTAGCTCATTGTGGACCTTAAGCACGATTTTATCAATTTTAATTTTGAAAACCTTCTTTCACATGAAGCCATCGAGACAAATGGTTAAAAAAATCTTAGACACAACGCTAAACTCGGAACAGACTGAGAATAGCTCCATTTTACTATGAATCTGAAAATTACGTCCTAATTTTTCATTCGTTGTCAGATCGAGGGGCGGGGCTTAATTGCAAGATCTATATTTGTCTACAAGAATTTAGTATTTTAAACATGTTTTAAGTTTCTTGTTCTGGAAAGACGACTACGTATATAAAGAAAACAGGCAAAATATAAGTCCCGCCCACCTGCCCTATATCAATTGTGATGTTTTTTTTTAATTGTCAAGAGCCAAAGGAGTGGAATTTAAATGCAAAATTCTTATTATTTCTCTACAAGAAATTAATGTAAGACATGTTTTTGAGTATCGTGCTATTCAAAGAATGCTATGTATATTAAGAAATAATTAAAGCCAAAGATTAAGCCCCACCCATACCTGCCCTTATCTACATAGTAATGAAGTTTTCATTCGTTGGCAGACCTAGGGGCGGAGCCTAATTGCAAAATTCATATTTCCTTACAAAAATTAACCATTTTAAACGTGTTTTAAGTTTCTGAGAATAAAAAAAAATCATCACAATTAAGATGGGGAGGGTGGGCGGGGTAAATATTTTGCCTTTTTTTCTTAATACATATAGTATTTTTTGAACAACACGATACTCATTTATAATTTCTCGTATTTTGCAGTTAAGCTCCGTCCTCTTGGTTCACTGCAAATAATAAAAAATCATCATAATTGAGATAGGGCGGGTGGGCGGTATTACATTTTGCCGTTTTGTTTTAATATGTGTAGACTTCTTTTCATAACAGGAAACTTAAAACATATTTAAAATGGAAAATTTGTATAAGGAAATATCGATTTTACAATAGGCTCCGCCCCAAAATTGTAAAATCCATTTAACCATGTTTTAAGTTTCTTGTTATGAAAAGATGGCTATGTATATTAAGAAAAAAAAGGCAAAATATAACCCCCGCCCACCCCTGCTATCTCAATTTTGATGATTTTTTTTTATTCGACGTAAGCCAAGGGGCGGAGCTTAATTGTAAAATCCTTATTTTTCTACGAGAAATTATCATGTGAGATATGTTCTTAAGTAATCGTGTTATTCAAAGAAAACTAAATGTGGTAATTAAAACAGAAAACCAAAAGAGAAGTCCCACCCATCCGTCTCGATCTCAACCGTGATGAATTTTTCATTCGTTGTCAGACCGAGGGGCGGGGCGTAATTGCAAAATCAATATTTCCCTATACCAATTTACCATTTTAAACTTGGTTTAAATTTCTTGTTGTGAAAAGATGACTACACAGATTAAGAAAAAAAAAAGGCAAAATATAAGCCCTTGTCAATGTAACGTCAACGGATGATATAAACGACGCATACCTTCGCTGCGTATTTATCTTCCATCGGCAACGTCAACGGCGAAAAGCAACGTCAGCGACAAATTTATAAATCGACTTTTAGGTTGAACAACACTAAATATTACGAGAATATCATTCATTGCTGTCTAACGATGGTCTAGCTCTTCGTAAAATTTATCAAGACATTATTTTTAATTCCCGAGCATAAGCGAAGAAAGTATTGCAATCAAGTCAGTCGGTCGACTCCACTTTTACATTTTCTCGACCTTTCATGACCCCTAGAGTACTAAGAAATCTAGATGACTAGGGTAAAAAATCAACGCGGAATCATAGATCACAAGTATAGGAGTATGTTATTTGATAAAATAGAAATAACGCTTACTCATTATGAAATTGTTGGTAGGAATGATTTATTTAATAAAAATCGACTCAGTCAGACGACAGGCGACAGACGACAAACAGACGGAAAGATGAGACCTACACAATTTGGCGTTTTTTTATTTTCACCTGAGGGGGTACCATTTTAAACCCACCTTTATCCCAATCCTACGTTTAGACAGATCAGTTTAAGATGGACGTAATTATTGTCAATCCTTAAATTGATATTTGCATATCTTTTAAAAATAGAATCTGCTGTAATTGGAACAGTTACGTTTAAAAAAGAATTCATTACGTATTGAGTGAAAATGTTATGTTGCTTGAAGCATTTTTTTTTAATTATGTAAAATAAAACACAAATTCTCTATTATATAACTGTATTCATAGTTAAGATTTAGTAACAACTGACAGTTAAAACTATCGCCTGACAATAAACGCCGTTATATGAACGTCTTGTTTTTAAAAACAAGATGTGGTTGCATAAGATAGTTTCTCTACTTCGCGCTTTTTTTTTATTTTAAAATAAAAATTGGAATTTTAAAAATTTTGAGGAAGTAAAAATGAAAAAAAAAGGATTCGTATTTTAAAATAATGTTTTATGAAACTTGCGTAGAAGAGGTTTTCCTTATTATGAAATATGTCCAAACAGAAATAAAAATTGCAGTTTCTAAAAAATTAAATTCGACTCACGGTGAATTCAAGATTCAGGGAATTATAAAGAAAATTGTTGTAAGAAGCGACATTTTTTCGATTAAGCGTCCAAATTGTGCAAATTACATTTAAGTCTATTACTTTTAATCTTACAACACATTCACTGTACTGAATTCTCGACTGAAGTTTTAAATAACAGCTAACTCCAATTTAGTTTTTTCGATCACACGCTTTAAACACGTCTCTTCGTAGCTCAGTACTAACAAGCAATTAAATTTTTCGTTTGAAATGTATTACAGGGAAACTCACGTAATAAACATTTTCTTTATGAAAAAATCTTGATTTCTTCGACTTCGAGTAAGACGCCTACAAAGAAAATAATGAAAACGGTTTTTGCAAATCACACAAATATACGTCCTCAGTACGGTGGCAATAACACAAGTCGTGATATTATAAATTTTTTTGTTTGATGTTAAGTGGCCATACAAAAGACGCAACATAAGGGAACAGCCGAAAAATGAATAAAATAGGAGCCAGAAATGTAACGGCGTTGTAATTTATTGTCCCGCTCGCCACACACCATGGCACGAATTAATTGCAATTAGTTCTGAAGTGAAACTTTTTTAATACATCCTGGATCAATAACTATATTCCCGTTTTGTTATTACAGGTAAATCATGTTTTCTCGTGACACGTACACAGTGAACTTGGGTTGAATATCAATTTCATTCGAGCTATGTTTTCTATACTCAGATGAATAAATAACAAACATTGTATACATTATTCATCCTCCCCTCAATGTTACATTCCAAAATCAATTTCATGTAAAATTTTCAGGATATATGTCATTTTTATTTATGGGTCACCAATATTCCGGCTCAATATTCTGCTAAGGGTCCATAATTAACTAATATTGCAATAAAAAAAAAACCGAAGGAGCTATTTTTTTACTAAAAAATAATGAAGCAAAATTATTATTATTAATTTGCGTCGTATAAAAACAACTTTTTTGTATGTCGCTATGTATAATCCTCAAACTGTTTTGTCCAATAATGTTTAAATTCATTCTAAAAGTATTTTAAATAAACCACAACGTATTATTTCGTAATTAAATATTTGTTTAGGCACAACATGTTTCAATAACGCGTTATTTATTCTATTAATATGAAATAAAAATGTGCAAATATCAATTGAATGATTGACATCTTAAACTGATATGTCTAAATGCAGGCCTGTGACAAAGGTGGGGTTAAAGTGGTCCTCCTCGGGTGAAAATTAGAAAAAATTGGTAGATCTCGGTTTCCCTTTGTCGTCTGACTGTCGATTTTTATTAATTTAATCTCCGAAACTACTGGACCGATTGTTGTCAAATGTTGTATGTATATTAGGAATAAAATCTGGATGGTAAAATGCTAATCAACATTTGGCAATTTTTTTTTAGTACGCGTTATTTAAATTTTATAAAATCACATACTATAACTATACTTGTTTTTACCCTAGGCATCCAGATTTTCGCAAAAAAATCCATTTTGTATAATAACAATAACCGTTGTATACTAATATCTACTTATAAAATCTATTCTGATAGTTGCAATTTGCAGTAATAATTATTATTTTTGTGCTATAAAAAGGTCGGATTGGTTTTGACTCTATTTCATCGGTTTTAATTGACATTATTTTTAGTTTTGTTGGAATTATTAAGGATTGAGTTTACACCTAAAAATCATACTGTAATGAACAGCGTTATGTAAGTCGTTTAATGCCACTTGTTTTTGGCGAATTCTAAGCAAATTTTTGTATTATTCAATTCAACCACAAAACCTGAGAACTTTGCTTCATTTGTAGAAAACGTTTTCAATAATAATTTAATACAAATATTTGCTCTATGCTGCTTCGATTATAAGTTTCACAAAAAATCTCTGATAAGAATGCCGTGAAAATTTTTTGTTACTTAATGTTGCGCAACGAAATTAAATGCGTTTTGGCACAGAACATTTTTGACCTCGTTGAGTGTGTGTTCGATCCGCAAAGTGATTTCTTTATATGGCTTAATTTTGTTAAAAATAATTTATTTCTGTGGTAAAGTAAGATGTGCCGTGAGTGATCTTGAGGGGTCGCCGCCGAAAGAAAGGAAATCCGGATTTAAAGGGTAAATATTGTTACTACAAAATAATTTTTAGTGGAAATTATGAATCTCCATGTGTTTTTCTTTATAATTGGTAGATAAACTGTGCAATTTTCATATATTGTTTGTCATTACAGTTAAATTTCTGTTTACTAATCGTAGTTGTAAATCACAGTTTTACATGAGTTTTCATAAAATTACGATACGATTTTCTGTAAGGTTTCAGACACCTTTAAAAATTTTGACTCAATTTTGTAACAGTGCCAAATAGATATTACCGATTGTAACGTTTTTTCTGTTTTGAGTAAAACGTTTTTCCACTTAATATTTTAAATATTGTGTAAGTATGTAATTCTAATTTTGTAATGTTGGTCTCCATCGTTTTTAACAATTAACGTTAAAAAAGTCTAAGTTAATTTTAATTGTGTTTATTCCACTGGGTTCGTATACGAAGAAGAGGGGGTTTGCTGGGAATAGCAGAAGAAGAAGAAGCCATAAACGTTAGAATTTTGTATTAGGGATGCTTTATATGTATGGTGACGGATATTTTAAAGTCTTTATTAGCCATTTTAAAGTTATTTTTAAACAAGTACACAATATTTTTACTTTTGAACTTGTGCTGGGTAATTCTGCCTTTTTATATTCTTAAGAAAATTTCTTTTGGATATTTGTTTATTTTAGGTTATTATTTAGTTTTTAATATTTGTTCTATATTAGTCCTATATTTTTCTTATTTGCATATTTACTGACAAACTATTTTTTTAAGTTTTGGTGCAGCCACTGCGTCCTAACATGATTTTTGTTTGCTTTTGTTTTACTATAATTTGGTCAATTTTTACTTCCTGAGCACAATTAGTATTGACGTGGTGCCAGAAACTGTCGTGTTAAAACTTTTAACTATGTTTTAAATACTTTAAAAAATAGTGTTATTAAATATCAAAAGTTTACACATTATGGGTGGTGTTTTTAATTTTTTAGACGACGCGCTTCTCGTGAACAACCCTGTATAAAAAATCTAAAATATTAAAATTTTCTAATTGTCATATCTCAGTTTTTTGAAACAGAACATTCTATAATTTTATTATTGTATCTTACTCTACTTTTTATCTTTCGCTCGATCTTTTGGTGCATCTGTTAAAATAACAAACAAACTGTATAATAATACATAACCTTTATCTGGCTATAGAATATTATCAGAGATATCAAAATGAACCCTATTGTATTTTTTGTTCAAAAATTTCAGGAAAACTGAAATAATACTTGACAATGTCATATCAGAATTTGAAAAATAAAATATGCACATAAAATCTACACAGAGACAAATTACTCTATATAAGAATATATTAGGGGTTTTATTTAAATAACTCAAATTATATGTTGTGCCTTTTTGATTTTGTCCTTTATAGTTTGATATTTAGCGTCTTTTGTAACTACTCGTCAGACTACTTCACTCTAACTTGGTCACGTGTTTATTTCTCTTCAATTTCTCAGGACATGTTTGGAAACTCTCTAGTAAATTTTTTTATAAATATGCAAATGTTTTCGGTTTTTTGTTTTTCTTTGGGTAAGTTTTTAAGAGCAATGTTTTGTATGCTAAATTACCTCTGAAGATGGTACCAGTAGGTACAGTGTCGGTACTTTTGAAATAAGCGATTGTCAACGTGGCGTCGATTCAATTTTTCATCTCCATATGATGTTAATTGATTTGATACTTTGGACTATAAAATGGACTGGATGCCAAAAGAAAATAAAAAGTTCTCATCTATTTATTTAAAGATGAATATTTGGGAATATGAATAAGAGCCAACGTAGGATTAAAATAAAAAATGTAAGCTATGAGACATAATGAAATTTACTTAAAACAAATACAGCAAAGAAAGTAAATGATTCGAAACTAAAATGAAAGAACAGAAAGTATGTAATATATTGACAAAATGGATTTTAAACGTACAAGGACTGTTTACTTGACCATTTTTGTTCAAAAAATGTATTAAAAAAAGACAAAAATTGAATTGCGTCATTTATGACAAGCTGCCGACAATGGGCCTTCAACGCAGAATAATCATTTTCTGTATTCTAAATGATTAAAATTAAACTTGGGATGATATAAATCTGTTAATTACATTTTGCAAGTGTGGCTATTCAGTTTGTACGTAATACTCCTAATTAATTTTATTCTATTGTTAAGAGGTGTAATTAATTTGTCCTGTAAATGGAATTATTTTGTTGGACAAATAAATCTTTATCCATTTATTTATATTTTTTTAAATATTAATTAACTATCCAAATTCTTGCTCTGTGTACTGAATTATCTAAAAAATTTCGGTGTCCAGAAAAAGGTAAATTTTACTAAATAAGGCAACTCTAAAAATGATGCACTATAGTAGATCAAACTCGTTACTAAAGTGGAGTAGGTTGACACAATATTATTGAGTGTTATAAAGTTTTTATTAAGAAAAAATAAATAAAGCTTTTCTCTTGTTCATATGTGCAGTTTTAATTGTAGTTTTTTAAGAATGTGAATAAAATTCAATGCTCTTCCGTTGGTAGGTAAATATGCTTTTATAAGTATATTTTTATACATTTTATTGGCAAAAATTCTTTTATTTTTCTTCTTTGTATCTGCATAACTTGTTAGAACATTCACTAATAAACCATTTTGCTAAAGAAAGATCTATGAAGCAATTGTCAAAAGTTACTATCGCACGCAAAAGTATTGTCGGTATCCAGCAGCGAGGGTATTAAACTGTTCCGCCTCCTCACTGTGGGACTGTGGGATAAGGATCAAAATTCCCTGCGTTGATTACCAAAAATTTTTAATTCTAAACGAGAAGTTTTTGAGATATAATACATATATATTTTAAACCAAACAGCGGAGCGATTTTTTTTTAACAATAATTAATTTTTATTTAATACATTTATTGCGGGTAGAGTTTAAATGGGAAGTAGAATTTTTTATTAACAAATCAACCTGTTCCAGTGAGCAATCGAAAAAACTGACCAATATTGATAATTTGAAAATTACACAGGCGAGACTTCGGAATGAAATGTGCAAAAATTAATATAACCATTTCTTCTGTTCAAATGATGATACATGTTCCCGGTTATTTTATTGTTTTTATATTGTTTTTTAATATTCGTGTTTTTCTTTATTGACTTCATATTGATAATTTATTATATATTATCTCTGTTCCATGTACGTATCCGACTGCAAAACCGAATGCTTTGAATTCTTGAAAAGGTTTTAAGGTTATTATAAACATGGTAAAAGGTTAACCAAAATTTATGAGATTGTTCATCAAAATTTTAATAATAAAGAAATCCTGTTCGTCTATAAAACAAACTTATTTTAGCTACGAGTATTTGTAAAAAATATATCGCTAAAAAATGTACGTAGGTTTGTCCTGACTGCGATTATGGTTTAAATTTCAAACAATCCTGACATGGAAACTTAAAGCGACTGGACGTATAGCTTTTATTAAACACTTCCTTTCTGGGATCAGTAGTAATCTTAGCTGCTGATAAGTGTTAAACAATGCCTATGTAGTTTTATTACTAACAACGCAAAATATACATTAAAAATATTATAATGAATTTGTAGTAATAATAAAATAGAATGGACATTTTTAATCTACCATGGACTAGAAATAACTACTCAAACCGTGGTGAATTCAAACACATTTTTTTAAATAAATGTCCGGACTTATCTATCACTAATTTTCCAGTAATAATATACATACATATAATAAATAATTTATGGTGTATTTTGATTTTAAAAAAGACATTATTATTTAAATAAATTGTACTACCAATAAATATTTACTGTGGCAGGGGCTTTTAAAATACGTTATTTTGTTACGGTGAGGAGTCAATCTATAATGTTTCATATCGATCTGTTATATTTTTTTGTTTGATTGAATTGTTTTCAGGGGCTTACAAAATAGAGAAAGCTGCAATTTGATGTTTAATACATCTAAATTAATATCATTTTATTATTATGGAAAAAAAAATTATCGAAGATTATTTATTCGGTAAATTTTGAGATGACGTCATCAATTTTTTGGGGGGATAAGTGGATATATTTTGATTAAAAATTTACCGTGCTTACAATAGCTTTAAAACGTCTGTAAGATTTCAAAGCATTCGGTTTTTCAGTTTCTGAAATACATTGACTCATTCATTAATTTTTTGAGTCTCTGTATAAGTAAATCTGAAAAATATTAATGCAAAAATAAATCACAAATATAGAGTCATGATATTTCGCACATTTTAGATAGGATTTATTTGGGAAAAAACTTGAGATGACGTCATCAATTTTTTGGGGTAGAAACAAATATTCCTATTTTGATTAAACATTTATTATGCTTATGACAATTTTAAAACGTCTGCGAGATTTGAACGCATTCGTTTTTGCAGATTTAAAATTAAACTGCAATATGTTATAAAATTTTGTTTTTTTTTCTCCTAAAATCTGGACGTTTCAAGTAAAAACTCAACACGGATTCATAAACAACACGTGTAGGACTATGTTATTTTATACAATTTAAAGTCTATTAACCATATATAATTTTGAGGTGACGTCATCACATTATTGGTGGGGATGATTAGACAAAGTTTGGTTAGTGTTTTACATGATCTACATGAAATTCATAATATACACATAAAATTTAACAACAATCGGTCCAGTAGTTTCGAGGATTATTTGTCTGACAAAAATCGATACAGACGACGGACAGACAGACAGACAAACGGACGGATGGACAAACGGCAACTACGGACCCATTTTTTCGTACTTTATCGAGAAAATTTTAAAGACGGAACTTCACTTGTCTCTGAAGTACAATCAAACAAATCCAGTTTCAAAAAAAATAGATAATAACAGTCACAGTGTTAGAAAAAAGAAATCGCCTTCCCCATGGGCCACTTCTTTTTTCTTTATACGATTCGTTAGCAAAATTTTGAGATGACGTTACCAAATTGTTGGTGGGAGTCGTCAGTTTTATTCCAAGTGTAACACAATTAATCACCCTAACGTGAAATGTGTGCAAACAAATGTCTGTGGCCTTGTATATATTTTTGTAAATATATTAGACCTTTTGACGTTGTGCTATTATCCGAAGCGTTGGCCTGTTGGAATAATGATGAAAGTGGCTTAATGAACTTATTCAGTTCATAATTCAGGGTAAATGTAATTTGAGTGCATCGGTTTGAGCAAAATTAATTACATTTTAAAACAATTAATGAAAGTGGACGCTGCTCATGTATGTGTAACATTATAAATAACTCCCCTCGCAAACATTAACTGTTATATTAAACGTGTGTTTACACGAGACCCTCTGTACTGCGATAAACATAAACTATATGCATGAAACAAAATTACATCATCACAGAAAATTAAATTTCCCAGTGTCAATATCTTAAAAAACATACAAACTCGATGAAAAGTAGTAGCAAACAAAGATTGTTTATCGTGTGTTGTTAAATACAAAGGAAGCGCGAATCTATGAAACTAATTTAGCATAATATGAATATTAAAACTTGAACCAGATGCTGAGGCAATTAAAAGCATATCTAGCAGAATTTAATAAGGTTTAATCTTTATATTCAGTGATTAAGTCTTCATTAGTTTCTCTCACGTTATTACACTACGTTTAGTAGAGAACGAGTATGGTTAAAAACAAGAATATTACGGTACTTAATAAATCTAACTAATTAAACTTCGTTTAACTGACGTTTTGTTAAGTTGCACATTGTCCTCGATGGAGGAGCTCTTCTTCCTACAGTTCCCTAATGAATTTTTAATGATTTATGCAGTTGTGCATTATAGCTATGGCAACTTCATTTGCTAAGCAGCTTTTACGTCTCATTCGAATGAGGCCAGAGCGCTTTGTTAGTTTTATTAACGCAGAGCTTTTATCTTATGACGAAAGGAGCTTATTATGGTTATGTCGCGGTTATTTTCTCAGTCGTAAGATCTAACTTTGTTTTAATATAAGCCACTTCACGTGCTGCTTTATACGTCTGTTCAAATCGTCATTCTGAAAGCTGCACCTGTTCCTAACCTACACAGAACTTCGGGTGATTAGATATGTACCAGGTGCGCAATAACGCCGGAAATAAATACAAAACTATAAGATAAAATAAATAGAAATAAAATAACGTATTAAATTACACATTTAAGGGATTGTAACTGTATTTTATCCTTGTAATTTATCGGAAATGTAAAAAATTAATGCTAGCTTAAAACTTTTTACATTAAATTTAATACGTTCAAGGTATTTGTACAAGGGGCTCTTTAAAAAATTTAATAATTTTTTTTGACACTTGACATGCTAATATTATATAAGGGGGTGACGTCACAAATAAATCACATTTTATAACAATATCAATAACCTGATTTTTCAAATAGTTAAGTATATTTTTTTACTGAAAACTTCGTTTTAACAATCGCATTGATTACATTATTCGTAAGTTTGCAAGTGGATTCCCAAAGCAAGCGGATAACTTTATGACCGACTTGCTGCTATTCGTAAGTTAACTATTACTTGGTTAGTCCTATTCTGGCGTATGGCATCTTTACATAGTGGCCTTTTTACGCAAACCACGTAATTCCATTACAAGGAGTGTAAAGAAAATTTTGTAACTAGTTAATCTCTAAGATGGGATTCAATAAATCTATGTACACGTAAAATTAAAGATTTGTGCTGATTAAATGAAATTTGAACTTTAGTTTGCTTTGAAACTTTAATAATTATGTTGATGGGCAGAATTTTTGGCATTTTCTAATGTTATAATGTCTAATAAATAATAATACCACTGTTAATAAAATTCCATCAGCAGCAAATAATTTAGTTCATTTATTTATTTTTTAATTGTTCTTAGAAGATATTTAACTTAGCTAAATTTAAAACGGTTGTAAGTCCTATAATTGTTTATAACGTGGATAAGTTCTAATCTAGGAAGGCTTTAGAGTAAAAAGTCATGCCGTTGATAACACCAATTTTCAACGTGTTTACTTTTTTAGGTTAAATGTTACTGTTCTGCACGTTAGGAATATTGTGTAAATTTGTCTTATCATCCCCACCACCAATGGAATGACGTTATCTCCAAAATTTACACTAGTATCTTATTTAAATTTCATAAAATAATATACTCCTACACTTGTGGTTTATGAATTCGTTTATCATTTGGAAAAAAATCAAAATTATACATTTTGCAAGGTTATCGTAAGCATGGTATCAAAATTTATCAGTTTATCCCCTCTAACATTGATGACGTCATCTCAAAACTTTGCCGAATAAATCCTATCTAAAATATGCAAAATATTATCACTAAACACTTGTAGTTTATCAATGCACTCATATGTTTAGAATTACTTATACAGGGTGATTTAAAAAAGTTAATTATTGAGACAACCTATTTTATTCATCAAATCAAGAACGGTACACCCCATTTTGTGTTGTTGCTAAAATGTTGACGACGTCATTACAAAATTGTATTATGGAAAAACTCACTTAAAATGTAAGCATAGCATAAGGTCACCAACTTTTTCGTAGGAATAAATAAACAGGTGTTGGTCACTTGCGCGCCACGTTTAGTTTAACCCATGTGGCCGGTTTAAACCCCCAAAAAAGGTATAGGACACTTGATCGCAATAGATACATTTTAGTTCCCATAAGTTTCAGTGACAAAAAATGATTAACCGATCTACTTTTGTAAAAAGTGTTTTGTAGATTTGTAAAAGAATAAAATAATTTCTGAACATACTGTTTTATTTTTGACAAGATGAACCCATTGGTGGTAGAAAATTTAAGAGGAATAAAATTATTTTCAGCTTTCCACTAGGTTTGATAAACTCTTCTAAATTAAAAAAAAGGGTTTAATTAACAAATCAAATAATTTTGACAAAGTCGCTATTCCGTTTTTCAAATCAAAAGCGTACATTCAAATTGGTAGTGATATGAAAAAAATAAAAAATAAATAAAAACTAAAACTTTATTAGGTCTACGTGGTATATTTTTCTGTGGGCGTAACTATACATATTTAATTATTAATACTACGACGAGTGTTGCATAAAGGAATTATTCTCAAACATCAAATTGAGTAAAATTTGACTCGAAGTAAAATTGAGATAAAATTTTTGTATTCGGTGTTTTATTCATAAAATGTCCGAAATTATCCGGCTTTTAAAAAAATCACCACAGAATTTCTCTAGTAAGAAAATTATTTGTAAGTTGGCAACCCTGACTACGACAGGCAGCAACTGTTTATGGTATTAACACTTTAAATTATATACAAATCTTTCTGACTGCTGCGCGCAACTGTCCCCTATGTCTCAAGCAGTTTGCGCGCAACTGACCCATGCATAAACTACTTTTGGAAAGTGCAGTGTAATATTAATAACAAAAAAATTGTATTATACTAACGGAATTTCAGGAAGATGAGATAAGATAAGTCGTAAAATTATAAAATTTGATTTTGGGAAAGTTTAGGGCACTCTAATCGATACGCCACTGGTGATTGTAATCACTCTTAATTATTAGTATAAAAGATTGTTAATCAATTTGGATATTTAACGAAAATCTGAATGCCTAGCGGACAAACTTAAGGTGAGTTCATAAACTACAACTACAGGAGTATATTATTTTATAAAATTTAAAAGGCACTATCACAGTATAAGTGAGGAAGATTAGCTAAATTTTCGTTAGCGTTTTACCATTTACACGATATTCCTTACATATTACATACACGTAAAATTTGGCAACAATCGGTCCTGTAGTTTTGGAGATCATCTGTCTAATAAAAATTGATACAGACAGATGACAGACTGACGGAGACATACTACTAGAAAACATGAAAGTATCTATTTGTCCCATGGACCCTATTACAATACTTCCTCAGCTCACGCTTGGAAAGTAAAAATAGAGTGTATGGAGAAACTCCGTATAAGAAGCTATTATACTTACCATTTTAAATGAGATTAATTTGATGAAATTTTGATATGATGTAATCGAGTTTTTGGAAAGGCTGTACAAATAAATTCGCAATAACAGTAAAGTCCGTAGAAAATTTCATAGCAGTCAGTTTTTTAGTCTACGATAAATTGTAGGAGTAGTTATTAAACATATTATTTTATTTTAAATAAAATTTTACTTTGCCGTATAGGAAAATTTTTAATTTCGTTGGACAATATGTTGTGTATTTAATAGTGTGTTATGTAACAAGTTTTATAAACGCCTCTTTGGTCACGAGTTTACTTAAACACAATCGGAGCGAAGCGATTATTTAAAAAGGAGTGTCCACAGAAGCTTATAAACGTGTTACATACTATGCTTTTTCTACAGCTTCGTTAACACATATTAAATATTGCTCTTTATTTGAACGATGCCAGTTACCGGTTTGAAATGACAACTAGTGACAAGAATAAACTGTTCAAAGGTAGTTCGATTTCAAGTTCTTTTTAGCCAAGCCGTGTTTAATGAACCGGGCACACTCAAAACGTGATTAATGAGCTCGAACGTATCTTCGACCTGTGTTTAATGAGTGCAAAGCCACAGATTATGAAACTATGATTAAAACATCGTTTAGCGCCGTGCATTTACGTTCCTTAAATAAGGGAATAGTATAAATTATTTTTCAATTATTACCTTAATCTTTTATACATGTGAATTTACTATTCCCCCATATTATCGTATTTTAATTGGGTTTTAGAATTTTCTATTCGGTGTTTATGGAAAAAAATAATTACTTTAAATCATTTATGGATTTTTCTGTGTTTTGTTTTCCTCAAAAGTGTGTGTAAGAGTTTAACGCAGTAAATTAAAATGACAATAAAGTAGGAAAAATGAAAGCAATTACTTTCCAAAAATTCTCGTTAATTTACCTGGCGCCTCCACCAAAAGGTAATCGTAAAATCTCACGAAAAGCATGCAAAGAATGTCAAGAAAATTTTCTAACTATGTACTTAATCTTCAAGAATGATTACACGTATTGTATTAGTGGAGTTCGGCTCCAAAACATTGCGAAACGAAACTTGAAGTTTGGTTTGCGTTTAAACATTTTAATAATTATATGGATATTCAGAACTTTCGAAACTTTTTAATTTTAGAACCTCTAGTTTGAATCAGAAGTTGTGATAGAATTGTGTTCTTTTAAAAGGATTACAAATATATCCTATGTTAGTTAAATTTATTTTTTTTCTGCTTAGCTATCGCAATTGGAAAAAAAAATGAAAAGGATTTTTTTTTAATTTTTTAGTTATATTTTTGGAACGTTTTAATAATTAATTCTTTATTTCTCGTCTTTTTCACGTTTTCGTATAGAAAGACAACAAAATACTGTTGATTGCAGAAAAAACGATTTTAATCTTGTAAAAACAAAACGTAATTTTGTGTCACTCACAATTAAGATTTTAAAATGGCGTCTTCTCAAAGTTGAGTTAAACACGAATTTAAATAAAATTAATTAGTGTCTTTAAAACGACAATTACTGGTAAGAAAATGTTCTTTTTAGAATACTTTGGTCCTCAGATGCCCCATTTGATATTTAAGTGAGCAGTAAACATAAAATACGTATATTCGGTAAATTTTAGTGGATTTAGATGGGAGTAAATCCAACGCATCCGTTTTTAATACCGAAGAGCCATAAAACACTCGTAGGGAAATTATAATTCTTATTCGCTTATAGAGCGGGAGAAAAACGCTTTTAAACGCCTATGAGTGTCAAACTGGGTAAAAGCGACCACATTAAGTTGATTGCGCGTTTAATTTAACCAAATAAAATAAATTAGTCGACGTTGGTGTTTGGGGGCGGCGGTCCCAAAACTAATCTGCAGGTTTTGGCTCTTTAGCACTTTTTCTGGACTTCATTACTTAATGACCCTTTAAGGTCCGTGTTCAGGGGCGTAAAGCGAATATTCGCCCTCTGCTTGACCCATGTCGCAGTCACGGGACGCCCCACCAGTGGTAATGGTGCGTCTCTTTCATGGCCTGCTACGATCTCTGGTTGACTGGCTTTGAATACCGCCAACACGAACGGACGTTTTAGGAAAATGCTCTCCTTTTAAACACAAATCCTGATTGCCTCCGCAAGTCATTTCTTCGCTCAGGAACACATTCGAGATACTTTAAACTTTCCACTGTCGTGCAATAAAATGTTTCACAATTTTCTACCGAGCTTAGATCTTTATTAGGCGAGATTTACGAACTAACACGAAACGACTCCATAAACGGTTGCAGCTTCCTCATCAAAATTAAATGGGACTGGGAGTTTTTTGAGATCGCTTGCTTGAAAAGGAACCGCTAACATGAGCTGACACTAAAAGAAGGTATTTTTCAAGTGTTACGTTCTTTAAGCTGGGTGTTCGAGTTCAAACACTAATTTCATTTATCGTTGTATTTTCAATTACGAAAGCTGTTTCAAAACTGTAGTTATTTCACTGAACATAAAGTAGTTCTACTTTAATGTCGGTTTTATTAAATCGTTTTAGGAACCTCTAAAATTATTTGCATGTCTTTTAAAGTTAACGAATACCGTACTTATTTTAAAATGTGTTTTTTAGTTTAAGATGTATTTTATAATTTTTATACTTTAATCAAGAGACAAACAAAGATAGATAAACAGGTGAAGATGGGAAACTTGCATTTTTGGATACTGCGAATTGTGAGACGTCAAGCATACAGAAATTTGCTATTTATCACAATATTTCTCGAAATGAAACAAAATTTTCCATTAGTCTTCCGTTTCCTTTCGTCCGTGTCCGACTGTGTTGATACATAATCTTCGAAACTACTGAAGTGATTGTTGCGAAATTTTATAGGTATTTTACAAATGTCGTGAAATGGTAAAACAGTAATTAAAATTGATTTTATCTTCCCCTTCCAATTATTTGATGATGTCTCAAAATTTTGCATAGTACCTAAATCGTACTTAAATTTTATAAAATTCGTACTTCTGCCTTGTGGTTTATAAATTGGCCTTGAATTTTTACTCGAAATACGTATCTTATTTTATCGTATAGGGGTTATCATAAAAATTAAAATTTGCAAAATCTGACGACAAAACGTATGTTACGAATTGCAGCACAATTTAAAGTGTTGCCTTGCAAGGGCTGATTTTGTCCTGTTACAACACACATTTTGAAAAATTTAGTAGAATGAAATATGAAACTGTATGATTTTGGGAAAGTTTAGAAGCCGAAGCCTCCACTCGATGAATTTTTTTTTGTACAAAAAACAGTTCTGATGAATGTAGAGCAGATAAAGTTTAGGAGATGATACTTATATTTATCTTTTATATCATTTTAAACCTTAAATTAAATTGGAATCGGAGCAATAGTGTTTTAAAATAAAGCGCGTTCTTTGTCTTACGTTGGAAAGGTTAGGTTATTAACAATATTTCTAAAATAATAACGAAATATTTTTTGGTAGCATAACAAGGCCTTGTCGCATACACTTGACTTTGATAAAAAGTTTGGATCAGGAAAAATATTAAGATGAAATAATAACAAAATGGGGTCTAAATAAATTGGATACTGGTTCATTAAAACGCCTAAGCTGGAATCTACACCCACTGGGAGGTCAAAAGTTCACTCTAATGAAAATAAATAAATCATGTGAACATTTAAATGAGAGTTGAGGTTGTATTTACTAAAGTTCGCAGTCTGAAACGCGTGGGTTCGATTGTAAAGAAAGCTATGCTTTTTACATAGTGTTGTTTAGTAATTTTTAACAATTTCAGTTTTTAATTTACTCGAATAAGAAATTATGTACTAGAATAAAATTGATACTGAAAACTTTAAGATGGATATGTCTATCTTGGACAGCTTAAATTTTAATGTTTTCTTACTTTCAAATTTTTCTATAAACTATCGACTAGATCGCTTAAAATCAGTGATACGCAACTTGCGTGAACGAAATTTATCCACTTTTTAGTAGACCTTCCCATTAACCCCCTTTGTCTTCATAATTAAATTCCTCCCCTATAACGCGAAGGAATAATAACGGGTGTGTCAGTTTTTTCCATAATCCTTTCAGCCACAACCAGAATTTAATACTTGCGGGATGATGCTAAAAGCACCGAGAATAAAGCTTTTATAGACATAACGCTGAATATAACTTAATAAAACTGATATCCCAAAAAGTTTTGAAAGAAACTTGGCGTCTCCGTGAGAGCTCATTTCTTTTGTTTCCATTGAAGTCTCGCGCGGACGAAGATGGTTGTTTTGTCCGACCACTGCGTCTTATATCATGAAAGATTTCTTGAAAGCGGAAACTCGGTCTCACTAGTTTCTCGTACTATTATTATTATTTTGTGCCATCGCGTCTAAACAGTTTCTGTGGCGCAGGTTTATTTGTAGAAACTCTAATCTCCTTTCATGTCCATCCCCTTTCGCTAAGACCGACCATATACCTGGGGGCGTACAGGAATTAGTCAAGTAGAGGAAGATCCTGCGAGAAATATATTCGCTAAGCACCCAAAATAAACATTGCCGCGACGCTAGAAATAAACAATAATCGACGAAAATAACTGCAACATTTATTTAATGAGCTAGAAGATGGTTGTTTTCTGCCTCATCAATTTAAATTGATGTATAGTTAATCGAAGATTCGAATAATACAACAGAAGTTTTTTCGATATTTTTTTTTCTAAAATTTTTCTTTTTGTTAAAATATTGTAGTATTGCAGTTACTTCCTAGTAGGCTGTAAAAAATGGATAAGAAAATACGAGCCGTAAAAAAGTATAAAGAAGGAATGGTGACAACTATAATTCGATTGTATAAGTCATAGAAAAGATTTTGTCCGAAAAGTAAACAATATTCATATTATATATATATATATATACGTCAATAATAACTTTTGGCCTCGCGCCAGATTTAGGCAACAAGTAATGGGAGTATATGAAAACCACATCCTAGCCTCAAACCTGTCATATCAGTGTTCAAATTTGTATTTATGGTTGCATCATTTACAACAACCGAATGCTTGACACGTTGTAAAGTAGGTAAATATTTGGAGTTATAGTTTAAACTGTTTTCGAGTAAAAGAAAGAAAAAGTGGTATGAATCAGTTTATTCAGAAACAATTTTTTGGAATTAAAACAGCCACATAGAGGCTGAAGAAATTAAGATAATCAAAGAGAAAAGAAAACAACTTAAAACTAGGAAAGCTTACTTCGTAGTAAGTGCAATTATATTCTATGAACATTTAATACTACTATAAAACACCAAAGTAGATTATTCATATTTCTTATGAAGTTAGAGATTGCAATTATTAACAAAGTTGACAACGTATGGATAAAGTTAAATATATATCTTTTAGTCAAAAGAGGTGTCTGCATAATTTGTTACAGTGTGTTTGCAGGTATATTTGTACAATGCAGCAGCTGCTGCATTCACTATCCAAATGTAATGTATAAATAATGATTTGTCTGGTGTATGGTGCGGTCTTAAAATTAGGTATTTTTACTATATTTCAATTGGATAAATATTTTTACACATATTTGTAAATTCTCGTGCTTTGCCAGTTTTAGACGTTGGAATTTTAATTATTAGCGTATCGTTTTTGTCTTGAATGCCGTCATTATTTTTCAATTTATCCATTCCACATGCTCCTACAACTTCTAATAAAAAATAAACCTAAAACATAATGATTTATAGACAATGTGATTGACCTTGTTTGAGATCACCTTTAACATCATGTACATTTAATCACGGGCTTCTGTTAAAAATTTTGGTAAGTCTTCTCTTGTAAATATATTTGATTTCTTGGCAATGTAACCTATATTTTTTGCTTGAAAACTTGGTGTACTTAGATATATCTATGCTGTTTTTTATTAACAGAGTTGACTTTAACTACGACTATGCAGCCCAAAGTGTTAAAGATTTCACAGAATTTGCTTTTTCAGCGAAATACTCGTATGCAATGAGGTGTTCTCCATATATTTTGCATGGTTGTTTCTGCGCAAAAAAAAAAAAAATTCATACCGCTTTTCATAAACTGTGGCTGAGTTTTTAGGTAATAAATTTGATATATTATCTGCCAGTTTTTGCAAGTTCGGTCGAATGCATGTAAACTGCTTGTTATTATTGCTATCCATCTCTATTTTGCAATTGCTACAGATCTTTCTGCAAGCAAAAATATTAAAAGTGCCGAAAAATAAGAGGTATGCTTCATACTTTCATTTAAAATGGGCATGTAAGCTAATAATCTGTTCTGTAATAATAATAAAAGCTTATTATAGGTTATGTAGATACAAGAAAATTGTTCAAATTCTTCCTTTCCGCATACTCCTACAACTTCGAATAAAAAATATACCTAAAACATTATGTTTTATAGACAATGTGATTGACCTTCTTTGAGATTACCTTTGACATTAGGTACATTAATCACGGGCCTCTGTTAAAAATTTTCGTAAGTTTTCTCTTGTAAATATATTTGATTTCTGGGAAACATAACCTATATTTTTTGCTTGAGAACTTGGTGTACTTAGATTATATCTATGCTGTTTTATATTAACAGAGTTGACTTTAACAACGACTATGTAGCCCAAAATGTTGATTTCACAGAATTTTCTTTTTCAGCGAAATACTCGTATGCAAAATGAGATATTCTCCATATAATGTTTTCCATGGTTGTTTCTGCACCGAACAAAAACTTATTACAGGTTATGTGGATACACATTGTTCGCTGCCATAGAATGTCGCTGCACTTCAAGAAATCCGCTGTTGCCATGCAAGGTTGCGACGTTGCGAGATTACGCGCAAATTTAGTTAATAAATTATATTTATAAAATTAATAAACCGGATGTGTTTCTAATAACTAATAAAAAGGGTTATCAAAGAGTATAGAATTACTGCTAAACCGAAAAACAATTTATAACCTTGTAAAATGTAATTGTGGAGGTAGATAATACTAATATGACAACACCGCATTTAATTTCTGTGCCGATTTTTGAACATAGAAAAAGCACATTACTGCGCGATTTCGAAAAAAGAAACATTACTATTTTTTAGCAGCTTTTAACCTCTCTTTTTATATTTCTCCAAGAAAGGCGTACATGTCAATTTTAAAATACCAGTTTAAGTTGGAGTAAGAAATTTACTTTTATGGTTGTGTGTACAGGCACTTCTACAATTAGCAGTACAAGTTTTTGTTAATCTCTTAAATTATTTTTCTACTTATGGAGCCAATCTGGATATTTGCTTAAGGGTGTGCTTTAAATGTTAGGAATTAATATCTTGGAACGTCATGCATCGTTTCCATACATTTTTGAGCTTCTGTTTTATTTTCTAATCACTTGGAATTTCATTTCCAAAAACAAAAATTGTACTTGAAATGATAGATATGAAGCTCATTATTCCGAAACATGTAATTATAAGATCAAATGTTACTATGCATGAAATGTATTATTTGATATAAAGTAACTTTTGATATCGCATTCTTTAGATTTTTTTCATGGGTACTTTACAGTTAATAGTATCACCATGAAATTGTTTCTTAGATTTGTTTTTCTTTCTTCCGGTATTTGAATCACAATTTGATAATCTTAAAACAACGACAATTAATTTAACTTTAGCTTGAGTTGTGAACCTGAAAGTTGTTTTGTATGAATTTGTGTGACAAAAGTGTACTAAAGATGAAAATAATTACTTATACTCTTTTATAATCATTAATTACATTTGTAGCAATTTTTGGCCTCTCGTATTTTATATTATTTTATCCAAGAAACAAGCGAAATTTGAAAAACCAGTTTAATATTTTAATGGAGCAGTAATTATGAACCCAAATGTTGCTATGGATAAAAACTATTATTTGATTTAAATTAACTTTTGGAATCACAGTCTTTGGATTTTTTTCGTAGATACTCCACAGTAAACAACATAATTATAAATCTGTCCCTTTGATTTATTGATTTCTCAATCCGCCGATATTTGAAAGACGATTTGGTATTCTTAAAACAAGGGTTACTAATTTAATGTCCCCTTGGACTGTGAGCCTGAAAGTTGTTTTGTATGAATCCATATGGGGTCAAAGTGTACTAAAGATGAAAAGAATGACTTCGTTTATAGCAACTTTTGGCCTCTCGTGTTTAATATTTCTCCAAGAATGTTTTTAATTTTGTAAGATATTGGGCCAATAAAACATACACAGACAACATTATTTGCAATTCTTCCAACCACCTATGGATTCATAAAATATCAACTTTTGCATCTTTAATTGAAATATTGTTCAATTCTAATCTAAACCATGAAAACTATAATAAAGAACTTCAGTCCATAAAACAAATTGCAATAAATAATGACTTTAAAGTAAAATTAATCCACAATCTAATTGACAAAATAAGATACAAAATTAAAAAAAAACAATGTTGCTCGTTGTTCAAAACGGACCATGATACTAAGGAAGACATAGGTAGATATTATTTTCTGGATTTTATTGAAACATTATCTTACAAAATTAAAAACATACTAAATAGAGTGAATAAAAATGTTAATATTTGATTTATAAAAATTAATTCAACCAGAAATCAGTTACTGAACAACAAAGATAAAATTACTTAACTAGATAAAGCCGGAGTCTATCAATTACAATTTGAATGTTGAGATTGTGCCTTAAATTTTACGAATCCATATCGTGAAATAATACACCTCATGAATTTCACCGGCTTGTGTTGAAATTTCGGGTTTCCAATTTTAAATTTATTAATCTAGTACTTCGTTCCAAAAACAAAATTGTGCCCGGAATGATGGGTTAATTACCTGTTTTCACATATACGAAGCGCACGAGTCCGAAAGTTACCTAACATGCAATTATGAGGCTAAATGTTGCTATGGATGAAAACTATTATTTGACTTAAAGTAACTTTTGGCATCACAGTCTTTAGATCTTTTTTCATAGGTATTTTACACTTAACAACATCATTATGAATTTATTTCTTAGATTTATTTCTCAATCCACCAATATTTGTCTTAACCTCATAGAAAATGTTTCGTCTTATGGAAAAAATCTGAATCTTTACACTTGGGGGTGTGCCTGAATATATAGCACCGAATATTGCCTCACATGAATTTTACTGCCTCGATTTGACCAAATTTTGGGTTTCCGATTTTAGATTTAATCATGTTCCTAGTACTTTAAGATATGTTAGCACATGAGTCCGAAATTATGAGGCCAAAAGTTTCTATGGATGAAAGCCATTATTTGATTTAAAGTAACTTTTGGCATCACAATCTTTAGATTTTTTTAATAGTTACTTCACAATTAATAACACAATTATGACTTTTTCTTTTAGGTTTATTTCTCTTATCTGTTATTAAAATAACTGCTATTAAGTTAATTTTAGCTTGGGTTGTAAGTTTGAAAGTTGTTTTCTACGATTCTGTGAGGCCAAAGTCTACAAAAGAAGAAAGTAATTTTAGGTTAGATGGTTAAACATTCAGCCAATTATTTGTTTTTATTTATACTACTTAAAAAATTTAAATTATCACTTTAACTTTGAATAAAAAAATATTTTTATGAATGAGTCTACAGATACTTCTACCATTCACAGTCTAATTTTGTCTTAACTTCATACAAAATGTTTCGTATTATTGAAAAAATCTGAATCTTTACACTTGGGGGTGTGCCTGATTATATAGCACCGAATATTGATTCACATGAATTTTACTGCCTCGATTTGTCCAAATTTTGGGTCCCCGATTTTAGATTTATTCATGTACCTTGTACTTTACTGTATGTTAGCACATGAGTCCGAAAGTTATTCGTCATTTAATTATGAGGCCAAAAGTTTCTATGGATGAATGCCATTATTTGATTTAAAGTAACTTTTGGCATCACAATCATTAGATTTTTTTAATAGTTACTTCACAATTAATAACACAATTATGACTTTTTCTTGTAGGTTTATTTCTCTTATTTGTCATTAAAATAACTGCTATTAAATTAATTTTAGCTTGGGTTGTAAGTTTGGAAGTTGTTCTCTACGATTCTGTGAGGCCAAAGTCTACAAAAGATGAAAATAATTTTAGGTTAGATAGTTCAACATTCAGCCAATTATTTATTTTTATTTATACTATTTTCGTGTGGTATAGCAAGAATAATGGTCAAAAATCAAGTATTTTAGGATCAAAAAACGGCACATCATTTTCCAGATAATATTAACACTAATAAGTCTAAAAATCTAACCAAATATTGACTTTTTTAAAGTGTTATAAGTTTACTGACGAGGTGGCTGAGAAAGGGGATGAACCCTGAAACTGCTATCACCAAAATAGTATAAATAAAAATAAATAATTGGTTGATTGCAGAACTACATAACCCAACTTTATACCCACGCTAATATGGAAACACACATATCAAAATAATTAGCTCATTTATAGCAACTTTCGAACTCTCGTATTTTATATTTGTCTAATAAGTAGCAAGTACTTAAAAAATATAAATTATCACTTTAACTCTAAATAAAAAAATATTTTTATGAATGCGTCTACAGATTCTTCTACCATTCACAGTCTAATTTTGTCTTAACTTCATTCAAAATGTTTCGTATTATGGAAAAAATCTGAATATTTACACTTGGCGGTGTGCCTGAATATATAGCATCGAATATTGATTCACATGAATTTTACTACCTCGATTTGACCAAATTTTGGGTTTCCGATTTTAGATTTATTCATGTACCTTGTACTTTAATGTATGTTAGCACATGAGTCCGAAAGTTATTCGTCATGTAATTATGAGGCCAAAAGTTTCTATGGATGAAAGCCATTATTTGATTTAAAGTAACTTTTGGCATCACAATCTTTAGATTTTTTTTAATAGTTACTTCACAATTAATAATACAATTATGACTTTTTCTCGTAGGTTTATTTCTCTTATTTGTTATTAAAATAACTGCTGTTAAATTAATTTCAGCTTGGGTTGTAAGTTTGAAAGTTGTTTTCTACGAGTCTGTGAGGCCAAAGTCTACAAAAGATGAAAATAATTTTAGGTTAGATAGTTCAACACTCTGCCAATTATTTATTTTTATTTATACTATTTACATGTGGTAAGTATAGCAAGAATAATGGTCAACAATCAAGTATTTTAGGCTCAAAAAACGGCAGATCAAATTCCTGATAATATTAACACTAATAAGTCTAAAAATTTAACCAAATATTGACTTTTTTAAAGTGTTATAGGTTTACTGACGAGGTGGCTGAGGAAGGGGATGAACCCTGAAACTGGTATCACCAAAATAGTATAAATAAAAATAAATAATTGGTTGATTGCAGAACTACATAACCCAACTTTATACCCACGCTAATATGGAAACAAACATATCAAAATAATTGGCTCATTAATAGCAACTTTGGACCTGTCGTCCTTTATATTTGGCTAAGTAGCAAGTATTTAAAAAATGTAAATTATCACTTTAACTTTGAATAAAAAATATTTTTATGAATGCGTCTACAGATACTTCTACCATTCACAGTCTAATTTTGTTTTAACTTCATACAAAATGTTTCGTATTATGGAAAAAATCTGAATCTATACACTTGGGGGTGTGCCTGAATATATAGCACCGAATATTGATTCACATGAATTTTACTGCCTCGATTTGACCAAATTTTGGGTTTCCGATTTTAGATTTATTTATGTACCTTGTACTTTAATGTATGTTAGCACATGAGTCCGAAAGTTATTCGTCATGTAATTATGAGGCCAAAAGTTTCTATGGATGAAAGCCATTATTTGATTTAAAGTAACTTTTGGCATCACAATCTTTAGATTTTTTTAATAGTTACTTCATAATTACTAACACAATTTTGACTTTTTCTTGTAGGTTTATTTCTCTTATTTGTTATTAAAATAACTGCGATTAAGTTAATTTTAGCTTGGGTTGTAAGTTTGAAAGTTGTTCTCTACGATTCTGTGAGGCCAAAGTCTACAAAAGATGAAAATAATTTTAGGTTAGATAGTTCAACATTCAGCCAATTATTTATTTTTATTTATACTATTTTCGTGTGGTATAGCAAGAATAATGGTCAAAAATCAAGTATTTTAGGATCAGAAAACGGCACATCAATCTCCAGATAATATTAACACTAATAAGTCTAAAAATCTAACCAAATATTGACATTTTTAATGTGTTATAAGTCTACTGACGAGGTGGCTGAAAAAGGGGATGAACCCTGAAACTGGTATCACCAAAATAGTATAAATAAAAATAAATAATTGGTTGATTGCAGAACTACCTAACCCAACTTTATACCCACGCTAATATGGAAACACACATATCAAAATAATTAGCTCATTTATAGCAACTCTCGAACTCTCGTATTTTATATTTGTCTAAGTAGCAAGTACTTAAAAAATTTAAATTATCACTTTAACTTTGAATAAAAAAATATTTTTATGAATGCGTCTACAGATTCTTCTACCATTCACAGTCTAATTTTGTCTTAACTTCATACAAAATGTTTCGTATTATGGAAAAAATCTGAATATTTACACTTGGGGGTGTGCCTGAATATATAGCACCGAATATTGATTCAGATGAATTTTACTACCTCGATTTGACCAAATTTTGGGTTTCCGATTTTAGATTTATTCATGTACCTTGTACTTTAATGTATGTTAGCACATGAGTCCGAAAGTTATTCGTCATGTAATTATGAGGCCAAAAGTTTCTATGGATGAAAGCCATTATTTGATTTAAAGTAACTTTTGGCATCATAATCTTTAGATTTTTTTTAATAGTTACTTCACAATTAATAATACAATTATGACTTTTTCTCGTAGGTTTATTTCTCTTATTTGTTATTAAAATAACTGCTGTTAAATTAATTTCAGCTTGGGTTGTAAGTTTGAAAGTTGTTTTCTACGAGTCTGTGAGGCCAAAGTCTACAAAAGATGAAAATAATTTTAGGTTAGATAGTTCAACACTCTGCCAATTATTTATTTTTATTTATACTATTTACATGTGGTATAGCAAGAATAATGGTCAACAATCAAGTATTTTAGGCTCAAAAAACGGCAGATCAAATTCCTGATAATATTAACACTAATAAGTCTAAAAATTTAACCAAATATTGACTTTTTTAAAGTGTTATAGGTTTACTGACGAGGTGGCTGAGGAAGGGGATGAACCCTGAAACTGGTATCACCAAAAGTAGTATAAATAAAAATAAATAATTGGTTGATTGCAGAACTCTACCTAACCCAAATTTATACCCACGCTAATATGGAAACAAACATGTCAAAATAATTAGTTCATTTATAGCAACTTTGGACCTGTCGTCCTTTATATTTGGCTAAGTAGCAAGTATTTAAAAAAATTTAAATTATCTCTTTAACTTTGAATAAAAAATATTTTTATGAATGCGTCTACAGATACTTCTACCATTCACAGTCGTAATTTTGTTTTAACTTCATACAAAATGTTTGGTTTTATGGAAAAAATCTGAATCTTTACACTTGGGGGTGTGCCTGAATATATAGCACCGAATATTGATTCACATGAATTTTACTGCCTCGATTTGACCAAATTTTGGGTTTCCGATTTTAGATTTATTCATGTACCTTGTACTTTAATGTATGTTAGCACATGAGTCCGAAAGTTATTCGTCATGTAATTATGAGGCCAAAAGTTTCTATGGATGAAAGCCATTATTTGATTTAAAGTAACTTTTGGCATCACAATCTTTAGATTTTTTTAATAGTTACTTCATAATTAATAACACAATTATGACTTTTTCTTGTAGGTTTATTTCTCTTATTTGTTATTAAAATAACTGCGATTAAGTTAATTTTAGCTTGGGTTGTAAGTTTCAAAGTTGTTCTCTACGATTCTGTGAGGCCAAAGTCTACAAAAGATGAAAATAATTTTAGGTTAGATAGTTCAACATTCAGCCAATTATTTATTTTTATTTATACTATTTTCGTGTGGTATAGCAAGAATAATGGTCAAAAATCAAGTATTTTATGATCAAAAAACGGCACATCAATTTCCAGATAATATTAACACTAATAAGTCTAAAAATTTAACCAAATATTGACTTTTTTAAAGTGTTATAGGTTTACTGACGAGGTGGCTGAGGAAGGGGATGAACCCTGAAACTGGTATCACCAAAATAGTATAAATAAAAATAAATAATTGGTTGATTGCAGAACTACATAACCCAACTTTATACCCACGCTAATATGGAAACAAACATATCAAAATAATTGGCTCATTAATAGCAACTTTGGACCTGTCGTCCTTTATATTTGGCTAAGTAGCAAGTATTTAAAAAATGTAAATTATCACTTTAACTTTGAATAAAAAATATTTTTATGAATGCGTCTACAGATACTTCTACCATTCACAGTCTAATTTTGTTTTAACTTCATACAAAATGTTTCGTATTATGGAAAAAATCTGAATCTATACACTTGGGGGTGTGCCTGAATATATAGCACCGAATATTGATTCACATGAATTTTACTGCCTCGATTTGACCAAATTTTGGGTTTCCGATTTTAGATTTATTTATGTACCTTGTACTTTAATGTATGTTAGCACATGAGTCCGAAAGTTATTCGTCATGTAATTATGAGGCCAAAAGTTTCTATGGATGAAAGCCATTATTTGATTTAAAGTAACTTTTGGCATCACAATCTTTAGATTTTTTTAATAGTTACTTCATAATTACTAACACAATTTTGACTTTTTCTTGTAGGTTTATTTCTCTTATTTGTTATTAAAATAACTGCGATTAAGTTAATTTTAGCTTGGGTTGTAAGTTTGAAAGTTGTTCTCTACGATTCTGTGAGGCCAAAGTCTACAAAAGATGAAAATAATTTTAGGTTAGATAGTTCAACATTCAGCCAATTATTTATTTTTATTTATACTATTTTCGTGTGGTATAGCAAGAATAATGGTCAAAAATCAAGTATTTTAGGATCAGAAAACGGCACATCAATCTCCAGATAATATTAACACTAATAAGTCTAAAAATCTAACCAAATATTGACATTTTTAATGTGTTATAAGTCTACTGACGAGGTGGCTGAAAAAGGGGATGAACCCTGAAACTGGTATCACCAAAATAGTATAAATAAAAATAAATAATTGGTTGATTGCAGAACTACCTAACCCAACTTTATACCCACGCTAATATGGAAACACACATATCAAAATAATTAGCTCATTTATAGCAACTCTCGAACTCTCGTATTTTATATTTGTCTAAGTAGCAAGTACTTAAAAAATTTAAATTATCACTTTAACTTTGAACAAAAAAATATTTTTATGAATGCGTCTACAGATTCTTCTACCATTCACAGTCTAATTTTGTCTTAACTTCATACAAAATGTTTCGTATTATGGAAAAAATCTGAATATTTACACTTGGGGGTGTGCCTGAATATATAGCACCGAATATTGATTCAGATGAATTTTACTACCTCGATTTGACCAAATTTTGGGTTTCCGATTTTAGATTTATTCATGTACCTTGTACTTTAATGTATGTTAGCACATGAGTCCGAAAGTTATTCGTCATGTAATTATGAGGCCAACAGTTTCTATGGATGAAAGCCATTATTTGATTTAAAGTAACTTTTGGCATCATAATCTTTAGATTTTTTTTAATAGTTACTTCACAATTAATAATACAATTATGACTTTTTCTCGTAGGTTTATTTCTCTTATTTGTTATTAAAATAACTGCTGTTAAATTAATTTCAGCTTGGGTTGTAAGTTTGAAAGTTGTTTTCTACGAGTCTGTGAGGCCAAAGTCTACAAAAGATGAAAATAATTTTAGGTTAGATAGTTCAACACTCTGCCAATTATTTATTTTTATTTATACTATTTACATGTGGTATAGCAAGAATAATGGTCAACAATCAAGTATTTTAGGCTCAAAAAACGGCAGATCAAATTCCTGATAATATTAACACTAATAAGTCTAAAAATTTAACCAAATATTGACTTTTTTAAAGTGTTATAGGTTTACTGACGAGGTGGCTGAGGAAGGGGATGAACCCTGAAACTGGTATCACCAAAAGTAGTATAAATAAAAATAAATAATTGGTTGATTGCAGAACTCTACCTAACCCAAATTTATACCCACGCTAATATGGAAACAAACATGTCAAAATAATTAGTTCATTTATAGCAACTTTGGACCTGTCGTCCTTTATATTTGGCTAAGTAGCAAGTATTTAAAAAAATTTAAATTATCTCTTTAACTTTGAATAAAAAATATTTTTATGAATGCGTCTACAGATACTTCTACCATTCACAGTCGTAATTTTGTTTTAACTTCATACAAAATGTTTGGTTTTATGGAAAAAATCTGAATCTTTACACTTGGGGGTGTGCCTGAATATATAGCACCGAATATTGATTCACATGAATTTTACTGCCTCGATTTGACCAAATTTTGGGTTTCCGATTTTAGATTTATTCATGTACCTTGTACTTTAATGTATGTTAGCACATGAGTCCGAAAGTTATTCGTCATGTAATTATGAGGCCAAAAGTTTCTATGGATGAAAGCCATTATTTGATTTAAAGTAACTTTTGGCATCACAATCTTTAGATTTTTTTAATAGTTACTTCATAATTAATAACACAATTATGACTTTTTCTTGTAGGTTTATTTCTCTTATTTGTTATTAAAATAACTGCGATTAAGTTAATTTTAGCTTGGGTTGTAAGTTTCAAAGTTGTTCTCTACGATTCTGTGAGGCCAAAGTCTACAAAAGATGAAAATAATTTTAGGTTAGATAGTTCAACATTCAGCCAATTATTTATTTTTATTTATACTATTTTCGTGTGGTATAGCAAGAATAATGGTCAAAAATCAAGTATTTTATGATCAAAAAACGGCACATCAATTTCCAGATAATATTAACACTAATAAGTCTAAAAATTTAACCAAATATTGACTTTTTTAAAGTGTTATAGGTTTACTGACGAGGTGGCTGAGGAAGGGGATGAACCCTGAAACTGGTATCACCAAAATAGTATAAATAAAAATAAATAATTGGTTGATTGCAGAACTACATAACCCAACTTTATACCCACGCTAATATGGAAACAAACATATCAAAATAATTGGCTCATTAATAGCAACTTTGGACCTGTCGTCCTTTATATTTGGCTAAGTAGCAAGTATTTAAAAAATGTAAATTATCACTTTAACTTTGAATAAAAAATATTTTTATGAATGCGTCTACAGATACTTCTACCATTCACAGTCTAATTTTGTTTTAACTTCATACAAAATGTTTCGTATTATGGAAAAAATCTGAATCTATACACTTGGGGGTGTGCCTGAATATATAGCACCGAATATTGATTCACATGAATTTTACTGCCTCGATTTGACCAAATTTTGGGTTTCCGATTTTAGATTTATTTATGTACCTTGTACTTTAATGTATGTTAGCACATGAGTCCGAAAGTTATTCGTCATGTAATTATGAGGCCAAAAGTTTCTATGGATGAAAGCCATTATTTGATTTAAAGTAACTTTTGGCATCACAATCTTTAGATTTTTTTAATAGTTACTTCATAATTACTAACACAATTTTGACTTTTTCTTGTAGGTTTATTTCTCTTATTTGTTATTAAAATAACTGCGATTAAGTTAATTTTAGCTTGGGTTGTAAGTTTGAAAGTTGTTCTCTACGATTCTGTGAGGCCAAAGTCTACAAAAGATGAAAATAATTTTAGGTTAGATAGTTCAACATTCAGCCAATTATTTATTTTTATTTATACTATTTTCGTGTGGTATAGCAAGAATAATGGTCAAAAATCAAGTATTTTAGGATCAGAAAACGGCACATCAATTTCCAGATAATATTAACACTAATAAGTCTAAAAATCTAACCAAATATTGACATTTTTAATGTGTTATAAGTCTACTGACGAGGTGGCTGAAAAAGGGGATGAACCTTGAAACTGGTATCACCAAAATAGTATAAATAAAAATAAATAATTGGTTGATTGCAGAACTACCTAACCCAACTTTATACCCACGCTAATATGGAAACACACATATCAAAATAATTAGCTCATTTATAGCAACTTTCGAACTCTCGTATTTTATATTTGTCTAAGTAGCAAGTACTTAAAAAATTTAAATTATCACTTTAACTTTGAATAAAAAAATATTTTTATGAATGCGTCTACAGATTCTTCTACCATTCACAGTCTAATTTTGTCTTAACTTCATACAAAATGTTTCGTATTATGGAAAAAATCTGAATATTTACACTTGGGGGTGTGCCTGAATATATAGCACCGAATATTGATTCAGATGAATTTTACTACCTCGATTTGACCAAATTTTGGGTTTCCGATTTTAGATTTATTCATGTACCTTGTACTTTAATGTATGTTAGCACATGAGTCCGAAAGTTATTCGTCATGTAATTATGAGGCCAAAAGTTTCTATGGATGAAAGCCATTATTTGATTTAAAGTAACTTTTGGCATCATAATCTTTAGATTTTTTTTAATAGTTACTTCACAATTAATAATACAATTATGACTTTTTCTCGTAGGTTTATTTCTCTTATTTGTTATTAAAATAACTGCTGTTAAATTAATTTCAGCTTGGGTTGTAAGTTTGAAAGTTGTTTTCTACGAGTCTGTGAGGCCAAAGTCTACAAAAGATGAAAATAATTTTAGGTTAGATAGTTCAACACTCTGCCAATTATTTATTTTTATTTATACTATTTACATGTGGTATAGCAAGAATAATGGTCAACAATCAAGTATTTTAGGCTCAAAAAACGGCAGATCAAATTCCTGATAATATTAACACTAATAAGTCTAAAAATTTAACCAAATATTGACTTTTTTAAAGTGTTATAGGTTTACTGACGAGGTGGCTGAGGAAGGGGATGAACCCTGAAACTGGTATCACCAAAAGTAGTATAAATAAAAATAAATAATTGGTTGATTGCAGAACTCTACCTAACCCAAATTTATACCCACGCTAATATGGAAACAAACATGTCAAAATAATTAGTTCATTTATGGCAACTTTGGACCTGTCGTCCTTTATATTTGGCTAAGTAGCAAGTATTTAAAAAAATTTAAATTATCTCTTTAACTTTGAATAAAAAATATTTTTATGAATGCGTCTACAGATACTTCTACCATTCACAGTCGTAATTTTGTTTTAACTTCATACAAAATGTTTGGTTTTATGGAAAAAATCTGAATCTTTACACTTGGGGGTGTGCCTGAATATATAGCACCGAATATTGATTCACATGAATTTTACTGCCTCGATTTGACCAAATTTTGGGTTTCCGATTTTAGATTTATTTATGTACCTTGTACTTTAATGTATGTTAGCACATGAGTCCGAAAGTTATTCGTCATGTAATTATGAGGCCAAAAGTTTCTATGGATGAAAGCCATTATTTGATTTAAAGTAACTTTTGGCATCACAATCTTTAGATTTTTTTAATAGTTACTTCACAATTAATAATACAATTATGACTTTTTCTCGTAGGTTTATTTCTCTTATTTGTTATTAAAATAACTGCTGTTAAATTAATTTCAGCTTGGGTTGTAAGTTTGAAAAGTTGTTTTCTACGAGTCTGTGAGGCCAAAGTCTACAAAAGATGAAAATAATGTTAGGTTAGATAGTTCAACACTCTGCCAATTATTTATTTTTATTTATACTATTTACATGTGGTATAGCAAGAATAATGGTCAAAAATCAAGTATTTTAGGATCAAAAAACGGCACATCAATTTCCAGATAATATTAACACTAATAAGTCTAAAAATCTAACCAAATATTGACATTTTTAATGTGTTATAAGTCTACTGACGAGGTGGCTGAGAATGGGGATGAACCCTGAAACTGGTATCACCAAAATAGTATAAATAAAAATGAATAATTGGTTGATTGCAGAACTACCTAACCCAACTTTATACCCACGCTAATATGGAAACAAACATATCAAAATAATTGGCTCATTAATAGCAACTTTGGACCTGTCGTCCTTTATGTTTGGCTAAGTAGCAAGTATTTAAAAAATGTAAATTATCACTTTAACTTTGAATAAAAAATATTTTTATGAATGCGTCTACAGATACTTCTACCATTCACAGTCTAATTTTGTTTTAACTTCATACAAAATGTTTCGTATTATGGAAAAAATCTGAATCTTTACACTTGGGGGTGTGCCTGAATATATAGCACCGAATATTGATTCACATGAATTTTACTGCCTCGATTTGACAAAATTTTGGGTTTCCGATTTTAGATTTATTCATGTACCTTGTACTTTAATGTATGTTAGCACATGAGTCCGAAAGTTATTCGTCATGTAATTATGAGGCCAAAAGTTTCTATGGATGAAAGCTATTATTTGATTTAAAGTAACTTTTGGCATCACAATCTTTAGATTTTTTTAATAGTTACTTCATAATTAATAACACAATTTTGACTTTTTCTTGTAGGTTTATTTCTCTTATTTGTTATTAAAATAACTGCTATTAAGTTAATTTTAGCTTGGGTTGTAAGTTTGAAAGTTGTTCTCTACGATTCTGTGAGGCCAAAGTCTACAAAAGATGAAAATAATTTTAGGTTAGATAGTTCAACATTCAGCCAATTATTTATTTTTATTTATACTATTTTCGTGTGGTATAGCAAGAATAATGGTCAAAAATCAAGTATTTTAGGATCAGAAAACGGCACATCAATTTCCAGATAATATTAACACTAATAAGTCTAAAAATCTAACCAAATATTGACATTTTTAAAGTGTTATAGGTTTACTGACGAGGTGGCTGAGGAAGGGGATGAACCCTGAAACTGGTATCACCAAAAGTAGTATAAATAAAAATAAATAATTGGTTGATTGCAGAACTCTACCTAACCCAAATTTATACCCACGCTAATATGGAAACAAACATGTCAAAATAATTAGCTCATTTATAGCAACTTTGGACCTGTCGTCCTTTATATTTGGCTAAGTAGCAAGTATTTAAAAAAATTTAAATTATCTCTTTAACTTTGAGTAAAAAATATTTTTATGAATGTGTCTACAGATACTTCTACCATTCACAGTCGTAATTTTGTTTTAACTTCATACAAAATGTTTGGTTTTATGGAAAAAATCTGAATCTTTACACTTGGGGGTGTGCCTGAATATATAGCACCGAATATTGATTCACATGAATTTTACTGCCTCGATTTGACCAAATTTTGGGTTTCCGATTTTAGATTTATTCATGTATCTTGTACTTTAATGTATGTTAGCACATGAGTCCGAAAGTTATTCGTCATGTAATTATGAGGCCAAAAGTTTCTATGGATGAAAGCCATTATTTGATTTAAAGTAACTTTTGGCATCACAATCTTTAGATTTTTTTAATAGTTACTTCATAATTAATAACACAATTATGACTTTTTCTTGTAGGTTTATTTCTCTTATTTGTTATTAAAATAACTGCGATTAAGTTAATTTTAGCTTGGGTTGTAAGTTTGAAAGTTGTTCTCTACGATTCTGTGAGGCCAAAGTCTACAAAAGATGAAAATAATTTTAGGTTAGATAGTTCAACATTCAGCCAATTATTTATTTTTATTTATACTATTTTCGTGTGGTATAGCAAGAATAATGGTCAAAAATCAAGTATTTTAGGATCAAAAAACGGCACATCAATTTCCAGATAATATTAACACTATTAAGTCTAAAAATCTAACCAAATATTGACATTTTTAATGTGTTATAAGTCTGCTGACGAGGTGGCTGAGAAAGGGGATGAACCCTGAAACTGCTATCACCAAAATAGTATAAATAAAAATAAATAATTGGTTGATTGCAGAACTACCTAACCCAACTTTATACCCGCGCTAATATGGAAACAAACATATCAAAATAATTGGCTCATTAATAGCAACTTTGGACCTGTCGTCCTTTATATTTGGCTAAGTAGCAAGTATTTAAAAAATGTAAATTATCACTTTAACTTTGAATAAAAAATATTTTTATGAATGCGTCTACAGATACTTCTACCATTCACAGTCTAATTTTGTTTTAACTTCATACAAAATGTTTCGTATTATGGAAAAAATCTGAATATTTACACTTGGGGGTGTGCCTGAATATATAGCACCGAATATTGATTCACATGAATTTTACTACCTCGATTTGACCAAATTTTGGGTTTCCGATTTTAGATTTATTCATGTATCTTGTACTTTAATGTATGTTAGCACATGAGTCCGAAAGTTATTCGTCATGTAATTATGAGGCCAAAAGTTTCTATGGATGAAAGCCATTATTTGATTTAAAGTAACTTTTGGCATCATAATCTTTAGATTTTTTTAATAGTTACTTCACAATTAATAATACAATTATGACTTTTTCTCGTAGGTTTATTTCTCTTATTTGTTATTAAAATAACTGCTGTTAAATTAATTTCAGCTTGGGTTGTAAGTTTGAAATTTGTTTTCTACGAGTCTGTGAGGCCAAAGTCTACAAAAGATGAAAATAATGTTAGGTTAGATAGTTCAACACTCTGCCAATTATTTATTTTTATTTATACTATTTACATGTGGTATAGCAAGAATAATGGTCAACAATCAAGTATTTTAGGCTCAAAAAACGGCGGATCAAATTCCTGATAATATTAACACTAATAAGTCTAAAAATTTAACCAAATATTGACTTTTTTAAAGTGTTATAGGTTTACTGACGAGGTGGCTGAGGAAGGGGATGAACCCTGAAACTGGTATCACCAAAAGTAGTATAAATAAAAATAAATAATTGGTTGATTGCAGAACTCTACCTAACCCAAATTTATACCCACGCTAATATGGAAACAAACATGTCAAAATAATTGGCTCATTAATAGCAACTTTGGACCTGTCGTCCTTTATATTTGGCTAAGTAGCAAGTATTTAAAAAATGTAAATTATCACTTTAACTTTGAATAAAAAATATTTTTATGAATGCGTCTACAGATACTTCTACCATTCACAGTCTAATTTTGTTTTAACTTCATACAAAATGTTTCGTATTATGGAAAAAATCTGAATATTTACACTTGGGGGTGTGCCTGAATATATAGCACCGAATATTGATTCACATGAATTTTACTACCTCCATTTGACCAAATTTTGGGTTTCCGATTTTAGATTTATTCATGTACCATCGGTGGAAATAAAAAACTGGGACACTGAAAATTTTTACATTGTAAACAGCTCTTTAAAATGTAATTCAAAATGAAATTTAAAAAATGTCACCTTGATTAATGTCAAGTGCCAATTCAAAAATGCCAAGTTTGAATGAAGTTCAAAAGCAAACTATTGCGCAACGTTTAAGGGATGGGGTCTCAATTAGAACAATAGCAACTGAGCTGCATATTAGCAAGAATACTGTCCTACTGGCGAAAAAAAAATTAATGAATATGGTAGAATTATCAGACGAGCGGGGTCGGGTCGTCCAAAAAAAACGACTGCAGACGAAAACATTCAATTGGCAAATTTCATTGGAGAATATCCTTTCGAAACAGTGGTTAACGCAAGGCAGCAAACGAATTTCTCTGCATCATTGAAAACAGCCCGGAAGAGAGTCCACGAAACTGAATTAAGAAATCGGGCTGCTGCCAATAAAATATTTTTAACTGAGCAAAACAAGGCAAATAGGGTATTATTTGCTTAGGAATTTGTCAATGAACCTGCAGATATGTGGAATAATGTGATATTTTCCGACGAAAAAACTTTCAAATCATATAGTAAGTAATGGGCGTCGTCGTGTCTATAGACCCCCAGGAACGAGATATGATGAACGCTATTGCAATAAATATAAACAATCCGGTCGCTTTTTCGTTAATGTTTGGGGGTGGGTTAGCAGCAGAGGACGTGGAATTTGCGCAATAGTAGAAGAAAGATTAAACGCTAATGTATACAGAAGGCTTCTAGAGGAACTTATGCTCCCCTCAGTAATACCAGTTTTTGGAGAACGAAACTTTATATTTCAACAAGTTTGTGCTACTCTTCTTTTCATTTTTTTTTTAATAATTATAAAACCCATTGCAGGATAACTGTCCAGTTCATAATGCCCGACTGGTAAGTCGGTATTTGGAAGCCCAGGGAGTGAATGTTTTGCCTTGGCCCTCTAGGAGCCCAGATTTAAACGTAATTGAAAATGTTCGGGGAGAAATGCAAAAATATATTTATCAAAATGATTTTCGACCTAGAAATCCACTAGAATTACAAGAAAAAATTGTCGAGGCATGGGAAACTGTAACACCTGGATATATGAGGCAGTTAGTTGCTTCCATGCCTCGTCGACTACAGAATGTGATCGATGCAAATGCAATGACAAAATACTGATCAGTTGAATTGGCATCTTCAGTATAATGTTTCTAGTTATAATTCCAGTTTTTTATTTTCTCTTGAATAAAGTTACGTTCCTAATTTTACGCTCTCGTTTACGCCTTTATCTTTTCGACTAATTTCTTGAAAACAATAAAGAAAATATGCGAAAATGTTTCACAAACCTAATAAATAATATTTTTGGCAGGAAAAGCCCAACTTACACGTTTTAAATTTCGAATTTTCAAAATTATCTAGTTACCTATTGTGTCCCAGTTTTTTTTGTCCAGCGATGGTACCTTGTACTTTAATGTATGTTAGCACATGAGTCCGAAAGTTATTCGTCATGTAATTATGAGGCCAAAAGTTTCTATGGATGAAAGCCATTATTTGATTTAAAGTAACTTTTGGCATCATAATCTTTAGATTTTTTTAATAGTTACTTCACAATTAATAATACAATTATGACTTTTTCTCGTAGGTTTATTTCTCTTATTTGTTATTAAAATAACTGCTGTTAAATTAATTTCAGCTTGGGTTGTAAGTTTGAAAGTTGTTTTCTACGAGTCTGTGAGGCCAAAGTCTACAAAAGATGAAAATAATGTTAGGTTAGATAGTTCAACACTCTGCCAATTATTTATTTTTATTTATACTATTTACATGTGGTATAGCAAGAATAATGGTCAACAATCAAGTATTTTAGGCTCAAAAAACGGCGGATCAAATTCCTGATAATATTAACACTAATAAGTCTAAAAATTTAACCAAATATTGACTTTTTTAAAGTGTTATAGGTTTACTGACGAGGTGGCTGAGGAAGGGTATGAACCCTGAAACTGGTATCACCAAAAGTAGTATAAATAAAAATAAATAATTGGTTGATTGCAGAACTCTACCTAACCCAAATTTATACCCACGCTAATATGGAAACAAACATGTCAAAATAATTAGCTCATTTATAGCAACTTTGGACCTGTCGTCCTTTATATTTGGCTAAGTAGCAAGTATTTAAAAAAATTTAAATTATCTCTTTAACTTTGAATAAAAAATATTTTTATGAATGTGTCTACAGATACTTCTACCATTCACAGTCGTAATTTTGTTTTAACTTCATACAAAATGTTTGGTTTTATGGAAAAAATCTGAATCTTTACACTTGGGGGTGTGCCTGAATATATAGCACCGAATATTGATTCACATGAATTTTACTGCCTCGATTTGACCAAATTTTGGGTTTCCGATTTTAGATTTATTCATGTACCTTGTACTTTAATGTATGTTAGCACATGAGTCCGAAAGTTATTCGTCATGTAATTATGAGGCCAAAAGTTTCTATGGATGAAAGCCATTATTTGATTTAAAGTAACTTTTGGCATCACAATCTTTAGATTTTTTTAATAGTTACTTCATAATTAATAACACAATTATGACTTTTTCTTGTAGGTTTATTTCTCTTATTTGTTATTAAAATAACTGCGATTAAGTTAATTTTAGCTTGGGTTGTAAGTTTGAATGTTGTTCTCTACGATTCTGTGAGGCCAAATTCTACAAAAGATGAAAATAATTTTAGGTTAGATAGTTCAACATTCAGCCAATTATTTATTTTTATTTATACTATTTTCGTGTGGTATAGCAAGAATAATGGTCAAAAATCAAGTATTTTAGGATCAAAAAACGGCACATCAATTTCCAGATAATATTAACACTAATAAGTCTAAAAATCTAACCAAATATTGACATTTTTAATGTGTTATAAGTCTACTGACGAGGTGGCTGAAAAAGGGGATGAACCCTGAAACTGGTATCACCAAAATAGTATAAATAAAAATAAATAATTGGTTGATTGCAGAACTACCTAACCCAACTTTATACCCACGCTAATAAGGAAACACACATATCAAAATAATTAGCTCATTTATAGCAACTTTCGAACTCTCGTATTTTATATTTGTCTAAGTAGCAAGTACTTAAAAAATTTAAATTATCACTTTAACTTTGAATAAAAAAATATTTTTATGAATGCGTCTACAGATTCTTCTACCATTCATAGTCTAATTTTGTCTTAACTTCATACAAAATGTTTCGTATTATGGAAAAAATCTGAATATTTACACTTGGGGGTGTGCCTGAATATATAGCACCGAATATTGATTCACATGAATTTTACTGCCTCGATTTGACCAAATTTTGGGTTTCCGATTTTAGATTTATTCATGTACCTTGTACTTTAATGTATGTTAGCACATGAGTCCGAAAGTTATTCGTCATGTAATTATGAGAATTATGAGGCCAAAAGTTTCTATGGATGAAAGCCATTATTTGATTTAAAATAACTTTTGGCATCACAATCTTTAGATTTTTTTTAATAGTTACTTCATAATTAATAACACAATTATGACTTTTTCTTGTAGGTTTATTTCTCTTATTTGTTATTAAAATAACTGCTATTAAGTTAATTTTAGCTTGGGTTGTAAGTTTGAAAGTTGTTTTCTACGATTCTGTGAGGCCAAAGTCTACAAAAGATGAAAATAATTTTAGGTTAGATAGTTCAACACTCTGCCAATTATTTATTTTTATTTATACTATTTTCGTGTGGTATAGCAAGAATAATGATCAACAATCAAGTATTTTAGGCTCAAAAAACGGCAGATCAAATTCCTGATAATATTAACACTAATAAGTCTAAAAATTTAACCAAATATTGACTTTTTTAAAGTGTTATAGGTTTACTGACGAGGTGGCTGAGGAAGGGGATGAACCCTGAAACTGGTATCACCAAAATAGTATAAATAAAAATAAATAATTGGTTGATTGCAGAACTACCTAACCCAACTTTATACCCACGCTAATATGGAAACAAACATATCAAAATAATTGGCTCATTAATAGCTACTTTGGACCTGTCGTCCTTTATATTTGGCTAAGTAGCAAGTATTTAAAAAATGTAAATTATCACTTTATCTTTGAATAAAAAATATTTTTATGAATGCGTCTACAGATACTTCTACCATTCACAGTCTAATTTTGTTTTAACTTCATACAAAATGTTTCGTATTATGGAAAAAATCTGAATATTTACACTTGGGGGTGTGCCTGAATATATAGCACCGAATATTGATTCACATGAATTTTACTGCCTCGATTTGACCAAATTTTGGGTTTCCGATTTTAGATTTATTCATGTACCTTGTACTTTAATGTATGTTAGCACATGAGTCCGAAAGTTATTCGTCATGTAATTATGAGGCCAAAAGTTTCAATGGATGAAAGCCATTATTTGATTTAAAGTAACTTTTGGCATCACAATCTTTAGATTTTTTTAATAGTTACTTCATAATTAATAACACAATTATGACTTTTTCTTGTAGGTTTATTTCTCTTATTTGTTATTAAAATAACTGCTATTAAGTTAATTTTAGCTTGGGTTGTAAGTTTGAAAGTTGTTTTCTACGATTCTGTGAGGCCAAAGTCTACAAAAGATGAAAATAATTTTAGGTTAGATAGTTCAACACTCTGCCAATTATTTATTTTTATTTATACTATTTTCGTGTGGTATAGCAAGAATAATGGTCAACAATCAACTATTTTAGGCTCAAAAAACGGCAGATCAAATTCGTGATAATATTAACACTAATAAGTCTAAAAATTTAACCAAATATTGACTTTTTTAAAGTGTCATAGGTTTACTGACGAGGTGGCTGAGGAAGAGGATGAACCTTGAAGCTGGTATCACCAAAATAGTATAAATAAAAATAAATAATTGTTTGATTGCTGAACTACCTAACCCAAATTTATACCCACGCTAATATGGAAACAAACATATCAAAATAATTAGCTCATTTATAGCAACTTTGGACCTGTCGTCCTTTATATTTGGCTAAGTAGCAAGTATTTAAAAAATTTAAATTATCACTTTAACTTTGAATAAAAAATATTTTCATGAATGCGTCTACAGATACTTCTACCATTCACAGTCGTAATTTTGTCTTAACCTTATAGAAAATGTTTCGTTTTATGGAAAAAATCTGAATCTTTACACTTGGGGGTGTGCCTGAATATATAGCACCGAATATTGATTCACATGAAATTTACTGCCTCGATTTGACCAAATTTTGGGTTTCCGATTTTAGATTTATTCATGTACCTTGTACTTTAATGTATGTTAGCACATGAGTCCGAAATTTATTCGTCATGTAATTATGAGGCCAAAAGTTTCTATGGATGAAAGCCATTATTTGATTTAAAGTAACTTTTGGCATCACAATCTTTAGATTTTTTTAATAGTTACTTCATAATTAATAACACAATTATGACTTTTTCTTTTAGGTTTATTTCTCTTATCTGTTATTAAAATAACTGCTATTAAGTTAATTTTAGCTTGGGTTGTAAGTTTGAAAGTTGTTTTCTACGATTCTGTGAGGCCGAATTGTACAAAAGATGAAAATAATTTTAGGCTAGATAGTTCACCACTCTGCCAATTATTTATTTTTATTTATACTATTTTGGTGTGATATAGCAATAATAATGGTCGACAATCAAGGATTTTACTATTTACTTCTTTTATCGCATCCCCTTTGCTCCAGCCTTACTCCGCTCTTTTCCACTCCTTTCATCCACCCTGCTTCTCTTCCATCTTCATTCAATATTTCTGTTATACTTTCCTTTTTTCTTTAATTTCGCTCTAGTCTTGTAGCATGTATTCTAAAGTCTCTCGCACTTCTCCACACATCCTATATATTCTTCTGCTTTCGCTTAAGCAAAAGTTATTGTTTCTTTCTTCATGTCCACCCCTCTGTCTAGCAATTACTTTTTCTCCTTCGTTCTTTCTCTCTCTAGGTACCTTGGCGTTGTTTCTGATATTATCTTTAGACGAGTATAACCCCCATTGTACCTAGGTTCCTTTATACTCGCCATTGGACATATTTGTCCTTGTTGCCACTTTCGAGGAGACCTTTACTTTTCCACATCTCATTCATTATTTCACACAGTCTTTCAATCAAATCATCCGTTCTAAACGTCCATACATCATTTACCAATCCATTCCTCCCTGGTCTTTTCCCTCTTTTCGACCCTCCAACTTGTTTCCATATTTTTTCCACTGTAATGTTCGGCCATTCTTTCTCTCTCAGCATTCTCGGTTTAACTCTTTTGCGCTACAGTACTCTCATTTCCACTCATTAGTTTCATGAAATGGTACTTCCATTGTATTATTAGCATTTCTTCACTGATCATGTTTTTGTTTTTCCTTATTTTGGTTCTTGCTCTGATTTTATGGCTTTTATTTTATTTCTTCTTTCGGAATCTCTTCTTTTTTTTATTCACACCGACCTGTTATTATTTCTTGCTGGACAGTACTCTTCTTTTTTATCTTTCCCTTTTTACACCTTCGTAAACATTTTCTTTCTTATGTTTTTAAATCTCTGCATCTATTAACCCGCCATTTGTTTCTCTTTTCTGATTTCTTCGTTATAAATGCTTTTCTTATTGCTGCTTTTTCAGTTGTTATTTTTAATTCTTCTATTTTATTTTAGCTTACTTCTTTTGAATTCAATTTCCAACATCTTTTATAATGCTCAGTTCCCTTCTCCTTTTTATCTACTTCCTTATTTGTGACTCCGACTTTTCTACTTCTATCCCTCAATTTTACTTCTTATAGCATGTGGTCGGAATCAATTCTTTCTCCTAATTTAAATGTTTCGGCTTCTTCATCAGCTACTGGGTTACATATACAGGTAAATTCTTTATCTTCATCCCCCTCCTTCACCCCATTCAAGACTACCAAACTCTTTCTTCAATTAATTTCCATAGAAATTTTCTGTCTTTATTTAAAATTTTATCTTTAGATTTTTCTGTGCGTTCTCCGCTATATTCCCTGCTTTTGTTGCCTATTTTGGCGTTAAAACCATCTCCTATCAGAAGAAATTCTTCGTTAGACTCTTCAATTTTTTCTTAAATTTTTTTCTTCAAATTTTTTGTAATTCCAATGCAATACAATATGCAAATTCTTTTTTTCTTTTATCTTTCTTTCCACTATGCGTTCCACTTCTATTACCCGCTCTTCGATTTGTTTTATATCTTTTGTCACCCCTGTTATGGATCCCCCACTTGCTTCACCCTCAACTTTTCCTTTTTCCTTGTTCAATTTATTCCCCTTACTCTTTAGTATCCATGTTTCTGTTAATCACACAAAATCAAAATTTTATGTACTCATTAAATAAATTCTGTTTATTTTTCTTAATAATGCAATATTTCAAACAAGCAATTTTAAACCCCATTTGTCCTCCCCGCTTTTCTTTTCCATTCCCTCTCTAGTTTTTTTATAGTTACCACCCCTTCTCTTAATGCTTCCTTGCTCAGTTAATTCCAACTCTCTTTGTAAAATTTTTCATCCAAATTTCCCTGTCTTCATTCCATGTCCTCAACTTTCCGTTTCTTACATTCTATAGCTGTTGTGTATCTTTTTTTTTTCTTTCTTACTCTCTAACTTCTTTCTGAATTTTTGGCTCTTCTACTGTCCAATTGTTTTCAGTTGCTTTATATTTTCTTTAATTTTAGATAAATTTCCAACATTCTTCTGGAAATTACTACCTTCAAACAACTTCCCGCATTTATATAAAACCTAGTCATAATATTAGCTTTGTTAAGTAAATCATCTATGCAACCAACTTTTATACTTAACAATCTTTTCTCAAACCAAAATTGTTAAAATTACTGTTAAAAGATGTCACTGGATATGCGTGAGTCCAAATGTTACGTTGAATGTGTGAGTCACTTCGGCCTCAAAAGCTACGGCGAGGCCGAAACTTCCAATTTGAGCCCAAAAGTATATATACGTGAGAGAATTTGAGGTCGAAAGTTATCATTAACATATATATATATATATATATATATATATATATATTTCAGCGAAAGGCATATTAACGAATAGTGAATGGTAGCAGAACTGAAATTGTAAAAATTAGGTCACAACTTGATGAATAATACATGGTAGCGGTTGCTATTATTATCTGTTAACGAAACACAAATTGTAAGCGATGTCAAATTTTCAAAATCGGAGTGTACCTAGGCAATTATTTAGGGCGAGAGAAAATTAATTAACTAACAAACCAACCAAAATTTATCTGTTCATTCCTTTCACAAAACTGATCATATCATCTCGAAATACCGAGAGACAATTAATGTTTGTTATTTTTGTTGTCAGGTTGGCAACATATTTAAAATTTTATGATAGCATACCTGATGTCAAATTCAAATGTTTGGCACCAATTCAGTAACTGCCATCTTCTCATTGGGTTTTAGGCGCGCTCATATTAAAATTGACAACTGTGAGTTGACATGCTAACATTGTGGCCAATAATTCAGGACCACCAACGAAAAAAATTATTTCAGTCATTAATAGTCATCCGGTACGTATAACAGAATTTCATTTCCTAACGTAGTTTTTCCTAATATACCTACGTGACAATTTTGGAGCGTTTTGATTGAGTTGTTTGACATGAGAAACAGTTATTACTTTGCAGTGACAAAAATAATACTTCTATCACTTAACAGACTGAAAACATAAATCAGAAGAAAAAGAGAATTCAGTAGATTGATAGAACGTATTGCACTCTTCCTGTTTTTGATTTGGGGAGGTTTGGCATACAAACAGTGGTTTCAGATAGTGTTGGAAATTTTTTTTTCTACTTAGCAAAGGAAAATCATTTGTTAATGGGTAGATACCTAATATTAGGGAGAGTTATTTTTATAAAACCACTAAAACCATATACTGCTTAACGTCTCATACCAGTGGGTAAAATATTAAGTCTCTTAATTCAGAAGCCAAAAACACATGTATAAGACGCAAGATTTTAGTTGCGCAAAAAAATGGTTTCTCATACTTTCGAAATCTATTTCTTGTTTAAATTTTCAATATCATTGTGGACATACTCGTAGTAATTCTAATCGTTCCAAAGTTTGCTTAGAGGAATCGCATAAATGTCGAAATGTAAAGGATGCATTTGTTAGTTGGAATAGCTATGTTAATAAGACAAAGTAGAAATGTTAGAAGAGGTAATTTCTAAAATAAAGGAAAATGAAAAAATTAATACAAAAAACAAAGAGAAAAAAAATGGTAGCTAAAAGACACAATAACCAAAACCTTAACAAGTAACAGTACCCTCCTATGAACAACGAAATTTTAAATAACGATTAATACATGTTACCTTAACCTATTTTTTTTCTTTCTACAAACGACATAATGAGCCATTGATGTTTTGATTGGGTTCATTTTCACCCCACTCTATTTTCAATTCTACGTTGGAGACATCTAGTTGTGTGGGCGTACAATTTAGTCATGTGACCATTCCAAAGCTCCTAATTTACGCTAGGGGTGGGTTAGTTATACAGAAGTTAATTGTTCAGAGGTCGGGTTTAAATTAAAGTTTCACAAAAAGTTGAGTTTTAGCTTGTTTAATTTTTACTTCGCTCAGGATGTATTGTAATAGGGTCGAATGGTTACTTTCAGATTTTCTTGATGGTTTAGTACCTCACTACTATGAAAAAATTTTCCCGTTTCCGTTTGACTGTCGGCCATCTGTGTCGATTTTTATTAGAAAGAATCTTTGAAACCACTGGATCGATTGTTGTCAAATTTTAGATATATTTTAGATATCCTGAATATGGTAAAAAGCACACCATTTAAATTTTATATCATGACATACTGTTATACTTAGGGTTTAGGAATCTGCCTTGATTTTTTACCCTTGGTATCAAAATGTTTGCAAAAAATGCAAACTACAGAATAATCGTTTATAAGCGGTGAACACAACGATTAAGCGGCGCAACGACCTTGAAGTTCCAATGCGAAAACCCTTTTTTCTTTTTTTCTTAATTGTTACTCCTATTATTTAAGTATATTTTTTTAAGTATTACAAGTTATCACAAATCAAATGTGGCAAAATAAAATTTTATAATTTTTCAAAGAAGTGGGATTTGTTGAACTGTACTTCAGAGTCGAAGGAAATTCTGTCGAATAATAATTTTTGTATTAAATGGTACGTACAAAATGTCGTATTAAGAAAATTTATCAAAATTTTACAAAAAACCAAGGACAGATCCGGCAGTTCAAACTATCAATGGTACAGTTATCTTCTAGATGGAAATATTTCTGTCAGAAAATGTTGAAATCTCCTCCAGTTTTTGATCGAAATAAATGTGGAAAGATCTGATTTGTAGGTATTTGCGAACACGAAAATAAGGTAAGTTTATGAAGTAATAGTAATGGCCTTTGATTTAGTACATTTTCCAGCGTAAAACCTGTATATACAGGGTTAGTCACGAGAGAATTACTTCTGAAAATTATTTTTACGCAACCCAAAATACTAATACCCTGTACCACTTGATATTATCTAAATTTAAAATGAAATGCCTAATCCATGATTGCTTTGACTTTGGCAGTGTCACTTTGACGTTAATTAATTTTTAACATTTTTTTTCATCGTTGATTCGTCTTTAGAGCCCCATTGGATCGACGACATACAGTCAGATCAATTTGGGCTATACTGAAACCGTAAGTGCTCTACCAATGTTGTTCCCCGCTAATGTGCATGTGTTAATTCGCCATCTCTGCGTCACCTAGAGCCTCTTCGAAGTGCAAATCTGCAACCTCTGGACTTCTTCGGCCATCCATTTACAAAAAAGCCGTAGCATCCCCCCAAAATGCCCAACAGTTTCAACAGATTAGTAGTTAAATGATTTACTTACTTGTTTGAGTTTGTGTTGTAACCTTTGAATAAAATCCCGTAAAAGGAATTTTTAGAAATAATTTTCTCGTGATTAATCGGTTGCAAAAGATCAAGAGGCACACTGACAAATTTATTAGCGGCGCCGGAGGAGATTTCCGACTGGCTGCGGTACCACCATGGACACTCGCGTAACCTCCTTTTCCACAATTGTCAAAATGAGATTGCCAAACTCAAAGCAATCATGGATTAAGCATTTCATTTTAAATTCAGTTAGTATCAAATGGTACATGGTATTCGTATTTTGGGTTGCGTAAAAATAATTTTCAGAAGTAATTCTCTCGTGACTAACCCTGTACTAAGAAGAAACAGTTTGAAAGTCGATTTTCTTAACAAAAAATTGGTCGAAGGTTATATCGAGAGAACTTCCCTTGCACCTAAAGTACAATACAACAAATCTAGATCGATAAATTATAAGATTTAATTTTGTGGATTTTATTTTTTGTGATAACCCTTATAAGTTAAAATAAAGATATGTATGTTATGTTAAAGAAAAGGTAAAAAAGCGTGCTACGCATTTGTTTCACGTGAGTTTTTAAATAACAAAATTTTATTTTGTAAGGACACGTATGTCAATTTGAATAGATAAGAGTGTAATACTAATAATAAGTAATACAATAGGTAGTAAGTCCTTCTTGATTTTATCAATAACATACATTGCCTCATTCATTATTTTTTTGGGTCACCTCTATAAGTAATCCTAAAAGGTGTGAGTGCATTGATAAACCACAAATATGTATAGACTGATAATATTGTTACGTTTTGCGGGCGAATAAATTCGTTGTGGCTGAAACTCAACAATTTATCTCTTAATAACTCGATTACAGCGATTACGTACAAAATAACTTCGCAATTTAAATGAATTCGCGCACTCGACTTCTTGACTGAATAATCATTCCCGAAGGTGGCCTCTATTTAAATCCCTATTTCGGCAATCGAGCTCTTTCTCGAATTGGGTATTCGCGAGTTCCGCTTCCAGGCTTTTCGAGTGTCGCTTCGAGACTTTTTTTGGTCCCGTCGCGGCCGATGAGTCATACTACATACAAGAGGAAACGCGTACATACTAGAAGACCCACAGGTGTCGTACCGGGGCGACGTATGGGTTTATTTCGTAACAATATTTTGCATAATTCAGAGAGCATTTTTTATTCACAAAATTTTGAGATGACGTCATGAGTTTTTTGGAAAGGGATAAATGAATAAATTTTGATTACGGATTTACCATGATTATTATAGCTTTAACATTTTTGCAAGATTTCAGAGCATTCAGTTTTGTAATTGCAAAATTACATTGTAAAACTCTGGATGCCTAAATGCCTAGGGTGAAAACTCAACATGGATTCAGATACCACAAGTGTAGGAATATCTTACTTTATACATTAAATGTCTTTGACTTACTACTTTATCGTATTGTATATAAAAATGCCAAAAATGGACGATCTACATGTAGATAGACTAATTTACTAACAATTCCACAGTATTTGTTTGAGAAAATAAATAACCGATCTCTTGAGAGCGTTTTTTGTCGTGAGTTGTTGTTATTTTTAGCGTTTTCCACTATCTACTTCCAATCTTTGCTTTCTTTCATTTTTTCTTTCTTTCTGGTTTATTAAGTCCATTTTTTCTCATGTTTTCGTAAATTTGGTCCTCCTATCTATTCTTCGGTCTTCCTCTTGGTTTATTTCCTGGTGATCACCAACTGAGGATTATTAGACATTCTGAATCTCTTCTTTGAATATCTCCGAACCATCTTAGTCTTTATTTTACTATGCCTCCTCTGACCATTATGTTTTTTATTTCACGGTTCGTAAGTGGGTGGTCTGTATTCTTCCTCCTGACTCTTTGTTGGGGCTATTATTATTCGTTTCAAATTTTTTTTTCTAGTGTTTGTATCTTTTCTTTTTTCTTCTGTGTAGAGCACATTGTTGCGGTTGCATGTGCTATTATGGGTCTAATTAGTGTTTGGGTTTTAGTAGTTTTTGGTAGTTACAGTAGAATTGTTTCTTTAATGCTTCCGTTTTTTTCAACGCTTCTTTTGTTTTTTTCGTTAACAGTGATTCATAGGTATTTGAAGCTCCCTACTTTTTGAAAAGTTATACTTTTTTCTTGACGCGAACTAAGTACATTTTTGTTTTTGCTTGATTCTGCTTCTTTGATTATTGATTGAAGTGCTTTTTCTATATTTTTCTTGCTTATTGATATTGTTACGGTGATCGGTGAATAAAATCGACGTGGGTAAAATTCAACAATTTATTTCTTAATAACTTGAATTTACACGACTAATTACACAGCGATTATGTACAAAATAATTCTGGCCCAACATTCACTGGACTCGACTCGTTGGCTGAATCAACTCAATAATGATCGTTCCCGAAGGTGGCCCCTATTTAAAGCCATGCTTCCCGTCTAGAAGTTCCGCAGTCGAGGTCTTTCTAGATTGCCCATCGCGACTTCCATATGGGTTTCTTTCGTAACAATATTAAGGATAGGTGTTTTTGTGTTAGCGTTTTCTTAATTCCGGTGCTATCTATCACTCTTTCCAGTGCTACGTTGATAATAATCAATGAAGAACTCTGCGAAATCTTCGTAGGTTGAATCTTCTGCGTCGTAATTTGTGTCGAGCCCTCCCTGCTTTTCTCTTCGCTTTCTGTCTCCTCGTGTTGTCTATATCGGTTTTTGAAGTGTATCTCCCAATTTTTCTTATTTATTTTACCTGTAAGTTTATAGGTGGGGAATTTGTTTTTTATGTCGTCATATACTTAATTTTCTTATGTCTTTGTTGTTTATTTCTATTTTTCGTAGTTGTTCCGTGACTCATTTTGCTTTTTACCCTTGTAGAGAACAGTAGATTGTTGTTGTTTTTTTGTATTCTTTTACTTGTTTTTCATCTTTAATTTTTATCCAGTTGTTTCTTCTTTGTTTTTTTGCTATGTTCTTGTATTTGTATTTGCATATTCGTTGTTTTCGTATTCGTTAAACCATTGTTCGGATAGTTTTTTTCTTCTAGTCCTAGAACTTTTTTCGTAGCTTCGATAATGGTATTGTGGTAAACCAAATAACCCGCCAGAATCTAATATGTTAACAAACTTGTAAAATCTCCGAAAAATTAAAAATTTTAAAATTCGAATAGTGAAAAAAGCCTATTTAAGTAGGTGAATTCATTCCCCAATCGCAAAATCCTCTATAGCCTTTAACAATGAAATTTGTTAATGTCACAAATTAATTTAAATATTTTAACATCACAATGTAAAAAATCATCAACAAAACAGAAATCTGAATTAAAGGAACTGGATGCAAATTCACAAGTTACCTTATTATGATGGTTCTATAGTCTTTCGTCCTTCGTCATTCGTCTCTTTCGGGGTTATCTTCTTCGTCCTTTGTCTTCATCATCTGTAGTCCTTTGTCCTTTGTTTTCGTCCTTTGCCCTTTGTCCTTCATCCTTTTTCCTTAGTTCAATTATTATTGCGATTTTTAAATTTTTGCTTTTTCAATTTTGTGGGTGATTCGTGCTTCCGAGGTTTACGATGCGTAAGCATAGCAAGTATGATATAATTAAAAGTGACATTGCAAGTCAAAGTAAATATGCATAATATTAATAATAATAATAATAATAATAATAATAATTTTACGATTTTTTATTCTCTAGCTCCAATTTAGATTTTTTGGTCTTTCCATTTTTCCGTTTTTGAATTTATAAATTCTTCAATTTGTAGGTTTTTCGATTTTCAAATTTCTTGATTTTTAATTTTTGAATTTTTCGATTTTACAACTTCCATCATTGGATTTTTCGATTTTTTTGTTTGTCAATTTTTAGATTTTTCGATTTTTCAATTTCTCAATTTATCGATGTTTCGGTTTTTAAATGTTTCATTTTTTGATTTTCCGATTTTACGATTTTTTTTTGAAGATTTCACTATTTCGATTTTGCAACTTTTCATTTTTTTTTGTTTTTCATTTCGTAGATTTTTCGGTTTTACAATGCATAGATTTTTCGATTTTTCTTTTTTTCGATTTGTAGATTTTTCAATTTTCTCTCTCGATGTTTCAGTTTTTCCATTTTTCAAATACTCCATTTTTCGATGTTCTATTTTAAATGTTTGGTTTTTCGTTTTCGGATTTTTTCGTTTTCTTCTTCTATTTTTCGATATTTCAATGTTTCGTTTTTTGAAGATTTTTGACCCAAATCTTGGTCACAGTTACGGGATCGATGGGTCTTATCTGGATGATGGAACTCCTCAGTTTTCGGTTTACGATGCGTTGTGAAATTTTCGGACTACAACACATACTCACCTTCACAGTGTAAACCTGTCACAAAGTTCGTCGTATCATCCACTTTTTCGCGGGATACCAGACCGAAGGGAACCGTACCCCACGAAGAAGTGGGTACCCCACGGGAAACAAAATTAAAAAGCCAGCTAAATTCGAGCTAAAATTCTTCCTGCTAACGTTATCGGAACTGACCGAGGGACTTTTATCTCGTTCCCTTTGTTGTTGATGCTTGATTGAAAGAATTTGCATGGTCTTAATTTATGCCACACTTTATAAACA